>NC_092037.1:85618876-86350952 GCF_003086295.3 Arachis hypogaea | reverse complement strand
AAAGAGACTCCAAAGGCAAGTCAGTTCAACTAAGAAGACTGGACCTCAAGCCTGTAGCTAGAGGATGGTTGGAGTTCATTCAACCTCCATCATTCCCACTAGCAACCGATCTGAAGTTACTGTGGATCGGGCCATCATGATTCATAGCATCATGATTGGAGAGGAAGTAGAAGTTCATGAAGTCATCTCCAATGAATTCTACAAAATAGCCGAAAAACCCTCCACCATGGCAAGGCTAGCTTTTCCTCACCTTATTTGCCATCTATGTTACTAAGTTGGAGTTATCATAGAAGGAGACATCCCATTGAAGAGGATAAGCCCATCACCAAGAGAGAGGATGGAGCAAGCAAGAGATCCTCCACGGATCTCAAGAGATGCATGAGGAAGCTCATCATCAAGAAATCCCTGAGATGCCTCAAGGAATGCACTTTCCTCCCAACAACTATTGGGAACAACTCAACACTTCCATAGAAGATTTGAGCCACAATGTGGAACAATTAAGGGTGGAACATTATGAGCACTCTATCATTCTCCATGAAATAAGAGAAGATCAAAGAGCAATGAGGGAGGAGCAACAAAGGCAAGGAAGGGACATAGAAGAGCTTAAGGACATTGTTGGTCCTTCAAGAAGAAGACGCCACTAAGGTGGATTCATTCCTTGTTCTTATTTCTTCTGCTTTTCGGTTTTTATGTTGTGTTTATCTATGTTTTGTGTTTCTACTTCATGATCATTAGTAGTTAGTAACTATGTCTTAAAGCTATGAATAAATTCCATTAATCCTTCACCTCTCTTAAATGAAAATGTTTTAATTCAAAGAACAAGAAGTACATGAATTTCGAATTTATCCTTGAATTTAGTTTAATTATATTGATGTGGTGACAATACTTTTTGTTTTCTGAATGAATGTTTGAACAGTGCATATTTTTGATCTTGTTGTTTATGAATGTTAAAACTGTTGACTCTTGAAAGAATGATGAACAAAGAGAAAAGTTATTAATGATCTGAAAAATCATGAAATTGATTCTTGAAGCAAGAAAAAGCAGTGAATAGCAAAAGCTTGCGGAAAAAAATAATAGAAAAGAAAAAGAAAAAGCAAGCAGAAAAGCCAATAGCCCTTAAAACCAAAGGCAAGGGTAAAAAGGATCCAAGGCTTTGAGCATCAATGGATAGGAGGGCCCAAGGAAATAAAATTCAGGCCTAAGCGGCTAAATCAAGCTGTCCCTAACCATGTGCTTGTGTCATGAAGGTCTAAGTGAAAAGCTTGAGACTGAGTGGTTAAAGTCGTGATCCAAAGCAAAAAAGAGTGTGCTTAAGAGCTCTGGACACCTCTAACTGGGGACTCTAGCAACGCTGAGTCACAATCTGAAAAGGTTCACCCAGTTATGTGTCTGTGGCATTTATGTATCTGGTGGTAATACTGGAAAACAAAATGCTTAGGGCCACGGCCAAGACTCATAAGTAGCTGTGTTCAAGAATCAACATACTTAACTAGGAAAGTTAATAACACTATCCGAAATTCTAAGTTCCTAGAGAAGCCAATCATTCTAAACTTCAAAGGAAAAAGTGAGATGCCAAAACTGTTCAGAAGGAAAAAGCTACAAGTCCCGCTCATCTAATTATAATTAATATTCATTCATATTTTGGAATTTATAGTATATTCTCTTCTTTTTATCCTAATTGGCTTTCAGTTGCTTGGGGACAAGCAACAATTTAAGTTTGGTGTTGTGATGAGCGGATAATTTATACGCTTTTTGGCATTGTTTTTAGGTAGTTTTTAGTAAGTTCAAGCTACTTTTAGGGATGTTTTCATTAGTTTTTATGTTAAATTCACATTTCTGGACTTTACTATGAGTTTGTGTGTTTTTCTGTGATTTCAGGTAATTTCTGGCTGAAATTGAGGGACTTGAGCAAAACTCTGAAAAAGGCTGACAAAAGGACTGCTGATGCTGTTGGAATCTGACCTCCCTGCACTCAAAATAGATTTTCTGGAGCTACAGAACTCAAATGGCGCGCTCTCAACGGTGTTGGAAAGTAGACATCCAGAGATTTCCAGAAATATATAATAGTCCATACTTTATTCGGGAATTGACGATGTAAAGTGGCGCTCAACGCCAAGTACATGCTGCTGTCTGGAGTTAAACGCCAGAAACACGTCACAACCCGGAGTTGAACGCCAGAAATACGCTATAACTCGGCGTTCAACTCCAAGAAATGCCTCAGCTCGTGGATAGATCAAGCTCAGCCCAAGCATACACCAAGTAGGCCCCGGAAGTAGATTTATGCATCAATTACTTACTTCTGTAAACCCTAGTAGCTAGTCTAGTATATATAGGACATTTAACTATTGTATTAGACATCTTTTGGCCATTCGGTCTTTTGATCATTCAGGGGGCTGGCCTATCGGCCATGCTGAACCTTTCACTTATGTATTTTCAACGGTGGAGTTTTTACACACCATAGATTAAGGGTGTGGAGCTCTGCTATACCTCAAGTTTCAATACAATTACTATTATTTTCTACTCAAGTCTCTTTTATTCTTATTCCAAGATATATGTTGCACTTCAACTTGATGAATGTGATGATCCGTGACACTCATCATCATTCTCACCTATGAACGCACGTGACTGACAACCACTTCCACTCTACCTTAGGCCGGGTGCATATCTCTTAGATTCCCCAACAAAATCTTCGTGGTATAAGCTAGATAGATGGCAGCATTCATGGGAATCCGGAAGTCTAACCTTGTCTGTGGTATTCCGAGTATGATTCCGGGAATCTGGAAAGTCTAACCTTGTCTGTGGTATTCTGAGTAAGATTCCGGTATCGACTGACTGTGACGAGCTTCAAACTTCTGAAGGCTGGGGGTTAGTGACAGACGCAAAAGAATCAAGGGATTCTATTCCAACCTGATTGAGAACGGACAGATGATTAGCCGTGCTGTGACAGAGCATAGGACCATTTTCACTGAGAGGATGGGATGTAGCCATTGACAACGGTGATGCCCTACATACAGCTTGCCATGGAAAGGAGTAAGAAGGATTGAATGAATATAATAAGAAAGTAGAAATTCGAGAGGAGCACAGCATCTCCATACGCCTATCTGAAATTCCCACCATTAATTTACATAAGTATTTCTATCTTAGTTTATTTATCTTTATTTTCTATTTATTCCATTAATCAAATTTAAACCAATAATCCAATTATACTTGAATCCGCCTGACTGAGATTTACAAGGTGACCATAGCTTGCTTCATACCAACAATCTCTGTGGGATCGACCCTTACTCACGTAAGGTATTACTTGGACGACCCAGTACACTTGCTGGTTAAGATGAACGGAGTTGTGTCCACACATAATCAATAGCCATTAAATAAATCTCATGCAAATACAAAGAAGGTCACAATTTTGTTTACCAAGTTTTTGCGCCGTTGCCGGGGATTGTTCGAGTATGGACAACTGACGGTTCATCTTGTTGCTCAGATTAGGTAATTTTCTTTTCAAAATTTTTTCAAAAAAAAATCTTTTTCAAAATTTTCTTTTCTTTTCCGTTTTTCCAAAAATATTTTCGAAAAAATTTAATAATAATTCAAATAAAATCATAAAATCATAAAAATCAAAAATATTTTATGTTTCTTGTTTGAGTCTTGAGTCAATTTTAAGTTTGGTGTCAATTGCATGCTTTAAAAATTTTTCTTGCATTTTTCGAAAATTCCATGCATTCATGGTGTTCTTCATGATCTTCAAGTTGTTCTTGATAAGTCTTCTTGTTTGATCTTGATGTTTTCTTGTTTTGTGTTGTTTGTTGTTTTTCATATGCATTTTTTGTTTGTTAGAGTCCATGCATTAAAGATTTCTAAGTTTGGTGTCTTGCATGTTTTCTTTGCATAAAAAATTTTTCAAAAATATGTTCTTGATGTTCATCATGATCTTCAAAGTGTTCTTGGTGTTCATCTTGACATTCATAGTGTTCTTGCATGCATCTTGTGTTTTGATCCAAAATTTTTATGTTTTGGGTCATGTTTGTGTTTTTCTCTCTCATAATTAAAAATTCAAAAATAAAAAATATATCTTTTCCTTTTTTCTCTCCAAATTTTCGAAATTTTGGGTTGACTTGGTCAAAAATTTTTAAAAAAATTAGTTGTTTCTTACAAGTCAAGTCAAATTTTCAATTTTAAAAATCTTATCTTTTCAAAATCTTTTCCAAAAATCATATCTTTTTCTTTTTTTTCTATTTTTCGAAAATTTCAAAAAAATCTTTTTCAAAATCTTTTTCTTATCTTTATATCAAATTTTCGAAAATTAGCTAACAATTAATGTGATTGATTCAAAAATTTGAAGTTTGTTACTTTCTTGTTAAGAAAGGTTCAATCTTTAAATTCTAAAATCATATCTTGTAGTTATTTGTTAGTTAAGTAATTTTAAAATTTAAATCTTCTTCAAACATATCTTTTTATCACACCTTTTTTTATCTTTTATCATATCTTTTTCAAAAATTTTATCTTTTTCAAAATTTGATTTCAAAATATCTTATCTAACTTCTTATCTTCTTATCTTTTCAAATTTGATTTTAATATCTTTTTCAACTAATTAATTAACTTTTTGTTTGTTTCTTATCTTATTCAAAACCACCTAACTAATTTTCCCTCTCTAATTTTCGAAAACATCTCATCCTTTTTCAAAAATTCTTTCTAATTAACTAATTGTTTAAATTTTAATTTTAATCTTATCTTATCTTTAATTTTCGAAAATCATTAACCTCATTTTCAAAATTATTTTCGAAATTCTCCCTCTCTTTTCTTATTCTATTTAATTATTTATTTACTAACACTTCTCTTCACCGCTCCTCATCTAAAAATCCGAACCCAATCTATCCCTTGTGTTTGGATTCTTCACTTTTCTTTCTTCTCCCCTTTCTTTTCTACTAACATAAAGGAATCTCTATACTGTGACATAGAGGATTCCTCTTTCTTTTCTTGTTTTCTTCTCTTTCATATGAGCAGGAACAAGGAAAAAGACACTCTTGTTGAAGCAGATCCAGAACCTGAAAGGACTTTGAAGAGGAAACTAAGAGAAGCTAAATTACAACAATCCAGAAGTAACCTTTCAGAAAATTTCGAACAAGAGAAGGAGATGGCAGCCGAACCCAATAATGATAATGCAAGAAGGATGCTTGGTGACTTCACCAAGCCCACGTCCAAATTTGATGGAAGAAGCATCTCCATTCCTGCCATTGGAGCCAATAATTTTGAGCTTAAGCCTCAATTAGTTGCCTTAATGCAACAAAACTGCAAGTTCTATGGACTTCCATCTGAAGATCCTTATCAGTTTTTAACTGAGTTCTTACAGATTTGTGAGACTGTAAAGACGAATGGAGTAGATCCTGAAGTCTACAGACTCATGCTTTTCCCTTTTGCAGTAAGAGACAGAGCTAGAATATGGTTGGATTCACAACCTAAGGATAGCCTGGACTCATGGGATAAGCTGGTCACGGCTTTCTTGGATAAATTCTTTCCTCCTCAAAAGCTGAGCAAGCTTAGAGTGGATGTTCAGACCTTCAAACAAAAAGATGGTGAATCCCTCTATGAAGCTTGGGAAAGATACAAGCAGTTGACCAAAAGGTGTCCATCTGACATGTTTTCAGAATGAACCATATTAGATATATTCTATTATGGTCTATCTGAATTTTCAAAAATGTCATTGGACCATTCTGCAGGTGGATCCAGTCACCTAAAGAAAACACCTGCAGAAGCTCAAGAACTCATTGACATGGTTGCATATAACCAATTCATGTACACTTCTGAGAGGAATTCCGTGAATAATGGGACACCTCAGAGGAAGGGAGTTCTTGAAATTGATGCTCTGAATGCCATATTGGCTCAGAACAAAGTGTTGACTCAGCAAGTCAACATGATCTCTCAGAGTCTGAATGGATGGCAAATGCATCCAACAGTACTAAAGAGGCAGCTTCTGAAGAAGCTTATGATCCTGAGAACCCTGCAATAGCAGAGGTAAATTACATGGGTGAACCTTATGGAAACACCTATAATTCATCATGGAGAAATCATCCAAATTTCTCATGGAAGGATCAACAAAAGCCTCAACAAGGCTTTAATAATGGTGGACACAATAGGCTGAGCAATAGCAAGCCTTTCCATCATCTTCTCAGCAACAGACAGAGAATTCTGAACAAAACACTTCTAATTTAGCCAATTTAGTCTCTGATCTGTCAAATGCCACTTTCAGTTTCATGAGTGAAACAAGATCCTCCATCAGAAATCTGGAGGCACAAGTGGGCCAGCTGAGTAAGAAAGTCATTGAAAATCCTCCCAGTATTCTCCCAAGCAATACAGAAGAGAATCCAAAAGGAGAGTGCAAGGCCATTGATTTAATCAATATGGTCGAATGCACAAGGGAGGAGGAGGACGAAAATCCTAGTGAGGAGGACCTCCTGGACGTCTCTCAAGCAAGAGAGAGTTTCCTATTAAGGATCCAAAGGAATCTGAGGCTCAATAGAGACCATAGAGATTCCATTAAATCTCCTTCTGCCATTCATGAGCTCTGAAGACTATTCTTCTCTGAAGAGGATGAAGATGTGACTGGAGAGCAAGTTGCTCAATATTTAGGAGCTATCATGAAGCTGAATGCCAAGTCGTTTAGTAATGAGACTTGGGAAAGTGAACCTCCCTTGCTCATTAGTGAACTAGACACCTGGATTCAGCAAATTTTACCTCAAAAGAAACAAGATCCTGGCAAGTTCTTAATACCTTGTACCATAGGCACCATGACCTTTGAAAAAGCTCTATGTGATTTGGGGTCAGGGATAAATCTTATGCCACTCTCTGTAATGGAGAAGCTGGGGATCATTGAGGTACAACATGCCTTGTTCTCATTACAATTGGCAGACAAGTCATTGAGACAAGCTTATGGAATAGTAGAGGACGTGTTAGTAAAGGTTGAAGGCCTTTACATCCCTGCTGATTTCATAATCTTAGACACTAGGAAAGAAGAGGATGAATGCATCATCCTTGGAAGACCTTTCCTAGCCACAGCAGGAGCTGTGATAGATGTCAACAGAGGTGAATTAGTCCTTCAATTGAATGGGGACTACCTTGTGTTTAAGGCACATGGCCATCCCTCTGTGATAAAGGAGAGTAAGCATGAAGAGCTTCTCTCAGTTCAGAATCAAGAAGAGCCCCCACAGTCAAACTCTAAGTTTGGTGTTGGGAGGCCACAACCAAACTCTAAGTTTGGTGTTAGGACTATACAACACTGACCTGATCACCTTTGTGGCTCCATGAGAGCACAATGTCAAGCTATTGACATTAAAGAAGCGCTTGTTGGGAGGCAACCCAATTTATTTATCTACTTTTTATTTTATTTTATTTTATTGTTATTTTGTGTTTTATTAGGTACATGATCATGAGGAGTCACGAAAAAATCATAAAAATTAAAAACAGAATCAAAAACAGCAGAAAAAAATTTGCACCCTGGAGGAAGGACAGACTGGCGTTCAACGCCAGTAAGGAGCATCTGGCTGGCGTTCAACGCCAGAACAGAGCATGAATTTGGTGCTGAATGCCAGAAACAAGCAACATTCTGGCGTTTGAACGCCAGGAATGTGCCTTGAGAAAAGCTGGCGCTGAACGCCAGTAACAAGCATGAAACTGGCGTTCAACGCCAGAAACATGCTACACATGGGCGTTGAACGCCCAGAACATGCTTCACATGGGCGTTGAACGCCCAGAACGTGCATCACCTCGGATTTTGAATGCCAGAATGGTATGCAAAGGCATTTTACATGCCTATTTGGTGCAGGAATGTAATTCCTTGACACCGCAGGATCTGTGGACCCCACAGGATCATCTCAGGATCTGTGGACCCCACAGGATCCCCACCTAACATATTCCCACCTTACCTCCTAATCCTATTTCACTCTTCCCCATGTCACACTTCCCATCAACTTCAATCTCTCTTTCCAATTACCCCCTTCACCACTCACATCCATCCACTCTTCCCCAAAAACCCCACCTACCTTCAAAATTCAAAAACAATTTCCCACCCAAACCCACCCTAATGGCCGAACCTACCCTCTCCCATTTTTCTATATATACCCTTCCATTCTACTTCATTTTCACACAACACAAACCCCCTCTTCTATACCTTGGCCGAAACCTACACTGTCCCTTCTCCTCCATATTTTCTTCTTCTTCTTCTTCTCTTCTTTCTTCTATTGCTTGAGGGCAAGCAATATTTTAAGTTTGGTGTGGTCAAAGCATAATCTTTCTTGTTTTCCATTACCATCAATGGCACCTAAGGCCGGAGAATCCTCTAGAAAAGGAAAAGGGAAGACAAAAGCTTCCACCTCCGAGTCATGGGAGATGGAAAGATTCATCTCCAAAAGCCATCAAGACCACTTCTATGATGTTGTGGCAAAGAAGAAGGTGATCCCTGAGGTCCCTTTCAAGCTCAAGAAAAATGAGTATCCGGAGATCTGACATGAGATCCGAAGAAGAGGTTGGGAAGTCCTAACCAACCCCATGCAACAAGTCGGAATCTTAATGGTTCAAGAGTTCTATGCCAATGCATGGATCACTAGGAACCATGATCAAAGTATGAACCCGAATCCAAAGAATTATCTCACAATGGTTCGGGGGAAATACTTAGATTTTAGTCCGGAGAATGTGAGGTTGGCGTTCCACTTGCCCATGATGCAAGGAGATGTACGCCCTTACACTAGAAGGGTCAACTTTAATCAAAGGTTGGACCAAGTCCTAATGGACATATGTGTGGAAGGAGCTCAATGGAAAAGAGACTCCAAAGGCAAGCCAGTTCAACTAAGAAGACTGGACCTCAAGCCTGTAGCTAGAGGATGGTTGGAGTTCATTCAACGCTCCATCATTCCCACTAGCAACCGATCTGAAGTTACTGTGGATCGGGCCATCATGATTCATAGCATCATGATTGGAGAGGAAGTAGAAGTTCATGAAGTCATCTCCAATGAATTCTACAAAATAGCCGAAAAACCCTCCACCATGGCAAGGCTAGCTTTTCCTCACCTTATTTGCCATCTATGTTACTCAGTTGGAGTTATCATAGAAGGAGACATCCCCATTGAAGAGGATAAGCCCATCACCAAGAAGAGGATGGAGCAAGCAAGAGAGATCCTCCACGGATCTCAAGAGATGCATGAGGAAGCTCATCATCAAGAAATCCCTGAGATGCCTCAAGGAATGCACTTTCCTCCCAACAACTATTGGGAACAACTCAACACTTCCTTAGAAGATTTGAGCCACAATGTGAAACAATTAAGGGTGGAACATCATGAGCACTCCATCATTCTCCATGAAATAAGAGAAGATCAAAGAGCAATGAGGGAGGAGCAACAAAGGCAAGGAAGGGACATAGAAGAGCTTAAGGACATTGTTGGTCCTTCAAGAAGAAGACGCCACTAAGGTGGATTCATTCCTTGTTCTTATTTCTTTCTGCTTTTCGGTTTTTATGTTGTGTTTATCTATGTTTTGTGTTTCTACTTCATGATCATTAGTAGTTAGTAACTATGTCTTAAAGCTATGAATAAATTCCATTAATCCTTCACCTCTCTTAAATGAAAATGTTTTAATTCAAAAGAACAAGAAGTACATGAATTTCGAATTTATCCTTGAATTTAGTTTAATTATATTGATGTGGTGACAATACTTTTTGTTTTCTGAATGAATGTTTGAACAGTGCATATTTTTGATCTTGTTGTTTATGAATGTTAAAACTGTTGACTCTTGAAAGAATGATGAACAAAGAGAAATGTTATTGATGATCTGAAAAATCATGAAATTGATTCTTGAAGCAAGAAAAAGCAGTGAATAGCAAAAGCTTGCGGAAAAAAATAATAGAAAAGAAAAAGAAAAAGCAAGCAGAAAAAGCCAATAGCCCTTAAAACCAAAAGGCAAGGGTAAAAAGGATCCAAGGCTTTGAGCATCAATGGATAGGAGGGCCCAAGGAAATAAAATCCAGGCCTAAGCGGCTAAATCAAGCTGTCCCTAACCATGTGCTTGTGTCATGAAGGTCTAAGTGAAAAGCTTGAGACTGAGTGGTTAAAGTCGTGATCCAAAGCAAAAAGAGTGTGCTTAAGAGCTATGGACACCTCTAACTGGGGACTCTAGCAACGCTGAGTCACAATCTGAAAAGGTTCACCTAGTTATGTGTCTATAGCATTTATGTATCTGGTGGTAATACTGGAAAACAAAATGCTTAGGGCCACGACCAAGACTCATAAGTAGCTGTGTTCAAGAATCAACATACTTAACTAGGAAAGTTAATAACACTATCCGAAATTCTAAGTTCCTAGAGAAGCCAATCATTTTAAACTTCAAAGGAAAAAGTGAGATGCCAAAACTGTTCAGAAGCAAAAAGCTACAAGTCCCGCTCATCTAATTATAATTAATATTCATTGATATTTTGGAATTTATAGTATATTCTCTTCTTTTTATCCTAATTGGATTTCAGTTGCTTGGGGACAAGCAACAATTTAAGTTTGGTGTTGTGATGAGCGGATAATTTATACGCTTTTTGGCATTGTTTTTAGGTAGTTTTTAGTAAGTTCAAGCTACTTTTAGGGATGTTTTCATTAGTTTTTATGTTAAATTCACATTTCTGGACTTTACTATGAGTTTGTGTGTTTTTCTGTGATTTCAGGTAATTTCTGGCTGAAATTGAGGGACTTGAGCAAAACTCTGAAAAAGGCTGACAAAAGGACTGCTGATGCTGTTGGAATCTGACCTCCCTGCACTCAAAATAGATTTTCTGGAGCTACAGAACTCAAAATGGCGCACTCTCAACGGTGTTGGAAAGTAGACATCCAGAGATTTCCAGAAATATATAATAGTCCATACTTTATTCGGGAATTGACGATGTAAAGTGGCGCTCAACGCCAAGTACATGCTGCTGTCTGGAGTTAAACGCCAGAAACACGTCACAACCCGGAGTTGAACGCCAAAAATACGCTATAACTCGGCGTTCAACTCCAAGAAATGCCTCAGCTCGTGGATAGATCAAGCTCAGCCCAAGCATACACCAAGTAGGCCCCGGAAGTGGATTTATGCATCAATTACTTACTTCTGTAAACCCTAGTAGCTAGTCTAGTATATATAGGACATTTAACTATTGTATTAGACATCTTTTGGCCATTCGGTCTTTTGATCATTCAGGGGGCTGGCCTATCGGCCATGCCTGAACCTTTCACTTATGTATTTTCAACGGTGGAGTTTTTACACACCATAGATTAAGGGTGTGGAGCTCTGCTATACCTCAAGTTTCAATACAATTACTATTATTTTCTACTCAAGTCTCTTTTATTCTTATTCCAAGATATATGTTGCACTTCAACTTGATGAATGTGATGATCCGTGACACTCATCATCATTCTCACCTATGAACACACGTGACTGACAACCACTTCCGCTCTACCTTAGGCCGGGCGCATATCTCTTAGATTCCCCAACAAAATCTTCGTGGTATAAGCTAGATAGATGGCAGCATTCATGGGAATCCGGAAAGTCTAACCTTGTCTGTGGTATTCCGAGTATGATTCCGGGAATCTGGAAAGTCTAACCTTGTCTGTGGTATTCTGAGTAAGATTCCGGTATTGACTGACTGTGACGAGCTTCAAACTTCTGAAGGCTGGGGGTTAGTGACAGACGCAAAAGAATCAAGGGATTCTATTCCAACCTGATTGAGAACCGACAGATGATTAGCCGTGCTGTGACAGAGCATAGGACCATTTTCACTGAGAGGATGGGATGTAGCCATTGACAACGGTGATGCCCTACATACAGCTTGCCATGGAAAGGAGTAAGAAGGATTGAATGAATATAATAAGAAAGTAGAAATTCGAGAGGAGCACAGCATCTCCATACGCCTATCTGAAATTCCCACCATTAATTTACATAAGTATTTCTATCTTAGTTTATTTATCTTTATTTTCTATTTATTCCATTAATCAAATTTAAACCAATAATCCAATTATACTTGAATCCGCCTGACTGAGATTTACAAGGTGACCATAGCTTGCTTCATACCAACAATCTCTGTGGGATCGACCCTTACTCACGTAAGGTATTACTTGGACGACCCAGTACACTTGCTGGTTAAGATGAATGGAGTTGTTTTCACACATAATCAATAGCCATTAAATAAATCTCATGCAAATACAAAGAGGGTCACAATTTCATCCACCAGCTGTCTAATGACATTTTGGACAGTTCAGACAGACCATCATAGAAGATACCTATGATGCTCCATTCAGAAAGCATGTCTGAAGGACACTTTCTGATCAATTGTTTGTATCTTTCCCAAGCTTCATAGAGGGATTCACCTTCCTTCTGTCTGAAGGTTTGGACTTCCACTCTAACCTTACTCAATTTTTGAGGTGGAAAGAACTTTGCAAGAAGGCATTGACTAGCTTTTCCCATGAGTTCAGGCTTTCTTTAGGTTGTGAGTCCAACCATATCCTAGCTCTATCTCTTACAGCAAAAGGGAATAGCATAAGTCTGTAGACCTCAGGGTCAACCCCATTGGTCTTGACGGTGTCATAGATTTGCAAGAATTCAGCTAAAAACTGATGAGGATCTTCCAATGGAAGTCCATGGAACTTGCAATTCTGTTGCATTAGATAAACTAATTGAGGCTTAAGCTCAAAGTTGTTTGCTCCAATGGCAGGGATAGAGATGCTTCTCCTATAGAAGTCGGAAGTAAGTGCAGTAAAGTCACCCAGCACCTTCCTTGCATTGTTTGCATTGTTGTTATTTTCGGCTGCCATGCCTTCTTCTTTGAAGATTTATGTTAGGTCCTCTACAGAGAATTGTGCTTTAGCTTCTCTTAGCTTTCGCTTCAAGGTCCTTTCAGGTTCAGGGTCAGCTTCAACAAGAATGCCTTTGTCTTTGCTCCTGCTCATATGAAAGAGAAGAACACAAGAAAATATGGAATCCTCTATGTCATAGTATAGAGATTCCTTGAGGTGTCAGAGGAAAAGAAGAATAGAAGGAGGAGGTAGAAGAATTTGAACTTATCAAGAAGGATAGAGTTCGAATTGTGCATTGAGGAGAAGTGTTAGTCCATAAATAGAAGGATGTGAAAAGAGGGGAAGAAATTTTAAAAAATTAAAGTGAATTAATTAAAAGAAATTTTTGAAAAAAATTGTAATTGATTTTCGAAAACTAAGATTGAGAAAGAAATAAAGTGAAATTTGAAAAAGATTTTGAAATTAGAAATAAAAAAGATATGATTGAAAACTATTTTGAAAAAGATGTGATTAAGAAGATATGATTAAAAAGTTATGGTTTTAAAAAGATATGATTGAAAAGATATGATTGAAAAACAATTTAAAAAGATTTGATTTGATTTTTTTTTAAATCAATGACTTGGCTAACAAGAAAATATATGATTCAAACATTAAACCTTTCTCAACAGAAAAGGCAACATACTTGAAATGTTGAATCAAATCATTAATTGTTAGCAAGTATTTTTGAAAATGGAAAGAAATTGATTTTGAAAATATATGATTGAAAAGATATGATTTGAAAAAGATTTGATTTTGAAAACAAAATCTTCCCTCTTGTGACATCCTGGCGTTAAACGCCCAGAATGGTATCCATTCTGGCGTTTAACGCCCAAAATGCTACCCTTTTGGGCGTTAAACGCCAGTTTTCCTTCTTCACTGGGCGTTTTGAACGCCCAGCTTTTTCTGTGTGATTCCTCTGCTGTATGTTCTGAATCTTCAATTCTCTATATTATTGACTAGAAAAGACACAAATTAAATTTTTTTTGTATTTTTAATAATGAGGAATAATCAAAATGAAACTAAGATCAAATAAACAATGCATGCAAGACACCAAACTTAGAAGTTTGTATACTACTGACACTAACAAGTTGAGAATGCATATGAGAAACAACAAAACACTCAAGACAAGAGAATTTAAAGATCAGAGCAATGAAATCATCAAGAACAACTTGAAGATCAATGAAGACACATGAATGAATTCGAAAAATGCAAGAAGAATAGAAACATGCAATTGACACCAAACTTAAAATGAGACACTAGACTCAAACAAGAAACATAAAATATTTTTGGTTTTTTATGATTTTGTAATTTTTTTGGATTTTTCGAAAATTATATGGAGAAAGAAAATAAAGAGATTCAAAATTTTTAATAAGAATTCCAGGAATCATGCAATGTTAGTCTAAAGCGTTAGTCTAAAGAAATTAGACATGGCTAGCTAAGCTTCAGCAGGACATTACATTCAAGAGCTAAATTGATGAAAATCAATCAGCTTTGGTGATGATAAGAACATCACCTTGAAAATCTAGAATTCATTCTTAAAAATTCTGAAGAAAAATACCTAATCTAAGCAACAAGATGAACCATCAGTTGTCCAAACTCAAACAATCTCCGGCAACGGCGCCAAAAACTTGGTGCACGAAATTGTGATCATCAATGGCACCATCAACATGGTACGCTCAATTGCAATCTCAATTCTTTATCACAACTTCGCACAACTAACCAGCAAGTGCACTGGGTCGTCCAAGTAATAAACCTTACGCGAGTAATGGTCGATCCCACGGAGATTGCTGGTATGAAGCAAGCTATGGTCATCTTGTAAATCTCAGTTAGGCAGATTCAAATGGTTATAGATGATTTATGAATAAAGCATAAAATAAAGATAGAGATACTTATGTAATTCGTTGGTGAGAATTTCAGATAAGCGTATGGAGATGCTTTGTCCCTTCCGTCTCTCTGCTTTCCTACTGTCTTCATCCAATCCTTCTTTCTCCTTTCCATGGCAAGCTGTATGTTGGGCATCACCGTTGTCAATGGCTACAGTCCCATCCTCTCAGTGAAAATGTTCAACGCGCTCTGTCACAGCACGGCTAATCATCTGTCGGTTCTCAATCAGGTTGGAATAGAATCCAGTGATTCTTTTGCGTCTATCACTAACGCCCAGCCTTCAGGAGTTTGAAGCTCGTCATAGTCATTCAATCCTCGAATCCTACTCAGAATACCACAGACAAGGTTTAGACCTTCCGGATTCTCTTGAATGCCGCCATCAATTCTAGCTTATACCACGAAGATTCCGATTAAGAAATATAAGAGATAAACATTCAAGCCTTGTTTTCTTGTAGAACGGAAGTGGTTGTCAGGCACGCGTTCATAAGTGAGAATGATGATGAGTGTCACATAATCATCACATTCATCATGTTCTTGGGTGCGAATGAATATCTTAGAATAAGAATAAGCTAAATTGAATAGAAGAATAATAGTAATTGCATTAATACTCGAGGTACAGCAGAGCTCTACACCTTAATCTATGGTGTGTAGAAACTCCACCGTTGAAAATACATAAGAACAAGGTCTAGGCATGGCCGAGAGGCCAGCCTCCCAAAGAGGGTTCAATCATAAAAACATGATCAAAAGATGTCAAATACAATAGCAAAAGGTCCTATTTGTAGAGAGCTAGTAGCTTAGGGTTTACAAAGATGAATAAATGACATAAAAATCCACTTCCGGGCCCACTTGGTGTGTGCTTGGGCTGAGCATTGAAGCTTTCATGTGTAGAGACTTTTCTTGGAGTTAAACGCCAGCTTTTGTGCCAGTTTGGGCGTTAAACTCCCATTCTTGTGCCAGTTCCGGCGTTAAACGCCAGAATTCTTGAGCTGACTTGAAACGCCTATTTGGGCCATCAAATCTCGAGCAAAGTATGAACTATTATACATTGCTGGAAAGCCCAGGATGTCTACTTTTCAACGCAATTGAGAGCGCATCAATTGGGTTTCTATAGCTCCAGAAAATCCACTTCGGGTGCAGGGAGGTTAGAATCCAACAGTATCTGCAGTCCTTTTCAGCCTCTAAATCAGATTTTTGCTCAGGTCCCTCAATTTCAACCAGAAAATACCTGAAATCATAGAAAAACACACAAACTCATAGTAAAGTCCAGAAAAGTGAATTTTAAATAAAAACTAATAAAATATAATAAAACTAACTAAAACATACTAAAAACAATGCCAAAAAGCGTATAAATTATCCGCTCATCAACCGACTTCGTTAGGTCGATCTCTTCTAAGTTGTTTTTGTAATCCTCTTTCTTGGACCTTTGTTAGGTCTCTTTCAGGGATTACTTTACAACTTGTCTTGTAGGAGACCGACTTCATTAGGTCGATCTCTTCTAAGTTATAGCAATTCCTCTTTAATAGGGTTGGCTAGACCTCTTTCCGGGGATTTGCTGATAACTTCGGTTGACTTGGTCCGACTTTTTAATGTCGGCCAGTCTCTTTAAGTTATTACATAGCAATCCTAAGACCTCGTCAGGTTCTTTTTGGGATCCCTTTCGATAACTTCTTGCATTATTCTGTGTTCATCTTTGCCGATTTGTAGATGGTGGTTTCTGTCCCGGTTTAATCGACCTTTAGGTGAATCGCGTTTTCACCTTTGTCGGTCGATCATTGCTGTCGAGATCGTATAGTGAATCTGTTCTTCACTTTCTGTTCGATCCGTTGCTTTATAATCGGACGATAAATGCTTCAGATTAATGCGTCTTGGGAATTTGTAGAATATCTGAAATGTATTTTATTTAAAGAAAGTGAAAATATATACAGGCGGGAGTTTTTCATACCCTTAAGTCGGATTAAATCTCAATCTTGATGCCTCATTAAAAAACCTTTTCAGGAAAAAGAGTGCATCTTGTGATGAGACCTTTTCTCTTTCCTAACTATAGTACCTTCTTAGGTTACAGTCGTGCCATGATCTGGGGAGTTCTCATCCCTCGAGTTCGGACAGTCTGTAGTAGCCCTTCCCAAGTACTTCTGTGACTCGGTAGGGTCCTTTTCAGTTGGCTGCCAGCTTTCCTTCTCCGGGTCGAATTTTTCCAATATCATTTCGGATTAAGATGAGATCATTCTCAGTAAAACCACTTGGCACTACCTTTTGATTATACCTGGAAGCCATTCGCCGCTTTAGTGCTTCTTCTCTGATCCGAGCTCTTTCTTGGATTTCCGGAAGTAGGTCGAGCTCTTTTCTTTGAAGTTGAGAGTTGGTTTGTTCATTGTAGTGGACTACTCGGGGAGACCCTTCCTCTACTTCTATTGGAATCATTGCCTCCACTCCGTATGCTAATCAAAATGGTGATTCATTCGTAGTAGAATGGGGGGGTTGTTCGATACGCCCATAGGACTTGTGGAAGTTCCTTGGCCCAAGCTCCCTTTGCTTCTTGCAGTCTCCGTTTCAGCCCGGCCAATATGACTTTGTTGGCCGCTTCGGCTTGTCCATTGGCTTGGGGATATTCAACGGAGGTGAACTGGTGTTTTATATTCAAGTCGGCCACTAGTTTTCTAAAGCCTGCATCTGTGAATTGGGTGCCATTATTTGTGGTGATGGAGTATGGGACCCCGAACCTTGTAATGATGTTCCTATATAGGAATTTCCGACTTATTTGAGCAGTGGCATTGGCTAGGGGTTCTGCCTCGATCCATTTTGTGAAATAGTCTACCCCCACTATGAGGAACTTGACTTGTCCCGATCCCTGGGGAAAGGGTCCGAGAAGATCGAGTCCCCACTTTGCAAATGGCCAGGGTGAGGTCACGCTGATGAGCTTTTCCGGCGGGGCAATGTGAAAGTGGCATGCTTCTGGCATGGTGGACATGTCTTTACAAATTCGGTAGCTTCCTTCCGTAGAGTGGGCCAATAGAATCCCGCCCGGAGTACCTTTTTGGTGAGAGCTTGCGCTCCGAGATGATTGCCACAAATGCCGCTGTGTACTTCCTCCAAGACTTCCTTTGTATTGGAGGTCGGTACGCATTTTAACAATGGTGCTGAGATCCCTCTTTTGTATATGGTGTTGTTTATGATAGTGTAGTACTGTGCCTCCCTTTTTAACCTCTTTTCCTCCTTTTCATCTGTAGGGAGCGCTTCTGTTTTGAGGTAGTTAATTATGGGGGTCATCCATCCTTGATCCCGACCTGTTACGGCTAGGACTTTTTCTTCCTCCGATATTGACGGGTTCTGTAGTATTTCCTGGATGAGGCTTCTATTGTTGCCCCATGGTTTGGTGCTGGCTAGTTTTGAGAGTGCGTCAGCTCGGGCGTTTTGCTCGCGGGATATGTGGCAGATCCTATATTCCCCGAGTTGTCCGAGCTGTTCTTTGGTTTTATCCAAATATTTTTTCATAGTAGGATCTTTGGCTTGGTAGCTCCCTGTTATTTGTGAAGTAACGACTTGTGAGTCGCTGTAGATGTTGAGTTTCCGAGCTCCAACTTCTCTAGCCAGCTTCAAGCCAGCTAATAACGCTTCGTATTCCGCTTAGTTGTTTGAGGCCGGGAATCCGAATTTGAGGGAAAGCTCGAGTTGGGTTCCTTGGTTGCTTTTGATTATCATACCTGCACCACTTCCGGCTTTATTCGAGAAACCGTCCACGTATATATTCCACTCTATGGGGATTTCCGGGGCGTCTGTGAATTCTGCGATGAAGTCGGCTAGGTATTGTGATTTGATGGCTGTCCGTGTTTCGTATTGGAGGTCAAACTCGGACAACTCAATTGCCCATTGTAGGATTCTTCCTGCTAGATCTGTTTTCTGCAATATCCCCGTTATGGGCTGGTTGGTCCAAACCTTAATGGTATGCGCTTGGAAGCACGGGCGAAGTCGTCGGGATGTGAGTATGAGAGCGTAGCTAAACTTCTCTATTTTTTGGTAGTTCAGCTCTGACCCCTGCAGTGCTTTACTAATGAAGTAGACGGGTTGTTGCCCGCCCTCGTCTTCTCTAATTAGTGCTGAGGCTATTGCTCAACTTCCTACTGCGAGGTACAATATGAGTTGTTCCCCTTCTCGTGGTCGAGATAGGATAGGTGGCCGTCCCAAGAATTCTTTGAAGTCTTGGAAGGCTTGTTCACATTCTGTTGTCCACTCAAAGTTCTTTCCCTTCCTTAAAGTAGCGTAGAAAGGGAGGGATCTTATCGCTGACCCTGCTAGAAATCTGGAATAGGCTGCCAGTCTCCCATTGAGTTGTTGTATCTCTTTGACGCAGGTTGGGCTCTTCATGTTGAGTATGGCCCGGCATTTATATGGATTTGCCTCGATTCCTCTTTGTGTGAGCATAAAGCCCAAGAACTTACCGGCTTCCACTGCGAAGGTGCATTTAGCCGGGTTAAGTCGCATGCCATGCTTCTGTATGGTGTCGAATACTTGAACCAAGTTGGACAGTAATGTTTCTTCACTTTGTGTCTTTATCAACATGTCATCCACGTAGACCTCCATGATTTTTCTGATGTGATCTGAGAAGACCTTATTCATTAGCCTCTGGTAAGTAGCTCCCGCGTTCTTAAGGCCGAAAGGCATTACGATGTAACAATAGTTTGCTTTGGGTGTTAGAAACGAGGTTTTTTCTTGATCCGGTGGATACATTGGGATCTGGTTGTACCCCGAGTATGCATCCATAAATGAGAGATACTTATATCCCGATGAGGCATCTACTAGAGCGTCGATGCTTGGTAGTGGATAAGGGTCTTTTGGGCAGGCTTTGTTGAGGTCGGTGTAGTCGGTGCACATTCACCACTTCCCATTTGACTTTCTCACCAAGACGACGTTTGCTAGCCATAGTGGGTACTTATCTCTTATAAACCCTGCCTCTAGTAGTGCTTGCACCTGTTCTGCTACAGCCTGAGACCGTTCTGGCCTGAGTTTTCTTCGTCTTTGTTGTACCAGCCAGCATCCCGGATAGACTGCCAACTTGTGGCTCATCAGTTCAGGATCTACGCTTGGCATGTCGGTAGCTTTCCATGTCAAGAGATCAACATTATCTCGTAGGAACTGAATGAGTGATTCCTTTGCGTCTTTTTTCAGGATCGTACCAATATTAGTTGTCTTATCCGAGGTGTCTCCGATCTGAACTTTCTCTACTTCACCTTCGGGCTGTGGACGGAGTTCTTCTCGTCTCTGAACTCCGCCAAGTTCGATTGTGTAGAACTCTCCTCCTTCACCTCTGAGGTTTAGACTTTTGTTATAAAAGCGACGCGCCATCTTTTGATCTGCTTTTATTGTAGCTATCCCTTCTGCAGTTGGGAATTTCATACATAGATGTGGAGTTGAAACTATTGCGCCGAGTTGATTTAACGTCGTCCGACCTATTAAGGCATTGTAGGCTGAGCTTACGTCAACCACGATGTAGTCTATCTTAAGTGTTCTGGACTGGTTCCCCTTTCCAAAGGTTGTATGTAGCGATACGTATCCCAGTGGTTGTACTGGGGTACCCCCAAGTCCGAACAGGCTGTTCAGATATGCTCTTAGCTCTTTTTCTTCTAGGCCGAGCTTGTCGAAGGCAGTTTTGAATAAGATGTCGGCGGAGCTTTCTTGGTCAATTAATGTACGGTGGAGGTTGGCGTTTGCCAGTATGATAGTGATGACCATGGGGTCGTCGTGTCCCGAGATGATTCCAGATGCGTCTTCTTTGCAAACGTGATTGCTGGGATGTCTGGCGCCTCCTTTTTTCCTTCGACATGGTATATTTCTTTGAGGTGTCGCTTGCGAGATGACTTGGAGATTCCTCCTCCCGGAAATTCACCGTGTATCACGTGGACGTGTCTCTCTGGTGTGCGAGGTGATCGTTCAGACCGTCTGATATCTTCATTCCTTCTTCTTTTTCTTGGCTCTTCGTCCCAGTTGGCCAAAAACCGATCTAGTTTTCCTTCTCTTACTAATTTTTCTATGACGTTTTTCAAGTCGAAGCATTCGTTGGTGGAATGTCCTCGAACTCGATGATACTCACAGTATTCATTCCGATTCCCTCCTCCTCTTTTACCTTTGAGTGGCCGAGCTGGGGGTATTTTTTCGTATGGCAGACTTCTTTGTAAACATCTACCAAGGATACCCTGAGAGGGGTGTAGTTATGATATTTTTTTATTTTCTCCCCGGAGCAATCTTCCTCTTTCTTGGATTCTTTATCTTTATCTCGGTAGGCAGAACCAAACCTCGAGGCTTCCCCAAGTCGAGAATTCTCCTCCATGTTGATGTATTTATGTGCCCGTTCTTGTACTTCATCCAGGGATGCAGGGTACTTCTTTGATATAGATTGGCTAAACGGTCCTTCTCGTAGGCCATTTATGAGGCCCATAATGGCAGCTTCTGTTGGTAGACTTTGTATGTCCATGCATGTTTTGTTGAATCTTTCCATGTAGTTACGAAGACTCTCCCGATCTCCTTGCTTGATTCCTAGTATGCTGGGTGCGTGTTTAGCCTTATCTTTTTGTATGGAAAATCTGGCCAGAAACTTTTTGGCCAGGTCGTCGAAGCTTGAGATGGACTTCGGAGGTAGGCTGTCGAACCATCTAATGGCTGTCTTGGTAAGAGTTGTTGGAAAGGCCTTGCAGCAAACTGCATCCGAGGCGTCAGTGAGGTACATTCTACTTCTAAAATTGCTGAGATGATGGTTGGGGTCTGAAGTGCCGTCATACAGAGTCATATCCGGAAGTTTGAAATCTTTTGGGATTTTGGTCTTCATAATTTCCCTGGTGAAAGGATCTTGATCCTTGCGAGAGCTATCATCTGGAGTGGATTTAGTAGCTTTAGTTTTGAGATCGGCTTCGAGTTTTAGAAGTTTATCTTCTAATTCTCGGCGTCGCCTTTATCTCCCGATGCAGATCCTCTTCTTTTTCACGTTGATGTTGGGCTTCTTTCTCAAGTTGCTTTAATCGATCTTGAAGCGCCTCTATCACTCCTGGATTTGATGAATTTTTGTCCCCGTTGGGCTCCAGAGTATCTTTGAGTGTAACATCCGCGTTCTTGTGCGGCGTTCTATCTTCCAAATCTGAATCGTGGTCGTTGTCATGGTCGTCCGCCATGGTGATGGGATGACTTCCAGGTTCCCTGGCAACGGCGCCAATGTTTCGAGGGTTACCTGAAATTGGAGGTCAATCTCGGATGAGATCTTCTGTACTGGTCGATGCTAACGTGTCCGGCTGGTGGAAGACGGCCGGAGCTGTCGTGTCCGAATTGTTGGTCTGACTGTACTGCTGATCCCTTGTCACAAAGGGTGGGGGTACCTGCAAGGGACTCCGAATCTTAAGTTAGCAAGGGTATTAAACAGGTATTGAGTAGAATCAGAGTATGAGTTATACCTGGGCTCTCCAGAGTATTTATAATGGTGAGATGTGGCCTTCTGTGGATAAGATAAGTTAGTTATCTTATCTTATCTTTTCAAGTGAAATCATCTTATCTTCAAGGGAACCGCCCTTCTCTCTGTAAACTTGGGCTGCCTTTAGGGTTTGGGTCGTGTTCCTTGAGTTGGGCCCTTCTTTGGGCTTTTCCTGTCGCTTTGGCCGACTTCTTCGTAAAGAAGTCGGTTTGCTTGACCTAAAGAGGTCGGTCGCTTTGCTATTTGAACATCCCGGGTCAGACAACTCGAACCAGGCTATGAACAAGTACATTTCGTGGGATTGAGTTGCACGCCGTGTCGTCTTATGGTTTTGAATACTTGTGTCAGGTTGAATAATAATATCTCTTCGTTTTGCGTCTTCACTAGTATGTCGTCTACGTAGACCTCCATCATCTTTCTGATGTGATCCGAAAAAACTTTGTTCATTAATCTTTGGTAAGTGGCTCTCGCATTTTTGAGACCGAAGGGCATAACAATGTAGCAGTAATTTGCCTTTGGGGTCAAGAAAGAGGTTTTTTCTTGGTCGGATGGGTACATTGGGATTTGGTTATATCCCCAGTATGCGTCCATAAAGGAGAGGTATTTGTATCCGAAGGAGGCATCTACCAGTGCGTCGATATTTGGGAGCAGATAAGGATCTTTCGGGCAAGCTTTGTTGAGATCGGTATAGTCGGTGCACATTCTCCACTTCCCATTTGACTTTTTTACCAAAACGACATTAGCAAGCCATAGCGGGTATTTGACTTCTCTTATGAAGCCTGCCTCCAGTAGAGCTCGTACCTGGTCTTCCACTGCTTGAGAGCATTATGGTCCTAGCTTTCTGCGCCTTTGTTGTATTGGCCGAGATCCTGGGTAGACTGCTAGCTTGTGGCATATTAGTTTGGGATCTATGCCTGGCATGTCTGCGGCCTTCCACGCAAAGAGGTCGGCGTTGTCGCGTAGGAATCGTATGAGTGATTCTTTTATGTCCCCTTTTAGGAGTGTGCCGATGTTGGTTGTTTGGTCCGGGGTGTTCCCGATCTGGATTTTCTCTATTTCTCCTTCAGGTTGTGGGCGGAGCTCCTCCCGCCTCCGAACTCCACCGAGCTCGATTGTATGGAATTCTTCTCCTCTGCCTCTGAGGTTTAGACTTTCGTTGTAACAGCGGCGCACCATCTTCTAATCTGCCTTTACTGTGGCTATTCCACCTGCAGTTGGGAACTTCATGCATAGATGCAGAGTCGAGACTATTGCGTCGAGCTCATTTAACGTTGCCCGACCTATTAGGGTATTGTAGGCTGAGCTTACGTCGATGACGATGTAATCTATTTTGAGTGTTCTTGACTGACTTCCTTTTCCAAAAGTTGTGTGGAGCGAGATGTATCTCATCGGTTGAACTGGGGCATCTCCTAGCCCGAACAGGCTGTCCAGATATGCTCTGAGTTCTTTTTCTTCCCAGCCGAGTTTGTCGAAAGCAGTTTTGAATAAGATATTGGCAGAGCTCCCCTGGTCTATCAACGTGCGGTGAAGATTTGCGTTTGCCAGTATAATAGTGATGACCATGGGATTGTCATGCCCTGATGCGACGCCGGATGCATCTTCCTTGGTAAAAGTGATCGCCGGGATTTCGGGTGCGTCCTCCTTTTCTGCGACGTGATATAGTCTTTGAGATGTCTTTTGCAGGATGATTTGGAGACTCCTCCCTCGGCAAATCCGCCGTGTATCATGTGGACATGTCTTTCTGGCATCTGGGATGATCGCGCGGTTGGTCTGACATCTTCTGCTCTTCTTCTTTTCCTTTGTTCATCATCATGGGTGGCCAGATATCGATCTAGCTTTCCTTCTCGTACGAGCTTTTCTATGACATTTTTTAAGTCAAAACACTCATTGGTGGAGTGCCCGCGGATCCGATGGTATTCACAATATTCAGCCCGGTTTCCTCCTCCTTTTTTGCCTTTGAGTGGTCGAGCTGGTGGTATTTTTTCTGTGTTGCAAACCTCTCTGTAGACATCCACAAGAGACACCCGAAGAGGGGTGTAAATGTGGTATTTTTTTGATTTTTTCTCCATGGCGATCTTCCTTTTTTCTGGAATCTTTGTCTTTATCCCGAGAGGTGAACCCGGCCTTTGAGGTCTCTCCTAATTGGGAGTTTTCTTCCATGTTGATGTACTTTTTCGCTCGTTCCTGCACCTCGTTCAGAGACGTGGGGTACTTCTTTGATATAGATTGACTAAAAGGCCCTTCTCGTAGGCCATTAATGAGGCCCATGATAGCGGCCTCTGTTGGCAGGTTTGGTATATCCAGGCATGTCTTGTTGAATCTCTCCATATAGTTGCGCAGGGTTTCCCTTTCTCCTTGTCTGATTCCTAGTAAGCTCGGCGCATGTTTAGCTTTGTCCTTTTGGATGGAGAATCTGGCCAGGAATTTCTTGGCCATGTCGTCGAAACTCGAGATGGATCTAGGAGGAAGGTTGTCGAACCATCTAATTGCTGTTTTTGTTAAAGTAGTTGGAATGGCTTTGCAACGAACTACATCTGAGGCGTCGGTGAGATACACTCTGCTCCTGAAGTTGCTGAGATGATGGCTGGGATCTGTAGTGCCGTCGTACAAGGTCATGTCTGGGAGTTTAAAGTCTTTTGGGATTCTTGTTTTCATGATCTCCTTGGTAAATGGATCTTGCTCCTTGCGGGTGCTATCTTCGAGAGTGGATTGGCTGGCTTTAGTCTTGACATCGGCTTCAAGTTTTAGAAGTTTGTTTTCCAATTCCCGGCGTCGCCGTATTTCTCTTTGTAGATCCTTCTCGGCCTCTCGTTGACGTAGAGCGTCTTCCTCAAGTTGTTTTAACCGATCTTGAAATGCATCCAGGGCTCCCTCGTTTGGGGAGTTCTTATTGTTGATTTGGGGAGTATCTTTTGGTGCGGAGTCCGCGTTTTTATGCGGCGTTCTTTCTTCTAGATCTGAGGTGTGATCGTTGTCATGATCGTCCGCCATGGTAATGGGATGACTTCCGGGTCCTCGGCAACGGCGCCAATGTTCCAGGGGTTACTGAAACTGTAGGTCAATCTCGGACGAGATCTTCTGCGCTGGTCGAAACGGTTGTATCCGATTTGTTGAGCTTGATGGTGATACTGATTCCTTCGTCCCCGGAGGGTGGGGGGTACCTGCAAGGGACTCCATGCTTAAGTTAGCAAGGGTATTAAGCAGGTATTTAGTAGAATCAGAGTATGAGTTATACCTGGGTGCTTCAACGTATTTATAATAGTGTAGAGTGACCTTCTTAGATAAGATAAGTTAGTTATCTTATCTTTATCTTTTATCTTTTGAGTGAGGTCATCTTATCTTCAAGGGAACCACCTTTATCTCTACGGGCTTGGGCTGCCTTTGGATTCGGGACGTGTTCCTCTGTTTGGGCCCTTTATTGGGCTTTCCTGTGACTTGGCCGAGCTCTTTGAGAAGAGGTCGGGTCGTCCTGACCTGAAGAGGTCGGTCGCTTTGTCTGTAGAATATCCCGAGTCGGAGAGCTCGACCCAGGGTATGAACATGTTCCAATTGCCCCGCTTTATTGCACCATAATGGAACCCCAAAAAATTCTGAAAAGACACCAGTAAGTGTCCAAAATTCTAAAATAGTGTTGACGCCAGAAGACATTCAAGTACTTGAAAATTCTGAAAATTCGATTAATTATATCTTTACAAGAGAAAAATTGAACCAAAATAAAATAATTGTCAATGAAATATTTGCATATAATATGGCATTACATATCATGCATGAAAGTAAGGATCTTGAGCCCAGAACAGTCGAAGAATGTTGTCAAAGGAATAATTGGCCAAAATAGAAAGAAGTTATGAAGGCTGAGTTAGACTCGTAAAATATAAAGTCTTTGGACCTGTAGTCCGTACACCAGAAGATGTAAAACATGTTGGATACAGATGTGTATTTTTGAGAAAACGAAATGAAAAAAAATAAAGTTGTACGCTACAAAGCTCGACTTGTGGCACAAGGATTTTCACAAAGTTTTGGTATAGATTATGAAGAAACATATTCTTCTGTAGTAGATGCAATAATATTGTATTATTTGATCAGTTTATTTGCATACCATAAACTACATATGCATTTAATAGATGTGGTGACAACTTATTTATATGAATAATTAGATCTTGATATCTATATGAAAATTCCTGAAGGACTAAAGATATCTAAACCATCCAATGAATATTCACAGGGGTTATACTCGATCAAATTGCAAAGATTTTTATATAGTCTAAAGCAATCTGGACGAATGTGGTATAATCGTCTTACTGAGTATCTAGCAAAAAATGGATTCAAGAATGATAATATCTGCCCATGCATTTTCATAAAGAAATTTATGTTTGGATTCATTATAATTGCTGTGTATGTTGATGATTTAAATATCATTGGAACTTCTAAAGAGATTCCAACAATTATAAAAGCTCTAAAAGAAGAGTTTGAGATGAAAGATCTTAGAAAGACTAAATTTTGTCTCGGCCTACAGATTGAGCATATAAAAAATGGGATCTTTATTTCTCAAACAACATACACAAAAAAATCTTGAAGAGATTTTATATGGATAAGTCACATCCATTAAGTACCCTAATAATCATAAGATCTTTAGATGTGGAAAATGATCAATTTCGTTCTGAAAAAGAAAATGAAGATATTCTTGATCCTAAAGTACCATATCTCAGTGCTGTTGGAGCATTAATGTATCTTGCTAATAATACACAACCTGATATATCATTTACTAGGAATTTATTAGCAAGGTATAGGTCATTTCCAATTAGAAAACATTGGAATGAAATCAAAAATTTATTTTGATATCTTTATGGAACAGATGATATGGGTTTGTTTTATCAATATAAATCTAAGTCACAATTAATTGGCTAAGATGCAGGATACTTGTCTGATCCATAAAAGAAATATCTCAAATAGGATACTATTCACATATGGTGATACAACTATATCATGGAGGTCCACGAAACAGACAATAGCAGCAACATCCTCTAATCATGCGGAAATACTAGCGATACATGAGGCAAGTCGCGAGTGTTTTTGGCTCAGGAGTTGAATCTAATATATCTTGTCATCATGTTGACTGATTGATCATAAAATAGCTCCAACTATTCTGTTTGAAGATAATACAGCATGCATTACTCAACTTAAGGGTGGATACATCAAAGGTGATAGAACATAGCATATTTTTCTCAAATTCTTCTTCACTTATGATCTTCAAAATCAAGGAACAATTGATGTTCAACAAATCTGCTCAAATGATAATCTGGTAGATTTATTTACAAAGTCACTTCCAAAATCCTTCTTTAAAAGATTGGTACATTAGATTGGGATGCGTCGATTTCGAGGTATTAAATAATGTCGACAAAAGAGAGAGGTTGTACTCTTTTTTTCTTGATCAGATTTTTATTCCTATTGTGTTTTTCTTGAAAAGGTTTTTAATGAAACAGTCATCTTTACAAAGGATATTGTACTCCTTTTTTTATTAAAAATTTTTTCCATTGAAATTTTTTTAGTAAGATTTTAATGAGGCATAATCCTAAATAGATATTAAAGGAGGAGTGTTATGATAAGGATGGATGTTTATTTGATGTGCACGACTCAGTTTCTCAAGAAGAAGAAGGATCAAGTTCTCAAAATGAATTAAATTAATAAAGTTTGAAAAATAAGAACTTGGTACGTCTATAAATTGGGGCAAGGTCTCGGACAACTTACACACAACAAACACTCATCTCTCTCTTTATTTCACAACACATATATATAATTAGTGAATATATATGTGAATCATTTCTATTATATTGAGATAATAATATTGATGAATATTAATACTAGAATCATCTATTTATATTTTTTTATTTTATATTTATTTCCTCTTCTTTATTTATTTATTTTACAACATATTTCAAATTTTTTAGAAGAATAAGAGGGACAAACAAGACTAAATAGAACATTTCTAGTTGTTCAGTTATTCTTTTTGCTTTTTTTCACTATTTTTCGAGAATGAACTACCAACCCGGTCCCTGTCTATTTCCTAGAATGACAACATGATACCTCAAAATAAAAATGATCTACTTCGGTCATTGTCCCCTATTTTCATGACACAACGCAGTTTCTGTGGATCATTTTCCATCAAGGCCTGACTGAAACACTGAGTCGCTGAGCTATCACGTTAGCAAAGTGACTTGTCACGTTAGCTTGCGGACGTATTCGTTTCGTTCTTAGTTGAACAAGCTCAAGTGGATAAGGACTTAACTATCCACCTCCACATCTTAAAAATGACGTCGTTTACGCTGAAGGAAATCCTTCGTTGATGTGAACCTTCCGTTGTTACTGTTAGCAGTCTTCTTTGCTTGTTCAAAGAGCGGACCTTTAATTACCAGCAGCTTGTCATCATACTTGGAATTTTTGCATCGTCTACCTGACTGTGTTTGGATGTCTTTGCAACTTTTGTTGTTGAAGCCACCATGGCCTCACAAAATATTGGTGCTGCAAATAGTGATGATGCCTTCTATAGGTATAAGATGCCCAAAATAATTACCAAAATTGAGGGTAAAGGGAGTGATATCAAGACAAATATTGTCAATATGGTTGATATTGTCAAGGCATTGGCAAGGCCAACCTCTTACATAACCAAGTACTTTGGGTATGAACTTGGAGCCTAGTCAAAGTTATGAGAAATCTGGTACTTCTCATGTTAATGGAGTGCGCGACACTGCAAAATTTGTTGGTCTTCTTGAGAACTTTATCAAAAAATTTGTTTAATGTTATGGTTGTGAAAATCCCAAAATTGAGATATTGACCAAGAATCAAATAATCCAGCTGAAATGTGCAGCTTGTGATTTTATGTCAGATGTAAATATGAGGGATAAGCTGACTACGTTTATTCTAAAAAATCTTCCTGAAGCAAAAAAAGAATTAAAAGATCCAAAAAAAAGAAGGTCATGAGAAGATCTGAGAAGGAAAGATTGAAGGAAGGTGAAATGGCTTATGAGGAGCAGAAGAAAATCAAGAAGAAGATTAAGAAGAAAAGCTCTTCCACTTCCAAGAATGGCACTACAAACTACAAAGTCAACCATTAAAAAGAAAGCAGGTGCCTCTTATGATGACCATGTATATCCAAAGCAAGTAAATGGTTTTCTCCTGTGCAAACGACGTTGTTTTTGAAGACGTATAAAAAATTGGCAGTTAAGCCCCTGTTCATTTGAGTTTGTCTAACTAAACACAAAACAAACATGTAAGCAGGCTAACATAACAGATTACATTGCTTATGTGACATCTCAGCCTTGACAGAAAATGACCCACAGGAATCACGTGTCATAGAAATAAAAGACAGGAACCGAAATAAATTATTTTTATTCTATGGGGTCGCGTTGCCTTATAAAAAATAGACAGAGTCTAGATTGATAATTTACTTATTTTTTAATCTGGTTTATCAATAGACATGAATTACTACAAAGACAAAATAAAATTCAAACTCTTGATAATTATTTAATTATATTAGTTAACTAATCATTAAACCAGTCCATACTAATTAAAATATTTTTAGTTATCTAGTATTTTATTCGAGTAAAGACCTAATTCGATCCTTGTCCATTTTCACGAAGGACAAATCGATTCTTGTCCAAAAAAAAGGGACACTTCGATCCTTAACCTTTTTATTTTGGGACAATACGATCTCTCTGTTAAAAAAATTGTTAAATAATAACAAAAATTAGTTTTGTGGGGGGTTTCAAACCCCCACAAAAATCTTTTCAACAATATAACCAATTACTACCACTACCTTTTTCAATTTTCATCCTCATTATTATCACTCCTACCTCTATTATTTTTATTGTGTAACCATACTTTATCATCATCATTATCTCCTCTACCGTCATTGGTGCACGAATTTGTAATCCGTACAACTAACCAGCAAGTGCACTGGGTCGTCCAAGTAATACCTTACGTGAGTAAGGGTCGATCCCACGGAGATTATTGGTTTGAAGCAATCTATGTTTATTTTATTAATCTTAGTCAGGATTCCAATAAGATTAATTGGATTTAATGATAAGAAGTCAAAGTATTTGGAATAAGGAATTGTTACTTTATTAATGGAGAATATGTTGGAGTTTTGGAGATGCTTTGTCCTCTGAACTTCAACTCTTCCTTGAAATCCTTTTCCCACACGCAAGGTCCCTTCCATGGCAAGCTCTATGTAGGGTGTCACCGTTGTCAATGGCTACTTCCCATCCTCTCAGTGAAAACGTTCCTATGCTCTGTCACAGCACGGCTAATCATCTGTCGGTTCTCAATCAGGTTGGAATAGAATCCATTGATTCTTTTGCGTCTGTCACTAACGCCCAGCCTTCAGGAGTTTGAAGCTCGTCACAGTCATTCAATCCCAGAATCCTACTCGGAATACCACAGACAAGGTTTAGACTTTCCGGATTCTCATGAATGCCGCCATCAATCCGGCTTATACCACGAAGATTCTGATTAAGGAATCTAAGAGATACTCATTCAATCTGATGTAGAACGGAGGTGGTTGTCAGGCACACGTTCATGGATTGAGGAAGGTGATGAGTGTCACGGATCATCACCTTCTCCATAATTAAGCGCAAATGAACATCTTAGATAAGAACAAGCGTATTTGAATGGAAAACAAAGGAATTGTATTAAATCATCGAGACGCTGCAGAGCTCCTCACCCCCAACAATGGAGTTTAGAGACTCATGCCGTCAAAAAGTATGTAATTCAGATCTGAAAATGTCATGAGGTACAAGATAAATCTCTAAAAGTTGTTTAAATAGTAAACTAGTAACCTAGGTTTACAGAATGTGAGTAAACTAAGATAACTGGTGCAGAAATCCACTTCTGGGGCCCACTTGGTGTGTGCTGGGGCTGAGACTAGAGCTATCCACGAGTAGAGGCCTTTCTTGGAGTTAAACTCCAAGTTATGACGTGTTTTGGGCGTTCAACTCCGGATCATGACGTTTTTCTGGCGTTTAACTCCAGACAGCAGCATGTACTTGGCGTTCAACGCCAGGTTACGTCATCTATCTTCGCGCAAAGTATGGACTATTATATATTGCTGGAAAGCCCTGGATGTCTACTTTCCAACGCCGTTGAGAGCGCGCCAATTGGACTTCTGTAGCTCCAAAAAATCCATTCCGAGTGCAGGGAGGTTAGGATCCAACAGCATCAGCAGTCCTTTTTCAGCCTAAGTCAGATTTTTGCTCAACTCCCTCAATTTCAGCCAGAAAATACCTGAAATCACAGAAAAATACACACACTCATAGTAAAGTCCAGAAATATGATTTTTGCCTAAAAACTAATAATATTCTACTAAAAACTAATTAAAACATACTAAAATCTACATGAAATTACCCCAAAAAGCGTATAAAATATCCGCTCATCACAACACCAAACTTAAACTGTTGCTTGTCCCCAAGCAACTAGATAAATAAAATAGGTTTTAACAGAAATTAAGAAGTAATAATATTTTAGAGTTTTAAATGAAGCTCAGATTCTTATTTAGATGAGCGGGGCTTGTAGCTTTTTGTTTCTGAACAGTTTTCGCATCTCCCTTTATCCTTTGAATTCTAGAATGATTGGCATCCATAGGAACTCAGAATTCAGATAGTATTATTGATTCTCCTAGTGTAGTATGTTGATTCTTGAACACAGTTATTTTTATGAGTCTTGGCCGTGGCCCTAAGCACTTTGTTTTCCAGTATTACCACCAGATACATAAATGCCACAGACACATGACTAGGTGAACCTTTTCAGATTGTGACTCAGCTTTGCTAGAGTCCCCAGTCAGAGGTGTCCAGAGCTCTTGAGCACACTCTTTTTGCCTTGGATCACGACTTTAACCACTCAGTCTCAAGTTTGTAACTTGGACCTGCATGCCACAAGCACATGGTTAGGGACAGCTTGGTTTAGCCGCTTAGGCCTGGAACTATTTCCTTAGACCCTCCTATCCATTGATGCTCAAAGCCTTGGATCCCTTTCACCCTTGCCTTTTGGTTTTAAGGGCTGTTTGGCTTTTATTCCTTTTGATTCAAAAAAAAAAATTTTTTTTTGACTGCTTTCTCTTGCTTCAAGAATCAATGCTCATGATTTTTCAGATCATCAATAATATTTTTCGTGTTCCTCATTCTTTCAGGAGCCAATATTCATCAAATTCAAAGTACAAGTTATGCACTGTTCAAGCATTCATTCAGAGAACAAAAAGCATTGCCACCACACATAATTAATTATAATTTTTATTATTAAGAACTCGAGAAATATAGATTACTTCTTTATTCTAAAAAATTCTACTACTTTATTCATGCCTGATGATGATGAGAAAAATAAATTATAGCTTAATTGGAAATAAAATCAAAATAGATATACTAACTACTACTACTATATATCTCCTAAGGTAAATTTCTATAATAACACTATCACTAAGTTAAAGCAGAAAAATTGGAACTCAACAACCTTGTGTTTTGAGGAGTAGCTGTTCCTCTAATCTGTGGGGTGTTGTTCAAGGATTAATTTTTGGCGCTTCAACTCCCTTAGATCACGCCCTTGCTCTTCCTGTTCCTTGAGCAGTTTGCAAAGCATGCTGCTTTGATTGTTCTGGTCTTCCTTTATTTGGTCTATAGCTTCCTGCAATTTGGAAATAGAAGCCTCAAGATGTCCCCAATATTCGAATTGAGGTAGTTCTGGGAGGGCTTCCTGTGCTCTTCTCTTGGCTGAATTATCTTGTTGCTGTTGTCTGACCATTGATATTCCAGTAATTGGTCTCTCAACTGGGATATACTCTGTTATTCCCATCTTCACTCCAGCATCTTTGCAGAGCATAGAAATTAAGCTTGGATAGGCCAATCTGGCGTCCTTGGAATTCCTGTTTGCTATTTTGTATAGCTCACATGAGATCAGTTGATGGACTTCTATTTCTTTTCCCAACATGATGCAGTGAATCATTACTGCTCTTTTAATAGTAACTTCAGAACGGTTGCTGGTGGGCAATATGGAACGCCCTATGAAATCTAGCCAACCTCTGGCTACTGGTTTTAGATCTTCTCTTTTGAGTTGAACTGGGACGCCAGTCGTGCTGGTGGTCCATTTGGCTTCAGGGATGCATATATCCTCCAGAATCTTGTCCAGACCTTTATTTACCCTCATCATTCTCCTATTAAAGGAGTCTGGGTCATCTTTCAGTTGGGGAAGCTTAAACATCTCCCTGATCATGTCAGGATGGGTATGAATAATCTTTCCTCTGACTAAGGTCCGATGGTCATAGAGAGCAGCTCCAATTATTCTTTGCCTGTCTGTCTGCCATAGATTAGCATAGAACTCCTGAACCATGTTCCTTCCCACTTTCATTTCAGGATTGGCCAGAATTTCCCAGTTCCTGTTTCGAATTTGCTCTTGGATCTCCGGATATTCATCTTCTTTCAGATCAAATTTGACTTCCGGGATCACTGATCTGTGACTCATTATTTTGTAATAATGGTCTGAGTGTTCTTTAGTTAAGAACTTCCCTTGATTCCAAAGTGGCTTTGGAGTGCTTTCTTTCTTGCCTCTTGGGGTGAGTTGCTTTCCTTTAGGAGCCATGATCTTTAATGATTATGTTTTTGTGATCACGGATAAACACACCAAACTTAGAGCTTTGCTTGTCCTCAAGCAAAAGAGAAGAAAGAAGAGGGATAGGAGGAGAGCAAGTGTGGTATTGGGAGGATGAGAGGGGCGCCGAATTCAATATATAGAGGGAGGGGGTGGGAAATTTTCGAAAATAAGAAAAAGATAGGATAGAAGATATGATTTGTAAAAGATAGATATGATAAGAAAAAGATATAGGTAAAAAAAAAGAGAAAGATTTGAATAATAATTAAAAGATGGATCTAACTTTTTAATTTTGAAAAAGATTTTAAAAAGATAATTGAATTTTTGAAAACAAACTTAAAAGAGTTGGATTGGAAAACAATTTGGCTTTATGGATTAAGATATATTTGAAATTTTTGCAACATGGATTTTTAGAAATCAGGATTTTTAGAAAACTAATTTGATATGAGGGATGACAATTTGAAACATGTTTATGTAAGAAATCATGAATTGAAACATAAAAATTTAGAAAAATTAAAGTTAAAAACGAATTTTTACCTCCTTCCACCATCCTGGCATTAAACGCCCAAATGATGCATGTTTTGGGCGTTTAACGCCCAAATGCTGCTTCTCCTGGGCGTTCAACGCCCAGCTGATGCTTCTCTCTGGCGTTGAACGCCAGGAAGTCCTTTGTCACTGGGCGTTTTTCTGAACGCCCAGGATGCTAACAATCTGGCGTTAAACGCCCAGAAGGTGCTTCTTTCTGGAGTTCAACGCCCAGAAGATGCTCCCTTCTGGCGTTTAACGCCCAGATGGCTACCCTTACTGGCGTTGAACGCCCAGTGGGTGCTTCTTTTGGGCGTTCAACGCCCAAAATGTTTCTTACTGGTTTTTTTTTTTCACGCCAGTGAGTTTCCAATTTTCCTTGTAACTTTATGACTTCAATCAATTGCTATTTCACCTTTTGAAGATACTCTAGCATCTACCTGTAAAACTTAGTCGATTAGAAAAACAAATAAAATTAAATTTTGTGATTGGCTGGGTTGCCTCCCAGCAAGCGCTTCTTTAATGTCATTAGCTGGACTACTACTGATCTTTAATTAAGTCTCAGTTTTGAGCATTCTTGCTCAAAATTACCTTCAAGATAATGTTTAACTCTTTGTCCATTAACAATGAACTTTTTGTTAGAGTCATTATCCTGAAGCTCTATGTATCCATATGGTGATACACTGGTAATTACATATGGACCTCTCCACCGGGATTTTAATTTCCCGGGGAATAATTTGAGCCTAGAATTAAATAGCAGAACTTTCTGCCCCGGCTCAAAGACTCTGGATGACAATTTCTTATCATGCCATCTTTTTGCTTTCTCCTTGTAAATTTTTGCATTCTCGAAAGCATTGAGTCTAAATTCCTCTAGCTCATTTAACTGGAGCAATCGTTTTTCTCCAGCTAACTTGGCATCAAGGTTCAGGAATCTGGTTGCCCAGTAGGCCTTGTGTTCCAGTTCCACTGGCAAGTGACATGCCTTTCCATACACAAGCTGGTATGGAGAGGTCCCTATAGGGGTCTTGAATGCTGTTCTGTATGCCCACAGAGCATCATCCAAGCTTCTTGCCCAATCCCTTCTACGGTTAATTACAGTCCGTTCCAGGATTCTTTTAAGTTCTCTATTTGAGACTTCAGCTTGCCCATTAGTTTGTGGGTGATATGGAGTAGCTACCCTGTGGCTAACTCCATAACGTACCAGAGCAGAGTAAAGCTGTTTATTGTAGAAATGAGTGCCCCCATCACTGATTAATACTCTAGGGATACCAAATCTGCTGAAGATGTGTTTCTGGAGGAATTTTAACACTGTTTTAGTGTCATTAGTGGGTGTTGCAATAGCCTCCACCCATTTGGATACATAATCTACTGCCACCAGAATATAAGTTTTTGAGTATGATGGTGGGAAAGGTCCCATGAAATCAATACCCCATACATCAAACAACTCAATCTCCAAGATTCCTTGTTGAGGCATGGCATAACTGTGAGGCAGATTGCCAGATCTTTGGCAACTGTCACAATTAAGTACAAAAGCTCGGGAATCTTTATAGAGAGTAGACCAGTAGAAGCCACATTGGAGGACTCTTGTGGCTGTTCGCTCACTCCCAAAATGTCCTCCATACTGTGATCCATGGCAATGCCATAGAATTTTCTGCGCTTCTTCCTTAGGCACACATCTTCGGATTACTCCGTCTGCACATCTCTTGAAGAGATATGGTTCATCCCAAAGATAGTACTTTGAATCTGTGATCAATTTCTTTGATTGCAGCCTACTGTACTCTTTGGGTATGAATCTTACTGCCTTGTAGTTTGCAATGTCTGCAAACCATGGCACTTCTTGGATGGCAAAGAGTTGCTTATCCGGAAAAGTTTCAGAGATCTCAGTGAGAGGGAGGGACACCCCTTCTACTGGTTCTATTCGGGATAGGTGATCTGCTACTTGGTTCTCTGTCCCTTTTCTGTCTCTTATTTCTATGTCAAACTCTTGCAGAAGCAACACCCATCTGATGAGTCTGGGTTTTGAATCCTGCTTTGTGAGTAGATATTTAAGAGCAGCATGATCAGTGTACACAATCACTTTTGATCCTACTAAATAGGATCTGAATTTGTCAATGGCGTAAACCACTGCAAGTAGCTCTTTTTCTGTGGTTGTGTAATTCTTCTGTGCATCATTTAGAACACGGTTGGCATAGTAAATGACGTGCAGAAGCTTATCATGCCTTTGTCCCAACACTGCACCAATGGCATGGTCACTCTGGCATCACACATCAATTCAAATGGTAATGTCCAGTCTGGTGCAGAGATGATTGGTGCTGTAACCAATTTAGCTTTTAGAGTCTCAAATGCCTGCAGACACTCTTTATCAAAGATAAATGGCGTGTCAGTGGCTAGCAGGTTGCTCAGAGGTTTGGCAATTTTTGAAAAATCCTTTATAAACCTCCTATAGAATCCTGCATGCCCCAGAAAGCTTCTGATTGCCTTAACATTGGCAGGTGGTGGTAATTTTTCAATTACCTCTACCTTAGCTTGATCCACCTCTATCCCCTTGTTCGAGATTTTGTGCCCAAGGACGATTCCTTCAGTCACCATAAAGTGACACTTTTCCCAGTTTAAAACCAGGTTAGTCTCTTGGCATCTTTTCAGAACAAGTGCTAAGTGGTTAAGGCAGGAGCTGAATGAGTCTCCAAATACTGAAAAGTCATCCATGAAGACTTCCAGGAATTTTTCCACCATATCAGAGAAAATTGAGAGCATGCACCTCTGAAAAGTTGCAGGTGCATTGCACAGGCCAAATGGCATCCTTCTGTATGCAAATACTCCGGATGGGCAGGTGAATGCCGTTTTCTCCTGATCCTCGGGATCTACTACAATTTGATTATAACCTGAATATCCATCCAGGAAGCAATAGTATTCATGACCTGCTAGTCTTTCTAGCATTTGGTCTATGAATGGTAAAGGAAAGTGATCCTTTCTGGTGGCTGTATTGAGCCTTCTATAATCAATACACATACGCCACCCTGTAACTGTTCTTGTAGGAACCAGTTCATTTTTTTCATTGTGAACCACTGTCATGCCTCCCTTTTTAGGGACGACTTGGACAGGGCTTACCCAGGGGCTGTCAGAAATAAGATAAATAATCCCAGCCTTTAGTAATTTAGTGACCTCCTTTTGCACCACTTCCTTCATGGCTGGGTTCAGCCGCCTTTGTGGTTGGACCACAGGCTTGGCGTCTCCTTCCAATAGGATCTTGTGCATGCATCTGGCTGGACTAATGCCCTTAAGATCACTGATGGACCACCCAAGAGCTGTCTTGTGTGTCCTTAGCACTTGAATCAGTGCTTCTTCTTCCTGTGGCTCTAAGGTAGAGCTTATAATTACAGGAAAGGTATTACCTTCTCCCAGAAATGCATATTTCAGGGATAGTGGTAATGGTTTGAGCTCAGGTTTATGAGGTTTCTCCTCTTCCTGAGGGATTTTCAGAGGTTCTACTATTCTCTCTGATTCCTCCAAGTCAGGCTGAACATCTTTAAATATGTCCTCTAGCTCTGATTCGAGACTCTCAGCCATATTGACCTCTCTTACCAGAGAGTCAATAATATCAACACTCATACAGTCATTTGGGGTGTCTGGATGTTGCATGGCTTTGACAACATTCAACTTGAACTCCTCCTCATTAACTCTCAAGGTTACTTCCACTTTTTGGACATCAATGAGGGTTCGGCCAGTTGCTAGGAAAGGTCTTCCTAGAATGAGAGTTGCACTCTTGTGCTCCTCCATTTCCAGCACCACAAAGTCAGTGGGAAAGGCGAATGGCCCAACCTTGACAATCATGTCTTCAATCACTCCTGATGGGTATTTAATGGAGCCATCAGCAAGTTGAAGACATATCCTGGTTGGTTTGATTTCTTCAGTTAAACCAAGCTTTCTGATAGTAGATGCAGGTATTAGGTTGATACTTGCCCCAAGATCACATAAAGCTTGCTTGGCACAAGTGCCCTCTAATGTGCATGGTATCATAAAGCTCCCAGGATCTTTAAGCTTCTCAGGTAAGCTTTTCAGAATGACTGCACTGCATTCTTCAGTGAGGTAAACTTTTTCAGTTTCCCTCCAGTCCTTCTTATGACTTAAGATCTCTTTCATGAACTTAGCATAAGAGGGTATTTGCTCAAGTGCTTCTGCAAACGGAATCTTTATTTCAAGAGTCTTGAGATAGTCTGCAAAGCGGGCAAATTGCTTATCCTGTTCCGCTTGGCGGAGTTTTTGAGGATAAGGCATTTTAGCTTTGTATTCTTCAACCTTAGTTGCTGCAGGTTTATTACCTACAGAAGTGGGTTGGGAAGCCGTTTTAGAAGGGTTGTCATCAGCACTTGTATGTGACTGATCCCCCACTGGCATTTGAATGCCAGGGGTGGAAGCTGGAGTGGCGTTAGACGCCATCTCCCCATTTGTTACTGGCGTCTGAACGCCAGAACTATGCTCCCTTTGGGCGTTCAACGCCGGATTCATGCTTGTTTCTAGTGTTGAACGCCAGGAATGAGCATGGTCTGGGCGTTCAGCGCCAGCATTATTCCTCTCTGGGCTCTGATTGTCCTCAGAGGGGTTTTGAGTAGACATCTGTTCATTTCTTGGCTTCCTGCTGCTTTGAAGTGAGGTATTTAATGTTTTCCCACTTCTTAATTGAACTGCTTGGCATTCTTCTGCTATTTGTTTTGACAGTTGCCTTTCTGTTTGCTTTAATTGTACTTCTATATTCCTGTTAGCCATTCTTGTTTCCTGTAGTATTTTCTTGAATTCGGCTAGTTGCTTGGTTAAAAAGTCTAATTGCTGATTGAATTCATTGGCCTGATCTACAGGACTGAGTTCAGCAATTACTGTTTTAGCTTCTTCTTTCATGGAAGGTTCACTGCTTAGGTACAGATGCTGATTTCTGGCAACTGTATCAATAAGCTCTTGAGCCTCTTCAATTGTTTTTCTCATATGTATAGATCCACCAGCTGAATGGTCTAGAGAAATCTGGGCTTTTTCTGTAAGCCCATAGTAGAAGATGTCTAATTGCACCCATTCTGAAAATATTTCAGAGGGGCATTTTCTTAGCATCTCTCTGTATCTCTCCCAGGCATCATAAAGGGATTCATTATCTCCTTGTTTGAAGCCTTGGATGCTTAGCTGTGTCATCCGTTTTGGAGGGAAATAGTGATTCAGGAATTTTTCTGACAGCTGTTTCCATGTTTTTATGCTGTTCTTAGGTTGGTTATTTAACCACCTCTTAGCTTGATCTTTTACAGCAAATGGAAACAGTAATAATCTGTAGACATCCTGATCTACTTCCTTATCATGTACTGTGTCAGCAATTTGTAAAAATTGTGCCAGAAACTCTGTAGGTTCTTCATGTGGAAGACCGGAATACTGGCAGTTTTGCTGCACCATGATAATGAGCTGAGGATTCAACTCAAAGCTACTAACTCCAATGGAGGGTATACAGATACTACTCCCATATGAAGCAGTAGTGGGGTTAGCATATGACCCCAGAGTCCTCTTGGACTGTTCATTCCCACTTAATTCCATGATGGAATAAAAGAGATGATATGTATGTTGATATTATTTATTTTGTAAAAATTAATTTTTACAAAATAAAATAAAAACGAAACAAAATAAAAGAAGTTGAAAATATTTTGAAATTGAAATCTGAATTTTTATATAAAATTTTCGAAAATATAGTTTAAAATAAGTAAAAAAAAAGATATATTTTTTTTTTAATTTTGAATTTTATGATGAAAGAGAAAAACACACAAAAGACACAAGACTTCAAATTTTTAGATCCAATGCTCCTTATTTTCGAAAATTTTGGAGGAAAAACACCAAGGAACACCAAACTTAAAAATTTTTAAGATCAAAGCACAAGAAAGACTCAAGAACACCTTGAAGATTCACAAGAACACCAAGAACAAAAGAAAGAACACCAAACTTAAAATTTTTAGAAAACCAAGACAAATTTTCGAAAATTATATCAAAATTAACAAGAAAACACCAAACTTAAAGTTTGGCACAGATTAAATCAAGAAAAATTATTTTTGAAAAAGATTTTCAAAAGAACTGGTGCCCACTCATCAAGAATATAAACCAATATTTTAGCCAAATGGGCAGAAAAGGTAACAATTGTTCTGAATGGGTATATTCTTTTTGGAAGACTAATGCTTTGGATTAGTATAAGAAAAGCAAGAAAAGACACAGAACAAGAAAAATTAAAGATCAAGGAAGAACCAAGAACACTAACACGAAAATTTTAAAGAAAATATGCAATTAACACCAAACTTAGAATAAGACACTAAACCCACGAAAAATTAACAATTAATTAAGAAAATTAATATTTTTGAAAAGAAATTTTTGAAAAGAAACTATCCTATCAAAATTTAATGACTCTATAACGACAAAAATAATTTATTCCTAATCTAAGAAATAAAATAAGCCTTCAATTGTTCAATCTCAACAATCCCCGGCATCGGCGCCAAAAACTTGGTGCACGAATTTGTAATCCGTACAACTAACCAGCAAGTGCACTGGGTCGTCCAAGTAATACCTTACGTGAGTAAGGGTCGATCCCACAGAGATTATTGGTTTGAAGCAATCTATGTTTATTTTATTAATCTTAGTCAGGATTCCAATAAGATTAATTGGATTTAATGATAAGAAGTCAAAGTATTTGGAATAAGGAATTGTTACTTTATTAATGGAGAATATGTTGGAGTTTTGGAGATGCTTTGTCCTCTGAACTTCAACTCTTCCTTGAAATCCTTTTCCCACACGCAAGGTCCCTTCCATGGCAAGCTCTATGTAGGGTGTCACCGTTGTCAATGGCTACTTCCCATCCTCTCAGTGAAAACGTTCCTATGCTCTGTCACAGCACGGCTAATCATCTGTCGGTTCTCAATCAGGTTGGAATAGAATCCATTGATTCTTTTGCGTCTGTCACTAACGCCCAGCCTTCAGGAGTTTGAAGCTCGTCACAGTCATTCAATCCCAGAATCCTACTCGGAATACCACAGACAAGGTTTAGACTTTCCGGATTCTCATGAATGCCGCCATCAATCCGGCTTATACCACGAAGATTCTGATTAAGGAATCTAAGAGATACTCATTCAATCTGATGTAGAACGGAGGTGGTTGTCAGGCACACGTTCATGGATTGAGGAAGGTGATGAGTGTCATGGATCATCACCTTCTCCATAATTAAGCGCAAATGAACATCTTAGATAAGAACAAGCGTGTTTGAATGGAAAACAAAGGAATTGTATTAAATCATCGAGACGCTGCAGAGCTCCTCACCCCCAACAATGGAGTTTAGAGACTCATGCCGTCAAAAAGTATGTAATTCAGATCTGAAAATGTCATGAGATACAAGATAAATCTCTAAAAGTTGTTTAAATAGTAAACTAGTAACCTAGGTTTACAGAATGTGAGTAAACTAAGATAACTGGTGCAGAAATCCACTTCTGGGGCCCACTTGGTGTGTGCTGGGGCTGAGACTAGAGCTATCCACGAGTAGAGGCCTTTCTTGGAGTTAAACTCCAAGTTATGACGTGTTTTGGGCGTTCAACTCCGGATCATGACGTTTTTCTGGCGTTTAACTCCAGACAGCAGCATGTACTTGGCGTTCAACGCCAAGTTACGTCGTCTATCTTCGCGCAAAGTATGGACTATTATATATTGCTGGAAAGCCCTGGATGTCTACTTTCCAACGCCGTTGAGAGCGCGCCAATTGGACTCCTGTAGCTCCAAAAAATCCATTCCGAGTGCAGGGAGGTCAGGATCCAACAGCATCAGCAGTCCTTTTTCAGCCTAAGTCAGATTTTTGCTCAACTCCCTCAATTTCAGCCAGAAAATACCTGAAATCACAGAAAAATACACACACTCGTAGTAAAGTCCAGAAATATGATTTTTGCCTAAAAACTAATAATATTCTACTAAAAACTAATTAAAACATACTAAAATCTACATGAAATTACCCCAAAATACTACTAATAGTTTGTGAAAGTTTAAAACTCCTCACAAAATACTAATAAAATCCCACAAAACTAATTTTGTTATTATTTAATAGATTTTTTAATAGATAGATCATATTATTCCAAAATAAAAAAATTGAGGATCGAAGTATCCATTTTTTTTGGACAAAAATCGCTTTGTCCTTCATAAAAATAGACAAAAATCAAATTGGATATTTACTCATTTTATTCTAAGTCCCTCCAAACTCTACCACTTGCATGGAAAGGAAAAAGAAAGCAAAATTTAAAATTTAGTATTTTTTTTCTTAGTACATGAACAGTGACCAGATCAAATCAGCTGCCACCGCCGCTCTTACAACAAGGAAAAGCAACAGTAGCTTACTAGCGATGTTGTACTAGCAACGTTAGCATTGATTAAAATTAATTACCTTTAAACACTAGATTAAAAGGAATTTAATTCATAATGCATTTAAAAGTCCTAATTCGAAAAAAAAAAAGTCCTAATTCATTGTCATTGTAACTTAAATGAATAAAAATTTAAAAATATATATATATTTTTAATTACTTTCTTATATTTTTCTTACTCTTATTATATACAATTTTCAAAATTCAAACTAACCTCAAATTTTAAAAAAGCACGAGTAAATATTTAATTATTCTTTAAAAAATTTCTTATTAATATATAAATTAACAAATTTTTATTCTCTAAAATCATCTTTACGCACCATTAATCAAACTTTTAATATCTAAAACAACCTCTATGCACTATTAATCAAATTTTTAATATACTTGTATTTTTTTTAAATTTTATTAAATTTAAATATAAAAAAATTAAATTTTATAAAATATTACTATAAAGAAATTATTGCCTTTCCTTTTAAAAAGCTGAAAAGATCAACCTATTCGAATTTTTTTCCAATTTTTAAAATTAAGAATTTATTAAAAATTAAAATATGAGAACTAATTTAAATGTTTATTTTAAATTAAATACCATCAATAAAAATTAAAACAAAAATAAAATAATGTTAAAAAATAAAAAAATTGGCTATCATTATTAAATTCAAGAGTGACATTATTACTCTTCTATTTTTGACCCAGAGGTTAAAAAAATAATCTCCACATACAAATATTTTAACCATACAAGTTATACAAGTCTTTTACCCCAGACGCGCATGTTCTCTCACGTGTATTCCACCTTTCTATTTTAGCAAATTTTTCAATCAACGCGTGAATATATAACTTCCTTTTTCGAAAAGATTTCGTTTCCTTTTTCGAATTTTTTCTGCATTTTTCGTGCCTTCTCTTTGCGTTCTCTTTTCGGCGTCTTCGTACGTTTCTCTCTGGAAGCTCTGTGCGAATATATAGTTTTGTTATTCTGCTTCTTCCTTCTTCTCGATTTCTATTGTTTTTGAAAGCAAGTTTTGAAATCGTTTTGAAATCAAACTCTGAAATCGTTTTGCAGATAATGAATGATGATTCAAGTTCAGATTGTCAACTCAATCAGAGCGAAGTGGATTTTGAATTTGAATCCAATGAAGTCTCTGAGGTGAGGTTCAATTCCAGTTAATCTTTTTGTTAGTAGTTTATGATTTCTAGGTGAATGATGTTGTGAAACTTGCCTGTGAATTTTGTTGTTTATTGTTGATTGTTTGAATTGTATGTAACGTAGTAGTTTTGATGAATCTGTTGCATTTTATATCAGATTTTCGAGTGTAAATCAGGAATATTTGGGTGTAAAGTGGGAACGTTTGGGTGTATTTACATGTTCTGACTCTTTTCAATTGACCGAGGGTGAATTGTGTTATTGTTTTAGTTAAATTGTTTTAGTTTGATGATGAGTCATGAATCTGATTTTTGTTATTTTTGATGATGGTTTTAAAGTTTTAGTTGCAGTCTATAGTTTATGCCAGGTTTAATATGGTGTATTGTGGACTTTTTTGGGTATATTTTGCAGTCTCTCTGTGATGTTGATGATCACTTTGTTTCCAAGGTTGGGATGACTTTTAAGACGCTTGAAGATGCAACAAAATTCTACAAGGATTATTCAAAAGCTACACGTTTTTCTACAAGAGTTCAGAGCACAAATAAGAAGGGTAATCAAATTAAGAACCAATTGGTTTAAATTGTCCTGCAGAAATTTATATACACATATTGAAGGACATTGGTTTTTGGATCATTTCCAAGGTCGTGTTGCATCATTCACATTCCTGCTGTCAAAATCAAGCAGAGATGCTCAAACAGCACAGGGAACTAAGCATGTCTGTGCGTCGTACAATAGAGAATAACGAGGAAGCCAGAATCAGATCGGGCAAAACATACCAATCATTTGTAGCAGCAGAAGGGGGTCACCGTGAGTTAAATTTTATCGAAAAAGACGTAAGAAATTACATCACGAGAGAAGTGCGAAATATTTCGGAACTAGAGGATGCAAAGGAATTCGAGAAATACTTATTAAGAATGAAAGAGAAAAATTAGAATTTCTTTTTCAAACTCGAAATCAAGGACGATCAGTCAATTAAGATTGTCTTTTGGGCGGACACAAGGAACAGGGCCGCTTGCGAGTATTTCAGAAATGTTATTTTATTCGATACCACGTACAATACAAACATGTAATATTCTCTTCTGGTTTATGCTTTCCAAATTTTTAAATATGTGGCAAAGGTGTACATTACATGTTTTTGGGTGTAGGGAGTGCTTATTTGGGTGTATTTAACGATTTTGTTTCTGTTTCGTCATAATCAGGTATAATCTAGTTTTTGGTTCTTTTGTTGGAGTGAATCACCACGGTCAGTCAACACTTCTGGGATGCACTTTGATGAAAAATGAAGATATTCAGTTATTCAAATGGTTATTTGAATGTTGGCTTCATTACATTGGAGGAAATGCTCCGAAAGGTATTCTAACCGATCAATGCGCATCGATGCAAAGGGCTATCGAGGCTTGTATGTCCATAACAATTCACCGTTGGTGTATTTGGCACATCATAAAGAAGATTCTAAGCAAATTAAATGGCTATAAGGGACACCTAGAAATCGAACAAGAAATGAACCATGTTGTTTGGAACTCTCATACCAAAGAATCGTTTGATAGGAATTAGAATGATTTTCTGATGAAGTATGGTCTTGTGGACAACAAGTGGCTTTCAGGTAATGTCTTTTATAATCTGTAGCAGAGGTGTAAATTGCATGTTTTTGGGTGTATTATAGTCTAATTTAGGTGTTTTTTGCAAAGCTTTACGAAGACCGTCATATATGGATTCCAATTTATCTCTATCACCACTTCTGGGCCAGGATGAGAAGCACACAAAGGAGCCAGAGCATGAATGTCTTTTTTAACAAGTTCATTACCCGGAACAACTCACTTATCCAATTCGTCAAATAATATGATAATTGCCTCGGAAGCAGGGAGCAAAGGGAGAAAGGATCGGATGCTGTAGATTTTTATACTGTCATACCGTGTGCAACAAAATTCTCAATAGAAGTTTAGTTTCAACATGTGTACACTCACCAAAAGTTCAGGGAAGTCTAAGAACAATTCAGAGGAAAGGTGAATTGCATCACAAGATCAACGAACTCCGCTCTAGGCTATTTGGTAACGAAGTTGTAGAACAAGTTTCCAACTCAACATTCAACAAGTTTGCGGTTACATACGACTCGGTAGTAGCCCAAGTGAAATGCCAGTGCTTATTATTCGAGTCAAGAGGGATATTGTGCCGTCACACCCTAAGCGTGTTAAGCTTTGAACGAGTAAACAAAGCATCACCGAGATACATATTGGAACGATGGAGTAAGAACGTAAAGAGGAGACACACACACATCAAGAGCAGTCACGACGAGCCACTGTTGGAGCCAAGAAGCAAGAGGCTTGACGAATTGGTGTTTTGTTCGCAAAATATATGTGAATTTGCATCAGAATCTGAGGAGCTCACTGCCATTCTGCACCGCACCTATGATAACGTCATGGTTGAGATGTAAGAACTGAAAGACAAAAGGAAGGGGACATGTTCGTTATCTCACGAAGTTGCTAACTTGAAATCCGTTAACGAGTTTCAAAGTCCTCCATGGGTGAGAATAAGAGGACGTCCCAAAAATAGACTAGGTTCAAAGTTGGACAAATAGATTACAAATGCCTCAAAGAAAAAGAAAACGAAAGCTCTAAGCGAGATAAAAGTGATGTTTTTTAAACAGTGTGGAGTAATTGAGTTTATTATTGTTAATAGTTTTGCTAATATGTGGGATTTTTTTTTCAGTTGAACCTTTTTTTTTGGCAGATCAGTGGTGCAATCAAATTCTAGCCAATATCACAGATATGTTATGAATTATCAGTTCAGAGATTTAGTAGCATAGGACGAATTTTAAGGTGTATAGTGACCCATTTTGGGTGTACTGAAGAAATTTTTGGGTGTATTTCGCATGATATTGTTTTTGACATTATTTTTTTATTTTTTGAGATGCTGCTGTTTGTATTGGAAATTACTGTTATGAAGGGATTTGTTTTAAATTTACAATACATATACAATTCAATTCCTAAGGTGGGTAACACTTCAAATTTCTGAATCACCATAACTCCTAGTTAGATTTTCCATGAAAATATGTAAGCACGAATTTGGGTGTATTCTTGTTATTTTTGGGTGTATTATAACAATAATTTGGCGCATTAGTAGGTTCAATCTTGTTTCCCTTTATTTTTTTCAACCTGTAATGACAGCTATTAAATACAGTAGAGACAGCTTTGGCAAACAAAATTTATCCAAACAAACTTTATACTAAGATTGGATTAAATATTTACAAACTATACAAAAAGTGTTCAAACTATTCATATACTACACAACATTCACACTCATCACTGTCAAAATCATCTGAATCTATTTGACAATACAGACTCAACAAACCTGTAGATGGTTTCGATACTCTTATTGATTCATTTTTTCGGATGGCTGTATCTCTATCTTGATTCATCTCATCAAACAGAATCTGGGAAGCGTATTCGATCCTGAAGTGGTCCACCTCTGCCTGTGTCCAATTGTCCCAGTCATATCTTCCCTTTTTAATATTTTTTGGCTTGATTATCTCAAGCCATTTCATTACATAAATGGCACAATCGAAGCTGAAAATAAAAAATAAAATAACATAATAAAATAGGACAGTAAGAGAAAATACAAAATTTTCAAAGAGAAAGTTTTATACCTCATTCTCTGGCCAGGAATGTTGATATACGATGGTTGAATTTTATCATCATCTTTTCTGAGAGCTTACCCCCTGCATATACCCTCATTCTAGAAATTACATACCCCTAAAAACCAAAAACAAAGCAAAATATAAGACTACATTTTAAAACCTAATTACACCCATAGGATCTCACAGTACACCTTATTTTTAACAGCAGTACACGCAAATATTATAATGCTAACAACAGAGTTATACTCAAGATTTTATAGAAAAAATAGAATCAACTTACAATAAATGTATTAAGCTTCATTCTGGATTCAGCGGGACACTTCTTGTAATAGAGGTCAAGAATACATATTTTTTTCGTTTTGACATCAGCCATCCATATCCACCAATGATCCTGTAGCAAACAGATGCAAATATCTGAAGTTTGGTCAGATTGCATAATGTTTTAGTTTAGTTGCCACATAACAAAATAATTGTCATACGAAGCTTTTGAAATGAAAACTTATGAATGGATGGGATGCCAATTTTTTCAGGTCCAAGAAAGGGATGAATATTTTGTAGTCTTAAATATTAAACGGCTTTTTTTATTTTGGCTGTAAGAACTCGCCGCCGGCATGTTCCAATAGCCATATTCTGTACACCCAAAGAAATAGTTACTACATCCAATTACATAACATAAATACACTCAAAATTGAGTTCAATACACCTTACCACAATAATAGGGGAGAGACAGTAAACTTGTTCCTCAAATCTTTTAACTCTTTGTTTGTTCAGAATCAGACACATAGCAGTCATAATCTAAAAAAACAAAACCCCAATTTAATTACATCAACATTGCAGTTATAGCTCATAATAAAATCATTAATCTTATTTTAATATTACATCAACTTCAATATGTGAATGAGCTTTTAGAGATGCAAAGTGGACTTTAGACAATTGTATTGGTTCTTGGGCATTGAAGATGCACACAGGTTCTCACTTATTAGTGCTTTTATTCTCATATGTCTTTACATGTGTTGCCCAAATCTATCACTTTTCTTTAAGGTCGGCCGACAATTCCTTCCTCCTCACAGGAGTTCCAAAATTTTCAAAAACGTGGACGTCACGCTGCACCTTTTGGAGCAGGGGAGTTGTATCCTCTGCAAATTTTAAGGCTGCTGCAACCCCTGTGTTTGCAACCTGCTCTGCTAGTTCCTCTATATCTTCAACATGAATTGGGGTGCCTTGACTCTTATCCTTTTCAGATCCTGTGCGCCCCTCCTGAGTCAAAATTTCTTCCTGACTCAAATCAGTAAAGCCAAGGCTGAATGATAGCGTCGAAAATTGTTTCGGTACATAGGATGATGTGTTGGCGATAATCATCAATGCAGCAGTGGCTTGAGGGGGTGGTTGACTGCACGGTGAGATATAAAATTCTATAAGAATAAGAATTACAAATGATATCAAAAGAGAGTTATATTGTCTACAACATACATTTTAGAAGGAGCTGCTGGCACTGCAAGTGTGCCATCAGCAGGTTGATGGGGTTGCACAGTGCTGCACGGTTAAAGAAAAGTTTTTAAATAAGAAAAAATCAAACCGCCTTAATTCACCAGATATACACCCAAATAATAACCAAATACACCTATAATAAAAGATATGTAACCAAATATTATTCTTTAATCCTTAATTGTTTGTTCTCTAATTCTTACGCTTGGAGACTTTGGAGGGGTTGGTTCTTTCTCCACAGGGCTTGGTGTTGTTGTCTGCGACGGAGGCATACACATTTGAAGTTGAACTCTAACCAAGAGAAAATAAAAAAGTTAATAATCTCCCTTGAAATAGAACATTCAGAAAGTTGAAATTTAGTTGTAGAACTCACATATCTAGTGGTTGTGAATGTGTTTCCTTCTGAACAACAATCATATGTTGTTGAGCTGGGTCAGTGAATGATTCTTCCTCACCCCCAACCTTAAATCCACCCAAATCAAGTCAGAATACACCCGAATCATTGAATAGGAACACAGACTCTATTTTTTGAGAACTTACATAGCTGCAGATTTTACTTTTTTCTGCTTTTTTTTCTTGAATAAAACACTAAAGGGCTTTTTCTTCTATAAAAAATATATACAGAATCAGAAGCAGAAGATAGTAACACAAGAATTAAGCAAATGGCAATAGAAATAGAAATTACATGCTATCGCTGGATTTGTTTACACTACTTTGATCCATCTATGTTTGTAAGACAGGATCATTCTCACTTTCCAGGTTCCAACTCCGGAATTCTAAGGACAAAACAAACATATTCAGTAAAATTAGATTAATTATTACATCAGGATTTACAAAATTTTATCAAATAAAGGATCTTACGTTTCAGACGAATCATAGTGAGCTTCCGTCAAGGGGTGCCCAGCTTCCGGCATCTTGGGAAAGGAAAACCAATAATCAGCAATAGAAACACTTTAAAATCGGCAATATACACCCAAATTCAACATGCCCCTGTGCAGCCTTCTCATTTGTTTTTTTTTTTTTTGGATTCTCTAAAAATTTGTTCTATTTCTTCAGTATTGATATCAATTCTGACAGTACATGCAAGAGATAAGTTAACAAAGAAATTTTTTTATGATAAATAGTAAGTTAGGTTTACAACGTATCTTACAGATCAAATGATTTGTTATTATTTTTAGAAGACGAATCCTCAACAATATGCTTTCTTTTTCTGGTTTGTGTCCTGAAAATCAAAGAACTATCAATCAAACAAATATAAAATTGACTATAAAAAATCCTGAAAGCAATGCATACTTTTTTGGTGGAGTCTAAAGTTTTTTCTTTGATTTTTGTTTTATTTTTTGTTTCGATTCTTCACTTTTGACAATAAATGAGAAACACTCTGTTAATACATAAAATTTTGATATAAACAGAAAAAGAAAGTAATACAATGACAATTTGAGAATCTTACTCATCATCGGATTTACTTTCACTTTTCGAAGAGGAATTCTCCACAATTTTCTTCCTCTTTCTGGATACCATTCTGGACAGCAAACAATCATGAACAAAATATATCCTAAAAATGACAAAATACACCCAAAAATATTACTTACTTTTTAGCTGACTTGGTGGGTTGTTTCCTTCTTTCTGTTGTTCCCTCTGAGTCTTGTTCAGGCTCAGACTTAGAGGAAATAGCCAAGTCACTCTTTGATGAATCACTCTCCGATGAACTTTGCTTCTTTTTTTATCTTTTTCTTTTTTTTTTCTTTATTTTCTTCCTCTTTCATTTTCTTTAATTTTTTTGTGAGTTCTGCCCTCTTGACGATGCCCTGAAAGAGTTAAAAGGTTAGTTTACACCAGGTATATAAATCAAATACACCCAAATTTGAGAAAGTATTCCGGTCAGTTACTATATGACCGTCAATTTTAGCTCTGATCCTCTGAACCAGTGCCTCTCTATCCCAATGCATCACCCAAGGTGGTCCAAGGATTGCATATGCTCTCTTGTCCTTGTGTTTTGTTTCATGAAAATAGACAATCATCAAAACATAGAGGCAGCCAGCAATGAATTTTTTCTTTTTCAAGTGGTAATTGCTTATGTCCTTGATGATGAAATTGAGGACATGGCTACCCCAGCTCCACTCTGTTATGTTGTGGAGTTGAAAAATTGGAGGCATGTGGACAGGAAATACTTTGTTAATGGTAGTCGGCAGCAAGAAGGCCATTTGAATATAGAGGATGAAAATCCTCTTGAACATTTGATGATCTTGATCATTGTCGATGCCAATACTCATCATCTCGTCACTCATGTTCTTCAAAGTTTTTTCCTGGAACCTTCTAAAAATTTCTGTTCTCCTCGGATAGCCCTTTAAAACTAATTTTCTTGGGAAATAAGTCCCCTATAGAAACAACAAAAAAGATCGCCAATTACACTCCAAATCTCTTGAAATACACCCAAATATCAGTCATATACAATTCAATTTATTTTTTGATCACATTAGATCAGAAGAATACATTATAAAGAATAGATTACAAAGAATGCAAGTATAGAGATTTTCTGTAATCTTACCTGATGCATTCAGACCAAGGGTAGCTCCTATTTTTTTTGGGTTTAATTCTCAATGCACAGTGCTGCATGTCCAATTTGCTTTTAGACAAATTAAAGGAAAGTGCCAACTCCTTCAAGAGTTTATGTGGCACATTTATCAGAGGGATGTGCATCAAACCCTCAAATCCTAATTCCCGAATAATGACCTTCTTCATTTCACTAATGTATTTAAACTTTTCATGCAAAAGTCTTGTGGAGCATCTTAAATCCTCTGATTTGCTGTAAACAAAGCAAACGAGAATCATTTAAATAAGCTATATTTATACTAAAAAAATTGAGTTCGTGTAAGATATATATATATATATATATATATATATATATATGTATGTATGTATGTATGTATGTATGTATGTATGTATGTATGTATGTATTTTTTGCCTGCTGGATTCTTGCTTGCCATTTGTACAATAAGGAGTAAAAATTATTGTTAGTAGATAATAACCTTACCAGTTATACTCGAATCTGATTGATATACAACCAAATATCAATAAGTTACACCCAAATACTAGTCAAATACATTCAAATACCAACCATATACACCTTTATTATCTTTTGGATTACATAAAAATATGAGTTCAAAATAATATTGAAGTCAACCAAACATGCATCAATGACACCACAAATACCAGTTACACTCTAATATGCGTGATATATATTCAAATAGATCTCACATACACTTTTATGAGTTTAAAATGATATTTAAGTCAACCAAACAATCATAAAATGACACTAGAAGCACCATTGACACTCGAATTCGATTGATATACATCCAAATTTCAGCCATATACACTCATATATGAGTTTACTTGAGATACAGTCGAAAATTTATATTTATACAAAGTCACTTCCAAACATGCAAACATTCACAAAAACAGATGAAAAAATATGTTAAACCATTCACGAAAGAGTACGTAAAACAGTTTAAACACATAACGAACAATCATCACCGACTTGAACAGTTTGACAAGTATAGTAATACCTACTTTAAACTAAGAACATATAATGAATCTACTTAATAACTGCAAAATGTAGTGATATAGTGTTTTGCGTTCAAAATCAGAAAGAGAAAAGTGAAAAACCTCCAAGATTAGTGAAAAAATACTTTGGATAATCTTTCTTTTTTTGGATATTTTTTTATAGAGATTTTGAAGTTTTCTAGTTGATTTCCTCTAGTGTTGGCGACTATTTTCACCGTTTTTTGAGAGATTTCGAACGTGGTTTGAATCTCGACGGTTGTAGTTTTGATTCAAGAAAAAGGAGAAGCATCTTTCATAATGGTAAGTGAAAGCGCGCTTTGCAAACGGTTGAGTAATGTGCGTGTTATCACGCTAGAGTGGGTGAGAGTAAGTGTTGTTTGGATTTGGCCCAACTTGTAAGACTTGTATGTGTAGCAGATCTGATGGTTAAATACTGCTTACCACCTCGCAATAGTAAGCGTAATGACATATGCCTTCCAAAACAAACATAAAATGATTATGAACTAAAAATTAAGATAAAACCAATGCATAAATTAAACACATAATAATATTATATAAAAGTTTTAAACTAAATATCATTATGTATATGTCTTTGTTTAATTTAACTTTTTTATTAAAAAATGTCATTGGTATACCAAATTTAGTCATTAAAATCAGCTACCAAAAAAAATAGTAGTAGGGTTCTCCAAATTAGAACTATAAGTGGCTGATTTTTTTTATATGGAAGAAATATTGGTGTTTTTTTAGAAAATGGGATTATTTGGTATAATTACAGATGAGTGAATTTTGTAGGTGAAAAGTCAATATGTGAGGGACGTGGTGCAACACATGGGGGGCATGTTGGACACGTGTCAACATCCTGGCCAACACGTGGGGAGCATGTTGGACACGTGGTAGCGTATTAGCCAACACGTGGGGAACGTGGTGCAACACGTGAGGGACGTGTTGAATTTGTTCCACAATACTGTAATACACTTCAAATATCAATATTCAACCAAAATACCATTTCCATTTCCATATTAAAAATAATTTCTGACTATAAGTGACTACAGTAGTAAAGACTCGAACCCGTAATCTCTTAGATAAGTATAAAAAGACTATAGATAAATATAAAAAGACTATGTCATTTGAATTATATCTCATTCACATCTAATTATTGATTTAGTATCTAACTTTTTATGTATAAATAATATTTTTATTAAAAATACAAATACTTATTAAAAATACAAATACTACCAGTACAAAAATACTAAATTTTTAAAATAAAGAATACAAAAAATATCAAATTTTATAATAATAAAAGCTAAAAATATAAAAAAAAAACAAAATCTAAAAATACATCGAATTGATAAATATCGACTTATATAAATTGTGCTCTTCTAATAAATTTATTATTTCAAACGCATGAAAACATAAATCAAAACTATCTGATTAACTTCTTGTTTTTAATTATTTTAATTTACATAAAAAATACTTTACTTCTTGTTTTTAATTATTTTAATTTACATAAAAAATACTTTAGCTATTTATTTCGAATTATTTTTGACACCATATCATTTGAATTATATTAATTTAATTTAGTATTAGCTAATTCGAATTCAATGACTTGGATTTTATGTAAAATTATTAACGAAAACATACACATATTTGGTTTAGAACTTTCATATAATATTGTGTTTGATTTATACATATTTTAATCTAAAAATATATACCTAAATTAATCTCTCAAAATTTTGCATCCGACACCTTAATCCTTAACAATTTTTTATTACATAAAAATTCTCAAACTTCACAAAAATAAAACATCCGTTAAAATTCAAAAACCTCGATAATAAACTTTTTTTAGAAACTAAAACTTCCGACTCAAATAACAGTAGTAATCAAATTAAAGCTGGAAGATAAATAATCGAAGTACATATAAAAAAATATAAGCACATACCATATAACGGATAATTAATTTTATTACTTTATGGTAATTGGATGCACGGCTTGTAATCAATAATCCAATAGCAAGTTAATTCCCCAAATGATTTGTTGATTACATTGCGATTCAACATACTGAGAGGCCATAATCCTTCTCCTCCAAATAATCCTAATCCTTCCCCAAATCAGGTCTCCGCATAATCCCGAAATTACCATCTAATTTATTTATTATATCTAGAACCACCCAATAAAACACAGGCGGCAAAATTTACTCTTCCATTTCCAACACACTGCCTTTTTCCCAAGATATGAAAAAGAACAGAAGTTGATATCACTACAAATTTGCTTCTGCAGCTCTTTGCTTTGCATCACTTTTATAGCTGGTTTTCTTTCCAGAGGCTCCGAATTTATTTTTCTACTCCAAAAAAAAAGAAAAAAAAAAGAGGCTAAAGGCACTAGTATGTTCTTTTCCCACCGCCTTTCAACAGGAGCCAATCCCTTTACCTACCAAACAAAAAACTACTGTTTCACTTGTACTATTCCTTTTTATCCCTTTACTAAAAACATTAGTCCTAAGTCCTAACCATTAACCAACCACCCCCACATTTTTTTTTCTTTTACGACCCTAAAGCAAAGCAAAGAAAAGAAAAGAAACCCATTTCCCAGCAAGATCAACCACCACTAAATATGATATGGGTAAAACAAAATATTGATCAGTAAGTCCACTCCTGGGGCAAACGGATCTCATGGTTCACTTGTGGCTGTGGCCTTAGATTGTTACGCTTCTGGTGACTGAATCCATAGTTATAGTTACTCCGAATCCTTGGAATAGTTGATCCAGCTGCTGCATATGCCAAAAATCAGAGTCGCGCAATAATATAAACACAGCCATAAAATAATGCCATATTAATAATATATTCCTATTACATTTTTCATCAAGAGAATAATATAATATACACTCTATACTATATACATCAATGGAAGTGATTTTGCCTCTTTCAAAACTTGATATTGGCATTCCAAATTTGTGAAAAAATTATACCTCTATCTTTATCTTATTTTATTTTCGATGGTGATCGGAAATTAAATCTCTACAATAGAATAGTATTAACAAATAACAATGTAAAAGTGTATATAAAAAATCAAATTAAATAAAAGGAAACTGGCCTTTTGGTATGAAAAATGCAAGAGATGAAAAAATGACCCGTCATCAGAATTTATTGCTTTTGGCATCATTTAATCCAAGAACACATCACACTGCTAACGGACGGCCAAAAACAATAAAAGAATTTGGCCCTTTAACATTCCCTAATATTATACAATGAGACTAAATATCTTAATTTGAAAATTTTCTATAATAAGTGTGCAGGGACTTGAGAAGTTGGGGAAAATAATACAAATACAAAAAAGAATTAAACCATGTATTTACAAAATTGGAATAATACAAAAATTAAATTAATTTTGGGGGTTGGGGGGGCAAAAAAGTAAATTTCGCAAGGTGCCAAATCCACTATTCAATTTTTTTACCATTTTCCATGTTGGAGGTCACATTGGAACGTGAGTGGTGGTGATTGTGTACCGGCACCATGTCTTCAAGCTTCAGATTCAGGGCCTGCACCACTCGTGCCGGAACCAAAACAGTTGAACAACCTGAAAGGTAAAAACAAACCAAAAATAACAAAAACGTCAAAACAGTACTAAAACCAAAACTAAACAGTAAAAAGAAAAAAAATACAGAAAAAGCAACACTAATGCCAAATAAAATAACGCCCAAGACAATAAACCCAACAAAAACCACCGCAAATATTTTTAAAATAGAATTACAGGAAACAAAAGATTTAAATAAGAGGGAAGGGAAGAGTAATTTTTTAATAAAACCCTAATCCCCAATAAAATAGAAAAGTTTCCAGCACAAAATACAGACAATAGAAGCAACAAACAAATCATATACCAAGAAAACAATAAAAGGAAATAAGTGATAAAAATGGATGCGCAAGTTATTTCTTGATTTTGTCTTAACCTGACTTCTTCTTTGATTCAGCTGCTCTATCAACACGTCGTGGCAAGAACACACCGGTTCCAGCACTTTCTCTCTTTGGATTCCCAAGAAAAACCGCTCTCATTCCAGACCCATATTGCTGTTGATTTTGTTGCTTCGCGTGTTGCTGGGCCTGCATAGAAGGCCATGCAGCTGCATCACACAAACTACCAACGTTTCTTACTCCAACGGAACCAACATCACTCCTTCCCCTGTTCTGTGCACCGCACCACACTGGAACGGAACCCTGCTGCTGCTTCGCCAACTGTTGTTGCCTCAGCATCTCAAACTAAAAACACAAAAATACTAATCATTAACGGCATAACCAGATAACGCAAATTTTTTTGAATTCTTGAGAAATTTTATTTTTACCTGTGCTACTTGGAGTTTCTGCTGAGTGGCCGAGAGATGGTGGTGGTTGTTATTGTTGAATGCAACGATTCCAGGGTTTGTTGGTGGAACGACAACGCTTGTGTTGTTGTTATGGTCGAAACGGCATCGTTCTATGGTGAAGTTGTCGTTCAAGTGGGGGTGGCCAAGGCGCATCCTCTCGACTTCCCCTGCAGCAGCACGCAGGAGATCCCACGTGGCCCTCTGAGAAGTCCCGTGACACCCGCTGTTCGGACTCGACGATGAACCTCCTCTTCCCCCGCAACCGCACAGAGTCGACTGTGGCGAACCGCTCACAACCACACTCTAGAAGAAAGACAATTATATTTAAAAAACAAACTCGTATATTTTTTATTTATTTTTTAAATTTTTTAATACCTTGGGTTTTTGTGAGGGTAAGGAGTGATGGTGGTGGAAGTCGAGTCCGAGTTTGGCGTGCGCAACTCGGCGAGTCAAATCGGCGATTTGGTGGTGGTGGTGTTCTTCCTCGTCGCTGCTCTCTGTCTCGCTGGACTCCACAGGAGAATAGGGGTAACTGCTCCCATAACTTAACATCTGCCTCGAAACGACGTCGTTTTGGCGATTGAGCAAGGAAGTGACGTGGTTGTAACTGAAATCGTTGATGTTGTTCAGAGGCGTATCGTCGTTTGTGAGGAACTGTGGTGGGAGCCAAAACTCACCGTCGTCCAGGTTCTCAGCCATGAAGACAAAAGAAAGAGAGAACAGAAGAAGAGAATGAAAAAAGATGAAGTAAAGATCTCTGGAACTTCGAGAGGGAAGAGATTTTGGTTTTTTAATAGTGGTGGTGAAGTGATTTAAAGGGACCCGGCTAGAGTAGTAGCTGCTATGGGTGTAAAACGAGACATAAAATGAAATGAAACGAAACGGAGCATGGATTGAAGAAAGGATTTGATGTGCCTTTTAACAACACAGTCTCTTCTTCTGTTTTTATTTTTTATTTTTTCAATTTTTCATTTTATGTGTCTCTCTCAAACGCGGTGGATTTTTTTTTGTATTAAGAAAAAACAAAAAGAAACAATGGAAAATGGAATTGAGAGAACGAGAGAAATATAGAGAGAGAAGGGAAGAAAAGACAGAGAGAGGGCGAGGGGTGGTGTGTACTTTTTGTAGAGCAGAGCGGAAAGAGGCGGTGCTTTTTCTGGTACAAGTTAGTGACGCGCGGCGCGGGTGTGTTGTAGCTACGCGCCATCTATGAATTTTCATGCGGCTGAGTTTCTTTTACCATTTCGGTTTTAACCTTTCTGGCTATTAGTTAGTGGATGTTGGGTTTGTACGTAGAATGTGATACTGACAATACCGTGGCACTTCCCGGCACATTCCTCTCACACTAATCATGATTTTTAAACAGTAATATATCTAATTAGGCAATGTTTTATTTCAATAATTTATGGTATTCGAATTCCTTTCACGTTTTTTAGTTTGACTGCTCACGTTAATCATAGCTCTGGGTGAACAGGTTACAAATTCATGTTGAGTTGTACCATCAATATTACCATTTTTGTGTGATAATTAATGAAATTAAATAGACGTAGCATCTTTTTAGTCACTCTTGCTATTTAAGTTTCCTCCTAATCCTTTATGGTTTTCATCTTTTTTTTTAATGAAAAAAATGGATAATATTTATTTTGAATCTAAATAAATTTAAAAATTGTCTAAATTTAAAAATAACATTATAAATTTAAGTCTTTTTATAAACTAAGTTCAACTAAATTAAATAATAAAATTTAGAATAATACTATTTATAATTAATTTTTATTGATATTAAATAAATTTGATTGCACTTAATTAAAAAATATTTAAATATGTAGTATTATTTTTTTAATATAATACCATAAAAAATCCAAATTTATATTATTATAAGATTAAAAATAATAAAATTAACATGAACTTATATACAATTTTTTTTCTTATATACTCTTCTAGATATAATGGTCAGAATATATAATTAATTTTTGGTATTTAATGAGATAAAAATAAAAATATTAAAAACGTTTCTTTTTAAAACCGTTACCAATTTTGTGTCAACTTTTTTATTTCATTGACACTGACACATTGCATCCAAATTCCAAATTATAATCTTGCAATAATGAAATCTAGAAATTAAAATGTTAAACATTTTTGGATTAATATTTTAACAAAAAATTTAATAATTTGTGTTATGTGTAGAATTTACTAAATAATTGAATAATCGTTTTTTCTGCTACATTAACGATTATTATGAAATTAAATCTAAAATATCATACATCATACATAGTATCTAATTATACTCTAAATAATTTAATTGAAGAATAATTAACCTTTTGTTTTTATTTTAGTATTAACCTTTGGTTTTTTTATTTTAGCATTAATCAGTTACCAGGAGCGTGGGAAACACTTGCGGGAAGAAAGGGTGTTTGTGTGTGAAGGTTCAAGTTTGAAAAGGATTGACTTGGCACCACGACGCTAGTTGTTGCGTTCCCTCACTCATCCCTCGTTCGCTTAGCAGTTGAAGCATTGCGCAGGCAGCACCACTACACTGTGATGTGGGTCCCACACAAAAATGAAAAGCAACTGCAATAAAATAAAGAATATCATATATATAATATAAGGTGAATTATAAGGTATAGATGTAAGTTTACAGATGTTTTCTTTAATAGGATTAAAGAGAAATTGAAAAAGGTAGGATTCACATTTTAAATAATAATAAAATAATAAAAAATAACTATAAAAAGAATTTATATTCTCTCTTTATACCACCTCAATCTGTATAATAGAGTACCCCATAATATAATCATAATTTCTTTTGAAAAAAGAAAAAGAAAAAAAATGGGAGTGTGACTGTGAATGTATGATTTGTCAATAGAGTGTCCACCTGGCGATGCACCCTCATTCCCTTGCATGAAGATTTTTTTGTTTGTTTTCTACCCGAAGCATCCTTTTGTCCATTTTCTTGTTTTTCTTTCTCTTTTTTTTTGGGCTCTTCTTTTCCTAATTCTTTTCATATTTTTGGCTAAGCAACCTTTGCTTTCAAGTTTTCACGTTATCTGCATTTCTCTTTTGACTCGATTTTGTCACTTTCCTTTTCAACACCGACCCCGATGCCCATATTTCTAAGAGTGAACTATTTTTTAAGATAAAATGGGTTTATTTTGGACTTTATTTTTTAGGCTTTTTTACTTAAATAAATTTTATAGAATCCAAATTTATTAGATTTTTTTAAAATGAGATTTGCAACGTGATTGTCCTCTTTCTGTTATTATATAAATCGTTCTAAACTGTGTAGAATTAAATAAAACGTAAACTATTTCAGTCTGGAACGATTAATGCATGATCTGGTAAGAAAAACAAAGGATAAATCGTGCCAGAATTCCTAGAGTTAAAAGGAGAAATCTCTTGTAGGTTTAACATGTTGTTCGGCTAAACTTCGTTGGGTTGCCACGATTTACACATAAAAAAGACCTTACTTACCCCGACACGATTTATATATAATAGGGTACTTTTATTTATAATATTTTAATTTAAATTATATTTATTTAAATTTTAACTTAAAAAATAAAAATATAATTTTTATAATTTCAATTATTAATTTTATTAATAAGATTAAATTAAATTAAAAAAATACTAACAAATTATAATAAAAAGAGTACTAAATTTTAAAATATAAATTTAAGTGTTTTTCTTTAAAAAAATGTCAAAAAGTATTAAAAAATATAATTTTAAATAATATAAATTCATATTATTTTGTATAACATAAATTTAAGTTTTTATGAAATTTCTAGTATTCATTGTTTATGATTTTTTATTGATACATATTTTTTATAAAATTTTATTTGTCATTTTATAAAAACTTAAATTTATGCTACTCAAAGTCACATAAATTTATATTATGTAAAATTATAATTTTTTAACACCCTTTGACATTTTTTTAAAAAAACTTAAATTTATGTATTAAAATTTAGTATTTTTTATTATAATTTGTTAGTATTTTTTTATTTAGTTCGGTTTTTTTAATAGAATTAATAATTAAAATTATAAATAAATAATTAAAATTTATATGAAGTCAAATAAAAAATGACAAAAAATTCTATAAAAAATATGCATTAATAAAAATGATTAAAAAAATTATATAAATAACAAATACTAAAAATTTCATAAAAATTTAAATTTATGTTACTTAAAATAACATAAATTTATATTATGTAAAATTAATATTTTTTAACAGTTTTTGACATTTTTTAAAAAAAAAATTAAATTTATGTATTAAAATTTAGTACTCTTTTATTATAATTTGTTAGTATTTTTTAATTTAATTTAATCTTCTCACTGAAATCAATAATTAAAATTTTAAAAAGTATATTTTTATTTTTTAAGTTAAAATTTAAATAGATATAATTTAAATTAAAATATTATAAATAAAAGTATCCTAAAAATATTGTAAATAAAAGTATCTTATATACAACCATCCTAAAAATATTGTAAATAAAAGTATCCTATTATACAACCATCATTCTATAGTAAGAGTCTTAACTAAGCTATTAAGAAGTCTGATTTCAAATGTCTTATGCTAAACTACATACACCCTAAATCATTAAATCCACCATCGCACAATGTTTTCGTTCAAAATTATTCTAAATTGCATACTAAGCATATACTATATAATTCAACACACTATATGATCCAACATATTAGCGTAGTTAATTTTGTCATGCAATCAACTCAACAACATTTCAAGCATAAATCGTCCCAGCTAACACGTGAATAGCACCAGGGTGAGTTGGGTATCTTTTGTGTGTAAATCGTGGCAGCCCAATGAGGTTTAGTCCAACATGTTAAACCTACCAGTTTGAAACGATTTACGTTCTCCTTTTAACTCTAGGGACCTTGACACGATTTACCTTTTGTTTCTCTTACCTAAAATAAAAAATGGTTTATGTTTTATTTAATCCTACACATCCTAGGACGATTTATATAATAATAAGTAAAGGATAATTACGTTACAAATATCATTTTAGGGGAATCCAGTAAATTTGGATTCTATAAAATTTATTTAAGTAAAAAATCCTATTTTTTATTTCTATGATATAATATAGTATTTGTGGATATTTTTTCGTCAATTTTAAACAAAAATATTAATATATCAGACTCAAAAATAGACAGAGTTAATTATTTTTAAATTTAAATTAGTTAAAAATTTATTTATTTTTATTTTTTAAATAATATTTTTTAAAATTATTTTTTATTTATTATATTATTATTTTTTAATAAATTATTGAATATATAGTATAATAAATACAAATTAATTAATAAATTATTTAAATTTAAAAATATTATTTATTATGAAATTAAATAAATAATTTTTAAATATATAAACAATAAATATTAAAATATGATTAATACATTAATAATAGGACAATCTACCTAATTAAATAAATTCTGTAAATTGTTTACCTGAATACACAAAAGAGAAACCTCTTACGTACATGTACAATTTTAATTTTATGATGTAAACCGTGGGAGCTAACCACATTTTCTAGTTTCTAGTTTCAATTTCCCACGATTTATGAAGAGGTGGACTTGAACGAAAACCCCATAGGTTCCATGGTTTACATGCAAAGTATAAATTATATGATCAAATTTTTTAAAAACCAAAATTTTTTATTTTTTATTCTTAAATTATATGATCAAATTTTTTTATTTAAATTAAAAAAATAAAATAAAGTCTACCAATATCTAGTAAACAACGAATCTGTAAATTTATTATTTTCTTTAATTTTTAAACTAAAAAAGTAATTTTTTTCTAATATTAAAAGAAATAAAAAATTCTAACAATATACAAAAAATAAAAAAATTTAAAAATTTAAATTTTTTTAATTAATTTATTTTTAATTTGTGAACAAGTGCAGCTAAAAAAATCAATTGTCCGGGTGTTGCATTATCCGGTGAATAAAAAATTAAAAAAATATTATTAAAAAAATTAAAAATTTTAAAAAACTAAATTTCTTATTTTTAAATTTTTAAATTATATGATTAAATTTTTTATTTAAATTATAAAAATAAAATAAAGTCCACCAATATCTAGTAAACAACAGATCTATAAATTTATTATTTTTTTAATTTTTAAACTAAAAAAATAATTTTTTTCTAATATTAAAAAAATAAAAAATTCTAACAATATCCAAAAAATAAAAAAATTTAAAATTTTTAAATTTTTTAAATCAATTTATTCTTAATTTTGAATAGGTGCAGCTAAAAAACAGTCAACTGTCTGGATGTATCATTATCTGGTGAATAATAAAATAAAAAAATATTATTAAAAAATAAAAAATGTTAAAAAATTAAATTTTTATTTTTAAATTTTTAATTATATGTTTAAATTTTTTTATTTAAATTAAAAATATAAAATCTAGTCCATCAATATCTAGTAAATAATAGATGTACACCCGGATAATTGATTTTTTTAGCTGCATTTGTTCACAAATTAAGAATAAATTAATTTAAAAATTTAAAAATTTTAATTTTTTTATTTTTTGTATATTGTTAGAATTTTTTATTTTTTTAATATTAGAAAAAAAATTTAGTTTAAAAAGTAAAAATTTTTAGTTTAAAAAGTAAAAATTTTTAGTTTAAAATTTTTAGACTTTATTTTATTTTTTTAATTTAAATAAAAAAATTTGATCATATAATTTAAGAATAAAAAATAAAAAATTTTGGTTTTTAAAAAATTTGATCTTATAATTTATACTTTGCATGTAAACCATGGGAACCTATGGGAGTTTTCGTTCAATTCGTCCTCTTCATAAACAGTGAGAAGCAACCACGGTTTATGCCTTAGCTTTTTCCTTCATAATCCGTGGTAGGTAGCCACGGATTATGTCCAATCTTTTCTAACCATAAAACCTTGTAGTCCCCAACAGTTTACATACAAACTAGAAATCGTAGTTAATTCCCACGGTTTACATAAAATTAAAATTGCACATGTATGTAAGATGTTTTTCTTTTGTGTATTCAGGTAAATAATTTATAGAATATATTTAATTAGGTAGATTGCCCTTAATAATAATAATCATATGATTAGAAACGGATTTAAGGTAGGTCAAGTAGTGGCTTTAGCCCCAACAAATTTTAAACTCATACTATTATATAGATGCATTGTATAAAGTAAAATTTAATAGTGTAATAATAGTAAAAAAAGTTAGTATTCTTTATGTATTAGAATTTAAATTTCTCTACATGTATTTATATTATTTGTATTTTTTATTTGATTTAAAAATTTTTTATATTTCTTTTTTTTTAAATTAATTTTAAAATCTATAATCATATAAAAAATACTTTAATATTATTTATAATAACATTGTTTTTTTCTAATTTTATTTAGTTATTCTTTTTATTATTTTTTTATTAATTTTTACCTCTATTATTATATAAAAATACTTTAATATATTTTAAATTTACATAACAAATTTGTTAGTGCAATTAATTTATATGATTTTATATCATATATTTTAATAATATAAAACATAAAAATATAACTCACTGTCACATAAATACTTAATAAAGTAAATTAATTAATAAAATATTTAAAAATAAATAATTTTATATTTTATTAGAGGTAAAACCATAAAAAATTATGAAAAAATTATAAAGATGGAGATAATTTTTTTATTTGATAAGTATTTATTAATTTTTAATTAAAAATTAATTATAATTATATCTATTATCAAATATATAAGATTATATTTGATTATATAAGATTTTAATTTTCGGTCCCTCCATTCTTAGATTTTTGGATTTGTTCCTGCTTATGATATACTATTAGTATTATAATCTAGATAATTTTCATAATAAAATAAAAACTAATGAACACATTATTTGATACATTTTTTTGAGTAATAACAAATTTAATTTTTTATCTCTTTAAACTAAATTAATAATTTTATTTGATATATTTGCACTAAAATACACTATGAATAGGCTATATATATATATATATATATATATATATATATATATATATATATATATATATATATATATATTATTTAGTATTAGTAGCCTATTTATAGTGTATTTTAGTGCAAATATATCAAATAGAATTATTTATTTATTTAGTTTAAAGAGATAAAAAAATTAAATTTGTTTTTACTCAAAAAATTTTATTATATATCAAATAATGTGTTCATCAATTTTCACTTTATTGTGAAAATTATCTAGATCATACTACTAATAATATATTATAGGGTTATTATTATTAATGTATTAACTGTATTTTAATGTTTATTATTTATACATTTAAAAATTATATTTAAAAATTATTTATTTAGTTTTATAATAAATAATATTTTTAAATTTGAATAATTTATTAATTAGTTTGTACTTATTATACCATATATTCAATAATTTATTGAAAAAATATTAATATAATGAATAAAAATAATTTAAAGAAGATATTATTTGAAAAAATAAAGATAAATAAATCTCTAACCAATTTAAATTTAGAGATAATTACGTCTCTATCTATTTTTGAACATGATACGTCAGCGTTTTTTATAAACCCTAGAAAATTAGCAAATAATTAGTCAATAAATTAATTTTTAATAAAAAATTAAAAATGTGAATATTATATTAAATTGGAATAGATCTCATTAAAATAAGAATTTTGACACTAATTTCAAAAAATTTGATCCAAGATTGGGTTGAACGGGCTGAACCGGACAAACCAAGCCCAAAATGGGCCCAAGGCCCAATTATACCCAAAACCACTTAACCAACACAGCTTCCCTTCCTTCCTTCAACCTCATGCTTGCTGGAACATTTTAGGAAAGGGGCAAAAACAAGTGACAACATCAAACCCTTGATTTTCAATTAAATCCATATAACTTTCGATCCGAAACTCCGATTGTCGAACTGTTTACGGCCACGCGTTTGGGTCGTCGAGCTCTACAAAGTCCAGAACATTGTAAGGTGAGAAAATCATATTTTCTTCCTCAATTTTTTCATTCTCAATTTCAAAATTCATGAGCCATGATGTTAAAAATTGTTCAATTTTTATGTTTAGGCTCAATTTAACTCAAGAAAAACATCCACTCTTCCTTGTGTGATGCCTGGACAAGGTGAGGATCTCTAACCCTAGTCAATTTCTTGAGTTAGTATGTTAGATATTGAATTTGGGTATATATCTATCGTGTATATATTAATTAGGACTATGTATATATAATTGGAGCTTGAATTATGGACATTGGTGATTGGTGGAAGCTTGGGCTGGTGATAGAGCTGGAATTGTTGTGAGAGGACTTGCTTCTCGCCTTGTGGTTGCCTTGGACTAAACGTGAAAATTGGTCAAGGTATGGTTTAGGTTTCACGTATTTAATATATATTGCTCTGTGAAAACTTAGACTAGACGACCCTAGGATAAGTTAGAATGTAAAGGAACATTTAATGTTTAGCATTCTTATTGTTGAATTATACTATGAGTTGTGTATTGGGTTATTGTGGTGGATAATGATAACAAGATGTGAATTGATGAAATTTTTACTATGAACTTGTTGAAAGGGTATATGTCTTGGATAGACGGATGACAATTTGTTGATATTTGCAAGGTTGATATATGATATTGTGGAATTAAGTTATGGTAGTTATGGAAGAATTATTGTGGTAATGGTAAAGTGATGTTGTGTTGATTTTGGTGCTCATTAACTAGTTAGTAATTTGATGAAGTGATAACTAATGACTTAGGTACATGATCATATGAGTTTGTAATTGGTAAATTATAATTTTGGTTGATGCTTTTGGGAGGTGAGTGTATGTATTGTTGATTTGAGGTATGGTTTATTATGGTGGCTGTGGTGGTAATGATATAGATAGGTTATGATGATGGTAAATTGAATTTTAAAGAAAATGGAGGTTTGAGGTTTTGAACGAAAACTTGATTTTTATAAACTTTGGCAATTCATAACTCGAACCTCAAATTCTGGATGAGGATGAGATTTATTTCAAATAAAAGAGGATTTTATTAGGCTTGAGAATAATATAAATTTTGCAAAAAAATCGAATCCTGTAGAGGAAGTTATGGACGCCAGAAATCTGGTGCACAAAATTGAAAAATTTTAAAATATAGCAGAACCAGAATTTCTGGTGTGTGTCCAGGCACACTGGTGTGCACACGCACCCAGCAGTAGCAACAACTTCACTTGTGCGTACGCATGCCTTTGTATGCACGCACGCACTGGGGTATGCTTTCTGCTGGTGGCGCTCGCATAGGTGAGGCGCACGCACACTAAGTAGTTTCTGGTTAGTGTGCGCACGCACACATTCGTGCGCACGCACACGCTCTGCCTTTCACAAACTGTGAGCATGCACACCTGTGTGCGGACGCACACACACTATTTTTCTAGCACTCATATTTTTATGATTCAAACATGGTTTCGAACCTCTAAACCTCTGTTTTTATTCTTTTAACCCTAGATCTTATTAGTAAGCTTAGTAATAGTTGAAGCTAGAAAATTGAGGTAACTTGGGGATGAAGAAAAGGGTAAACGTGATGAATTATAAGAGAATGATATGAAAGCTAAATGAATACATGTTGTTATGGCTAAAAAGAATGAATGTAAGGAAATGATGATGATAAATGATGAGATTTGGGGATGACCGTGTGTGGCCGAAATGGTCGATATGGCAAGTTGAGGATGGAAGTTCCCTCTCTTGTCATGATGTAGATGTGGGGAAGCTGGAAAGACACTCTCATTCGTATTGTTTTCTCTATATTCTTCTCTGGTTGCAAGGTGGAAAGGTACTCTCCTTCAATGTGGAAAGGCACTTGTTCATACCCTGGGTCGAGCTGACCGACCCGGGATGTTTAGCGACAAGGCAACCGACCTCTTCAGGTCAGACTATCCGATCTCTTCTCAAAAGAGCTCGGCCAAATTGACAGGAAAGCCCAATAAAGGGCCCAAATAGAGGAACACGACCCAAATCCAGAGGCAATCCCAGCCTACAGAGATAAAGGCGGTTCCGTTGAAGATAGGCTGACCTCACCTAAAGATAAGATAAGATAAGATAACTAACTTATCTTATCCAGAAAGGTCACTTCTCACCATTATAAATACACTGGAGCACCCAGGTATAACTCATACTCTGATTCTACTCAATACCTGCTTAATCCCCTTGCTAACTTAAGCATCGGAGTCCCTTGCAGGTACCCCCACCCTTCGGTGACAAAGGATCAGCTGCACATCCAGTCCAACAAGTCAGACGCACCAGCTCCGGACGCTATTCACCAGCCGGACACATCAGTTCCGACCAGCACAGAAGATTTTGTCCGAGATCGACCTACAATTTCAGGTAACCCTCGGAACATTGGCACCGTTGCCGGGGAACCTGGAAGTCATCCCATCACCATGGCGGACGACCATGACAACGGCCACGATTCAGGTTTGGAGGATCGGACACCGCACAAAAACGCGGATGTCACGCCACAAAACACTCCGGAAACCAACAAAGACAAAGACTCAACAAATTCAGGGGCAATAGAAGCACTCCTGGATCGCCTAAAACAACTGGAAAAAGAAACCCAACAACAACAGGAAATTGGAAAAGATCTCCAAAGAGAAGTGCGGCGACGTCGGGAGTTGGAAGAAAAACTACAGCAATTGGAAGCCAATCTCAAATCAAAAGCCCCGCGGGCTAATCTCGAGGAAAATTCACGCAAAGAGCAAGACCCGTTCACCAGGGAAATCATGAAAATCAAAATTCCAAAAGACTTCAAACTCCCGGATATGACCCTATATGATGGCACCACGGATCCCAACCACTACCTCAACAACTTCAGAAGTAGAATGTACCTCACTGACGCCCCAGATGCTGTTCGCTGCAAGGCTTTTCCAACAACTCTCACAAAGACAGCGATCCGATGGTTCGACAGCCTACCCCCGAAGTCTATCTCAAGCTTTGATGAGTTAGCAACAAAATTCCTAGCCAGATTCTCCATTCAGAAAGATAAAGCCAAGCACGCCCCCAGTTTACTAGGGATCAAACAAGGAGATCGGGAGAGCCTCCGCAACTACATGGAGAGATTCAACAAAACATGCATGGACATACAAAGTTTACCAACGGAGGCCGCCATTATGGGACTCATCAATGGCCTACGAGAGGGACCTTTCAGCCAATCTATCTCAAAAAAGTACCCGACCTCCTTAGACGAAGTACAGGAACGAGCAGAAAAGTATATCAACATGGAGAAAAACGCTCGGTTAGGAGAAACCTCAAAATCGGGGGCCTCCTACCGAGACAAAGACAAGGAATCCAAAAGAAAAGAAGATCGACAAGGGGAGAAAATAAAAAATACCATAATTTCACTCCCCTCAGGGCATCCCTGGTCGAGATATACAAAGAAGTCTGCCATACAGAAAAAATCCCCCCAGCACAGCCACTCAAAGGCAAAAGGGGAGGAGGAAACCGGAAGGAATATTGTGAATACCATCGAGTCCGAGGACACTCCACAAACGAATGCTTCGACTTAAAAAATATCATAGAAAAATTGGTGAGAGAAGGAAAATTAGATCGATTCCTGGCCACCCGAGATGATGATCAAAGAAAGAGACGAAGGGATGAAGATACCGAACGAACAGAACGATCACCTCGGACACCAGAAAGACATGTCCACATGATACACGGCGGATTCACAGCAGGTGGGATCTCCAAATCCTCTCGCAAAAGATATCTCAAAGAAGTATATCATGTCGAAGGAGAGGAGAAAGCACCCAATATTCTGGCAATTACATTCACTAAAGAGGACGCATCCGGCATAATCACAGGACACGATGATCCCATGGTTATCACCATCATATTGGCAAATGCCAACCTACACCGCACCTTAATAGGCCAAGGGAGTTCTGCCGACATCTTATTCAAAACGGCCTTTGATAAACTCGGCTTGGAAGAAAAAGAACTTAAAGCATATCCAAACAGCCTGTTTGGGCTAGAAGATACCCCGGTTCGACCATTCGGATACATACCACTACATACAACCTTCGGAAAAGGGGACCAATCCAGGACCCTCAAAATAGACTACATCGTAGTCGATGTAAGTTCAGCTTACAACGCTCTCATAAGACGGACAACACTCAACCAACTCGGCGCAATAGTCTCGACCCCACACCTATGTATGAAGTTCCCAACCCCAAAAGGGATAGCCACGATAAAAGCAGACCAGAAGACGGCACGTCGCTGTTATAACGAAAGCCTAAACCTCAGAAGCAAAGGAGAAGAGTTCACACAATCGAGCTGGGCGGAGTTCATCGACGAGAAGAACTTCGTCCTCAACCAGAAGGCGAAATAGAAAAGATTCAGATCGGGGACACCTCGGAAAAAACAACCAATATCGGCACAATCCTAAAAGGAGATTTAAAAAAATTACTAATACAATTCTTGCGAGATAACGTCGATCTCTTCACATGGAAAGCCGCAGACATGCCAGGCATAGACCCTAAGCTAATGTGTCATAAGTTGGCAGTCTATCCAGGATCTCGATCGATGCAGCAGAGACGAAGAAAACTCGGGCCAGAGCGATCCCAAGCTATGGACGAGCAAGTACAGGCACTACTGGAAGCCGGATTCATAAGAGAAGTCAAATACCCGCTATGGCTAGCCAACGTTGTATTGGTGAAAAAATCAAATGGGAAGTGGCGATTGTGCACCGATTACACCGATCTCAACAAGGCTTGTCCAAAAGATCCATACCCACTCGCAAGTATTGACGCTTTAGTAGATGCTTCCTCCAGATACAAATATCTCTCGTTTATGGATGCATACTCGGGATACAATCAAATCCCCATGTATCCACCAGATCAAGAAAAGACCTCGTTCCTAACACCGAAAGCAAACTACTACTACATCGTGATGCCTTTCGGTCTTAAGAACGCATGAGCTACTTATCAAAGGCTAATGAATAAAGTCTTTTCAGATCACATCGGAAAAATCATGGAAGTTTATGTGGACGACATGTTGATAAAGACACAAAGCGAAGATACATTATTATCCGACCTGACTCAAGTGTTTTACACTATAAGGAAGCACAACATGCGGCTCAATCCCGCAAAATGCACCTTCGCAGTAGAAGCAGGCAAATTCTTAGGCTTCATGCTCACACAAAGGGGAATTGAAGCAAATCCAGACAAATGTCAAGCCATACTCAACATGAAGAGCCCAACCTGTGTCAAAGAAGTACAACAACTCAATGGGAGGTTGGCCGCCCTATCCCGATTCTTAGCAGGAGCTGCGATAAGATCTCTCCCCTTCTATGTTACTTTAAGAAAGGGAAAATAGTTCGAATGGACGACAGAATGTGAACAAGCCTTCCAAGACTTAAGGAGTTCTTAGGACGGCCACCTATCCTATCTCGACCACAAGAAAGAGAATCGCTCATATTATATCTCGCAGTAGGGAGCCGGGCAATAGTCTCAGCACTAGTCAGAGAAGACGAAAATGGGCAAAAACCTGTCTACTTCATTAGCAAATCACTACAGGGATCCGAGCTGAACTACCAGAAAATAGAAAAATTTGCATATACCCTCATCCTGACATCTCGACGACTCCGCCCGTACTTCCAGGCTCACACTATTAAGGTTCGAACTAACCAACCCATAAAAGGAATATTGCAGAAAACAGATCTGGCAGGCAGAATTCTACAATGGGCAGTCGAGTTGTCAGAGTTTGACCTTCAATATGAAGCTCGGACGGCCATCAAATCACAGTATTTGGCCGACTTTATCGCAGAATTCACAGATGCCCTAGAAAACCCCACAGAATGGAATCTTTACATGGACGGTTATTCAAATAAAACTGGAAGTGGCGCTGGCGTGATAATAGAAAGCGACCAAGGAACCCAAGTTGAGCTCTCCCTCAAGTTTGGGTTCCCGGCCTCAAACAACCAAGCAGAATATGAAGCATTATTAGCTGGTTTGAAGCTGGCTAAAGAGGTCGGAGCTCAAAAACTCAACATTTACAGTGATTCACAAGTGGTCACATCACAAATAACAGGGAGCTACCAAGCCAAAGATCCTACCATGAAAAAATATTTGGATAAAACCAAGGAACAGCTCGGACAAATCGGGGAGTATAAAATCTGCCACATACCCCGCGAGAAAAATGCTCGAGCTGATGCACTCTCAAAACTAGCTAGCACCAAACCAGGGGGCAACAATAGGAGCTTCATCCAGGAAATGTTGCAAAACCCGTCAATCTCGGAAAAAGAAAAAGTCTTGACTATAACAAGCCAGGACCAAGGATGGATGACCCCCATAATCAACTACCTTAAAACAGGAACGCTCCCCACAGAAGAAAAGGAGGCAAAGAGGTTAAAAAGGGAGGCACAGTACTACACCATCATAAACAACATCCTGTACAAACGAGGAATCTCAACACCTTTACTAAAATACGTGCCAACCTCCAACACAAGGGAAGTGCTAGAAGAAATACACGGCGGTATTTGTGGCAATCATCTCGGAGCACGAGCTCTCACAAAAAAAGTACTCCGATCGGGATTTTATTGGCCAACTCTACAGAAAGAAGCTACAGAATTTGTAAAGACATGTCCACCATGTCATAAACATGCCAACTTTCACATCGCCCCGCCAGAAGAGCTCATTAGCGTGACCTCGCCTTGGCCATTTGCAAAATGGGGACTCGATCTTCTCGGCCCCTTCCCACAGGGATCAGGACAAGTTAAATTTCTCATAGTAGGAGTAGATTACTTTACAAAGTGGATCGAGGCAGAGCCCCTAGCCAATGCCACCGCTCAGAGAAGCCGGAAATTCTTATATAGAAACATTGTCACAAGGTTCGGGGTTCCATATTCTATAACCACAGACAATGGCACCCAATTCACAGACGTAGGCTTCAGAAAATTAGTAGCCGACTTGAATATAAAGCACCAGTACACCTCTGTCGAACATCCACAAGCCAATGGACAGGCCGAAGCCGCCAACAAAGTCATATTGGCAGGGTTAAAATGAAGACTGCAAGATGCAAAGGGAGCCTGGGCAGAGGAGCTCCCACAGGTTCTATGGGCATATCGAACGACGCCACATTCGACCACAAAGGAATCCCCTTTCCGATTAGCATACGGAATGAAGGCAATGATTCCGGTAGAAATTGAAGAAGGATCGCATAGAGTAGTCCATTATAATGAGGGAGCAACCTCCCAACTTCAGAGGGAAGAACTCGACCTACTACCTGAAATCCAGGAAAGAGCTCGGATTAGAGAAGAAGCTCTCAAACGTAGAATGGCTTCCAGATATAATCAAAGGGTAGTACCAAGAAGTTTTACTGAGAACGATCTCATCTTAATCCGAAACAACATTGGAACAACTCGGCCCAGAGAAGGGAAGCTGGCAGCGAACTGGAAAGGACCCTACCAAGTCATAGAAGTACTTGGGAAGGGCTACTACCGACTGTCCGAACTCGATAGACGAGAGCTTTCCAGATCATGGCACGCCTGCAACCTAAGAAGGTACTACAGCTAAGAAAAGGCAACAGATCTCACTAGTGGATGTGCTCTTTTTCCTGAAAAGGTTTTTTAATGAGGCACCATGTTGAGATCTAGGTCATCCCCGACTTAAAGGGATAAGAAAAGTCCCACATGTATATATTTGCATTTTTTCTTTGAATAAAGTCTATTTAGATATTCTACAAAGAATCCAAGATGCATTAATCTGAAGTATTCATCGTCCAATTATAAAGCGACAGGTCGACAGAAAGTGAAAAACAATTTCACTGCGCGACCACGATAAAGATAAATCATCCGATAAAGGTGAAAACGCGATTCACCCAAAGGACGATCTAAAGATGCCAACCACTTTCTACAAATCGGCAAAGATGAACACAGAATAATGTAAGAAGTTATCGAAAGTGATCTAAAAAAGAACCTGACGAGGTCTTACGGATTGCTAAAATAATAACTTAAGGACTGGTCGAACGAACCAAGTCAACCCAAGTTATAAGTAAACCCTGGAAAGAGGTCTGGCCAACCCTATTAAAGAGGATTACTTTAACTTAGAAGGGCCTGACATAACAAAGTCAGCCCAAAACAAAAAGTTATAAAAGTAGTCCCTGAAAGAGATTTGACAAAGGTCCAAGAAAGAGGATTACAAAAAATAACTTAAAGGAGACCGACATAACCAAGTCGGACTCCTACTACAAATAAAGTTATAAAAGTAATCCCTGAAAGAGACCTGACAAAGGTCCAAAAAAGAGGATTACAAAAAATAACTTAAAGGAGACCGACATAACCAAGTCGGACTCCTACTACAAATAAAGTTATAAAAGTAATCCCTGAAAGAGACCTGACAAAGGTCCAAGAAAGAGGATTACAAAAAATAACTTAAAGGAGACCGACATAACCAAGTCGGACTCCTACTACAAATAAAGTTATAAAAGTAATCCCTGAAAGAGACCTGACAAAGGTCCAAGAAAGAGGATTACAAAAAATAACTTAAAGGAGACCGACATAACCAAGTCAGACTCCTACTACAAATAAAGTTATAAAAGTAATCCCCGAAAGAGACCTGACAAAGGTCCAAGAAAGAGGATTACAGAAATAACTTAAAGGGGGACCAGCGCAAAAGAACCACCAAAAAACAAGTTAGACCCATAAGTCACAACCTCAAAGGATCCAAGCTACAAATAATAAAACAAAGTAATCTGAGGAGGTCGAGATACGAGATTTCAAACGTCAGTAGAAAACTAAAAAGATGCCAAGACAAAAACTACCTCTACTACTCCACAAAAGTTATACGGCCCTGGAACAGCGGCCATCAACACCTGCTAAAATAGCAAGCTACTTTTTGTTTTTCAAAATAAAGTTGCTAAAATGAGCAACTAGAAACCTCAGCAAAACAAACAAAGTTTTAAAAAGCCCACAAGCCGGGCCAACTACATAAATATCTAGAAAGAGATCAGCAAGCATCAGGAGCCTTCTTGGCATCATTAGGACAAGGAGAAGGAGGACGAGTCTGAATAGGCACGGTATCTATAGTTCCATCCTCCCGGTTCAGAACCTGGCAATCCGAATCAGGTGCAACCGAAGGAACAGAAGAGGTCGACACTTTGGCAGAGGACACAGGAGGAGGATCAGCATCATCATCACCATCGTCATCAGGGACAATCCTGCCATCCCTGACAATATTGTCCAGGCTAAAAGGGGGTGAGATCGGCCTCGGGAGCAATGACCCAAACTTGCTCCTTCAAGTTCTCGTAAGCAGCAGTCACGCTGCCAACGAGATGACCCTGGAGCTCAGAATAATCTTCTCGGGCATTATTCAACTCCACCCTCAGGCGCATCACCTCCCGATAAGTCGTAACGTAACTCTCCTTATGCATCAAGGCTGTGTCCTCGGCCAACCTCAAAGAAGCCGCCAGTGAAAGGGAACTCGCCTTCTCATTCTCTAGATCCTTCTCTAACTTGGTCACCTTTAATTTAAGCTCCTCCTTCAACCCCTTCATCCGGTCAAACTCCTGCTTTGCTTCCTCCATAAATGCCTTGGTAGCATGGAGAGGAAGATTTTGAGCAGTCCGGTATATAGCAACCGCCATAAACGCCATCTGTACGTGATTTCGGGCCATAAATTCCAAATGATGAAGGATGGACACATCGTCCATAGAGATGGTACCATAGGGACCGATTTGCTGATCTACAAACTCAATGGCATTGAAATTAGGGGCATTGAGGTCAAAGGGCTCAGCCGTCTTTTGCTTCTTACTTGGAGGGGCAGAAGATGGAGCGGCAGAAGTAGGATGAGGATCCACCAAGCGGACCCGAGGTGTTGGGATCACCTTCTTCACCCCGGGGGAACCCGGCACTGATGGCTTCTCGCGCACCTGGGAGGACCCCTCCCCAGCTGCCTTGGCAGCAATATTTCTGGCAGCAGTCGCCTTCTGCGCCCTCTTGATGCCAGGGCATTTTGGCTAGTTTCACTGACCTTTTCGTTATTGTTTTTAGGTAGTTTCATTGCATTTTCTTAGGAAATAAGCTAGTTTTGGGTAGAAAATCATTTACATCCTGATTCAAGCATGCATTGTGCATTTTACATGATTTCATGAGGATTTTGCATGATTTTAATGACAAAATTGATATTGCATCCCCCATGACTTGGATTAGAACTTTGATGCACTTTACTGCTTGATTTCAGGACAAAGGAAGCAAAGAATGGGAGTAACTTGCAAGGCTAAGGAGAAAAGTGATTGCCAATAACACTCTCAAAAGCCATCAATGCCACGTTAAGGAGTCACGTTAACTAAGTTAACGTGAACTCTAACGTGGAGAAGAGAAGTTGAGCCAACGTTAGTGACACTTAACATTGTCACTAACGTTGGCAATTACTCACAAATGGCCACGTTAGGAGCCACGTTAACCTAGTTAACGTGGCCTTTAACGTTAAAGGGGGAAGAGAAGCCAACGTTAGTGACACTCAACATTGTCACTAACGTTGGCCTAAGGTGCAAAGTACCACGTTAACTCCTACGTTAACTTGGTTAACGTGGGAGCTAACGTAAGAGATGAAGAGTTGCCGACAACGTTAGTGACACTCAACATTGTCACTAACGTTGAAGTAACCACACAACCCCCAAGAGCCACGTTAACTTCCCCGTTAACTTGGTTAACGTGGAAGCTAACGATGAAGAATGAAGGATGGGCCAACGTTAGTGACACTCAACATTGTCACTAACGTTGGGATGGCTAAGAGTGGCCACGTTAGAAGCCACGTTAACCTAGTTAACGTGGACTCTAACATGTGACCTAGGGGCACACTGGAACGTTAGTGACAATGTTGAGTGTCACTAACGTTCTCGAAGGTTGGCAAAAGCCACGTTAGAAGCCACGTTGACCTAGTTAACGTGGACTTTAACGTGTGACCTAAGGGGTGCATTGGAACGTTAGTGACAATGTTAATTGTCACTAACGTTCTCGAAGGTTGGCAAAAGCCACGTTAGAAGCCACGTTAACCTAGTTAACGTGGACTTTAACGTGAGGCTAAGGGGTGCATTGGAACGTTAGTGACAATGTTAATTGTCACTAACGTTCTCAAACTTACACTTTCGCTAAATGTTAAACACCCCTGACGTCTTGAGCTAAAGTCTCTACCCACTTCACACTTTCTCTCTACAAGTAAAGCCAAGCCCAAATGAAGAAAGGAACTGCTTCAAACTCAAGACCCAAAGGCCCAAGACTTGAAGAGCCAACTAGAAGCTGAGAAGAATAGTATATATAGGAGTAGCTTTGAATTGTTGAAGGGACGGACGGAGAGCTAGGAAATAGAACTACTCTTTGTATTTTACTTTCTCTGCACTTCTAGCTTTATCATGTATTCTCCATCTTTGATTTTGATTCCTAGAACTATGAACAGCTAAACCCTTTTCATTTAGTTAGGGAGCTCTGTTGTAATTTGATGGATCAATACTAGTTTTCATTATTCTTCTTCTATCTTTCCTCTTGATTTTACTTGAAAGCTTTCGATCTTCATCCAATTGGATAGTTATCTTGGAAAAGAAGCTATTCAAACTTGGATCTCTTCGGAACCTTGAAAGAGGAATGAAGAGATCAGCTAGAAATGCTTTCTCATGCTGGACCACATTGGGTGTGGATGGGTATGTGGCTATAACCCTCTCAACACTTGATTTGGGAAATGCATGTGGTATAATCAGTGACCATACTTCATCTCTTCTCATGAGCAATTAACCAAGGAATTGGCTATTGATCAAGATTTGAGAGATTGAACCACAAGAAATTGTTGTTCAATCACTTAAGATTGCCAAAGAGATCAATGAGTGCATTGATTGAGGAAGAGATGAGAATGAAATTGATCCGGAGAATGCAACATCTCCTGAGCCCAATGAACTCCCCATTTCTGATCTTACCCATTCTCTTTAATTTCTGCAATTTACTTTTTTGAGCAATTCCCCCATTCCCAATTACAATTCTGCAATTTACTTTCAGTCATTTACTTTTCCGCCATTTTATTTCCTGCAAGTATCAACTCTATTCATGGATTCGCTCAACTAGAACATTCCTCTAATTAAAGTTGCTTGATCAATCAATCCCTGTGGGATTCGACCTCACTCTATTGTGAGTTTTTACTTGACGACAAATTCGGTACACTTGCCGAATGGAGATTTGTTGAGAGACAAGTTTTCCCCCGATCAAGTTTATGGCGCCGTCGCCGGGGATTAATTGTGATTAACAAACTACCGGTTGGTTGATTACCTAGATTAGACATTTTCTTTTGTTTTGCTTTATTCATGTAATTGCTTTAGTTCTTTATTTTCTATGCTCTCTAACTGTTTGTGTTAATGCCTCACCAAGAAGCCCCTGTCGTGATAGCTCTGGCTCTTGGTGATTTTGTTATTAACACAACTGTTCTTTTACTCAGCTTCTTTCCAAATAAAATTGGCATATGATCACATTCTATGTTTGGTGTTGCCCTGCAACAATCTGTTTTCAATCTTTCTGGATACTTGCATCAATTCTAAGAGAAAGTGTCACACTAAGTTTGGTGTGCCACTTATTTTTCTATGCAATGTATCCAGCAACACCACTTGTTTGTATAATCATAACGCCTTTGCTTCTTAGGCTTGAAGTGTTACCCTTAATTTTCGCTTGCTTAACCACATACATCACTTACATTTCAGTATGTAAGATGTTCATGACCCATCATAGACCCTACCACCACGGTTTTATTTGTTGCTTGAAGACAAGCAATTAGCCTAAATTGGTGTGGGAAGGGAGAAAATTAGGAGAAGAAGGGCAACAACAATAAATATGAACTACAAGGTGGTAAAGTTCCTTTCTCCTTTTACTTATTTCCAGCACTTTAATTTGCATGATTGTCTTCTATGTTCTTTGTATGTATGTGTGCTTTCTCCTTGTGAATAAGCATGTCAATTCTGTCTTTTAAACTTTTTATTGATTAAGTCTGTGTTTTCTAGTCTGAATGTCATTACTGCATCCTTACTTTGCTTACTATTATGCTTGTCCCTTTTGAATCAAGTGAAAAGAGAATGAGTGTTTTATAAAAGACCAGAGCAGAGTTCATACTATGGAGTAAGTTCCTGAGTTTGTGGTGTGGTCATAAGTTAGCTAAGTTAGTTCAACCACAAGGTGGGAAGACAACTATCTGCCCTGAATCATATGCTTTGAACACACCCCATAAGACTATCTAAATAACAAGATCCTAATAAGAAAAAGGGAAAGAACAAAGGTTGAAGAATAAAAAAGAAATAGCAAGAAAAGAGGCTAGGCACCAAGGGGTTTGAGTCTTGAGGGATGTGTCTGTGGTGTTCTTGTACCAAGGATCTGCTTGGATTACTAAGCTCTCAGGGGTGCTTTATCACCTGATAACTTGGGTTAACTAACCCGGGATTATCAGCTGAAAGTCCACTATCAAGAGCAATCTTTGCTACAGAACATTTAGTAGCCCAAAGAGGTGCTGGACATCAAGACCTTAAGAAAAGAAAATAAACAAACTATGTGCCTGTGGTGTGTATGTATGGGGGAGAGACTTGAGCAAGTAAGTCCTTAGGGGTGCTTCAACACCTAGCACCTTGAACCAACTGGTTCGGGAGTGTTGGCTGAAAGCTTATTTTAAAGAGTTGCCCCCTTACAGAGCACTTAGCCTAGGAACAAAAATAAGCCTTGAAATAACAACAAAAGGATCAATGAATAAAAGTCTCATGGGATGCAATCACAGTGAGTATTCTAGGACATGATAAAGGTCTGAAAGCCAGGAATGAACCTAAGTTGCTATGCATGAAACCACCATAAAATCAGTAATATGACTTCCACAAGAATGACTCATTTCTCTGGAGATTACATTCATCATTCTCTTGTTCCAGTACTTGCTTAGGGACAAGCAAGCTTTAAGTTTGGTGTTGTGATGCCAGGGCATTTTGGCCAGTTTCACTGACCTTTTCGTTACTGTTTTTAGGTAGTTTCATTGCATTTTCTTAGGAAATAAGCTAGTTTTGGGTAGAAAATCATTTACATCCTGATTCAAGCATGCATTGTGCATTTTACATGATTTCATGAGGATTTTGCATGATTTTAATGACAAAATTGATATTGTATCCCCCATGACTTGGATTAGAACTTTGATGCACTTTACTGCTTGATTTCAGGACAAAGGAAGCAAAGAATGGGAGTAACTTGCAAGGCTAAGGAGAAAAGTGATTGCCAATAACACTCTCAAAAGTCATCAATGCCATGATAAGGAGTCACGTTAACTAAGTTAACGTGAACTCTAACGTGGAGAAGAGAAGTTGAGCCAACGTTAGTGACACTTAACATTGTCACTAACGTTGGCAATTGCTCACAAATGGACACGTTAGGAGCCACGTTAACCTAGTTAACGTGGCCTTTAACGTTAAAGAGGGAAGAGAAGCCAACGTTAGTGACACTCAACATTGTCACTAACGTTGGCCTAAGGTGCAAAGTACCACGTTAACTCCCATGTTAACCTGGTTAACGTGGGAGCTAACGTAAGAGATGAAAAGTTGTCGACAACGTTAGTGACACTCAACATTGTCACTAACGTTGAAGCAACCACACAACCCCCAATAGCCACGTTAACTTTCCCGTTAACTTGGTTAACGTGGAAGCTAACGATGAGGAATGAAGGATGGGCCAACGTTAGTGACACTCAACATTGTCACTAACGTTGGGATGGCTAAGAGTGGCCACGTTAACCTAGTTAACGTGGACTCTAACGTGTGACCTAGGGGCACACTGGAACGTTAGTGACAATGTTGAGTGTCACTAATGTTCTCGAAGGTTGGCAAAAGCCACGTTAGAAGCCACGTTAACCTAGTTAACGTGGACTTTAACGTGTGACCTAAGGGGTGCATTGGAACGTTACTGACAATGTTAATTGTCACTAACGTTCTCGAAGGTTGGCAAAAGCCACGTTAGAAGCCACGTTAACCTAGTTAACGTGGACTTTAACGTGAGGCTAAGGGGTGCATTGGAATGTTAGTGACAATGTTAATTGTCACTAACGTTCTCAAACTTATACTTTCGCTAAATGTTAAACACCCCTGACGTCTTGAGCTAAAGTCTCTACCCACTTCACACTTTCTCTCTGCAAGTAAAGCCAAGCCCAAATGAAGAAAGGAACTGCTTCAAACTCAAGACCCAAAGGCCCAAGACTTGAAGAGCTAACTAGAAGCTGAGAAGAATAGTATATATAGGAGTAGCTTTGAATTGTTGAAGGGACGGACGGAGAGCTAGGAAATAGAACTACTATTTGTATTTTACTTTCTCCGCACTTCTAGCTTTATCATGTATTCTCCATCTTTGATTTTGATTCCTAGAGCTATGAACAACTAAACCCCTTTCATTGGGTTAGGGAGCTCTGTTGTAATTTGATGGATCAATACTAGTTTTCATTATTCTTCTTCTATCTTTCCTCTTGATTTTACTTGAAAGCTTTCGATCTTCATCCAATTGGATAGTTATCTTGGAAAAGAAGCTATTCAAACTTGGATCTCTTCGGAACCTTGAAAGAGGAATGAAGAGATCAGCTAGAAATGCTTTCTCATGCTGGACCACATTGGGTGTGGATGGGTATGTGGCTATAACCCTCTCAACACTTGATTTGGGAAATGCATGTGGTATAATCAATGACCATACTTCATCTCTTCTCATGAGCAATTGACCAAGGAATTGGGTATTGATCAAGATTTGAGAGATTGAACCACAAGAAATTGTTGTTCAATCACTTAAGATTGCCAAGGAGATCAATGAGTGCATTGATTGAGGAAGAGATGAGAATGAAATTGATCCAGAGAATGCAACATCTCCTGAGCCCAATGAACTCCCCATTTCTGATCTTACCCATTCTCTTTAATTTCTGCAATTTACTTTTATGAGCAATTCCCCCATTCCCAATTACAATTCTGCAATTTACTTTCAGTCATTTACTTTTCCGCCATTTTATTTCCTGCAAGTATCAACTCTATTCATGGATTCGCTCAACTAGAACATTCCTCTAATTAAAGTTGCTTGATCAATCAATCCCTGTGGGATTCGACCTCACTCTATTGTGAGTTTTTACTTGACGACAAATTCGGTACACTTGCCGAATGGAGATTTGTTGAGAGACAAGTTTTTCCCCGATCACCTCTTAAAAGCTTTCATAGATTTGTTATTCTTCATTGCCTCTGCAAATAAAACAGAAAGTTAAGCTACAAGTCAGACAAGTCGGAAAGACAGCTACAAGCAACAACAGATAATAAAAGAAACACAAGATACCCAGTTCAGTTTGAAGAAGAGAAGGATTGGTTAGAAATTTCTTTGTATCAAGATGGGGAGGTTGACCCCAGCGTTCTTCCAAAACAGTAACAAAAGCTCGCTCAGCCTCATCCAACATTTCCCAAGAATACCTGGAGACCCTCACGTCTTTTTGCCATTCCAAGGGAACGGCAGGCTCATCATTTTCATCCAGAAAAAAGGGCCGAGTTCCTTCAACAGCTCGGACCTTGAAAAAGTAGTTTTTAAAATCACGAAATGACTCGTCAAACATGGAAAAGACCTTCTTTCCCTGGGTGGAACGAAAGGAGACCCAAGCTACCTTCTTTTTCACCACTCCGGGCTTAGTCAAGACAAACAAGTATAAAAAGAGAGATTGGGAAGCAGGAATACCAAAACCATTGCACAACGATTGGAAAATTTTTATGAAACCCCAGGAATTTGGGTGAAGTTAAGAGGGGGCAACATTACAAGACCATAATAGGTCAGTTTCAAATTGAGTAAAAGGAAGGGTAATACCTAGCTGACCAAAGAAAAAATCATAAGCATAAAAGAAAGGGCGACCATCAACAACCCGAGTTGAAAAGCAGACTCTCTTGTCAGAAGAGTGAGGGACAAGTTCATAATTCTTCTCATCACCAGACTTACTACAGACACTATGAAACTGCCTAAGCTGAGCACAAAACTCAGAATCAACTAGTGAGACACACATGAGAACCATGGAGTCCACCCAATCGGCCATACCCACAGGAACCTGGGAAGGCATCTCTACAACGTTATTTCGGGAAGACATGAGGTCAACTAAATCCTACAAAAAGAAGAGAAGAATGGATTACTTAAAAACATCCCGGACGAGGAGCAAAACATCTCGACAAATAGAAAGGAAAAACCCCAAGACTCAAGATAAGAAAGTCTGGGGGCATCCCTTGGAGGCAGTAAACAGGCAAGGTTTTCAAGTTATTTCTACAGCCTACATCCCGGCACTCATCAAAAAGAAAATAAAATCCCGAAAGAAACAAAAGAAGCAAAAAACGCAGAAACACCACCCTTCTACAGTTTATCAGAAAAAGTATCGCTCCTACAGTTTATCAGTGAAAAACACTACTGCTACAGTTTATCAGAACACCAAAAGGACTAAGAAGAAAAACAGAAAAGGTGCAAACTTTTTTGAAATCAATTAAAAAATCATCAGCAAAAGCACAGGCAGAAATGGTGGCAACATGCAAAAGAAAAAGATTCAAGCAAACAAAGAAGAGATTCGCACCAAAAAAAAGGGGAAAAATCCAGAGCGTGCAACGAGTCAAGCATGATAAAAACAGAAAGATCCAAACTTTCTCCAAAAGGAAGATCAAAAGGAAAACTCCATCGCAAAGTCAAAAATAAACGAGGAAACACAAAATGGGACTAACCTGGAGACGAAAGAAGCTTTGAAGAAAAGAATGGAAGCGTAGAAACAAAGGCTACCCAAAAAATCGCCAAGTGACGCCGCAACGCAAGAAAGCAGACGTGCAAACGAAAGACAGAGAGCAGATGAGAGAAACAGAAAATGAGAGAGTAAAGGGAGAAGTTATGAAATGAAGAAGAAAAACCGTTTTTGATCGAGAAAATTCAAAATAAAGCCAAGAGAGAATGGGGGCAATTAATGCCAATTAAATGCGGATGTTAAAACTGCTTGCGTTCCTAAAAAAGCGCTAATACAAAAGCGCGTGCTTTTAGAGGAAAATGTTCTACATTCAAATATCTACAAAAGAAGAAATCGACAAAATGCTTGAACTCGGTTTCACTAAAAGAAGGACCGACGTCAAAAGACTCGACCTCAAACAAGAAAACCGAGCTCAAGCAGGGGCACTGTTCATACCCTGGGTCGAGCTGACCGACCAGGATGTTTAGTGACAAGGCAACCGACCTCTTCAGGTCAGACTATCCGACCTCTTCTCAAAAGAGCTCGGCCAAATCGACAGAAAAGCCCAATAAAGGGCCCAAATAGAGGAACACGACCCAAATCCAGAGGCAATCCCAGCCTACAGAGATAAAGGCGGTTCCGTTGAAGATAAGCTGACCTCACCTAAAGATAAGATAAGATAAGATAACTAACTTATCTTATCCAGAAAGGTCACTTCTCACCATTATAAATACACTAGAGCACCCAGGTATAACTCATACTCTGATTCTACTCAATACCTGCTTAATTCCCTTGCTAACTTAAGCATCGGAGTCCCTTGCAGGTACCCCCACCCTTCGGTGACAAAGGATCAGCTGCACATCCAGTCCAACAAGTCGGACGCACTAGCTCCGGCCGCTATTCACCAGTCGGACACATCAATTCCGACCAGCACAGAAGATTTTGTCCGAGATCGACCTACAATTTCAGGTAACCCTCGAAACAGCACTCTCTTTCGTGAAACCTCCAGGAGAAGGTGGAAAGGCACTCTCCTTCGTTTATGATCTTCCTGGAAATGCACAACCTAGAGACCAATGTTTGGGTTAGCTACCACATGTGTCTGGTTCTGGCAAAGTAACCGACACGTGAGCTCATAGCCAGTAGGATAAACATTCATCATATGCATTTTGTTTGTTTGTTTGCTATGCCTTACTTGGGACTGCCTAACTAAATATATTATGATAATTGTGATAACTGCTACTTGCACTTCTTGTCTCCTACTTGTGCTTGAAATTGTCTGTTTGTCTGTATTTGTAAACCCACTGGAGATGGAGGAACGGTGGAAAGGTGGCCAGGCTGGGTGTTAAGATAAAGTTTAAGTTAAGTTTAGAATTCCCTAGAAACTTACCCCTTTATGGTTTATGTTTAGTAAATTTTAAGTTTTATAACCTGAGTGTCGGCATTCTAGGATTGCCACTGGCATTTTCGGGACCTTATATATTATGTGCGTGGCACTGTTACCATGCTGAGAATCTCCAGTTCTCACCCCATACTGTGTTGTTATTTTCAGATGCAGGTCGAGAGGCTCCTCGCTAGGCGTCTGGATTCTTGAGGCGGAGTAGTCCATGGGTTCTTTTGATTATTAGTTTATGTATATATATGTACTTAGCTTTTTTTTCCAAGAAACTTGATTATTTTGTCCCTCATAGAGGTTATAGGAGAGTTAAGGTTTTATGTCTGTAATTTGGGTATTTTGGGATACTTGTATATGTATGTAAATATTCTCCGGCCAACCTTGGCTTCACAGGCTGAGTCAGAAGCTAGTTATGCTGTATTCTTGGCTATCTATCCACTCTTTCGCTTATTCATATCTATGATCTTTAGGTTTCTTAGCCTGCAAGTATTTTCGTTTCCTGAGTGTTGCGCTTTTTATTTTGCAATTTTGCTTTACCCGTTTTTCAAGGCTCTTAGTATATTATATTTTTCCACTATTATATGTATGTATTTTACTGATTAGAGGTCCGTAACACTACACTACCTCTATTCTACGATTTAAGTATCAAGCTTCTTGTAGTAGGGTGTTACATTATGGTATCAGAGCAGTTCGTTCCTATAAAGCCTGAGGGACGGACTGACTATGCTTCTGTGCATTCTCTGTATATGTGTCTATGTGCCATTAGGATATCTAACTGATATATGTGGCATAAACATTCATGAGCATGCATTTGGGACTTATAGCACTAGACTTGCGATATTGAGACTGATCAACTTGATATCACTTGTTTTGTGTGTATAGGGACCAGATGTCGACTAGCAGACGCGGACGCGGGCGAGGTAGAGGCAGAATAGGAAATGTTATGCCTGAAGCAACAGGCAATAATCCTAACCATGTGGACTTTATGGCTGCCCTGGGGAACATGGCTCCGGATATGCAGGCGACAGCCAAAGCCCTGGGAAACCAAATAAATAATGGAAATAATGGCAATAACGGCGATGAGGGCCCTGTGACGCTTTCCTCCTTTTTGAAGGTTCATCCTCCGACCTTCAGAGGAATCTCAAACTCTACTGATTCGGACAACTGGATTCAAGCTATAGAGCGAGCATTACAGGTTCAACAGGTTCCTGAAGAGCAGTGGGTTGAGTTTGGAACTTATCAGCTGCAAGGTGAGGCTCAGCATTGGTGGCAGGGCACGAGGCGTATTCTGCAGCCTAATGGGGTTGTAACTTCTTAGGAATTGTTTCAAATAGAGTTCTATAAGAAGTACTTTCCCAGTTCAGTCAGAAATGCCAAGGAACTTGAACTGCTTCGGCTAAAACAGGGCCAGATGACTGTTACTGAGTACACTAGCAGGTTTGAGGAATTGTGTCATTTTTCACGAATTTGTCAAGGAGCTCCTGAGGATTTTGTTGAGTGAAATTGTATTAAGTACGAGGGGGGCCTTCGGAGTGATATTCTGAGATTTGTTGCATCAATGGAGATCAGGGTATTTTCTGAACTTGTGAACAAGAGCCGAATAGCTGAAGAATGTGTGAGGAATGCAGCTGTGGCAAAGAATGATAACCGGGAGTCTCACCGAAGAGATCACCATCAGAATTTGGCACCAAAGAGTCAAGAATTCAAGAGGACTGATAACTACCGACTCAATAGGTAGCATAAAAACAAGCAGGGTCTGTGTTACCGGTGCGGATCACCCGGGCATCTAGTTAAGGACTGTCCTAGTCCACGTGGTGGAAACTCATGATGCATATCGATCACAGTCACCAAGTTAAGGTAATTGCAATGATTCAATTTAAGGAGCAATGTATCATTCTAGGATACCATGATTACTCATAGCCTAAGATAAGGAAGAAAGACCTAGTAGTGAAATGTCAAACCTAGTATAGGACTTATAACCAAACTAAATTGTTCCGAATAGGGTATTGCCGTCAAAGCTTGCAGAGCTTAGTGAAGCTTTTGGTTAGCATTGGATGAATAATCAAGACTCTTAGAGATAAGCAAATCAGGGGAATAAGGCAATAGTTTGTTCACGTAAGAGGGCCCAAGGTGACGGTGGGTCACAAGAAGAAGAAGGTAAACTGAAACTAATACCTGAAATTTTATTTGCATATAGGAAGTGAGATATCGCACTTATCCATACTTACAATAAACTAGAATTGTAGGTGTTAAACTTAATAACTCAAAATTGCGAGGAATAGGCATGACACGGATTTAGCTTTTAGCTGTAAATTACTCAAGTGGCGAGAGAGAGTGAGTAGCGATAAGAATTTGAGATGAAGACCGAATCATTCTTGGTTACATTATGTACAATAACACTGTTAAATTAGACAAAACTTGGAAAGCTAGATGAAGTGGGTAGTAAGAACAGAGTCTGTTTGATTAAGCGTTCTCAGTGTGAAATACCGATGATGTCAAAGGAATAGGAAGATAACAACAGAAAGACTTTCGATGATCAACTTACTATAGTCCAATCTAAAAGCCAATTTCAATATCACCTTTGTCAAATCGTCCGTGTACCATGGTTGCATCATAAGTCAGCAGCCCAAGCATCTTCATACTCATTACTCAAGCTTACTTCAACACCATCGTTGGCTATTTGGTAACTCTCCCGATTCTACTTCTTAGTTCATAGTTTTGTTTAAATTTGGAAGCCCTTTTAACAATTGGAGTTGATAATCCTTTTAAATTATTCGACTCCTCTATGCCTCAGCTTCATATTTTAACTTGAAAACATGTACTTGTTCTCAACTCACACGCAATCAACTTTCACCAGTATCAATCATGTATTCAACCCTTACTATGTCATAAAAAAAACTAGAGCCGATCTCATTATAAGCCTACTCGCAATCTCCCACAAATTCCCAACTCTTTTAGCTCTCGTCATTTGGTCCTATGAAACAATTATAAACAATTCGTGATTACTCGATAAGCTTTTCGACATTCACAATGGATCGATTATCTTCCCAATACTATTTCATACTTGCATGAGCCTTGTCTAGGCATACTTGTGTAAATCCTGAACTTGAAAATTTTGCCGTGAGTGGAGTTGCTCACCTCCGCGATCTGCACTCTCCAGAAGTCAGTTGAGACTTACTTGACTCGATATTCCCTGTTCTTTCTCTATCACAGGATCAAGTTGAATTCCTTCCTACAATGCACTTTGATTTTTCTCCTTGTGAATGTTGTCATTCGTTTTGAGACTTAGTACGGTCACAATACTAGATGTCATTTTTCATTTCATGTGAACACCATGTGTATGGTGTGAGTGTTTTTCAGTTTGATGTTTTCCAGAAGTTACCTCGAGTTTGGCAAACGGCTTGTATAGTTCCTAAATATAGCCATCAAGGCGATAACTCAATAGGAGCAAAACTTTTAAAATACGGAAGACGGAATGAGTAGTATACCACAACAAGAAGAGATCTGAAGCTTTAATTTTTTCAACCGTGTTGTATGCGGTTCAATCGACACGTCAATACGCACTGATTACTTAGATGCCTTGATATAACAAGTTTTCGAACTTTGAGAGGAGAAAGTGATCTCTGTGTCGAGATTCATCACACCTGAACCTAACGACACATTAACCAAGAACTTAGGACGTGGGTGGACGCAACCTTATGGTGCCATGATGACACCCCGATAGATAAACTTTTAGCAATGATCAAAGGATTTAATACCATTAGGTAATTGTGAATTGAATGACAAAAATCCATCTACCTTTCACCCATCGGAGGAAAAATGACAAGGCTATACAATAAGGTGTCGTGGTACGTTAGTCACGCCGGTATCAACCCAACCCCGAAAGATTTGACAACCTAGGTTCTAAATTGAAAACCGAAATAATAGAGAGAGGGTTAGTGAAATTCAAACTAAGATTCTAACTATGCGATCCCAACTAAATGATTTAATTGGAAGTGAAGACATAGATAGTTAGAAAAGGGAAAGTTGCACTTTCTTAGAAATTATCTTGACGAGGTTAGGAGCTGTGAGTAATTGAGACCAAGTGATTAAAACCAAGGAGTATTGAATCTGACATGAGATGACTACCCACACCTCTTTTCAGGTAACTGAATCTGAATTTTGAGGACAAAATTCTTAATTAGGTGGATAGGATGTAAACCTTAGAAAATTGGCAAATAATTAGTCAATAAATTAATTTTTAATAAAGAAAATTAAAAATGTGAATATTATATTAAATTAGGATAGAGCTCATTAAAACGAGAATTTTGACACCAATTTCAAAGAATTTGGCCCAAGATTGGGCCGAACGGGCCGAATTGGGCAAACCGAGCTCGAAATGGGCCCAAGGCCCAATTATACCCAACCTCACTTAACCAACACAGCTTCCCTTCCTTCCTTCAACCTCATGCTCGCTGGAAACATTCAAGGAAAGGGGCAAAAACAAGTGACAACACCAAACCCTTGATTCTCAATCAAATCCATATAACTTTTGATCCGAAACTCCGATTGTCACACCATTTACGGCCACGCGTTCGTGTCGTCGAGCTCTACAAAGCCTAGAACATTTTAAGGTAAGGAAGTCATATTTTCATTCTCAATTTCTTCATTCTCAGTTTTGAAATTCATGAGCCATGATGTTGAAAATTGTTCAATTTTGATGTTTAGGCTCAAATTAACTCGAGGAAAACATCCACTCTTGCTTGTGTGACGCCTGGACAAGGTGAGGATCTCTAACCCTAGTCAATTTCTTGAGTTGGTATGTTAGATATTGAATTTAGGTATATATGTGTCGTGTATATATTAAGTAGTACTGTGTATATGTAATTGGCGCTTGAATTATGGACATTGGTGATTGGTGGAAGCTTGGGTTGGTAATAGAGCTGGAATTGTTGTGAGAGGACTTGCTTCTTGCCATGTGGGTTGCCTTGGACCAAACGTGAAAATCGGCCAAGGTATGGTTTTGGTTTCGTGTATTTAATATATAATGCTCTGTGAAAACTTAGGCTAGACAACCGTAGGATAAGTTGGAATGTAAAGGAACATTTAATGTTTAGCATCCTTGTTGTTGAATTATACTATGAGTTGTGTATTGGGTTATTATGGTGGATAATGATAACAAGATGTGAATTGATGAAATTTTTACTATGAACTTGTTGAAAGGGTATATGAATGTCTTGGATAGACGGATGACAATTTGTTGTTATTTGCAAGGTTGATATATGATATTGTGGAATTGAGTTATGGTAGTTATAAAAGAATTATTGTGGTAATAGTAAAGTGATGTTGTGTTGATTTTGGTGCTCATTAACTAGTTGGTAATTTGATGAATTGATAACTAATGACTTAGGTACATGAGCATATGAGTTTGGAATTGGTAAATTATAATTTTGGTTGATGCTTTTGGGAGGTGAGTGTATGTGTTGTTGATTTGAGGTATGGTTTATTATGGTGGCTATGGAGGTAATGATATAGATAGGTTATGCTGATGGTGTTCCGTGGGTCACCTGAAACTGTAGGTCGATCTCGGACGAGATCTTCTGTACTGGTCGGAGCTGTTGTGTCCGACTTGTTGGACTCAATAGTGGTGCTGATCCTTCGTCACCGGAGGATGGTGGTACCTGCAAGGGACTCCGATGCTTAAGTTAGCAAGGGTATTAAGCAAGTTTTTAGTCGAATCAGAGTATGAGTTATACTTGGGTGCTCTAGTGTATTTATAATGGTGTAGAGTGACCTTTTTCAGATAAGATAAGTTAGTTATCTTATCTTATCTTTATCTTATCTTTCATGGGAACTGCTTGATAAACCACTATTTTATAATTCATATTGTGTTTAATTGAGTGGTTTTTATCAAGTCTTTACCCACTTATTCATATGATTTGCATGTATTTACAATTCTTTCCTAAAAGTGTTCTATGATTGAAAACTCGCTTCCTAAAGATCTTTTAATTGTATATTTTTATTCTCCTTTATACCATTCGATGCCGTGATCTGTGTGTTAACTGTTTCAGGCTTCATAGGGCAGGAATGGCTTAGAGAATAGAGAGGAAGCTTGCAAAAAGGGAAGGAGCACAAGAAATAAAGGAGACAACCAGCGAGCAGTGATGCGCACGCATGGCTGACGCGTGCGCGTGATTTGGACAAAATCACAGCGACGTGTACGCGTGCTGGATGCGCACGCGTAGAGAGGAAAATCACTGAATGACGCATACGCGTGACTGACGCGTACGCGTGACATGCACAATCTGCAGAAATTACAAAATACGCTGGAGACAGTTTCGGGCCGCGTTTTGACCCAGATTTCGGCCCAAAAACACAGATTAAAGTCAAGAAACATACAGAGACTCAAGAGATCAGATCATAATTCACTTTTCATAGTTTAGATATAGTTTTTAGAGAGAGAGGCTCTCTCCTCTCTCTTAGGAATTAGGATTAGGATTTAGGATTTCTTCATCACAGGTTCAATGTTCCTTTCTTATGTATTTTATCTTTCATTTGTTTATGAACTCTTCCATGTTGGATATGATTTCTTTTATTAATATTTGAGGTATTTCAGACATATGGCTTTTATTTAGTTTCTTATATTCTTGGTTTTAGTTGATTAATTGGTGACTCTTGAGTTATCAAACTCATCGTGTTTGATGATTGTATCTTTGCTGATTGATTTAGATTCTTATAACTCTAGTCTTTCCTCAGGAGTTGACTAGGACTTTAGGTGTTAAATTGATTGGTCCATTTGACTTACCTTCATAGTTAGAGGTTGACTGAGTGGGAGCAAAAATATAATTCTCATCACCATTGATAAGGATAACTAGGATACGACTTCTAATTTTCATACCTTGCCAAGAGTTTTCTTAATTATTTATTTATTTTTCTTGTCAATTAAATTACTTGTTCAACCCTTTTGAAAACCCCAAAATATACCTTTGCATAACCAATAATAAGAACACCTCCCTGCAATTCCTTGACAAGACGACCCGAGGTTTAAATACTTCGGTTATCAATTTTATCAAGGGTTTGTTACTTGTGACAACCAAAACGTTTCTACGAAAGGATTTTCTGTTGGTTTAGAAGTTATACTTACAATGCGATTATATATTTTTATAATTCTTTACCGATTGGAAATCCGATTCGTCAAAATGGCGCCGTTGCCGGGGAATTGCAAACGTGTACCTTATTATTGGTTATTGTAAATATTTTTCAAAAAAAAATTCAGATTTTTATTTTAAATTTTTTATCTTATCTTATCTTAGTTTTAAATTTCAAAATTCAAATCTTTTTCAAAAAAAAATCATATCTTTTTCAAAAATCTTATCTTATCTTTTTTTTCAAAAATCATATCTTTTTCAAAATATTTTCTTTTTGTTAGTTTTTGTTTTTATTTTCTCCTACTACTATGAACTCTCACCCCTTTAGCTATGAGTATGGTTACAATTATGTTGCAGGAAGAGGAGATTACAATGAGAACATGCATCAAGGTTGGGACAATCAAAGATGGGATGAGCCACAAGGACTTGATTAACCCTCATGGCAACAACTACCTCTACTGGACTATCAACAACCATTCTGTGATGCATATCAAGGCAATGGCTATGGTGAGCACTCTTTTGATTATCAATAATCACCACCATGTGCCTATGAACCCCATCCTCAACATAACCTTGGACCACCATAGTCACGAGTCTATTTTCACCACTCACCTCCATATGACCCTAATCCTTATCCACCACACCAACCACCATATGAACCATACCCAGAACCACCACCTCAATATTCACCATCTCCATATCCTTATCAAAAAGAATTAGCTCCATATTATAAACCTGTTTTCCAAAAAAATGAACCCTCCTATCTACCCCAAACCCCCATGGAGAACACACTTACCTCTCTCATTGGTCTCACCTCTAAACTCCAAAATCTCATATCCCGCATGGATCAACCCTCAAACTCCAGTGCACTTTCATCTCAACCACAGAATGATCTCTCCATCCCATCACCACCATCCATGGAAGAGCACCAACATCCATCAATCCAAGAGCAACATGATCCCAATGATGCTATTGACATGGAACAAGAGAGAAGGGATCATCTTCGCGACTCTATACTTCATAAGGAGCTAGAGGAGACACTAAAGGTGAAGGTAGAGGAGACCTTTGCAGATGAAGGAGTAGTTGAAAGGCGTTGTCATAGAAAAGAGACCATCAAGGAGGAGTACGATTTTATACTTAAACAACTGGATCAAGCGATAAATCGATTACCTTCCCGACGTTCGGACATTCAAGGAACTCCCATGGCTTCATGTGGAGAATCTACTGAAGAACGTGGCATGATGGAGAAGTTAGAAACTCTGGTGGATAGTGAGCAACACGATTTTGTATTGGAACAATTGAAAGAAGCTACACCTGCCATTGAAGAGGAAGAAGTGGTTGAAGATTAAGGAGATGCAGAACCTCCATAGAAAATTCAAGTCATAGAGCCTCCTACAAAGACGTTTGAAATTGATGTTGAGGAGGGTGTACAACCTTCAAGGCATCTCATGGTTGAAGACTTTGAAGGGGATTATCAAGATATGGATTCAATCATTGATGAATTCTGTTCATACCCTGGGTCGGGTTATCCTACCCGGGATATTCTACAGACAAAGCGATCGACCTCTTCAGGTCAGGACGACCCGACCTCTTCTCAGAGAGTTCGGCCAAGTCACCAGGAAAGCCCAAAGAAGGGCCCCAACAGAGAACACGACCCAAATCCTAAGGCAGCCCAAGCCTATAGAGATAAGGGCGGTTCCCTTGAAGATAAGATGACCTCACTCGAAGATAAGATAGTTATCTTATCTCCAGAAAGGTCACTCCACACCATTATAAATACACTGGAGCACCCAGGTATAACCCATACTCTGATTCTACAAAATACCTGCTTAATACCCTTGCTAACTTAAGCATCAGAGTCCCTTGCAGGTACCCCCACCCTCCGGGGACAAAGGATTAGCACCACCACCAAATCTAACAAGTCGGACATGACAGCTCTGACCAGCTCAGAAGATCTCGTCCGAGATTGACCTACAGTTTCAGGTAACCCTCGGAACATTGGCGCCGTTGCCGGGAACCTGGAAGTCATCTCATCATCATGGCAGACGACCATGACAACGACCACACTTCAGACTTAGAAGATAGAACACTGCACAAAAACGTGGACACCACACCAAAGGATACTTCCCAACTTAACGACAAAGAGAACTCTCCAAACGCGGAAGCCATGGACGCACTTCAAGATCGTTTAAAACAACTTGAAGAAGAAGCACTACGTCAACAAGAGGCCGAGAAAGACCTACAGAGGGAAATAAGGCGACACCAGGAATTGGAAGACAAACTCTTAAAACTTGAAGCCGATATCAAGACCAAAGCCAACCGGTCCTCTCCTGTGGATAGCTCCCGCAGGGAACAAGATCCATTCACCAAGGAGATCATGAAGACCAAAATATCAAAGGACTTTAAACTCCTAGATATGACCTTATACGACGGTACTACAGATCCCGGCCATTATCTCAGCAAATTCAGAAGTAGAATGTACCTCACCGATGCATCGAACGCGGTTCGTTGCAAAGCCTTTTCGACTACTTTGACGAAGACGGCAATCAGATGGTTCGACAATCTACCTCCTAGGTCCATCACGAGCTTCAACGACTTGGCCAAGAAATTTTCGGCCACATTCTCTATCCAAAAAGACAAAGCTAAGCACGCTCCAAGTCTATTGGGAATCAGGCAAGTAGAACGGGAAACCCTTCACAACTACATGGAAAGATTCAACAAGACATGCCTAGACAAATAGAACCTACCGACAGAGGCCGCCATTATGGGCCTTATCAATGGCTTACAAGAAGGACCTTTTAGCCAATCTATATTGAAAAAATACCCCACATCTCTGAACGAGGTGCAGGAACGAGCAGAAAAGTACATCAACATGGAGGAAAACTCCCGGTTAGGAGAGACCTCGAAAGCCGGATTTGCCTCCCGGGATACAAACAAAGATTCTAAAAAGAAAGAAGATCGACATGGAGAGAAAATAAAAAATATCACAATTACACCCCCCCTCAGGGTGTCTCTTGTGGATGTTTACAGAGAGGTCTACAACACTGAAAAAATACCTCCAACTCGGCCACTCAAAAGGCAAAAAATGAGGAGAAAACCGGGCTGAATATTGTGAATACCATCGGATCTGCGGGCATTCTACCAATGAGTACTTCGATTTAAAAAATGTCATAGATAAACTAGTAAGAGAAGGAAAGCTAGATCGATATCTGACCACCCGTGATGATGAGCAAAGAAAAAGAAGAAGAGCCGAAGATGTTGGACAAACCGCGCGATCACCTCGTACACCAAAAAGACTTGTCCACATGATACACGGCGGATTCGCCGGGGGAGGAATCTCCAAATCATCTTGCAAAAGACATCTCAAAGACGTATATCATGTCGCCGGAAAGGAGGAAGCACCCGACATCCCCGCGATTACTTTCACCAAGGAAGACGCATCCGGCATCGCATCAGGACATGACGATCCCATGGTCATCACTATTATACTGGCAAACGCAAATCTCCACCGCACGCTGATCGACCAGGGGAGCTCCACTGATATCTTATTCAAAACTGCCTTCGACAAGCTCGGCTTGGAAGAAAAAGAACTCAGAGCATATCTGGACAGCCTGTTCGGACTAGGAGATACCCCGGTTCAACCGATGGGATACATCTCGTTACACACAATTTTCGGAAAAGGAAGTCAGTTAAGAACACTCAAAATAGATTACATCGTAGTTGACGTAAGTTCAGCCTACAATGCCCTAATAGGCTGGACAATGTCGAATCAGCTTGGTGTAATAGTCTCAACCCCACATCTATGCATGAAGTTCCCAACGGTAGCGGGGATAGCTACGATAAAAGCAGATCAAAAGATGGCGCCAGTGTTACAACAAAAGTCTAAACCTCAGAGGCAGAGGAGAAAAATTCCACACAATTGAACTCGGTAGAATTCAGAGGTGGGAAGAACTCCGCCCACAACCTGAAGGCAAAATAGAGAAAATCCAGATCGGGGATAACCCGAACCAAACAACTAATATCGGCACACTCCAAAAAGGAGCCATAAAAGAAGCACTCATACAGTTTCTACGAGATAACGTCGACCTCTTTGCGTGGAAGGCCGCATACATGCCAGGCATAGATCCTAAGCTAATGTGCCACAAGCTAGCAATCTACCCAGGATCTCGGCCGGTGCAATAAAGGCGTAAGAAAACTGGGACCAGAACGTTCTCAAGCCGTGGAAGAGTAGGTACAAGCTCTACTGGAGGCAGGTTTCATAAGAAAAGTCAAATACCCACTATGGCTTGCTAACGTTGTCTTGGTGAAAAAATCAAATGGGAAGTGGCGAATGTGCACTAACATCACCGATCTCAACAAAGCCTGCCCAAAAGATCCTTATCCACTCCCCAACATCGACGCACTAGTCGACACCTCCTCCAGATATCAATACCTCTCCTTTATGGACGCATACTCAGGATACAACCAAATCCCAATGTACCCACCCAAACAAGAGAAAATATCATTCTTAACCCCAAAGGCAAACTACTGCTACATTGTCATGCCCTTCGGTCTTAAGAATGCAGGAGCCACTTATCAATGATTAATGAATAAAGTTTTTTCGGACCACATCGGAAAAATCATAGAAGCCTACGTGGACGACATGCTAGTAAAGACACGAAGCGAAAATATGTTATTATCTGATCTGACCCAAGTATTTGACACTATAAGACGGCATGGTATGCGACTCAATCCCGCAAAATGCACCTTCGCAGTAGAAGCCGGTAAATTCTTGGGTTTTATGATCACACAGAGAGGAATCAAGGCAAACCCGGATAAATGCCGAGCCATACTCAACATGAAAAGTCTGACTTGTGTCAAAGAGGTACAACAACTCAACGGGAGGTTGGCAGCCTTGTCCAGATTCCTGGTCGGATCGGCAATAAGATCTCTCCCCTTCTACGCCACTTTAAGGAAAGGAAAGGAGTTTAAATAGACAGCGGAGTGCGAGAAAGCCTTCCAGGATTTTAAAAGATTCCTGGGACAGCCACATATACTAACTCGACCCCGAGAAAGAGAGCCACTCATAGTATACCTCGCGGTCGGAAGTCGGGCGATAGCCTCAGCATTAGTCCGAGAAGACGACAGGGGACAACAGCCCGTATACTTCATCAGCAAAGCATTACAAGGGTCCGAGCTGAACTATCAGAAAATAGAAAAACTTGCTTACGCTCTCATACTAACATCACGACGACTTCACCCATACTTTCAAGCCCACACCATTAAAGTTCGAACCAACCAGCCCATAAAAGGAATCTTACAAAAAACAGACTTGGTGGGCAGGATCTTGCAATGGACAGTCGAGTTGTCCGAATTTGATCTTTAATACGAAGTTCAGACGGCCATCAAATCACAATACCTGGCCGACTTCATTGCGGAATTCACGGACACACCGGAAATCCCCACAGAATGAAATCTCTACGTGGACGGTTCCTCAAATAAAACAGGAAGCGGCGCGGGTGTGATAATTGAAAGCGACCAGGGAACCCAAATCAAACTCTCCCTCAAATTTGGGTTCCCTGCCTCAAACAATCAAGCAGAATATGAGGCACTACTAGCTGGTTTGAAGCTAGCCAGGGAGGTTGGAGCTCGAAAGCTTATCATCTTCAGCGATTCACAAGTAGTTACTTCGCAAATAGCAGGAAGCTACCAAGCCAAAGACCACACCATGAAAACGTACTTGGACAAAATCATAGAACAGCTCAGACAATTCGGAGAATATGAGGTCCGTCACATACCCCGAGAATAGAATGCCCGAGCTGACGCACCCTTAAAACTAGCCAGCGCTAAACCAGGGGGCAACAATAGAAGCCTCATCCAAGAAATTTTACAGAATCCATCAATTTTAGAAGAAGAAAAAGTCCTGACCATAACAGGTCGCGATCAAGGATGGATGACTCCCATAATTAACTACCTCAAAACAGAAGCACTCCCCACAGAGGAAAAGAAGGCAAAGAGGTTGAAACGGGAGGCACAATATTACACTATCATAAATAATACTCTATACAAAAAAGGGATTTAAATATCACTACTAAAATGCGTGCCGACTTCCAACACAAAGGAAGTCCTAAAAGAAGTACACAATGGCATTTGTGGCAATCACCTCTGTTCGCAGGCACTGGCCAAAAAAGTACTTCGGGCAGGATTTTATTGGCCAACTCTACAAAAGGAAGCCATAGAATTTGTAAAGACATGTTCATCATGTCAAAAACACGCCAACTTTCACATCGCCCCACCAGAGGAACTCATCAGCGTAACCTCACCTTGGCCATTCGCCAAATTGGGACTTGATCTTCTCGGACCCTTCCCTCAAGGATTGGGACAAGTCAAATTCCTCATAGTGGGAATAGATTACTTCATAAAGTGGGTTGAAGTAGAGCCCCTAGCTAATGCCACTGCTCAAAGAAGTAAAAAATTCTTATATAAAAATATCGTCACAAGGTTTGGGGTTCTATACTTCATCACCACAGACAATGGTACTTAGTTCACAGATGCAGACTTCAGAAAGCTAGCGACCGACTTGAATATACGACAACAATTCACTTCCGTTGAACATCCCCAAGCCAATGGACAAGCCGAAGCTAGCAACAAAGTCATATTGGCTGGGCTGAAGTGGAGATTACAGGACGCAAAGGGAGCCTGGGCCGAGGAGCTCCCACAGGTCTTATGGGTATATCAAACAACGCCACATTCCACCACAAAAGAATCACCCTTCCGATTACCATACGGAATGGAGGCAATGATCCCAGTAGAGATTGAAGAAAGGTCGCCTAGAGTGATCCACTATAGCGAAGAAGCCAATTCCCAACTTCAAAGGGAAGAGCTCGACCTACTACCGGAAGTACGAGAAAGAGCTCGGATAAGGGAAGAAGCATTAAAACGACGAATGGCTTCCAGATACAATCAAAAGGTAATACAGCGGGCCTTTGCTGAGGACGACCTCATTCTAATCCAAAACGACATCGAAACAACTCGACCTGGAGAAGAAAAACTGGCAGCAAACTGGAAAGGACCTACCAAGTCATAGAGGTGTTGGGAAAGGGTTACTACAGGCTTTCCGAACTCGACGGGCGAGAGCTTCCTAGGTCATGGCACGCCTGCAACCTAAGAAGGTACTATAGTTAGGGATGATGAAGGATCTTGGGATAAGGCGCACTCTTTTTTCTGAAAAGGTTTTTTAATGAGGTGCCAAGCCAAGACCTACAAATCACCCGACTTAGGGAACTAACCCCCCGCATGTATATATTTGCATTCTCTTTTAATAAACTCTGTTTAGATCTTCTACAAACGCTCAAGCCGCATTACTCTGAAACATTCATCGTCCGATTATAAAGCTACAGATCGACAGAAAGTGAAAGTCAAATTCACTGCGCGATCGCAATAAAGACCAAAGATGAAAACCAAATTCATTAAAAGGTCAACCAAACGAGAGTTAAAACCTAATCTCTACAAAATCGGCAAAGATGAAAATAGAATAATGCAAGAAGTTATAGAAAGTAATCCATAGAAATGACCTGACAAGGTCCTAATAAAATGAATTGCTATAAAATAACTTAAAGACTGGCCGGCACAAAAAGCTGGACCAGCCACAATAACCGAAGTTATAAGTAAAGCCCTGGAAAGAGGTTTGGCCACCCCTATAAAAGGGGATTACTATAACTTAGAAGAGCCCGACATGATGAAGTCAGACTCCTACGAAAAAGTTAGACCTGAACAAGGTCCAAGAAAGAGGATTACCAAGTAACTCGACAGGTCCAAGAAAGAGGATTACCAAGTAACTCGACAGGGCCCGACATGACGAAGTCGGCCCAAAAATATAAAGTTACAAAGGTAATCCCTGAAAGAGACCTGAACAAGGTCCAAGAAAGAGGACTACCAAGTAACTTGACAGGACCCGACATGATGAAGGTGGCCCAAAGTATATAAGTTAAAAAGTAATCCCTGAAAGAGACCTAAATGAGGTCCAAAAAAGAGGGTTACAAACAAACAACTCGGACAAAAACCGAGTTGAAGAAATCGGCAATCTCAGCATTATAATTCCTAACGAAGACCTGAACAAAGTTCAAATTGTCAAAAGCAGCATCAGGTATAGGAATCAAGCCAATCATGTCAGACAAAGTCCCAACACTCTCAAAACCTACGAAGGTACCAAGACAAGCGCAGACAGATATGATATGAAAACAAAAGTTATAATAATAGCCAGCTTCAGAGGCCACCAAGTTAAGCCCACAAAGCCTGGAAACTACTTTGTTTATGAAAATAAAGTTGCTAAACCAGCAACTAAAAAAGTGTCAAAATATCATTTACAAAATAAAGAGTTTTAAAAGCCCACAAGTCGGGCTATCTACAACAAGCAAGAAGAAAATTCAGTTAACATCCGAAGGCTTCTCAGCAGCATCAACTCGGGGTGAAGGAGGGCGAGTCTGAAGAGACACCGCGTCCACCATCCCATCATCCTGGTTCAAGATTTGGCAATCCGACTCCTCCTCGGGGTGATTGATCTCAGTAGTGGAAGTCGGCGCAACAGAGGTCTTGGTAGCAGGCAGTGAAGGACGATCATCATCATCATCATCAGGATCGTCAGGGACAATCTTACCATCCTTAACAATGTTATCTAGACTAAAAGGGTAAAGGTCGAGATCTGGCGCAAGAACTCGAAGTTGCTCCTTTAGATTCTCATAAGCAGCAGTCACACTACCTACAAGACGACTTTGAAGATCGGTATAATCGGCCCGGACAGATTCTAAGCTACCCCTGAGCTCCATCATCTCTCTATAAGTAGTAACATAGCTATCCTTATGTTTTAACGCCGTATACTCGGTTAGTTGCGCAGCAGCCGCTAAACCAATAGCCCGAGCCTTTCCCCCTTTAACTCCTTTTCCAGCTTGGCCACTTTCACCTCGAGCTCCTCCTTCAAACCCTTAATTCGGTCAAACTCTGATTTGGCCTCCTCCATAAAGGCCTTGGTAGCATGGATAAGAAGATCTTGAGCAGTTCGGTATAAAGCCGCTCCCATGTGTGCCAGTGTAATACCACTCCAAGTAATGAAATCTAAATAACAAAGGATGGATACATCATCAGTAGGCATGACACCATAGGGAGCAATCTGTTGATCCACAAACCCAACAGCATCAAAGTTGGGAGCACCAAGATTAAAAGGCTCGACAGTCCGAGGTCTTTTTGGAGGAGGAGCGGCAGAAGGAGAGGATGTACCAGCAGAAGTTTGTGAAGGATCAATCAAACGAACTCGAGGAGTGGGGATAACCTTCCTCGGCCTAAGAGAACTTGTAACCAAAGGCTTAGATGAAACCTGAGAAAATCCCTCCCCGGCCGCCTTGGCCAAGGCATTCTGAGCTGTAGTAGCCTTCCTTGCCCTCTTAAAAGCCTTCATGGATTCATTGTTCTTAATCATCTCTGCAAACAAACATCACAGCAGGAAACTAAACTACGAGTCAGAAAAAGATCTCACAAGAGACAAACTCGACAAAACGATAAGCAAAACCAATAGAAAAATTGACCACTACCCAGCTCAGCTCGAATGAGAGAGGAGTTAGCTAAAAATTTCTTTGTGTCGAGATGAGGAGGCTCCCCCCAGTTTTCTTCCAGCATAGTCACAAAAGCTTGTTCAGCCTCATCTAACATCTCCCATGAGTATCTCGATACCACTACATTCTTTTGCCATTGGTGCACAAAATTGGAATCACACTTTTGCAATTCCGCACAACTAACCAGCAAGTGCACTGGGTCGTCCAAGTAATATCTTACGTGAGTAAGGGTCGATCCCATGGAGATTGTCGGCTTGAAGCAAGCTATGGTTATCTTGTAACTCTTAGTCAGGATATTAATAATTCTCAGGTGTAATCGTGAAAAGTAAAAGAACATGAAATAAATACTTGTTTTGCAGTAATGGAGAACAGGTTGAGGTTTTGGGGATGCTCTATCTTCTGAATCTCTGCTTTCCTACTGTCTTCTTCTTTATACACGCAAGGCTCCTTCCATGGCAAGCTGTATGTAGGGTTTCACTGTTGTCAATGGCTACCTCCTATCCTCTCAGTGAAAAGGTTCAATGCGCTCTGTCACAGCACGGCTAATCATCTGTCGGTTCTCAATCAGGTTGGAATAGAATCCAGTGATTCTTTTGCGTCTGTCACTAACGCCCAGCCTTCAGGAGTTTGAAGCTCGTCACAGTCATTCAATCCTCGAATCCTACTCAGAATACCACAGACAAGGTTTAGACCTTCTGGATTCTCTTGAATGCCGCCATCAATTCTAGCTTATACCACGAAGATTCTGATTAAGGAATCTAAGAGATATGCACTCAGTCTAAGGTAGAACGGAGGTGGTTGTCAGGCACACGTTCATAGGTGAGAATGATGATGACTGTCACGGATCATCACATTCATCAAATTGAGGAACAAGTGATATCTTAGAATGGAATCAAGTGTGATTGAATGAAAAATAGTAGTGATTGCATTAATCCATCAAGACACAGCAGAGCTTCTCACCCCCAACCATGGGGTTTAGAGACTCATGCCGTAGAAGGTACAGTATGAAACGTGTAAAATGTCATGTGGTCCAGATACAATGTCAAAAGATCCTATTTATAGTGAACTAGTAACCTAGGATATACAGAAATGAGTCAATGACGTAAAAATCCACTTCCGGGGTCCACTTGGTGTGTTCTTGGGCTGAGCATTGAAGCTTTCATGTGTAGAGACTTTTCCTGGAGTTAAACACCAGCTTTTGTGCCAGTTTGGGCGTTTAACTCCAATTTTTGTGCCAGTTCCGGCATTAAACGCCGGGAATTCTGAAGCTGATTTGCAACGCCGATTTGGGCCATCAAATCTCGGGCAAAGTATGGATTATTATACATTGCTGGAAAGCCCAAGATGTCTACTTTGCAATGCAATTGAGAGCGCCAATTGGGCTTCTGTAGCTCCAGAAAATCCACTTCGAGTGCAGGGAGGTCAGAATCCAATAGCATCTACAGTCTTTTTTCAGCCTCTGAATCAGATTTTTGCTCAGGTCCCTCAATTTCAGCCAGAAATTACCTGAAATCACAGAAAAACACACAAACTCATAGTAAAGCCCAGAAAAGTGAATTTTAAATAAAAACTAATAAAAACATACTAAAAACTAACTAAAATGTACTAAAAACATACAAAAAACAGTGCCAAAAAGCGTATAAATTATCCGCTCATCACAACACCAAAATTAAATTGTTGCTTGTCCCCAAGCAACTGAAAATCAAATAGGATAAAAGAAGAGAACATACTATAGACTCCAAAATATCAATGAACTTAGCTCCAATCAGATGAGCGGGACTAGTAGCTTTTTGCTTCTGAACAGTTTTGGCATCTCACTTTATCGTTTGAAGTTTAGAATGATTGGCATCTATAGGAACTCAGAATTCAGATAGTGTTATTGGTTCTCCTAGTTAAGTATGATGATTCTTGAACATAGCTACTTTATGAGTCTTGGCTGTGGCCCAAAGCACTCTGTCTTCCAGTATTACCACCGGATACATACATGCCACATACACATAACTGGGTGAACCCTTTTTAGATTGTGACTCAACTTTGCTAGAATCCCCAATTAGAGGTGTCCAAGGTTCTTAAGCACACTCTTGGATCATCATTTTTTTTTGAATTCACTGCTTTTTCTTGCTTCAAGAATCAATTTGATAATTTTTCAGATCCTCAATAACACTTCTCCTTTTTCATCATTCTTTCAAGAGCCAACAAGTTTAACATTCTTTAATCAACAAATTCAAAAGACATATGCACTGTTCAAGCATTCATTCAGAAAACAAAAAGTATTGTCACCACATCAAACTAATTCAACTAGTTTCAGAGATAAATTCGAAATCATGTACTTCTTGTTCTTTTGTGATTAAAGCATTTTTCATTTAAGAGAGGTGATGGATTCATAGGACATTCATAGCTTTAAGACATGAACCTTAAATTTTATTAATCATAAATTAAGAACACGACTCAAAAATAAATATAAAATAAGACTAATATTAATAGAAAACAAAGAAAAAAAATAAATGACTCTAAAATAGACTCCTAATGATAGAGGTTATCACAGAGTTAGGACTCAACAACCTTGATTTTGAGAAGTGGATGCTCCCTCAACTTGTGGGGTATTTGACCCTCCAAGGGAGAGCTTCTGGCGCTTCAGCTTCTGTAGCTCACGCCTCTGCTTCTCTTGTTCCTTCAGCAATTTGCAAAGCATGCAGTTTTGATTCTGCTGTTCTTCCTTAATTTGTTCCATAGTTTCTTACAGCTTGACAACAGATGCTTCTAGGCTGGCCCAGTAGTCAATTTCAGGAAGTTCAAGGAGGAACTCCTGCGCCCTCCTTTTGATAGAGTTATCTTGCATTTGTCCTTCCATTGACTTCTTGGTGATTGGATGTTCAATTGGGATGAATTTATCTACTCCCATCCTCACCCCAACATCTTTACATAGCAAAGAGATTAAGCTTGGGTAAGCCAGTTTGGCTTTAGTGGAATTCTTGTTTGCAATTGTGTAAATCTCACAAGCAATCAGATGATGAACCTCCACTTCTTTTCCCAGCATAATGCAATGAATCATCTCTGCTCTCTTGATGGTAACCTCAGAACGGTTGCTAGTGGGCAATATAGAATGCCCAATGAAGTCTAGCCAACCTCTTGCAATTGGTTTGAGATCTCCTCTCTTGAGTTGGTTTGGGACACCTTTTGAATTGGTTGTCCACTTAGTTCCAGGGAAGCATATGTCCTCTAGAACTTGATCCAACCCCTTATCTGCTCTCACCATTCTCCTATTAAAGGATTCAGGATCATCTTGCAGTTGAGGCAATTTGAAGACCTCTCTTATTTTGTCCAGATGGAAGTAAATAATTCTTCCTCTGACCATGGTTCTGTAGGTATGAAAAGCAGTTCCAGTCATTCTCTGCTTATCTGTCAGCCACAGATTTGAGTAGAATTCCTGAACCATGTTCCTTCCAACCTTTGTCTCAGGGTTGGTTAGAACTTCCCATCCTCTATTTCGAATTTGCTCTTGGATCTCTGGATATTCATCTTCTTTCAGATCGAATCTGACTTCCGGGATCACTGACCTCAGACCTATTATTTTGTGGTAATGGTCTGCATGTTCTTTGGTTAAGAACTTCTCTTGATTCCAAAGATTCTTTGGAGTATTCTCTTTCTTGCCTCTTGAATTGGTTTGTTTTCCCTTAGGAGCCATGATATTGATAAATCTTGGCTCAGTGATTGGTGCACGAAATTGTGATCAATACTTTTCACAACTCAAATAATCCCCGGTGATGAACCCAAAAACTTGGTGTTCAATACCATGGCATAAACACAACTTCGCACAACTAACCAGCAAGTGTACTGGGTCGTCCAAGTAATAAACCTTACGCGAGTAAGGGTCGATCCCACAGAGATTGTTGGTATGAAGCAAGCTATGGTCACCTTGTAAATCTTAGTCAGGCAAACTCAAATGGTTATGAATGATGAATAAAACATAAAGATAAAGATAGAGATACTTATGTAATTCATTGGTAGGAATTTCAGATAAGCGTATGAAGATGCTGGTCCCTTCCGCCTCTCTGCTTTCGTACTGTCTTCATCCAATCCTTCTTACTCCTTTCCATGGCAAGCTTATGCAAGGGTTTCACCGTTGTCAGTGGCTACCTCCCATCCTCTCAGTGGAAATGTTCAACGCACCCTGTCACGGCACGGCTATCCATCTATTGGTTCTCAATCAGGTCGAAATAGAATCCAGTGATTCTTTTGCGTCTGTCACTAACGCCCCGCCCTCAGGAGTTTGAAGCACGTCACAGTCATTCAATCATTGAATCCTACTCAGAATACCACAGACAAGGTTAGACCTTCCGGATTCTCTTGAATGCCACCATCAGTTCTAGCCTATACCACGAAGACTCTGATCTCACGGAATGGCTGGCTCGGTTGTCAGGCGATCAACCATGCGTCATGTATCAGGAATCCAAGAGATATTCACCCAATCTAAGGTAGAACGGAGGTGGTTGTCAGGCACACGTTCATAGGTGAGAATGATGATGAGTGTCACGGATCATCACATTCATCAAGTTGAAGAACAAGTGATATCTTAGAACAAGAACAAGCGGAATTGAATAGAAGAACAATAGTAATTGCATTAATACTCGAGGTACAGCAGAGCTCCACACCTTAATCTATGGTGTGTAGAAACTCCACCGTTGAAAATACATAAGAACAAGGTCTAGGCATGGCCGTGAGGCCAGCCTCCCAATGATCAAAAGATCTAAAGATCAAAAGATTCCAAAGATCAGAAGATTATAATACAATAGTAAAAGGTCCTACTTATAGAGAACTAGTAGCCTAGGGTTTACAGAGATGAGTAAATGACATAAAAATCCACTTCCGGGCCCACTTGGTGTGTGCTTGGGCTGAGCATTGAAGCATTTTCGTGTAGAGACTCTTCTTGGAGTTAAACGCTAGCTTTTGTGCCAGTTTGGGCGTTTAACTCCCACTTTGGTGCCAGTTCCGGCGTTTAACGCTGGGAATTCTGAGGGTGACTTTGAACGCCGGTTTGGGCCATCAAATCTTGGGCAAAGTATAGACTATCATATATTGCTGGAAAGCCCAGGATGTCTACTTTCCAACCCCGTTAAGAGCGCGCCAATTGGGCTTCTGTAGCTCCAGAAAATCCACTTCAAGTGCAGGGAGGTCAGAATCCAACAGCATCTACAGTCCTTTTTAGTCTCTGAATCAGATTTTTGCTCAGGTCCCTCAATTTCAGCCAGAAAATACCTGAAATCACAGAAAAACACACAAACTCATAGTAAAGTCCAGAAAAGTGAATTTTAACTAAAAACTAATAAAAATATACTAAAAACTAACTAGATCATACCAAAAGCATACTAAAAACAATGCCAAAAAGCGTACAAATTATCCGCTCATCAGTGATCACGAAAAAGCACACCAAACTTAGAGGTTTGCTTGCCCTCAAGCAAAAGAAAGGAAGGGGAAGAGAGAGGAGGAGAGCAAATTCGAATGGTGGGGAGAGTGGGATGGCCGAAGGTGTATTTATAAGGGAGGGGGAGAGATTTCAAAAACTTTGAAGGAGATTTGATAAGATATGGAAAGAAATTGAGAAGATATTTGAGTTTTTGAAGAGGATTTGGAAAGGATTTGAAGGAGATTTGAAGAATGATTTAGAAAATTATTTAATTTTTGAAAATTGAGAGTGAATGATGAAAGTTTGTAATGTATCTATGCAGAAAATTATGGATCAAAACAAGAAAGTTTGAAAAAATTTGAAGTGGAAAACAAAATCTCTGTCCCCTACCTTTCTGGCGTTAAAAGCCCAGAATGGTATCCATTCTGGCGTTTAATGCCCACTTGGTGGCCATTATGGGCGTTTAACGCCCAGCCAGGGCACCTGGCTGGCGTTAAACACCAGAAACCCCTTTATCACTGGGCGTTTTGCTGAACGCCCAGGATGCTGCAATTCTGGCATTAAACGCCCAGAATGGTGCCCATTCTGGCGTTTAATGCCCAAAATGGTACCTTTACTGGCGTTAAACGCCCAGAATGGTATCCATTCTGGTGTTTAACGCCCAGAGTACCCTTTACTGGCGTTTTCTTGCCAGCAAACTCCTTTTTTTTGCTTTTTGCACTGAATCCTTCTGTAATTCTGTGAATTCCTTCAATTTCAATGTTCAACCTTTGAAGAATGTATATCAAACTTTTATAAAACAATTAACCTGCTAATGACTGGGTTGCCTCCCAGCAAGCGCTTTTTTATTGTCTTTAGCTGGACCTTTGCTGAGACTCATTCAAGCCTCAGTTTTGAGCATTCCTGCTCAAAATTACTTTCAAGGTAATGTTTGATCCTCTATCCATTAACAATGAACTTTTTGTCAGAATCAATATCCTGAAGCTCAACATATCCATATGGTGAGACTCCTGTAATCACATATGGACCCCTCCATCGGGATTTAAGTTTTCCTGGGAATAGTCTGAGCCTATAGTTGAAGAGCAAAACTTTTTGTCCTGGCTCAAAGACTCTGGATGACAACTTTTTGTCATGCCACTTCTTTGCCTTTTCTTTATAGATTTTTGCATTTTCAAAGGCACAGAGTCTGAACTCCTCTAGCTCATTTAGCTGGAGCAGTCTTTTTTCGCCAGCTAACTTAGCATCCATGTTTAGGAATCTGGTTGCCCAGTAGGCTTTATGTTCCAGTTCCACGGGCAGATGACAGGCCTTCCCATACACAAGTTGGTATGGAGAGGTTCCTATAGGAGTCTTGAATGCTGTTCTGTATGCCCACAGAGCATCATCCAAGCTCTTTACCCAATCCTTTCTACGGGCAATAACAGTCCATTCCAGGATTCTTTTTAACTCTCTCTTAGAGACTTCAACTTGCCCATTTGTCAGTGGATGATACGGAGTTGCTACTTTGTGGCTAATTCCATATCGGACTATAGCAGAGTATAGCTGTTTTTGCAGAAATGAGTGCCCCCATCACTGATTAGTACTCTGAGAACACCAAACCTGCTGAAGATGTGTTTCTGGAGGAATTTCAGTACGGTCTTGGTATCATTATTGGGTGTGGCAATTGCTTCTACCCATTTAGATACATAGTCTACTGCCACCAGAATATAAGTGTTTGAGTATGATGGTGGGAAGGGACCCATGAAGTCAATACCCCATAGATCAAACAATTCAATCTCTAAGATCCTTTGTTGAGGCATGGCGTAACCATGAGGCAAGTTACCAGCTCTTTGGCAACTGTCACAGTTACGCACAAACTCTCGGGCATCCCTATAGAAAGTAGGCCAGTAGAATCCACATTGGAGGACCTTAGTGGCTATTCGCTCACCTCCGAAATATCCCCCATACTGTGATCCATGGCAATGCCACAGGATCCTTTGTGCTTCCTATCTAGGTACACATCTGCGGATTATTCCATCTGCACATCTCTTAAAGAGATATGGCTCATCCCATAGGTAATACTTGGCATCTGAAATTAGTTTTTTTCTTTGCACCCTGCTGTACTCCTGTGGTATGAATCTCACAGCTTTATAATTTGCAATGTCTGCAAACCATGGAACTTCCTGAATGGCAAAGAGTTGCTCATCTGAAAAGGTCTCAGAGATCTCAGTAGAAGGGAGGGACGCCCCTGCTACTGGTTCTATTCTGGACAGATGATCAGCTACCTGATTCTCTGTCCCCTTTCTGTCTCTTATTTCTATATCAAACTCTTGTAGAAGCAACACCCACCTTATGAGCCTGGGTTTTGAATCCTGCTTTGTGAGTAGGTATTTAAGAGCAGCATGGTCAGTGTACACAATCACTTTTGACCCTACTAAATAGGATCTAAACTTGTCAATGGCATAAACCACTACAAGTAACTCTTTTTTTGTGGCTGTGTAATTCTTCTATGCATCATTTACAACACGGCTAGCATAATAAATGACGTGCAGAAGCTTGTTATGCCTCTGTCCCAATACTGCACCAATGGCATGGTCACTGGCATCACACATTAGTTCGAATGGTAGTGTCCAGTCTGGTGCAGAGATGACTGGTGCTGTGACCAGCTTGGCTTTCAGGGTCTCAAACGCCTGCAGACACTGTGTGTCAAACACAAGTGGTGTGTCAGCAGCTAGCAGGTTTCTTAGAGGTTTTACAATTTTTGAAAAATCCTTTATAAACCTTCTGTAGAATCCTGCATGTCCCAGAAAGCTTCTGATTGTCTTAACATCGGCAGGTGGTGGTAATTTTTCAATTACCTCTACCTTTGCTTGATCCACCTCTATTCCCTTGCTTGAAATTTTATGCCCAAGGACAATTCCTTCAGTCACCATAAAGTGACATTTCTCCCAGTTTAAGACCAGATTAGTCTCTTGGCATCTTTTCAAGACAAGTGCTAGGTGATCAAGACAAGAGTTGAATGAGTCTCCAAATACTGAAAAGTCATCCATGAAGACTTCCAGGAACTTCTCTACCATATCAGAGAAGATGGAGAGCATGCACCTCTGAAAGGTTGCAGGTGCATTGCATAGACTAAAAGGCATTCTTCTGTAAGCAAACACGCCAGAAGGACAGTTGAATGCTGTTTTCTCTTGATCCTAAGGGTCCACTGCAATTTGATTATAGCCTGAATAGCCATCCAAAAAGCAGTAATAATCATGACCCGCTAGTCTTTCTAGCATTTGGTCTATGAATGGTAAAGAAAAATGATCCTTTCTGGTGGCTGTATTGAGCCTTCTGTAGTCAATACACATACGCCACCCTGTAACTGTTCTTGTAGGAACCAGTTCATTCTTTTCATTGTGAACCACCGTCATGCCTCCCTTCTTGGGGAAAACTTGAACAGGGCTCACCCAGGGGCTATCAGAAATTGGATAAATAATCCCAGCCTCTAGTAATTTAGTGACCTCTTTCTGCACCACCTCCTTCATGGATGGATTTAGCCGCCTCTGTGGTTGAACCACTAGCTAGGCATTATCTTCCAAGAGGATCTTGTACATGCATCTTGCTGGGCTAATGCCCTTAAGATCACTTATGGACCACCCAAGAGCTGTCTTGTGTGTCCTTAGCACTTGAATTAGTGCTTCCTCTTCCTGTGAGTTTAAAGCAGAGCTTATGATCACTGGAAAAGTGTCACCTTCTCCCAGAAATACATGCTTCAGGGATGGTGGTAGTGGCTTGAGCTCGGGTTTAGGAGGCTTATCCTCTTCCTGAGGAATTTTCAGAGGTTCTTTTATTTCCTCTGGTTCCTCCAGGTCAGGTTGAACACCTTTAAAGATATCCTCTAGCTCTGATTCAAGACTCTCAGTCATATAGATCTCTTCCACCAAAGAGTCAATAATATCAACGCTCATGCAGTCATTTGATGTGTCTAGATGCTGCATAGCTTTGACAGCATTCAACTTAAACTCATCCTCATTGACTCTCAGGGTCACTTCCCCTTTTTGTACATCAATGAGAGTTCGTCCAGCTGCTAGGAAGGGTCTTCCTAGGATGAGAGTTGCACTCTTGTGCTCCTCCATTTCCAGCACTACAAAGTCAGTTGGAAAGGCAAATGGCCCAACCTTGACAATCATGTCCTCAATTATGCCTGATGGATATTTAATGGAGCCATCAGCAAGTTGGAGACATATCCAGGTTGGTTTGACTTCTTCAGTCAACCCAAGCTTTCTGATAGTGGATGCGGGTATTAGGTTGATACTTGCTCCAAGGTCACATAGGGCTATCTTGGTACAAGCACCTTCTAATGTGCATGGTATCATAAAGCTTCCTGGATCTTGAAGCTTTTCTGGTAAGCTTTTTAGGATGACTGCACTGCATTTTTCAGTGAGAAACACCTTCTCAGTTTTTCTCCAATCCTTCTTATGACTTAAGATCTCTTTCATGAACTTAGCATAAGAGGGTATTTGCTCAAGTGCCTCTGCAAATGGAATCTTTATTTCAAGAGTCCTGAGATAGTCTGCAAAGCGGGCAAATTGTTTATCTTGTTCCGCTTGGTAGAGTTTCTGAGAATAAGGCATTCTGGCTTTATATTCTTCAACCTTAGTTGCTACAGGTTTATTCCCTACAGAGGTGGTTGGAGAAGCCTTCTTAGAGGGGTTACTATCAGCACTCTCAGGTGTCTGATTCCTCATTGGCGTTTGAACGCCAGGAATGGGTGAGGAATGGGCGTTTAACGCCAATTTTTCCCCACTTTCTGGCGTTTGAACGCCAGAATTGGGCAAGGAATGGGCGTTTAACGCCAGCTTTTCCCCCCTTTCTGGCGTTTGAATGCCAAGATTATTCCTCTCTGGGCTCTTACTGTCCTCAGAGGGATTTTGGACAGTGGTTTGGTTATCCTCTGTCAGTTGTTCCTTTCTTGGCTTTTTGCCACTTTGAGCAGTGTTATTCAATGTCTTCCCACTCCTCAGTTGAACTGCTTTGCATTCTTCTGTTATCTGTTTAGATAACTACTGTTTTGTCTGATTCAACTGTGATTCTATATTTTTGTTAGCAATTTTGGTTTCTTGGAGCATCTCTTTAAATTCTGCTAACTGTTTTGTCATTAGGAGTAATTGCTGATTAAGCTCAACAATCTGTTCTTGAGGATTAGGATCAGTAGTTACTGCCATAACTTCTTCTTTTGTAGAGGACTCACTGCTTGAGTATAGATGTTGATTTCTAGCAACAGTATCTATGAGCTCTTGAGCCTCTTCAATTGTCTTCCTCATATATATAGATCCACCAGCTGAGTAGTCTAGAGACATCTGAGCTTTTTCTGTAAGCCCATAATAGAAGATGTCTAATTGTACCCACTCTGAAAACATTTCAGAGGGGCATTTTCTTAGCATACCTCTGTACCTCTCCTAGGCATTATAAAGAGATTCATTATCCTCTTGTTTAAAGCCTTGGATGTCCAGCCTTAGCTGTGTCATCCTTTTTGGAGGGTAAAATTGATTCAGGAATTTGTCTGATAACTGTCTCCATGTTTTTATGCTTGCTGTGGGTTGGTTATTCAACCACCTCTTAGCTTGGTCTTTTACAGCAAATAGAAATAGTAATAATCTGTAGACATCCTGATCCACCTCTTTATCACGTACTGTGTCAGCAATTTGTAAGAACTGTGCCAGAAACTCAGTAGGTTCTTCCTGTGGAAGACCAGAATACTGACAATTTTGCTGCACCATGATAATGAGTTGAGGGTTTAGCTCAAAGCTGCTTGCTTTAATGGGAGGTATACAGATGCTACTCCCATATGCAGTTGTAATGGGGTTAGCATATGACCCCAGAGTCCTTCTGGACTGCTCAATTCTGCTTAGGTCCATGATGGAGAAAGGGAAATGATATGGATTCACAGGTAAAGTCTAAAATACCTTTTTTTTGTTTTTAATTAAAGATGACCGAAAATAATATAAAAATGGGAAAGCAATTAGAATAAAATTTTGAAAACTAAGAGAAAATAAAATCAAAGCAAATTGAAAACTAAATCAATTAATTACTTAAAAAGACTTTGGAATTAGCAATTAAGAAGATATGATTGAAAATTATTTTGAAAAAGATTTGATTTTTGAAATGAGGAGAGAGAAAAACAACAAGATGACACCAAACATAAAATTTTTAGAAAATCAAACACACATTTTCGAAAATTTTTAAAGGAAAACACGAAGAAGACACCAAACTTAGAACTTTTAAAAATCAAGAAAGGACTAAGAACATGCAAGTTCGAGAAATTAAAAGAAAATAAAAACATGCAATTGACACCAAACTTAAAATATGAAACTAAACTCAAATAAAGGACTCTAAACCAACAAAAATAAAACAGTCCTAATCTAAGCAACAAGATAGACCGTCAGTTGTCCAAACTCGAACAATCCCCGACAACGGCGCCAAAAACTTGGTGCACGAAATTGCAATCACACTTTTGCAATTCCGCACAACTAACCAGCAAGTGCACTGGGTCGTCCAAGTAATACCTTACGTGAGTAAGGGTCGATTCCACGGAGATTGTCGGCTTGAAGCAAGCTATGGTTATCTTGTAACTCTTAGTCAGGATATCAATAATTCTCAGGTGTAATCGTGAAAAGTAAAAGAACATGAAATAAATACTTGTTTTGCAGTAATGGAGAACAGGTTGAGGTTTTGGAGATGCTCTATCTTCTGAATCTCTGCTTTCCTACTGTCTTCTTCTTCATGCACGCAAGGCTCCTTCCATGGTAAGCTGTATGTAGGGTTTCACCGTTGTCAATGGCTACCTCCCATCTTCTCAGTGAAAATGTTCAACGCGCTCTGTCACAGCACGGCTAATCATCTGTCGGTTCTCAATCAGGTTGGAATAGAATCCAGTGATTCTTTTGCGTCTGTCACTAACGCCCAGCCTTCAGAAGTTTGAAGCTCGTCACAGTCATTCAATCCTCGAATCCTACTCAGAATACCACAGACAAGGTTTAGACCTTTCAGATTCTCTTGAATGCCGCCATCAATTCTAGCTTATACCACGAAGATTCTGATTAAGGAATCTAAGAGATATCCACTCAGTCTAAGGTAGAACGGAGGTGGTTGTCAGACACACGTTCATAGGTGAGAATGATGAGTGTCACGGATCATCACATTCATCAAATTGAGGAACAAGTGATATCTTAGAATGGAAGCAAGCGTGATTGAATGAAAAACAGTAGTGATTGCATTAATCCATCAAGACACAGCAGAGCTCCTCACCCCCAACCATGGGGTTTAGAGACTCATGCCGTAGAAGGTACAGTATGAAACGTGTAAAATGTCATGTGGTCCAGATACAATGTCAAAAGATCCTATTTATAGTGAACTAGTAACCTAGGATATACAGAAATGAGTAAATAATGTAAAAATCCACTTCCGGGGTCCACTTGGTGTGTGCTTGGGCTAAGCATTGAAGCTTTCATGTGTAGAGACTTTTCCTAGAGTTAAACGCCAGATTTTGTGCCAGTTTGGGCGTTTAACTTCAATTTTTGTGCCAGTTCCGGCGTTAAACGCCGGGAATTCTGAAGCTGATTTGCAACACCAGTTTGGGCCATCAAATCTCAGACAAAGTATGGACTATTATATATTGCTGGAAAGCCCAAAATGTCTACTTTCCAACGCAATTGAAAGCGCGCCAATTGGGCTTCTGTAGCTCCAGAAAATTCACTTCGAGTGCAGGGAGGTCAGAATCCAACAGCATCTGCAGTCCTTTTTCAGCCTCTGAATCAGATTTTTGCTCAGGTCCCTCAATTTCAGCCAGAAATTACCTGAAATCACAGAAAAACACAAAAACTCATAGTAAAGCCCAGAAAAGTAAATTTTAAATAAAAACTAACAAAAACATACTAAAAACTAACTAAAATGTACTAAAAACATACTAAAAACAGTGCCAAAAAGCGTATAAATTATCCGCTCATCAGCCATTCTAAAGGAAAGGTGGGCTCATCATTCTCATCCAGAAGAAAGGGCCGAGCTCCTTCAACAGCTCGGACCCTAAAAAAGTAATTTTTGAAATCGCGAAAAGACTCATCAAACATGGAGAAAACCTTTTTCCCCTGGGAAGCTCAGAAAGAAACCCAAACGTCTATCTTCTTCACTATACGAGGCTTTGTCAAAACAAAAAGATAAAAGAAGAGAGATTGCGAAGCAGGGATGCCAAACTCATGACACAGCAGCTGAAATATTTTTATAAAACCCCAGGAATTGGGGTGAAGTTGGGATGGAGCTACATTACAGGACCATAACAGGTTGGTCTCAAAGGGGGTAAAAGGAAGAGTAATATTCATTTGACTAAAAAAGAAGTCATAGGCATAGAAAAAGGGGCGCGCTCTAACAATCTGGGTAGAAAAGCAAACCCTTTCGTCAGAAGTTGGAGATACGAGCTTATAATTCTTCTCATCACTACCGTTGCCATAAATCCTATGAAACTGTCTAAGTTGCTAACAAAACTCTGAGTCAACCAACGAAACGCATAAGAGGACCATAGAATCCACCCAATCGGCCATGCCCTCAGGGACCTGGGAAGATGTCTCAACAATATTTTTGCGAGAAGACATGGTTAACTAGTCCTACAAGAAGAAAAGAAGATTGGATTACTCAAAAACATCTCGGAACACTAATCAAAAAACTCGGGCATAAACGGAGACAACTCGAAAAACTAAAGCATATAGGTGTCAAGAAACCAGGCAAAGCAACAAAAGGAAACCCAGGACCCAGTCAAAAAAGTTCCAGGGGCATCCTTTGGAGGCAGAATAAGGACTTAGGGAAGCCTACAAGCCTACATCTCTACACGTCCCAACAAGAAGATAAAGGCTATATTTCAATAAGAATGACACTCGGAAAGGCCACAAACCAAATAAAGTCATCAAAATAAGCCACCTCTCAAAATTACGACTTCAGTCTACCCAACAGCAAGAACATGCCAAGTGGAAAAACAGACAAAGGCACAATCTTTTCTTCAAAATCAAACAAGCCACTTATACAAAAACAGGTAACAACATGCAAAACCCTAGAAGCTTCAACCATTCAGGAAACACTGGAAAAGAAGAAACCAGAAATCACAGTGACAAAAAGCATAGAAATGCAAAAAGGTTCAAACTTTCCAAAAAATTACCTAAAGTTAAAACCCTACTGTACCAGGAAAATAAAACAATACAAGCAAAAAAGAAGATGAACCAACCTGAAGAAAGGAGAAGCGTACGGAAGGAAGATTGAAGACGAAGCTGTCGTCGAAAACAAAGAGGGCACCTACGATCACCAAGCGACGTCGCAAAGAGAAGACGCGAAAGGGTGGAACAACAGGCTAAAACAAAAAAGTGAGAAATAAAAGGGGAAGTTACAGAGAAGAGGAAAAACCATTTCTGTGTGTAAAGTTCAAAATAAAAGAAAAGAAACGGGGCATTGAAAACACATTAATGAGGGCATTAAAACCCTCGCGCATTCCCAAGGCTAGGACGCTAATACAAAAGTGCACGCTCTCAGAGGAAACGAAACGTTCCGCATTCAAAAAGGAACCCTACAAGGATAAAGTCGACTAAATGCTCGAGTTCAGCTTCACCCGAGAAGGTTCGAAGACATAAAAACTAAGGCTCGACCTCCAAGTAAATACCGAGCTCGAGCAGGGGCACTGTTCATACCTTGGGTCGAGTTATCCGACTCGGGATGTTCTACAGACAAAGCGACCGACCTCTTCAGGTCAGGACGACCCGACCTCTTCTCAGAGAGTTCGGCCAAGTCACCAGGAAAGCCCAAAGAAGGGCCCCAATAGAGGAACACGACCCAAATCCTAAGGCAGCCCAAGCCTATAGAGATAAGGGCGGTTCCCTTGAAGATAAGATGACCTCACTCGAAGATAAGATAAAATAAGATAAGATAACTATCTTATCTCTAGAAAGGTCACTCCACACCATTATAAATACACTGGAGTACCCAGGTATAACTCATACTCTGATTCTACAAAATACCTGCTTAATACCCTTGCTAACTTAAGCATCGGAGTCCCTTGCAGGTACCCCCACCCTCCGAGGACAAAAGATCAGCACCACCACCAAATCTAACAAGTCAAACACGATAGCTCCTACCAGCTCAGAAGATCTCATCCGAGATCGACCTACAGTTTCAGGTGACCCTCGGAACAAATTCTTATCTACATTTGAATCCTCTTCCATTGGACTTGATATGGAGTTTAAAGAAGAAGAAGCACAACCTCCCATGCCCTTGGTGAGCAATGAAGAAGAGATCAAATTAGAAGAAAGCTACCAAGAGGAAGAGGTTGATGTTGAAGAAGCTTGCAAGGACGTGAAAGTTGTCAAAGAAGAGCCCAAGGGAATGGAGCTGGAAATCACCTTGCCCAAGTTGTTGGAGACCTCTCCCCCAAAACCATCACCGTCTATTCCTTCATTCAAGTGAGTAAATCTCTCATCTCTAAGCTTAATTAGATCACTTGAATATGCTTTACTTGAGACAGATGGTCAGCTTAGAGCCCTTTGGGTATTAAGCGTAAGAGGGAGATGGTCAATGATAGAAGTTGTCAAGCAAGGTTCAACATGGTTGTGTGCTCAAAGTTTAAATGCAAGGTTTGGTGTGAAGCTCAATTGAATGGGTCTTGGAAGTTGTTTGGAAGCTATAGTGAGAATTTCAATTGCGTGCCACCCGGATGGAATCATGATGATCTATGCAAAGACGGGTGCAAAAGCAAAGTTTGGGACCCCGGAACTCATTCCAATAATCAACACTCAGGGGCCTTGTCACTTTCTTTAACTTGCTTGAAGGCTTTCTATGCCTAGTTTGGGATCCCGGAGGTTACTGGAAGTACAAACACTGGTGGGGATTCCTGGATGAATACAAGCACAAGCCACCATAACAGGAAACTCACCAAATGTCCAACTTAAGGACTCAAACTAAAAGTGCTAGGTGGGAGACAACCCACCATGGTATGATCGTTCATTTTTTAGTTTAGGTTATTTTTGAATTTTGATTGAACCTGCAATTTTGCATAACATTCATTGCATTGCATTCTACATACTGTATAAAAAAAGAGAGAGGGGGATCGACGCGCACGCGTTGTATGTGACTACGCAACTAAACAATGAGTTGCGTGAGAGACGCGCGGGAGGGGCGCGTGGCACACAAGTCACCCCACGCGTACGCGTGCCTCATGCGTGCGCGTCCCCTGCAATATTTACCACCCACGCGTAAGCGTCAACGACGCATACGCGTGGATACCCAAATCGGCGTAAAGAGCACCTGGACAGAGGGTTGTGCTGCCCTTGCGAGGGACTTGTGCGAAAGGCACAAATTCATTCACGTGCACGTGTCCATGACGTGTGCGCGTCATGTTCCCTTTATGGCCCCCACGCGTACGCGTGGGTGACGCTTTCGCGTCGCATGGCTCGTTCAGTTTTTACGCGTTCGCATATTTCTTCTCTCCTTTCTACTTCTTTCTTCCTTTTTTCTTACTTTCTCCTTCTTCATCTCTTTAACTTCTCACCCCTCTTCACTTCCATTCTATTTCATTTAATTTATTTGCATACTTTCATTCATTACATTATTTTCATTGGTGTTAGAAATTTATTTAGGTCATTATTTTTTATATTTTGCTTGTGGATTATTAAGGATTTGTTTGACAATTATATATTATTTTTATAGGGTTGGTTGCATGTTCAATTTAATACTTTTCACAACTTATTTCCCATGCATGCTATGTGTTTGTGAAAACGCCCGTATGGCATTGTGACTTCTTCATTATTCTATCCTTCTACTCTAATGCCTGTTCTTCACCAAACCCTTCCAATATTTTATTAATTAAATATAATTGTCAATACAAACATTATTGTTAGTTTCTTACGACTGATAATACATTTTGGCTTTTAATGCTTGATCTATGCTACTTATGCCTTTGCCAGCATGCCAATAAACATCTTGCATTTAATTTCCTCTATTTATCATGCTATATTTCCATTTATGTCCTAATTTCATCGAGTCGCGACCATGAGTTAACGACATTCTTCTTTACTTTGGCATGATTATCACTCGTACTACCCTCTTCCTTGCTCTATCCCTTTGATGTCCCTTTCTCTTCTCCCTTTTCAGGATGGCCACCAAGAAGGGTAAAGAGAAAGACTCTACAACGAGCACCAGCTGTGGAACCATAACCCCCACCCACCTGCACATCTTTGCATGCACCGAGGACGGTGCAATCTTTAAGTGTGGAGAGGTCAATACCGATCTCCACGGGTTAGTTAGCCCCTTCTCAACACCAATTTTTTATTTTCTATGTTAGTTCATTGCTGCATTTGCATGTGTATTTTCATGTTTGATTGCATACTTTACCACTACTTGGTTAAAGTAATATTTTCTTTTTCAAGAAACTTTTTATAGCATTTCACTAATTTGAATTAAATTTTTTATTGAACTTGTTTGAAGAAATCTTATTTTGGAACATGGTTTAGAGCTCGAACACACAAAACCAGTGAGATTTTGAGCCTATTTGATTGGTTGCATCTTATCAACCAATATTTTATTTTTGGTGTGTGTTTTTCTCTCTAAAATTGTGATCTATGTCTTGTTTAATTCTATATTTTCATTATTTGATGTATGCATGCACTTATATGATTGAGGCCTTATTTCACTTAGCTTACATACCCATATGCCTTACCTTTTATTATCCTTTGCAAACCAAAGTTGAGCCTATTATACCCCTTTGTTTTTTACTTTAGCTCATCACTAACTCTAAGCCGAAAATAATAGTGTCCTTAATTTGAATCCTTGATTAGCTTAGACTAGTGAAAGTGCTCATGAATTAAGTGTGGGGAAAGTGGGTTTGGAAACGTTTGGTTTGAGAATTGAGTATGTTAGACTTTTTGTGAATATGTGAAAAATGTTGAGAATATGTTTGTGCATTCAGTACCTTAATCGTATGCATTGAGAAAAACAAAAGAAAAGAAAAATAAAAAAAGGGGAGAGAAAAAGAAAAAAAAAAAGAGCAGAAAAATAAAAAGAGGACAAAATGCCCCAGAGTAAATGGTGAAATCAATGCATATGAGTTATACTTAAATTTGGGATTCATGAATATGTGGTAAACATAGTTAATGGGCAGTTAGATCTTGTATTGTGATTATATGGATTGTCTTAAGTTAGGTGGAAAAAGTTTATGTTAATTAAGGATTCAGATTTTAGTCCACTTGGCCAAATACAATCCTACCTTGACCCTAACCTCATTACAACTCTTAAAAGACCTCTTGATATGTGTATCTGTGTATTAATTCTTTGTTGATTGGTAGAAGAAAAGCAAGCCTTAGAAAGCAAGGTTAGTAGAGATTTGAGAGATCGAACCTTAAACACCTGAGCGATTAGAGTGCATACACTTCTAGTGAGGGTTCGACGCTCGACTCCTTGTTCCCTGCCTTCATGAGCTATTTTCTTCTTGCAAGTTATTTGTACTTTATCTTGTGATTTGAATTAGTGAAATCCAGTTCATATTTGTTCTTGAAAGATTTATTTACTTTTTTCACCAAGTAAGTGAATCATTTTAGCATGTAGTTGCATTCACATTCATAGGTTGCATTGCATGAGTCTTGCTTTTTCCTACTCATTTATTTTATCTCCTTAAGCTTAGCATGAGGACATGCTAATGTTTAAGTGTGGGGAGGTTGATAAACCACTATTTCATGATTCATATTGTGTTTAATTGAGTGGTTTTTATCAAGTCTTTACCCACTTATTCATATGATTTGCATGTATTTACAATTCTTTTCTAAAATTGTTCTATGATTGAAAACTCGCTTCCTAAAGATCTTTTAATTGTATATTTTTATTCTCCTTTATACCATTCGATGTCATGATCTGTGTGTTAAGTGTTTCAGGCTTCATGGGCAGCATTGACTTAGAGAATGGAGAGGAACCTTGCAAAAAGGGAAGGAGTACAAGAAATAAAGGAGACAACCAGCGAACAGCGACGCGCACGCATGGCTGATGCGTGCGTGTAATTTGGACAAAATCACAGCGACGCGTACGCGTGCTGGACGTGCACGCGTGGATTGGAGTTCGCGCAAATGATGCGAGCGTGTGCCTGACGCGCACGCGTGGAGAGGAAAATCGCTGAATGGCGCGTACACGTGATCGACGCATACGCGTGACATGCGCGATCTGCAGAAATTATAGAATACGCTGGAGATAGTTTTGGGCCGCGTTTTGATCCAGATTTTGGCCCAGAAACACAGATTAAAGTCAGGGAACATGCAGAGACTCAAGAGATCAGATCATAATTCACTTTTTATAGTTTAGATGTAGTTTTTAGAGAGAGATGCTCTCTCCTCTCTCTTAGGAATTAGGATTAGGATTTAGGATTTCTTCATCACGTTCAATGTTCCTTTCTTATGTATTTTCTCTTTCATTTGTTTATGAACTTTTCCATGTTGGATCTGATTTCTTTTATTAATATTTGATGTATTTCAGACATATGGCTTTTATTTAGTTTCTTATATTCTTGGTTTTAGTTGATTAATTAGTGACTCTTGAGTTATCAAACTCATCGTGTTTGATGATTGTATCTTTGCTGATTGATTTAGATTTCTATAACTCTAGTCTTTCCTCAGGAGTTGACTAGGACTTTAGGTGTTAAATTAATTGGTCCACTTGACTTACCTTCATAGTTAGAGGTTAACTGAGTGGGAGCAAAAATATAATTCTCATCACCATTGATAAGGATAACTAGGATAGGACTTCTAATTTTCATACCTTGCCAAGAGTTTTCTTAATTATTTATTTATTTTTCTTGTCAATTAAATTACTTGTTCAACCCTTTTGAAAACCCCAAAATATACCTTTGCATAACTAATAATAAGAACACCTCCCTGTAATTCCTTGAGAAGACAATATGAGGTTTAAATACTTCGATTATCAATTTTATCAGGGGTTTGTTACTTGTGACAACCAAAACGTTTGTATGAAAGGATTTTCTATTGGTTTAGAAGCTGTACTTACAATGCGATTATATATTTTTATAATTCTTTACCGATAGGAAATCCGATTCGTCACCGCCCTTATCTCTATAGGCTTGTGCTGCCTTTGGATTTGGATTGTGTTCCTCTATTTGGGCCCTTTATTGGGCTTTCCTGGCAATTTGGCCAAGCTCTTTGAGAAGAGGTCGGGTAGCTTGACCTGAGGAGGTCGGTCATCTCGTTGCTATTAATCCTGGGTCAGACAGTGCCCCTGCTCGAGCTTGGTCTTTCTTTTTGAGGTTGAGTCTTAGTTTTAGGACTTTGATCCTTCTCTGGTGAAGCCGAACTCGAGCATTTTGTCGACTTTATCTTTGTAGTGTTCTCCTATCCGAATGTGGAACGTTTTCTTTTGCTTCTTCTTTAAAAGCGCGCGCTTTTGCATTAGCGCTTTTAGCCTTGGGAATAGGCGAGGGTTTAGTACCCTTATTAATTGGCTTTTAATTACACCGTTTCTCTTAGCATCTCTATTTTGAATTTTCATTTTTCAGAAAAATGGTTTCTCTTCTCCGTAACTTCCCTTTTCTTTCTCTCTTTCTGTTTTTGCAGTTTATTGCTTTTCTTCCTGCGACGTTGTTTGGCGTTTTATTTAGTGCTTTCCTTTATTGTGAAAGGGCGACTCCTGATTCCATCTTCCACCTTCAACTTTGTCGAAGCTTTCTGCTTTTCCCAGGTTGGTTCTTCTAATGTCTTTTCTCCATGTTGGTAACTGTGATGACTTTGGGTATGAATAGTAACTTTGTTGATGAACCATTGTAGAGAGCAACGATTTTTTGTGTCATTTTCCCGTTTGGGAGGGTTTGTTTCTTTAAAAAAGGTGGCGTCTTTTGATGACTTCTTCTTGATACGTTTTGCTGCTTGGTAGTTCTGTTTGCTGATAAGCTGAAACTGTGAATTTGAACGGTAGTTATTTTGATGACTTTATTTGATTTGTAGCTTTCTGGGGTAATGACTTTCTTTTCTTCTTGGGATGTCATTTTTTGTGAGGGCTTTTCTTTGTCTTTGCTAGGGGTTTTATTTAGATGTTAGTCCTGTAGGTTTTCCTGAGTCCTTGTTCTGTTAACTGCCTCTAAAGCATGCCCATAGATCTCTTTGGTGTGGGTCCTGGGGTTTCCTTTTGTTGTCTGTACTGCGCTGGATTATGTTGTCCGAGTTGTTTTGATTTCATCCAGGATGTTCTTACCTTTTTAGCAATCCAATCTTCTTTTCTTGTTTGTAGGACTAGTTGGCCATGTCTTCTCGCAAAAATATTGTCAAGGCGTCTTATAAGGTTCCTGAGGGGATGTCCGATTGGCTGGACTCCCTTGTGTTGCTGTGTGTTTCTTTAGCCAATTTTGAGTTTTGTGTGGCGCTTAGAAGACATCATCGTATTTGTAGCAGTAAGGATCAGGAGAGCAGTTATGAGTTAATAGCACCTGATTCTGATGATAGAGTTTGCTTCCTGGTCCTGACTCAGGGGGCGTCCCTTTTTCTATGCCTATGACTTCTTTTTCAGCCAAATAAACATCACCTTTCCTTTTACTTCTTTTGAAACTGACCTGTTATGGTCCTGTAACGTAGCCCCTTCGCAGCTTCATCCGAATTCTTGGGGCTTCATCAAGATTTTTCAGCTTGTTTGTCAAGAATTTGCTGTTACACCTTCTCAAACTCTCTTTTTGTTTCTTTTCGTGTTGACCAAGCCTGGGACTTCCAAGAAGAAGGCTTCTTGGATTTTTTTAGGTCTGCCCAGGGGCATAAGGTTTTTTTCATGTATGACGACTCTTTTCGGGATTTTAAGAATTACTTCTTTAAGGTCCAGGCTGTTGAAGGAGCCCGGCCTTTCTTTCTGGATGAAAATAACGAACCCTGCTTTCCTTTCGAGTGGCAGAGGAACGTAGTGGTATCCCGGTATACTTGGGAGATGTTAGACGAGGTCGAGCAGGCCTTTGTAAATGTCTTGGAGGATATTTGGGGGGAACCTCCTCATCTGGATACTAAAAAATCTTTGCGGGACCCATCCCTTGTTCGAACTGCTTTGGGTATTACTTTGATATATTTTGTTTCTTGTTTTTCCTTTACTTTCTCCTTCTTTCCTGGTTTGTAAAACTGTTGGTTTTCATTTTTCAGAGATGGCCAAGAATAATGATGCAATGAAGGCTTTCAAAAAGGCGAGGAAGGCCACTGCAGCTCAGAACATCTCGACCCGGGTGGATGGGGAACGGTCCTCTCAGGTCTCGTTGAAGCCGTCTGAGCCGAGTTCTCCTGGCCCGAGGAGAATGATCCCTACTCCTCGAGTTCGTTTAGTGGATCCTCCACAGTCTTCTACTGCTGTTGTGGCTTCTTCTACAGCCGTCCCTCCTTCCAAAAGACCTCAGACCATTGAACCCTTCAATCTGGATGCGCCTGATTTTGATCCTATTGGATTTGTCAACCAGTAGATCGATCCTTATGGTGCCCTCTCTATGGATGATGTTTCTCTCCTTCATCACTTAGATTTTATAACTCGGAGTAGCATCAAGATGGCACATATGGGAGCTGCCCTGTACCGAACTGCCCAAAATCTTCCCCTTCATGCTACCAAGGCCTTTATAGAGGAGGCTAAGTGGGAGTTTGACAGAATGAAGGGTTTGAAGGAGGAGCTCCAATTGAAAGTGACCAAGCTGGAGAAGGAGTTAGAGAGTGAAAAGGTTAGTTCCGTTGCTTTGGCGGCTTCTGTGTAGTTGGCTGAAGACACAGCGTTGAGGCACAAGGATAGCTATGTCACGACCTACAGGGAAGTGATGCGTCTCAGGGGGGAGTTGGAGTCGGCCCGGGCTGATTATGCCGATCTCCAGGGTCACCTTGTGGGTAGCGTAACTGCTGCTTATGAGAACCTGAAGAACCAGGTTTGGGTTCTTGCCCCCAAGGTCGACCTTACTCTCTTCAGCCTAGACAATGTTGTGAAGGATGGCAAGATTTTCCCTGACGAAGATGATGATGTTGAACCTCCCTCTGTGCCTACTACCAAAGCCCTTCTGGCACCATCTTCTTCAGTTCCTGCAGTCGGTCATTCCGAATTGGAATCTGATTGTCAAATCTTAAACCAGGATGATGGGACAGTGGATGCTGTGCCTCTTCAGACTCGCCTTCTTTCACCTCTTGTTGATGCTGCCGAGAAGCCTTTGGATCCTTAATATATCTTTCTGGATGTCTGTGTGGACAGCCCAGCTTGTGGGCTTTTTTGAACTTTCTATATTTTGTAAATGGTGGTACTGACTTTGCTACATTCCTAGTTGCTTGTTTAATAACTTTTATCTTCAAAAACAAAGTAACTTCCAAGCTCTTGGGGCTAGTTTTGATAGCCCTTTGAGTTTATTATTATGACTTGTGCTTTTTACGACATGTTGATCTGCATTTGTCTGGTACCTTATTGTCTGACCACTTTGGATTACCTTTGTGTTTGCATACTTGTGGCTTGATTTTTTGAGGTTGCGGACATTTGTATGTTGATTTCCTCAGTTCGGTCACAAGTTTATTTTTAGTAATCCTCTTTTTTGGACCTTTGTCAGGTCTCTTTCAGGGATTTACTTTTTATAACTTGTTTGTGGGAGGCCGACTTCATCACGTCGGGTCCTTCTAAGTTATTTTTGTAATCCTCTTTCTTAGACCTTGTTCGGGTCTCTTTCAGGGATTACTTTTATAACTTTTATGTTTTGGGCTGACGTCATCACATCGGGCCCTTCTAAGTTATTTTTGTAATCCTCTTTCTTGGACCTTGCTCAGGTCTCTTTCAGGGATTACTTTTATAACTTTTTTTTGTTTTGGGCTGACTTCATCATGTCGGGCCCTTCTAAGTTATAGTAATCCTCTTTTATAGGGCTGGCCAAATCTCTTTCCAGGGATTAACTTATAACTTTGGTTATTGCGACTTGGTCCGACTTCTTCATGTCGGCCAGTCTTTAAGTTATTTTTTTAGCAATCCATTTTATTAGGACCTCGTCAGGTCCTTTCTATGGATCACTTTCGATAACTTCTTGCATTATTCTATTTTCATCTTTGCCAATTTTGTAGAAATTGGGTTTAACCCCTGTTTGGTCGACATTTTAATGAATTTGGTTTTCATTTCTGTTGGTCTTTATCGTGACCGCGTAGTGAATTTGATTTTCACTTTCTGCCAATCTGTAGCTTTATAATCAGACGATGAATGTTTCAGATTAATGCGGCTTGAGAATTTGTAGAAGATCTAAACAGATTTTATTCAAAAGAAAATGCAAATATATATATGCGGGAGATTTATCCTCTAAGTCGGGTGATTTGTAGGTCTTGGCTTGGCACCTCATTAAAAAACCTTTTTAGGAAAAAAGTGCGCCTTATCCTAAGATCCTTTATCATCCCTAATGGTAGTACCTTCTTAAGTTGTAGGCGTGCCATGACCTAGGAAGCTTTCGTCCATCGAGTTCGGACAGTATGTAGTAGCCCTTTCCCAGTACTTCTATTACTCGGTAGGATCCTTTCCAGTTTGCTGCCAGCTTTCCTTCTCCAGGTCGGGTTGTTTCGATATCATTTCGAATTAGGATGAGGTCGTTCTAAGCAAAAACTTGCTATACTACCTTTTGATTATATCTCGAAGCCATTCGACGTTTTAATGCTTCTTCCCTAATCCGTGCTCTTTCTTGGACTTTCGAAAGTAGGTCGAGTTCTTCCCTTTGAAGTTAGGAGTTGGCTTCTTCACTATAGTGGATCACTCTAGGCGACCCTTCTTTAATCTCTACTGGGATCATTGCCTCCATTCCGTACGCTAATCGGAAGGGTGATTCCTTTGTGGTGGAATGTGGCATTGTTCGGTATGCCCATAGAACTTGCGAGAGCTCCTCGGCCCAGACTCCCTTTGCGTCCTGTAATCTTCATTTCAGCCCAGCCAATATGACTTTGTTGGCGACTTCGGCTTGTCCATTGGCTTGGGAATGATCTACGAAAGTAGATTGCTGTTTTATGTTCAAATCGGCCACCAATTTTCTGAAACCTGCATCTGTGAACTGGGTACCATTGTCTGTGGTAATGGAGTATGGAACCCCAAACCTTGTGACAATGTTCCTATATAGAAATTTTTGACTTCTTTGAGCAGTGGCATTAGTTAGGGGTTCTGCCCAGATCCACTTTGTGAAATAGTCTACCCCTACAATGAGGAATTTAACTTGTCCCGACCCCTGAGGGAAGGGTCCGAGAAGGTCGAGTCCCCATTTTGTGAATGGCCATGGTGAGGTCACGCTGATGAGTTCTTCTGGCGGGGCGATGTGAAAATTGGCATGTTTCTGACATGGTTGTCGTCTTTTTACGAACTCTGTGGCTTCCTTTTGTAGAGTTGGCCAATAAAATCCTGCTCAAAGTACTTTTTTGGTAAGTGCTTGCGCTCCGAGATGATTGCCACAAATGCCGCTGTGTACTTCTTCTAGAACTTCCTTTGTGTTAGAAGTCGGCACACATTTTAACAATGGTATTGAAATCCCTCTTTTGTATAGAGTGTTGTTTATGATAGTGTTGTATTGTGCCTCCCGTTTTAACCTCTTTGCCTCCTTTTTCCTTTGTGAGGAGTGTCTCTGTTTTGAGGTAATTAATTATGGGAGTCATCCATCCTTGATCCTGACCTGTTATGGCTAGGAATTTCTCTTCTTCCGAGATTGATGGATTTTGCAGAATTTCTTAGATGGGGCTTCTATTGTTGCCCTCTGGTTTGGTGCTGGCTAGTTTTGAGAGTGCGTTAGCTCGGGCATTCTGTTCTCGGGGTATGTGACGGACCACATATTCTCCGAGTTGTCTGAGCTATTCCTTGGTTTTGTCCAAGTACTTTTTCCTGGTGGGATCTTTGGCTTGGTAGCTTCCTACTATTTGTGAAGTGACTACTTGTGAGTCGCTGAAGATGATAAGCTTTTAAGCTCTAACCTCCCTAGCTAGCTTCAAACCATCTAGTAGTGCCTCATATTCCGCTTGGTTGTTTGAGGCAGGGAACCCGAATTTGAGGGACAGTTCGATTTGGGTTCCTTGGTTGCTTTCAATTATCACACTCGCACCGTTTCCAGTTTTATTTGAAGAGCCGTCTATGTAGAGATTCCATTCCGTGGGGATTTCCAGTGTGTCTGTAAATTCTGCAATGAAGTCAGCCAGGTATTGTGATTTGATGGTTGTCCGAGCTTCGTATTGAAGATCGAATACGGACAACTCGACTGCCCATTGCAAGATTCTGCCCGCTAGGTCTGTTTTCTGTAAAATCCCTTTTTTGGGCTGGTTAGTCCGAACCTTAATGGTGGAGCTTGGTAGTATGGACGAAGTCATCGAGATGTTAGTATGAGAGCATAGGCAAATTTTTCTATTTTTTGGTAGTTCAGCTCGGATCCTTGCAATGCTTTACTGATGAAGTATACATGTTGTTGCCCACTGTCGTCTTCTTGAACTAGTGCTGAGGCTGCTGCCCGACTTCCTACTGCGAGGTACAATATGACTGGCTCTCCTTCCCGTGGCCGAATTAGGATAGGTGGCTGTCCCAGGAACCTTTTGAAATCCTGGAAGGCTTGCTCGCACTCCGTTGTCCATTGAAACTTCTTTCCCTTCCTTAGAGTGGCGTAGAAGGGAAGAGATCTTATTGCCGATCCTGCTAGAAATCTGGACAAGGCTGCTAACCTCCCGTTGAGTTGTTGTACCTCTTTGACACAAGTCGGACTCTTCATGTCGAGTATGGCCTGGCACTTATCCGGGTTTTCCTCGATTTCTCTTTGTGTGAACATAAAACCCAAGAATTTGCTAGCTTCTACTGCGAAGGTGCATTTTGCAGGATTGAGTCACATGCCATGCCATCTTATAGTGTCGAATACTTGAGTCAGGTTGGACAATAGCATCTCTTCATTTTGTGTCTTTATTAACATGTCGTCCACATAGACTTCCATGATATTTTCGATGTGATCCGTAAAGATCTTATTCATTAATATCTGATAAGTAGCTCTCGCATTTTTAAGACCAAAAGGCATAACGATGTAGCAGTAGTTTGCTTTTGGGGTTAAAAAGGAAGTTTTTTTCTTGGTCGGGTGGATACATTGGGATTTGATTGTATCCCGAGTATGCATTTATAAACGGGAGGTATTTATATCAGGAGGAGGCATCTACCAGAGCGTCGATCCTTGGGAGTGGATAAGGATCTTTTGGGCAGGCTTTGTTGAGACCAGTGTAGTCGGTGCACATTTGCCACTTCCCGTTTGATTTTTTCACCAAGACGACGTTGGCTAGCCATAGTGGGTACTTGACTTCTCTTATGAATCCTGCCTCCAGTAGAGCTTGTACCTGCTCTTCCACAGCTTGGGATCGTTCTGGTCTGAGCTTTCTACGCCTCTGTTGTACCGGCCAAGATCCTGGATAAACTGATAACTTGTGGCACATTAACTTGGGGTCTATGCCTGGCATGTCTGTGGCCTTCCATGCAAAGAGGTCGACATTATCTCGCAAGAACTATACGAGTGTTTCTTTTATGTCTCCTTTTAGGATTGTACCGATATTGGTTGTTTGGTCTGGGGTGTTCCCGATCTGGACTTTCTCTACCTCACCTTCGAGTTGTGGGCGGAGTTCTTTTCGCCTCTGCATTCCACCAAATTCGATTGTGTGGAATTCTTCTCCTCTACCTCTGAGGTTTAGGCTTTCATGGTAACAGCGGCGTGCCATCTTCTGGTCTGCTTTTATGGTAGCTATCCCCTCTGCAGTTGGGAATTTCATGCATAGATGTGGAGTCGAGACTATTACACCGAGCTGATTCAATGTTGTCCATCCTATTAAGGCGTTGTAGGCTGAACTTACGTCAACCACGATGTAATCTATCTTGAGTGTTCTTGACTGGTTTCCTTTTCCAAAAGTTGTGTGTAGTGAGATGTACCCAAGCGGTTGAACCGGGGTGTCTCCCAGTCCGAACAGGCTGTTCGGGTATGCTCTAAGTTCTTTTTCTTTCAGGCCGAGCTTGTCAAAGGTAGTTTTAAACAAGATGTTGGCGGAGCTCCCTTGGTCTATCAGTGTGCGGTGGAGATTTGCGTTTGCCAGTATAACAGTGATGACCATGGGATTGTCGTGTCCCAAGATGATACCGGATGCGTCTTCTTTAGTGAAAGTAATTGCGGGGATGTCAGGGGCTTCCCCCTTTCCCTCGACAAGATATACTTCTTTAAGATATCTTTTGCGAGATGATTTGGAGACTCCTCCTCCCGTAAATCCGCCGTGTATCATGTGGACGTGTCTTTCTGGTGTATGAGGTGGTCGCTCAGTTCGTCCGATATCTTCTTCCCTTCTTCTTTTTCTTTGTTCATCGTCCCGGGTGGCCAGATACCGATCTAATTTCCCTTCTCATACTAGCTTTTCTATGACATTCTTTAAGTCAAAACATTCGTTGGTGGAATGCCTGTGAATTCAATGATATTCACAATATTCGGTCCGGTTTTCTCCTCCTTTTTTGCCTTTGAGTGGTCGAGCTGGAGGTATTTTTTTAGTGTGGCAAACCTCTCTGTATACATCCACAAGGGACACCCGAAGAGGGGTGTAATTGTGGTATTTTTTTATTTTTTTCCCATGTCGATATTCCTTCTTTTTGGCCTCTTGTCCTTATCCCGGGAGGGATAGGTGAATCCGGATTTTGAGGTTTCTCCCAGTCGAGAGTTTTCCTCCATGTTGATGTACTTCTCTGCACATTCTTGCACTTTGTTCAAAGATGTGGGGTGTTTTTTTGATATAGATTGGCTAAAAGGTCCCTCTCGCAAGCCATTGATGAGGCCCATAATAGCAGCCTCTATTGGTAGGCTTTGTATATTCAGGCACGTTTTGTTGAATCTTTCCATGTAGTTGCGAATACTTTCCCGTTCTCCTTGCTTGATTCCTAATAGACTTGGGGCGTGCTTAGCCTTATCTTTTTGGATGGAGAATCTGGCCAAAAACTTCTGGGCTAAGTCGTCAAAACTCGAGATGGACATAGGAGGTAGATTGTCGAACCATCTAATTGCTGTCTTTGTTAAAGTAGTTGGAAAGGCTTTGCAGCGAACTGCATCTGAGGTGTCGGTGAGGTACATTCTACTTCTAAAATTGCTGAGATGATGGCCGGAATCTGTAGTGCCATTGTACAAAATCATATCTGGGAGTTTAAAGTCTTTTGGGATTTTGGTATTCATGATCTCCCTGGTAAATGGATTTAGGTCCTTGCGGTAGCTATCCTCATGAGGGGATCGATTAGCTTTGGTCTTGAGATCGGCTTCGAGCTTTATGAGTTTGTCCTCCAATTTCAGACGTCGCCTTATTTCTTTTTGTAGGTCTTTCTCAGCCTCTTGTTGACGTAAGACTTCTTCTTCAAGTTGTTTTAAACAGTCTTGAAGCGCTTCCATGGCTCCCGCGTTTGGAGAATTCTTTTCGTTGTTAAGTTGAGGAGTATCCTTTGGTGTAGTGTTCGCGTTTTTGTGCGGCATTCTATCCTCTAGATCTGAATCGTGGTCGTTGTCATGGTCGTCTGCCATGGTGGTGGGATGACTTCCAAGTTCCCCGGCAACGGTGCCAATGTTCCGTGGGTCACCTGAAACTGTAGGTTGATCTCGGACGAGATCTTTTATACTGGTCGGAGCTGTTGTGTCTGACTTGTTGGACTCAGTGGTGGTGCCAGTCCTTCATCACAGGAGGTTGGTGGTACCTGCAAGGGACTCTGATGCTTAAGTTAGCAAGGGTATTAAGCAGGTTTTTAGTCGAATCAGAGTATGAGTTATACCTGGGTGCTCCAGTGTATTTATAATGGTGTAGAGTGACCTTTTTCAGATAAGATAAGTTAGTTATCTTATCTTATCTTTATCTTATCTTTCATGGGAACCGCCCTTATCTCTACAGGCTTGTGCTGTCTTTGGATTTTGGTCGTGTTCCTCTATTTGGGCCCTTTATTGGGCCCTTTATTGGGCTTTCTTGGCAATTTGGCCGAGCTCTTTGAGAAGAGGTCGGGTAGCTTGACCTGAGGAGGTCGGTTGTCTCATTGCTAATCATCCCGGGTCGGACAGCTCGACCCAGGGTATGAACAGATGGTAAATTGAATTTTAAAGAAAATTGAGGTTTGAGGTTTTGAACGAAAACTTGATTTTATTGAACTTTGGTAGTCCATAACTTGAACCTCAAATTCTGAATGACGATGAGATTTGTTTCAAATCAAAGAGGGTTTCATAAGCTTGAGAACAATATAAAATTTGTAGAAAACGGAATCTTGTAGAGGAAGTTATAAACGCCGGAAATCTAGTACAAAAAAACTGAAAATTTTTAAAATACAGCAGAACCAGAATTTCTGGTGTGTGCCCAGGCACACTGGTTTGCACACGCACCCAGCAGTAGCAACAACTTCACTTGTGCGTATGCACGCCTTTGTGTGCACACACACCTGGTGTTTTACAGAAGATGTGCGTACGCATGCCATGGTGCGCACGCACGAACCAGGGTATGCTTTTTGCTGGTGGCACTCGCATAGGTGAGGCGGACGCACACTAAGTAGTTTCTGGTTAGTGTGCGCAAGCACACATTCGTGCGCACGCACACGCTCTGCCTTTCACAAACTGTGAGCATGCAGACGTGTTTGCGTCCGTACACTCTTTGTTTTTCCAGCACTCATATTTCTATGATTCAAACATGGTTTCGAACCTCTAAACCTCTGTTTTTATTCTTTTAACCCCAGATCTTATTAGTAAGCTTAGTAATTAGTTGAAGCTAGGAACTTGAGGTAATTTGGGGATGCAGAGAAGGGTAAACGTGATGATTTATAAGAGAATGATGTGAAAGCTAAATGAATACATGTTGCTATGGCTAAAAAGAACAAATGTAAGGAAATGATGATGATAAATGATGAGATTCGGGGATGACTGTGTGTGGCCAAAATGGTCGATATGGCAAGTTGAGGATGGAAGTTCCTCTCTTGTCGTGATGTAGATATGGGGAAGGTGGAAAGGCACTTTCCTTTGTATTGTTTCCCCCACATTCTTCTCTAGTTGCAAGGTGGAAAGGCACACTCCTTCGATGTGAAAAGGCATTCTCCTTCGTGAAACCTCCAGGAGAAGGTGGAAAGGCACTCTCCTTCGTTTATGATCCTCCTGGAGATGCGCAACCTAGAGACCGATGTCTGGGTTAGCTACCAGATGTGTCGGGTTCTGGCAAAGTAACCGATACGTGAGCTCACGGCCAGTAGGATAGACATTCATCATATGCATTTTGTTTGTTTGTTTGCTATGCCTTACTTGGGATTACCTAACTGAATATATTATGATAATTGTGATAACTGCTACTTGCACTTCTTGTCTCCTACTTGTGCTTGAAATTGTCTGTTTGTCTGTATTTGTAAACCCACTGGAGATGGAGGAATGGTGGAAAGGTGGCCAGGCTGGGTGTTAAGATAAAGTTTAAGTTAAGTTTAGAATTCCCTAGAAACCTACCCCTTTTATGGTTTATGTTTAGTAAATTTTAAGTTTTATAATCTGAGTGTCGGCATTCTAGGATTGCCTCTGGCATTCCCAAGACCTTATATATTATGTGTGTGGCACCGTTACCATGCTGAGAACCTCCAGTTCTCACCCCATACTGTGTTGTTGTTTTCAGATGCAGGTCGAGAGGCTTTTCGCTAGGCGTCTAGATTCTTGAGGCGGAGTAGTCCCTGGGTTCTTTTGATTATCAGTTTATGTATATATATGTACTTAGCTTTCTTTCCAAGAAACTTGATTATTTTGTCCCTCATAGAGGTTATAGGAGAGTTAAGGTTTTACTTCTATATTTTGGATATTTTGGGATACTTGTATATGTATGTAAATATTCTCCGACCAGCCTTGGCTTCGCAGGCTGAGTCAGGAGCTAATTATGATGTATTCTTGGCTATCTATCCACTCTTTCGCTTATTCATATCTATGATCTTTAGGTTTTTTAGCCCGCAAGTATTTCCGTTTCCTGAGTGTTGTGCTTTTTATTTTGCGATTTAGCTTTACCCGTTTTTCAAGACTTCTAGTATATTATATTTTTTCACTATTATACGTATGTATTTTACTGATTAGAGGTCTGTAACATCACACTACCTCTGTTCTACGACTTAAGCGTAAAGCTCTGTAGGCGTTACATTTTTCGTTTAGAATTAACGAAAAAATACCTACAAAAACTGCGTTATGTCCTAGAAATAAAGGACAAGGATCAAAATCATTTTGAGAAAAAAATAGAGACCAAATTAATAATTTATTTTATTTCTCAGTATAATTAGAGGGTTAGTTAGAAATAGAAAAAAAATTAATATATACAGAAAATTTGAGATATTTTTTTCTATTTTTCTAAAATATGGGAGATTTAGAAAATGCTATGAGAAATTGTAAAATTCTTTTTTAATTTTATGAAATCGAATTTGCCGGAACAAATTGCATTCTTTCAAATTTTTTAGAAAGCCAATTCGTTCCGGAACAACTTGTAATTTTGTTAAAAAAATATTTAAAAACAATTGTTGGAGGCGAATTATACTTTTTTTTTTTATAAAATGGATGAATTGTGAAAAATGAATACGCTGGATCAAATTCCATACATATGATAATTAGTGACAAACTCAAAAACTTTTAATAATAGAGACAAAATTACATTAAAATAAATTTTGTTCAATATCCTTATTTATACGATATCTAACTGGGATATGGACATTGAGAAGAATTAGTACATAATTTTCTTTTTTAAAATATTATTTATTATATATAATTTATAAAAAAATATTTTTTTATTATTTTCAAAACTTGCACTAAGAATTTATTAATTAAATTATGAGTAATTTATTATCTCAACTAATTTTATTTTTATCATTTTTACATATTTAATAAATATACAAACGAATCAATAGCCAATATTAATGCATTAGTATTTATAATTTAAAACTACAATTATATGTAAAAACCTAAAAAAAAATTATACCTATATATAAAAAGTAGATTGATATAAAATAATAAAAATTTACAATGTTTTTTTAAGGTTGTACATAATTAAGATTAAAAAATCAAACTTAAAAGGATCTATAGTCACTGTTGTGAAGTGTGACCTAAAAAGATATATAGTCACAGTTTTAGAATGTGATCTAAAAAGATCTATGATCACAGTTGTAAAGTGTGATCTAGAGGGTTTATGGTCACGATTTCAAAGTGTGACCTAAAGATATTTATGGTCACAGTTTTAAAAAATGACCTAAAAGAGGTCTATGGACACGGTTTTATTGCGTGACCTAAAGGGTTCTGTTCATACCCTGACCCAAAAACAAAACTAGGTCCAAAATAATAGAAGCTCAGTCAAAGAATCCAACCTCTACTCCTACCCGATCTTATAGAGGTTGGGCGCAATGACGGAAGTTTAGCTCTACGTAGGTGAATAAGTAACTAACTCCTAAGTTATCTCCTACTTATCTAGAAGGGAGATCTCAACAACTTTCCTAGGAAAAAGAAAAACGACTATCTACCATCAAGGGTGAAACTACTCTAAAAAGGTGGTTATCTATTCTACTATAAATACACTGACACTCTCAGATATATTCAGATCCTAATCTACAAAAAGACCTACTTAAACCCTTACTAACTTAAGCATCAGAGTTCCTTGCAGGTACCACCCCACCTCCTTACGAGGAACTTGGATGGCAGTACCTCGGCACTAATGAAGTCAGACGCTGCCTTAAAAGGAATCTGGACCTCACATTTAGGCCATAAAGCAACCCAATTTCAGGTAACCATCGGAACATTGGCACCGTTGTTGGGGATCCAGAATTTTACACCTAATCATGGCGAATAATTAATTCGAAGACGATCACACGGTATCTGAGTCAAAACCAAAATCTCATAACAATGACTGAGCACTCATGATACCTCCACGACATGAAAGAGCGAGTGGCCCCATGGAGAAGGTATGTCAGGAAATCCACCTCCTCGGCAAATCCATTCAGAGATACATCCACTTGAAAATGAAGAGACCCCGCATCTAATCGAGATCATGGGACTCGTACACGGGCACCATGGCCAATTAGAACAACTTGAGCAGGAGATTGAGTGACAAAGAGAAGCTAAAAGAGATTTGTGAAAGAGGGTACGTCGACGAAGAGAGCTAGAAGAAAAGCTCTCGTAGCTAGAGGCTGATCTGTGAAGTCGGAGTAATCGTGCGAATTGGGAAGAAAGCTCTCTTAGAGGAGAAGATCCGTTGATAGAACAGATCATACGGACTAGGATTCCTAGGAACTTCAAAAGTCCTGACATGGACCTAAATGACAGAACGACCGACCCAAGACATCACCTCAGCAATTTTAAAAGTCGGATGTACTTGGCTGACATGTCTGACGTAACTTTCTGCAAAACTTTCCTAACAACGTTAACTAAAGCGGCGATGAAGTGGTTTGATAGTCTACCACCTAAGTCAGTAACTTGTTTCGATTTTGTAGAATTTAGGTTTTTAGCCCTCGTTTTTATCGTGATCGCGCAGTGAATTCGATTTTCACTTTCTGTCGATCTGTAGCTTTACAATTGGGCGATGAATGTTTTCAGAATAATACGACTTGAGCATTTGTAGAAAATCTGAACAAATTTTATTAAAAGAGAATGCAAATATACATGAGGAGTTAACTTCCTAAGTCAGGTGATTTGTAGGTCTTGGCGGGGCGCCTCGTTAAAAAACCTTTTTCAGGAAAAAGAGTGCGCCTTGTCCAAGATCTTTTATCATCCCTAGCTATAGTACCTTCTTAGGTTGCAGGCGTGCCATGATCTAGGAAGCTCTCGCCCGTCGAGTTCGGGAAGTTTGTAGTAGCCCTTTCCCAATACTTCTATGACTCGGAAGAGTCCTTTCCAGTTTGCTGCTAGCTTTTCTTCTCCAGGTCGAGTTGTTCCTATGTCGTTTTGGATTAGGATAAGGTCGTTTTCAACAAAGGCCCGCTGTATTACTTTTCGGTTGTATCTGGAGGGCATTCGTCTTTTCAGCGCCTCTTCCCTTATCCGAGCTTTCTCTTGGATTTCTGGAAGTATGTCGAGCTCTTCCCTTTGAAGTTGGGAATTGACTTTTTCGCTAAAATGGATTACTCTGGGTGATCCTTCTTCGACCTCCACTGGGATCATTGCCTCCATTTCGTAAGCTAATCGGAAGGGTGACTCCTTTGTCATGGAATGTGGAGTCGTTCGGTATACCTATAGGACTTGTGGGAGTTCCTCATCCCAGGCTCCCTTTGCATCCTGTAATCTCCATTTTATCCCTGCTAATATAACTTTGTTAGCAGCTTCGGCTTGCCCATTGGCTTGGGGTGCTCAACAGAGGTGAATTGTTGTTTTATATTCTGGTCGGCCGCTAGTTTTCTGAAGCCCGCGTCTGTGAACTGGGTACCATTGTTTGTAGTGATGGAGTATGGAACTCTGAACCTTGTGACGATGTTTCTATACAGGAATTTCCGACTTCTTTGAGCTGTGGCATTGGCTAGGGGTTCTGCCTCGATCCATTTTGTGAAGTAGTCTATTCCTACTATGAGGAATTTGACTTGTCCTGATCCTTGAGGAAAAGGTCCGAGGAGATCGAGTCCCCATTTTGCGAATGGCCAAGGTGAGGTTACACTGATGAGTTCCTCTGGCAGAGCGGTGTGGAAGTTGGCATGCTTTTGACATGGCGAACATGTCCTTACGAATTCTGTGGCTTCTTTTTGTAGGGTTGGCCAATCCTGCTCGTAGTACTTTTTTGGCGAGTGCTTACGCTCCGAGGTGATTGCCACAAATGCCACTGTGTACTTCTTCTAGGATATCTTTAGTGTTGGAAGTCGGCACGCATTTTAGCAATGGTATTAAGATCCCTCTTTTGTATAAAGTATTATTTATGATGGTATAGTATTGTGCTTCCCGTTTTAACCTCTTTGCCTCTTTCTCATCTGTAGGGAGGGCCTCTGTTGTGAGGTAATTAATTATGGGGGTCATCCATCCCTGATCGCGACCTGTTATAGCTAGGACCTTTTCTTCTTCTGAGATTGATGGCTTCTGTAGAATTTCTTGGATAAGGCTTCTATTGTTGCCTCCTGGTTTGGTGCTGGCTAGTTTTGAGAGTGCATTGGCCCGGGCATTCTGTTCTCGGGGTATGTGTCGAATCTCATACTCTCCGAGTTGTCCGAGCTGTTCCCTGGTTTTGTCCAAGTACTTTTTCATAGTGGGATCTTTGGCTTGGTAGCTTCCTGTTATTTGTGAAGTGACTACTTGTGAGTTGCTGAAGATGATAAGTTTTTTAGCTCCAACCTCCCTAACCAGTTTCAAACCAGATAATAGTGCCTCATATTCCGCTTGATTGTTTGAGGCAGGAAACCCGAATTTGAGGGAGAGGTCGATTTGGGTCTCCTGGTCGCTATCAATTATTACGCCTGTGCCACTTCCCATTTTATTCGAGGAGCCATCCACATATAGATTCCATTCTGCGGGGACTTCTGGTGTGTCTGTAAATTCTGCAATGAAGTCGGCCAGATATTGAGATTTGATGGCCGTCCGAGTTTCGTATTGAAGATCGAATTTGGATAGCTCGACTGCCCATTGCAAGATTCTGCCTGCCAAGTCTGTTTTCTGTAAGATTCCTTTTATGGGCTGGTTAGTCCGAACTATAATGGTGTGAGACTGGAAATATGGGCGAACTCGTCGAGATGTTATTATGAGAGCGTAAGCGAACTTTTCTATTTTCTGGTAGTTCTGCTCGGACCCTTGTAACGCTTTGCTGATAAAGTATATGGGTTGTTGCCCACTGTTGTCTTCTCGGACCAGTGCTGAGGCTATTGCCCGATTTCCCATCGCGAGGTACAAGATGAGTGGTTCTCCTTCCCGTGGCCGACTTAATATAGGTGACTGTCCCAGAAATTTTTTGAAGTCTTGGAAGGCTTGCTCGTATTCAACTGTCCATTCAAACTCCTTTCCCTTCCTTAGAGTGGCGTAGAAGGGGAGAGATCTTATTGCTGATCCCGCCAGGAATCTGGACAAGGCTGCTAACCGCTCGTTGAGTTGTTGTACCTCTTTGATACAAGTCAGGCTTTTCATGTCGAGTATGGCCCTACACTTGTCCAGGTTTGCCTCGATTCCTCTCTGTGTGATCATAAAACCCAGGAATTTACCAGCTTCTACTGCGAATGTACATTTCGTGGGATTGAGTCGCATGCCATGTCGTCTTATGGTGTTGAATACTTGTGTCAGGTCGGATAATAACATCTCTTCGTTTTGCGTCTTTACTAGCATGTCATCTACGTAGACCTCCATGATCTTTCCGATGTGATCCGAAAAAACTTTGTTTAATAATCTTTGGTAAGTGGCTCCCGCATTTTTGAGACCGAAGGGCATAACAATGTAGCAGTAATTTGCCTTTGGGGTTAAGAAAGAGGTTTTTTCTTGGTCGGGTGGGTACATTGGGATTTGGTTATATCCCGAGTATGCGTCCATAAAGGAGAGGTATTTGTATCCGGAGGAGGCATCTACCAGTGCGTCGATGTTTGGGAGCGGATAAGGATCTTTCGGGCAAGCTTTGTTGAGATCAGTATAGTCGGTGCACATTCTCCACTTCCCATTTGACTTTTTTACCAAAACGACATTAGCAAGCCATAGCGGGTATTTGACTTCTCTTATGAAGCCTGCCTCCAGTAGAGCTCGTACCTGTTCTTCCACTGCTTGAGAGCGTTCTGGTCCTTGCTTTCTGCGCCTTTGTTGTACCGGCCGAGATCCTGGGTAGACTGCCAGCTTATGGCACATTAGTTTGGGATCTATGTCTGGCATGTCTGCGGCCTTCCATGCAAAGAGGTCGGCGTTGTCGCGTAGGAATTGTCTGAGTGATTCTTTTATGTTCCCTTTTAGGAGCATGCCGATGTTAGTTGTTTGGTCTGGGGTGTTCCCGATCTGGATTTTCTCTATTTCTCCTTCAGGTTGTGGGCGGAGCTCCTCCCGCCTCCGAACTCCACCGAGCTCGATTGTGTGGAATTCTTCTCCTCTACCTCTGAGGTTTAGACTTTCTTTGTAACAGCGGCGCGCCATCTTCTGATCTGCCTTTACTGTGGCTATTCCTTCTGCGGTTGGGAACTTCATGCATAGATGTAGAGTTGAGACTATTGCGCCGAGTTGATTTAACATTGCCCGACCTATTAGGGCATTGTAGGCTGAGCTTACGTCAACAACGATGTAATCTATTTTGAGTGTTCTTGACTGACTTCCTTTTCCAAAAGTTGTATGGAGCGGGATGTATCCCATTGGTTGAACCGGGGTATCTCCTAACCCGAACAGGCTGTCCGAATATGCTCTGAGTTCTTTTTCTTCCAAGCTGAGTTTGTCGAAAGCGATTTTGAATAAGATATCAGCAGAGCTCCCCTGGTCTATCAATGTGCGGTGAAGATTTGCGTTTGCCAGTATAATAGTGATGACCATGGGATCGTCATGCCCTGACGCGACGTCGAATGCGTCTTCGTTGGTAAAAGTGATCGCCGGGATGTCGGGTGCTTCCTTCTTTTCTGCGACGTGGTATACGTCTTTGAGATGTCTCTTGCGGGATGATTTGGAGATTCTTCCCCCGGAAAATCCGCCGTGTATCATGTGGACATGTCTTTCTGGTATCCGGGATGATCGCGCGGTTGGTCCGACGTCTTTTTGTCTTCTTCTTTTCCTTTGTTCATCATCACGGGTGGCCAGGTATCGATCTAGTTTTCCTTCTCGTACGAGCTTTTCTATGACGTTTTTTAAGTCAAAACACTCATTGGTGGAGTGCTCATGGATCCGATGGTATTCACAATATTCAGCCCGGTTTCCTCCTCCTTTTTTGCCTTTGAGTGGTCGAGCTGGTGGTATTTTTTCTGTATTGCAAACCTCTCTGTAGACATCCACAATAGACACCCGAAGAGGGGTGTAATTGTGGTATTTTTTGATTTTCTCTTCATGGCGATCTTCTTTCTTTCTAGAATCTTTGTCTTTATCCCGAGAGGTGAACTCGGCCTTTGAGGTCTCTCCTAATCGGGAGTTTTCTTCCATATTGATGTACTTTTCCGCTCGTTCTTGCTCCTCGTTCAGAGACATGTGGTACTTCTTTGATATAGATTGACTAAAAGGCCCTTCTCGCAGGCCATTAATGAGGCCCATGATAGCGGCTTCTGTTGGCAGGTTTTGTATATCCAGGCATGTCTTGTTGAATCTCTCCATGTAGTTGCGCAGGGTTTCCCTTTCTCCTTATCTGATTCCCAGTAAGCTCGGCGCATGTTTAGCTTTGTCCTTTTGGATGGAGAATCTGGCCAGGAACTTCTTGGCCATGTTGTCAAAACTCGAGATGGATCTAGGAGGGAGGTTGTCGAACCATCTAATTGCTATTTTTGTTAAAGTAGTTAGAAAGGCTTTGCAACGAACTGCATCTGAGGCGTTCGTGAGATACTTTCTCCTCCTGAAGTTGTTGATATGATGGATGGGATCCGTAGTGCCGTCGTACGAGGTCATGTCTGGGAGTTTAAAGTCTTTTGGGATTCTTGTCTTCATGATCTCCTTGGTGAATGGATCTTGCTCCTTGCGGGTGCTATCTTCGGGAGTGGATCTGCCGGCTTTAGTCTTGACATCGGCTTCAAGTTTTAGGAGTTTGTTCTCCAATTCTCGACGTCGCCTTATTTCTCTTTGCAGGTCCTTCTCAGCCTCTCGTTGGTGTAGAGCTTCTTCCTCAAGTTTTAACCGATCTTGAAACGCATCCAGGGCTCCCTCGTTTGGGGAGTTCTTTTTGTTGATTTGGGAAGTATCTTTTGGTGTAGTGTCTGTATTTTTATACGGTGTTCTATCCTCTAGATCTGAGTCGTAGTTGTTGTCATGGTCGTCTGCCATGGTGCTGGGATGACTTTCAGGTTCCCCGGCAACGGCGCCAATGTTCCGAGGGTTACCTGAAACTATAGGTCGATCTCGGACGAGATCTTCTGTACTGGTCGGGCTATTGTGTCCGACTTGGTGATGGTGCTGATCCTTCATCCCCAGAGGATGGGGGATACCTGCAAGGGACTCCGATGCTTAAGTTAGCAAGGGTATTAAGCAGGTATTGAGTAGAATCAGAGTATGAGTTATACATGGGTGCTCCAGTGTATTTATAGTGATGAGGCGTGACCTTTTTTAGATAAGATAAGTTAGTTATCTTATCTTATCTTACCTTCTAGGTGAGGTCAGCTTATCTTCGTGGGAACCGCCCTTCCCTTTGTAGGCTTGGGCTGCCTTAGGATTTGGAGCGTGTTCCTCTATTTGGGCCCTTCTTTGGGCTTTTCTGATGACTTAGCCGAGCTATTTGGAAAGAGGTCGGGTTGTCCTAACCTGAAGAGGTCGGTTGCTTTGTTTGTAGAACATCCTGAGTCAAACAGCTTGATCCCGGATATGAACAGCATCCCTATCCAAATTTTTGGCAGGATCAACTATGAAATCTCTACCCCTGTTCTCAATACTCAAGAAAGGGAGCCAATTTGCATGAACTCAGAAATATGAACAAGCTTTTCAAGACTTCAAAAACTTCCCGAGTCAACAACTAATCCTCACCCGACTTGTTCCAGAGGAAGAGTTCGTGTTATACTTAGTAGTTGCAAATAGAGCCATAGCCTCAGCCTTAGTTCAAGAAGATGAGAGTGGACAACAACCAATTTACTTTGTTAGCAAGGCTTTACAGGGTGTAGAACTAAACTATTAGAAAATAGAGAAGTTCGCATATGCCATTGTGCTCACTTCCAGAAGGCTTTGACCTTATTTTCAAGCTTATATTATAAAAGTTCGAACTAATCAACCTATGAAGCACATTTTACAAAAACTGGATACTGCAAGTCGGATGCTACATTGGGCAATAGAACTATCCAAGTTTGACTTAAGGTATGAAACTCAGACAGCAATCAAATCCCAATATTTAGCCAACTTTGTCGCCGAATACATTGAAGCTCAGGAAAGTCCTACAGCCTGGAACTTATATGTAGATGGATCATCACTATAGCTGGAAGTGGAGAAGGAGTTATTTTGGAGAACGAAGAAGGAACTTAGATAGAACTTTCACTGAAATTCAAGTTTCCAGCCTCTAATAATCAAGCTGAATGCGAAGCCTTACTTGCTGGCTTAAGGTTAGCCAAAGAAGTTGGAGCAATAAATTTAATTTTCTTTAGTCATTCTAAAGTAATAATTTCTCGAATCAATAGGACATATCAGGCTAAAGATCCCAACATGAAGAAGCACTTGGAAGAAACACTAGAACAATTAGCTCAATTCTCGAAGTAGAAGTCTGACATATAGCTCGGGAATCCAATATCCGAGTTGATGCCCTCTCCAAATTGGCCCGCACCAAGTTAGGAGGCAACAATAGAAGCTTAATCCAGGAAACTCTTAACAAACCATCGGTGTCTAAAGAGGTCGACAAGTCAGACATAATGACTATCTCTAATCTAAATCTAAGTTGGATGACCTCTATCATCTAATACCTCAAATTCATTGTCATTCCTAAAGAAGAAAAGGAAGAAAGGAGGCTCATAATAGAAGCACAAAACTACACTTTAATTCACAACGTTCTCTATAGAAGAGGAGTATCTACACCTCTATTAAAGTGCGCCCCGACCTCCAAGACTAATAAAGTTTTAGAGGAAGTCCACAGCGGCATATGTAAAAACCACCTAAGAGCACGGTCAATAGCTAAGAAAGTGATCCGAGCTAGCTTCTTTTGGCCGATCTTACAAAAAGAGGCAGCCAACTTCGTTAAAAAATGTTTGCCTTGCCAAAAGCATGCTAACTTCCATGTGGCACCACCAAAAGAGCTCATCAGCATCACTTTGCCCTAACCATTTGCAAAATGGGACTTAGACCTCTTCAGGCCATTCCCACAGGCCCCTGTACAAGTAAAGTACCTAATAGTGGGTTTTGATTATGATCGAGGCTGAAACTTTAGCAACCATCACAGCTAAAAAAAGTTAGAAGTTCCTCTACAAGAATATTGTCACCCGGTTTGGTGTTACACACTTCATCACCACGGACAATAGAACTCAGTTCACCAACTCGGCCTTCAAAAGATTGGTGGCAAGCCTCAAGATTAAGCACCGATTCACATCAATAGAATACTCCCAAGCCAATGGACAAGCAAAAGCTGCAAATGAAGTTGTGTTGGCTGGGTTAAAATGCCGACTACAAGACACAAAGAGAGCATGGGCAGACGAATTTTTTCAAGTCTTGTGGGCATATCAGACAACCCCCCACTCAACAACAGGGAATCTCCTTTCCACTTACAACATAGATGCCATGATACCTATAGAAGTCAATGAAGAATCTCCAAGGGTTAGATTCTAGGATGAGGTAGGAAATATTCGAGCTCAAAAGGAAGAACTTGACCTCCCCCCAGAAGTCTGAGAACAAGCTCGGATAAAAGAGGAAGCCTTAAAGAAAAGAATGGCTTTAAGGTACAACAAGAAAGTCATCAAAAGAAGCTTTGACATGAATGACCTTATATTAATCCGAAATGATATCAAAACACAAAAGTCGGGTGAGAAAAAGCTGGCTACAAACTGGAAAGGACCTTATAAGGTCACTGAGGTCCTAGAAAAGGGTTACTGCAAATTGTTTGACCTGAAGGGGAACAAGCTTCCAAGGTCGTGGCACGCATGTAACTTAAAGCGTTGCTACAGTTAGAAGCGCGCCTTGCTCCATGGTGTACTCTTTTTCCCGACTTCATAGTTTTTTTCGAGAAGGATTTTTCTGGAGGGGGTTTTATCGAGGCACCATAGCAAGGGCTAAGGGTTAATACAAAAACTCTTAATAGCAACAAAACTTATGTAAATCATTTTTTATTAATGATAGTTCATTTTCCCATAAGGTGTCTGGTGCGGAATTTGAAGTCCACAAACAAACCGGCAAGTGCACCGGGTCGTACCAAGTAGTACTTCAAGTGAATGAGGGTCGATCCCACGAGGATTGATGGACTAAGCAATAATGATTGAGTGATTCACTTAGTTAGACAAGCAGAAAATAGTTTTTTGAGATTTCAATTGCATCAAACAGTAAATTCAGAAAATGAGAAAGAAAGCAGTAAATTGGTGTGAATAATATGGGAGAAAACAGCTAAGGTTTCAGAGATATTTATTTTCCGGATTAACTTTTCTTACCAACTATTTTAATCATGTAAGATTCAATTCATGGCAAACTATATGTGACTAAACCCTAATTCCTTAGACCTTTTTAGTCTCTTCTAACCTTCATCAACTGCCAATTCCTTGGTCACTTAATTCTGATTAGAGGGTTAAGTTCAATTCTAGTTTATATGCCATAGAAACCCTAATTAAAGTCATGGATTAACTGTCTGAGAGATGTATAAACATAGATGTTGGCTCGTGCTTTACTTCTAAGTACTCACACGAACCCAAGTAAACGCGGGTATTTTTCAGGCACGTTCGTCTTAATGTGATGAACAGAGCTAATTTGTTAGATCATCCTATTCACCATGATGAAGATTGGATATACATCTTAGAAGTAATTCAAACACTGATCGAAGAAGAAATAGTAGTACTTTTATTAATTCATAGGACTCAGCAGGGCTCTTTCCCTCAACCTAGGAGGTTTAAAAACTCATACTGAAAGTAAAATAACAATGAAAAATGTGAATAAGGTAGACCCCGCTATTGAGAGGTGTAAAAGTTCTTTAAATACTATGTTAATGACTAAGGATTACATAGAAAAGGGTAAAACAATCTATTTAGTGCTAAAATTCACTTCTGGGGCCCACTTAGTGAGTGTTTGGGCTGAGCTTTGATGAGATCCACGTGCTATGAGGCTCCTTGGGCATGGAACGCTAGCTAGGGGGTCCTCTTTGGGCATTTGTACATTGGTCTCTACTCTTTTGGGCGCTGGATGCCTGGAAGGGGGCAGGAAGCTGGCGTTGGACGCCCATTTTGGGCCTTCTAATCCGAAGCAAAGTATGAACTATTATATATTGCTGGAAAGCTTTGGAAGTCATCTTTCTATAGCCATTGAGAGTACTCCATTTGGAGTTTTGCAGCTCCAGAAAAGCTCTTCCGAATGCAAGTAGGTCAAATCCAGACAACATATGCAGTGCCTTCTCTATCTCTGAATCAGACTTCTGCTCCAACTCCTCAATTTCAGCCAAAAAGTACATGAAATTGTCCAAAAAACACAAAAACTCATAGTAGAATCCAAAAATGTGATTTTAACACTAAAACCTATAAAAACTTAATAAAAACTAAATAAAAACTACTAAAAACTATATGAAAATGATGTCAAACAGTGTATAAAATATCCGCTCATCACCGACACTACTAGGAACTCCCCAGCTCTTACCCCCTATTTTCACCCCTTTCAGGTACAGGTGCGAAGGCTTAGTGCGGAGCTACAGGAGCATAGAAGATTATGTTCACGAGTTGAGTTGTTAGAATTTATTTTTCCCTCGTCGTTTAATGTTTTTAGTTTTTAGAGGGGTAGGATTTGTTTTGAGAATCTTGAAATAAATCTATGTATTTAATGCTATGTGAGTATACATACATACATACATACATATATATATATATATATATATATAGCTTTGTAGTTAAGTGGTTTGAAATAAAGGATCTTCATTTTCTTAATTAAAGGTTTCGGTTCGTATTTGCAAAGGCTCAATATATATATATATATATATATATATATATATCAAATTAAAGGAGTAGAGGCAGGTGATGCCCGGACTTTTAGTGCGATTATGAGGTGGTAAAAGTTAGGGTGTTACAAACACTATTATCATTCTATTTTAATTAATTTATTGATTGAGTTTCAAGGATTACTTTCGCTCTTCATCTTATGATCTGGGTATATCGGAAGAACAATCCATGTTCTATATGAATTCTTGTGATTCTTGAAAAAGTTATCTCACTTGAATACTAGCTTGAAAGTAAATTTCTCCTAAACTGCTGATTACTTGGACTTAATGGAATACGTGACATATAATCCTCTTATATCTGGGTAATTAGGATTTTTGTGGATAATAAACTAGAATTGAACCTAACCCTCTAATCTATATTAAGTGACCAAGGAATTGGCAGTTGATTAGGTTAGAGGAGACTAAATCATTAAGGAATTAGGGTTTAGTCAATCACAGTTTGCCATGAAATGAATCTTGCATGATTAAATTTGTTGGTAAGAAAACGTAATCCAGACGAATAAATAACTCCAAGACCTTAATTATTTTCTCACATATATTTCACACCAATTCTACAGTTTGTGTTCTTAGTATTTGAAGTACTGTTTAATGCGATTTACAAGCCTCAAAACACCATTTTCTGCTTGGATGACTAAGTGATTCATTTGACTATTGTTGCTCTGTCCATCAATTCTCGTGGGATCGACCCTCAATCACCTGAGGTATTACTTGCTATGACCCGGTGCACTTGCTGGTTAGTTTGTGGACTTTGAATTCCGCACCAAGTTTTTGGTACTGTTGTTGGGGATTGACTGTGATTGACAACTACTAGTTGTTTGATTTCTTAGATTAGGCATTTTTGCTTTAATTTCCTTCTTTAATTTTTTTCAAAAATTTAGTGTTATTTTTTTAAAAAATAATTTCTCTTAATTTTTGAAATTAAGTTTAGTGTCCCTTTAGTAATCTTATTTTATTTTTCCTGATTAATTTTCTTTTAATTATTTTCGAATTTAAGGGTTATTTTTCTTTGTTAATTTTCAAAATTTTTAGTGCTATTTGTTCAGTTTATTTTAGTTTACTTCTTTTACACATGATACTTCACTGGGAATTCTCTCCACTCTGACGTAGAGATTCCCATCCTTTCTTTGTTTTCTATTATTTATGAGCAGGAATAGGAACAAGAACCTCTTCTATATTTTGATCCTGAGATTGAAAGGACATTGAGGCGGCGTTTACAACAAGCTAGAGCTTATAAAACCGGTGAGAATCTCAAGAATAATTTTGAGAAAGAAGCTACAGAATCTACTATGGAGCTCAACAATAACAACAATGTGATTAATGCCAATGTTGTTAATCCTCCTCCTAATATGCCTGCAAAACCTAGGAGAACACTTAGCTCTTATACTGCTCCTAGCCCAGATTTCTATGAAAATAGTATTGTTGAACCCCCAGTTGCTGCTAACAACTTTGAGCTGAAGCCTCAGTTGATTTCTTTGGTGCAGCAAAAATTTCCAGTTTCACAGACTCCCGTAGGAAGACGCGAACTTGTTTATTTCTAATTTCCTACAGATCTGTGACACTATGAAGACTAATGGAGTTCATCCTGATGTCTACAAGCTATTTCTCTTCCCATTTGTTGTACCGGATCGAGCTAAACAATGGCTTGACACTCAGCCCAAGGAGAGTTTTGATACTTGGGATAAGGTGGTCAACAAGTTTCTAACCAAGTTCTTTCCACCTCAGAAACTGATTAAGCTGAGGACGAATGTTCAGACCTTCAGGCAAAGAGAGGGGGAGTCTCTCTATGAAGCCTAGAAAAGGTACAAGTTGATGCTCAGGAAGTATCTCCTTGATATGTTCTCAAACTGGATTTAGTTGTAGATATTCTATGATGGAGTCTCTGTGACCACTAGAATGTCTCTGGATAATTCTACAGGAGGGTCATTCCATATGAAAAAGACCCCCGATGAGGCCATGGAGTTAATTGAGATGGTTACCAATAACTAGTATTTATATTCTTCTGAGAGGACTTCAGTTAAGAAGGGAGTTATGTAGTTAGACACCTTAGAAGCTATTTTTGCCCAGAACAAGGCTATGTCTCAGCAAATTAATGCTATTACTCAACACTTGAGTGGAATGCAAGTTTTAGCCGTCAGTGCTTGGTGCACGAAATTGTGATCTCAATGGCGCCAACAACTTGGTACACACAATTGTAATATCACTCTTTTTCACAACTTCGCACAACTAACCAGCAAGTGCACTGGATCGTCCAAGTAATAAACCTTATGTGAGTAAGGGTCGATCCCACGGACATTGTCGGCTTGAAGCAAGCTATGGTCATCCTGTAAATCTCAGTCAGGCAGATTCAAATGGTTATGGAGTTTTAATAATTAAAATATAAATAAACGTAAAATAAAGATAGAGATACTTATGTAAATCATTGGTAGGAATTTCAGATAAGTGTATGGAGATGCTTTATCACTCTTGAATCTCTGCTTTCCTACTGCCTTCATCCAATCCTTCATACTCCTTTCTATGGCAAGCTGTATGTAAGGCGTCACCGTTGTCAATGGCTACTTCCCATCCTCTCAGTGAAAAAGGTCATCTACGATTTTCTGCATGGCTAATCAGCTGTTGGTTCTCGATCGTGTAGGAATAGGATTTACTATCCTTCTGTGTCTGTCACCACGCCCTACAGTCACGAGTTTGAAGCTCGTCACAGTCATCCCATCCCAGATCCTACTCGGAATACCGCAGACAAGATTTAGACTTTTTGGGTCTCAAGAATGCTGCCAATGGATTCTAGCTTATACCATGAAAACTCTGATCTCACGGAATGGAAGGATCTGTTGTCAGGAGAGGCAACCATGCATCGTGGACCAGGAATCCAAGAGATACACACTCTAGCTTTCGCAGGTAGAACAGAAGTGTTTGTCAGGCACGCATTCGTAAGTGAGAATGGTGATGAGTGTCACGAATCATCACATTCATCAGGTTGAAGTGCAAATGAATATCTTAGAATAAGAATAAGCATGAATTGAATAGAAAATAGTAGTGATTGCATTAATACTCGAGGAACAGCAGAGTTCAACACCCTTAATCTATGGTGTGTAGAAACTCCATCGTTGAAAATACATAAGAACAAGGTCCAGGCATGGCCGAATGGCCAGCCTCCCTAAATGGCATATGAATTCGAAAATAGGGAAAAGACCCCTAGTACAATAGTAAAAAGTTCTATTTATACTAAACTAGTTACTAGGGTTACAGAAATGAGTAAATGATGCAGAAATCCACTTCGAAGCCCACTTGGTGTGTTCTTGGGCTGAGCATTGAAGCTTTCACATGTAGAGGTCTTTCTTGGAGTTAAACGCCAGTTTGTAACTTGTTTTTGGTGTTTGACTCTGCTTTGCAACTTGTTTCTGGTTTTTTAACGCCAGAATAGGGCAGAAAGCTGGCGTTAAACGCCATTTTGCATCATCTAAACTCGGGAAAAGTATGAACTATAATATATTTCTGGAAAGCCCTGGATGTTTACTTTCCAACGCAATTGAGAGCGCACCATTTGGATTTCTGTAGCTCAAAAAATTCTATTTTGAGTGCAGGGAGGTCAAAATCCATCAGCATCAGCAGTCCTTCTTCAACCTCTAAATCAGATTTTTGCTCAGGTCCCTCAATTTCAGCCAGAAAATACCTGAAATCACAGAAAAACACACAAACTCATAGTAAAGTCTAGAAATGTGAATTTTACTTAAAAACTAATAAAAATATACTAAAAACTAACTAAATCATAGTAAAAACTATATAAAAACAATGCCAAAAAGCGTATAAATTATCCGCTCATCACAACACCAAACTTAAAGTGTTGCTTGTCCCCAAGCAACTGAAAATAAAATAGGATAAAAAGAAGAGAATATACAATGAATCTCACAATATCAATGAAACTTAGTCCCAACTAGATGAGCGGGGCTAGTAGCTTTTTGCTTCTGAACAGTTTTGGCATCTCACTTCATCCTTTGAAATTCAGAATGATTGGCATCTATAGGAACTCAGAATTTCAGATAGTGTTATTGATTCTCCTAGCTAAGTATCTTGATTCTTGAACACAGCTACTTTATGAGTCTTGGCCGTGGCCCTAAGCACTTTGTTTTCCAGTATTACCACCGGATACATAAATGCCACAGACTCATAACTGGGTGAACCTTTTCAGATTGTGACTCAGCTTTGCCAAAGTCCCCAGTTAGAGGTGTCCAGAGTTCTTAAGCACACTCTTTTTGCTTTGGATCACGACTTTAACCACTCAGTCTCAAGCTTTTCACTTGGACCTTCATGACACAAGCACATGGTCAGGGACAGCTTGATTTAGCCGCTTAGGCTTGGATTTTATTTCCTTGGGCCCTCCTATCCACTGATGCTCAAAGCCTTGGATCCCTTTTTACCCTTGCCTTTTGGTTTAAAAGGCTATTGGCTTTTTCTGCTTGCTTTTTCTTTTTCTTTCTTTCTCTTTTTTTCGCCATTTTTTCGCTATTTTTTTCACTGCTTTTTCTTGCTTCAAGAATCAATTTCATGATTTTTCATATTATCAATGAATATTTCTCTTTGTTCATCATTCTTTCAAGAGCCAACAATTTTAACATTCATAAACAACAAGATCAAAATTATGCACTGTTCAAGCATTTATTCAGAAAACAAAAAGTATTGCCACCACATCAAAATAATTAAACTAATTTCAAGATAAATTTTGAAATCTAAGTACTTCTTGTTCTTTTTTAATTAAGCATATTTTTTATTTAAGAGAGGTGAAGGATTCATGGAGTCATTCATAACTTTAAGACATAGACACTAGACACTAATGATCATGTAATGAAGACACAAACATAGATAACACAATAAGCATAACAACCGAAAAAAGAAAATAAATAGATAAGAAGATTAAGGAATGAGTCCACCTTAGTGTGGGTGGTGTCTTCCTCTTGAAGAACCAATGGAACGCCTAAGCTCCTCTATGTCTCTTCCTTGCCTTTGTTGCTCATCCCTCATAGCTCTTTGATCTTCTCTAATCTCATGGAGAATCATGGAGTGCTCTTGGTGCTCCACCCTTAGTTGGTCCATTTTGTAACTCAAGCCTTCCAAGAAGGTGTTGAGTTATTCCCAATAGTTGTGTGGAGGAAATTGCATCCCTTGAGACATCTCAGGGAATTCTTGATGAGGATCTTCCTCATGCTCTTATTGAGATCCATGAATGGGCTCTCTTGTTTGCTCCATCCTTTTCTTAGAGATGGGCTTGTCCTCTTCAATGAGGATGTCTTCTTCTATGTCAATCCCAGCTAAATTGCATAGATGACAAATGAGATGAGGAAAAGCTAACCTTGCTAAGGTGGATGACTTGTCAGCCACCTTGTAGAGTTCTAGAGGTATGATCTCATGAACTTCCACTTCTTCCCCAATCATGATACTATGGATCATGATGGCCCGATCCACAGTCACTTCAGATTGGTTGCTAGTAGGAATGATGGAGCATTGGATGAACTCCAACCATCCTCTAGCCATAGGCTTAAGGTCCGATCTTCTCAATTGAACCGAATTGCCTCTTGAGTCTCATTTCCATTGAGCTCCTTCCACATATATGTCCATGAGGACTTGGTCAAACCTTTGATCAAAGTTGACCCTTCTAGTGTAGGGGCGTGCGTTTTCTTGCATAATTGGCAAGTGGAACGCCAACCTTACATTTTTCGGACTGAAATCTAAGTATTTCCCCCAACCATTATAAGCCAATTCTTTGAATTTGGGTTCATACTTTGATCATGGTTTCTAGTGATCCATGCATTGGCATAGAACTCTTGAACCATTAAGATTCTGACTTGTTGAAGGGGGTTGGTCAGAACTTTTGAACCTCTTCTTCGGATCTCATGTCGGATCTCCAGATACTCATTTTTTTAGCATGAAAGGGACCTCAAGGATCACCTTCTTCTTGGCCACAACTTCATAGAAGTGGTCTTGATGGACCTTTGAGATGAATCTCTCCATCTCCTATGGCTCAGAGGTGGAAGCTTTTGCCTTCTCTTTCCTCTTTCTAGATGTTTCTCTTGCCTTAAGTGCCATAAATGGTTATAGAAAAACAAAAAAGTAATGCTTTTACCACACCAAACTTAAAAGGTTTGCTCGTCCTCGAGCAAAAGAAGAAAGAAAGAAGGCGAAGAAGAAGAAAATGGAGGAGATTGAGGGAGATAGGTGGTTCGGCCAAGAAGGGGGAAAGGTGTTTGTGTTGTATGAATATGAAGGAGTAGTGATAGGTTTATATAGGGGTGAGGGGAGGGTTGGGTTTCAGTCATTAGGGTTGGGTTTGGGAGGGAAAAGTGTTTGAATTTTTAAAGTGAGGTAGGTGGAGTTTTTGGGGAAGAGGTATGGAGGTGATTAGTGAAGAGAATATAGGGAGGAGGATATGATTTGATTGGTGAGTGAGAGAGAGAGAGAGGGGTAGGTAGATAGGGATCCTGTGGGGTCCACAGATCTTGAGTGGTCAAGGATTTCATCCCTGCTCCTTTTAAGCATGCAAAATGCCCTTACTGTGCAATCCTGGCGTTTAACACCAGATTGCTGCTTGTTTTTGGCGTCAAACACCAGATTTTATTCCTTTCCTGGCGTTAAACGCCAGGCTACAACCTATTTCTGGTGTTTAACGCCAGATTGTAGCCTGTTTCTGGCGTTTAACGCCTAGAATGGTGCCAAACGCCCATTCTGCTACCCTTACTGGCGTTTAAACGCCAATAAGTCTCTCCTCCAGGGTGTGCTATTTTTAATGCTGTTTTTTATTTTTCTCAAATTTTTGCAGTTGGTTTTGTGACTCCACATGATCATCAACCTAAAAAAGAAAAAAAAAACATAGATAAATAAAATTAGACTACCTCCCAATAAGCGCTTATTTAATGTCAATAGCTTGACAGTGAGCTCTCATGGAGCCTGACAGATGTTCAGAGCATTGTTGGGACCTCCCAACACCAAACTTAGAGTTTGAATATGGGGGTTCAACACCAAACTTAGAGTTTGGTTGTGGCCTCCCAACACCAAACTTAGAGTTTGACCGTGGGGGCTTTGTTTGACTCTGCCTTGAGAGAAGCTTTTCTTGCTTCCTCTCTATGGTTACAGAGGGAGATCCTTGAGTTTTAAACATAAGGTGGTCCTCATTCAATTGAAGGATCAACTCTCCTCTGTCTACATCAATCACAGCTTTTGCTGTGGCTAGGAAGGGTCTTCCAAGGATGATGGATTCATCCTCATCCTTCCCAGTGTCTAGGATTATGAAATCAACAGGGATGTAAAGGCGTTTGACTTTTACTAGCACGTCCTCTACCTGTCCATAAGCTTTTTTCATGGATTTGTCTGCCATCTCTAATGAGAATTTGGCAGCCTGTACCTCAAAGATTCCCAGTTTCTCTATTGTAGAGAGTGGCATTAAGTTTATGCCTGACCCCAGGTCACACAGAGCCTTCTCAAAGGTCATGGTGCCTATGTTACAGGGAATTAAGAATTTACCAGGATCCTGTTTCTTTTGAGGTAATGTCTGCCTAACCAAGTCATTCAGTTCATTGGTGAACAAGGGGGGTTCATCCACCCAAGTCTCATTACCAAATAACTTGGCATTCAGCTTCATGATTGCTCCAACGTACTTAGCAACTTTCTCTTCAGTAATATTTTCATCCTCCTCGGAGGAAGAGTACTCATCAGAGCTCATGAATGGCAGAAGGAAATTTAATGGAATCTCTATGGTCTATGTATGAGCCTCAGATTCCTTTGGTTCCTCAAAGGGGAACTCCTTATTGGTCAGTGAACGTCCCAGGAGGTCTTTCTCACTAGGAATCACTACCTTTTCACTATCTCCAGGTTCGGCCATGTTACTCACAATTATGGCCTTTCACTCTCTTTTGGGATTCTCTTCTGTATTGCTTGGGAGAGTACTAGGAGGAGTTTCAGTAACTCTTTTACTCAGCTGGCCCACTTGTGCCTCCAAATTTCTAATGGAGGACCTTGTTTCATTCAGGAAACTTAGAGTGGCCTTAGATAGATCAGAGACTATGTTTGCTAAGCTAGAGGGGCTCTGCTCAGAATTCTCTATCTGTTGCTGAGAGGATGATGGAAAAGGCTTGCTATTGCTAAACCTGTTTCTTCCACCATTATTAAAGCCTTGTTAAGGCTTTTATTAATCCTTCCATGAGAAATTTAGGTGATTTCTCCATGAGGGATTATAGGTGTTTCCATAGGCTTCACCCATGTAATTCACCTCTGTCATAGCAGGGTTTTCAGGATCATAAGCTTCTTCTTCAGAAGATGCCTCTTTAGTACTGTTGGATGCATTTTGCAATCTATTCAGACTCTGAGAAATCATATTGACTTGTTGAGTCAATATTTTGTTCTGAGCCAATATGGCATTCAGAGCATCAATTTCAAGAACTCCCTTCCTCTGAGGTGTCCCATTACTCACAGGATTCCTTTTAAAAGTGTACATGAACTGGTTATTTGCAACCATGTCAATGCGTTCCTGAGCTTCTGCAGGCATTTTCTTCAGGTGAATAGATCTACCTGCAGAATGGTCCAATGACATCTTAGACAATTCAGACAGACCATCATAGAATATATCCAGGATGGTCCATTCTGAAAGCATGTCAGAAGGACACTTTTTGGTCAGTTGCTTGTATCTCTCCCAAGCTTCATAGAGGGATTCACCTTCTTTCTGTTTGAAGGTTTGAATATCCACTCTAAGCTTACTCAGCTTTTGAGAAGGAAAGAACTTGGCTAAGAAAGCCGTGACCAACTTATCCCAAGAGTTCAGGCTATCTTTAGGTTGAAAGTCTAACCATACTCTAGCTTTGTCTCTTACAGCAAAAGGGAAAAGTATAAGCCTGTAGACCTCGGGATCAACTCTATTGGTCTTAACAGTATCACAGATCTACAAGAATTTAGTTAAGAACTGAAAAGGATCTTCTAATGGAAGTCCATAAAACTTGCAATTCTGTTGCATCAGAGAAACTAATTGAGGCTTTAGCTCAAAATTGTTTGCTCCAATCGCAGGGATTGAGATGCTTCTTCTATGTAAGTTAGAATTTAGTGCAGTAAAGTCACCAAGCATCTTCCTTGCATTGTTGTTAGGTTCGGCCATGTCTCCTTCTTTTTCTAGATTCTCTGTAAGGTTTTCTCTGGATTGTTGTGCTTTAGCTTCTCTTAGCTTCTTCTTCAGAGTCCTTTCAGGTTTAGGATCTGCTTCAACAAGAATGTCCTTGTCCTTGCTCCTGCTCATATAAAAAAAGAAGAGAACAAAAAAGAAGAGGAATCTTCTATGTCACAGTATAGAGATTTCTTTATGTGAGTAGAAGGAGAAAAGAATAGAAGAAGGAGAAGAGAAAAATTCAAACACAGAGGAGAAGAGAGGGTTCGAATTATGAGTAGAAGAGAAGTGTTAGTAATTAAATAAATAAATAAAAGAAGATGAGAGGGAGAGAATTTCGAAAATTATTTTTAAAAAATGGTTAGTGATTTTCAAAAATTAAGAGAAGAAATAAAATTAAAATTAAAATTTTGAAACAATTAGTTAAATAAAAAGATTTTTGAAAAAGAGGAAGGTGATTTTCAAAAATTAGAGAGAGAATTAGTTAGGTGGTTTTGAAAAAGATAAGGAATAGTAAAACAAACAAGGAAATCAATTAGTTAGTTAAAAAAATTTGAAAATCAATTTTGAAAAGATAAGAAGTTAGAAAAGAATTTGAAATCAATTTTGAAAAAGATATGATTTAAAAAAAAGATATGATTGAAATTTATTTTAAAAAAGATTTGAAAAAGAAATTTAGAAAGATTTGATTTTTTAAAATTAAAATTGATTACTTGACTAACAAGAAACTAAAAGATATGATTCTAGAATTTAAAGATTGAACCTTTCTTAACAAGAAAGTAACAAACTTCAAATTTTTGAATCAATCACGTTAATTGTTAGTAAAGTTTTCGAAAATATGAAGTAAAATTAAGAAAAAGGTTTTGAAAATCAATTTTTAAAATTTTCGAAAATAAATAAAAAATGAAAAAGGTTTGATTTTTGAAAAAGATTTTGAAAATATAGGATCTTTGAAATTGAAATCTTGACTTGACTAACAAGAAACAACTAATTTTAAAATTTTTTGACTAAGTCAACCCAAAAATTTCAAAATTTATGAGTAATTAAAGGAAAAGATATTTTTTATTTTTGAATTTTAATGAGGAAAGAGAAAAAAAACTAAATGACTCAAGACATAAAAATTTTGGATTAAAAAAAATGATGCATGCAAGAACACTATGAATGTCAAGATGAACACCAAGAACATTTTGAAGATCATGATGAACATCAAGAACTTATTTTTGAAAAATTTTCAAGAAAAGAAAAACACGCAAGACACCAAACTTAGAGATTTTTCATGTTTAGACACTATGAATTCAAAAATGCATATGAAAAACAAGAAAGGACACAAAACAAGAAAATATGAAGATCACACAAAGAAAATCCTCAAGAACAAATTGAAGATCATGAAGAACACATGCATGGATTTTTCGAAAATTGCACAAATTTTAAAAACATGCAATAGACACCAAACTTAAAAACTGACACTAGACTCAAACAAGAAACACAAAATATTTTTTATTTTTATGATTTTATTAACTTTTTTTTTGGATTTTTCGAAAATTATTTTTAGAAAAATGAAAAAGAAGAAAAATTTTGAAATATTTTTGAAAACAAAATAAAGGAAAATTACCTAATCTGAGCAACAAGATGAACCGTCAATTGTCCACACTCGAACAATCCCCGGCAACGGCGCCAAAAACTTGGTGCACAAAATTGTGATCTCAATGGCGCCAACAACTTGGTACGTACAATTGTAATATCACTCTTTTCACAACTTTGCACAACTAACCAGCAAGTGCACTGGATCGTCCAAGTAATAAACCTTACGTGAGCAAAGGTCGATCCCACGGAGATTGTCGGCTTGAAGCAAGCTATGGTCATCTTGTAAATTTCAGTCAGGCGGATTCAAATGGTTATGGAGTTTTAATAATTAAAATATAAATAAACGTAAAATAAAGATAGAGATACTTATGTAAATCATTGGTGGGAATTTTAGATAAGTGTATGGAGATGCTTTATCCCTCTTGAATCTCTGTTTTCCTACTGCCTTCATCCAATCCTTCATACTTCTTTCTATGGCAAGCTGTATGTAGGGCGTCACCGTTGTCAATGGCTACTTCCCATCCTCTCAGTGAAAAAGGTCCTCTATGGTTTCCCACATGGTTAATCAGCTGTTGGTTCTCGATCGTGTAGGAATAGGATTTACTATCCTTTTGCGTCTGTCACCACGCCCTACAGTCACGAGTTTAAAGCTCGTCACAGTCATCCCATCCCAGATCCTACTCGGAATACCGCAGACAAGGTTTAGACTTTCCGGATCTCAAGAATGCTACCAATGGATTCTAGCTTATACCATGAAGACTCTGATCTCATGGAATAGAAGGCTCTGTTGTCAGGAGAGGTAACCATGCATCGTGGACCAGGAATCCAAGAGATACACACTCTTGCTTTCGCAGGTAGAACAGAAGTGTTTGTCAGCCACACGTTCATAAGTGAGAATGGTGATGAGTGCCACAGATCATTACATTCATCAGGTTGAAGTGCGAATGAATATCTTAGAATAAGAATAAGCATGAATTGAATAGAAAACAGTAGTGATTGCATTAATACTCAAGGAACAGTAGAGTTCCACACCCTTAATCTATGGTGTGTAGAAACTCCACTGTTGAAAATACATAAGAACAAGGTCCAGGCATGGCCGAATGGCCAGCCTCCCTAAATGGCATATGAATTTGAAAATAGGGAAAAGACCCCTAGTACAATAGTAAAAAGTTCTATTTATACTAAACTAGTTACTAGGGTTACAGAAATGAGTAAATGATGCAGAAATCCACTTCTGGGCCCACTTGGTGTGTGCTTGGGCTGAGCATCGAAGCTTTCATGTGTAGAGGTCTTCCTTGGAGTTAAACACTATTTTGTAACTTGTTTCTGGCGTTTGACTCTGCTTTGCAACTTGTTTTTGGCGTTTAATGCCAGAATAGGGTAGAAAGTTGGCATTAAATGTCAGTTTGCGTCATCTAAACTCGGGCAAAATATGGACTATTATATATTTCTGGAAAGCCCTGAATGTCTACTTTCCAAAGCAATTAAGAGCGCGCCATTTGAACTTCTGTAGCTCCAAAAATTCCATTTTGAGTGCAGGGAGGTCAGAATCCATCAGCATTAGCAGTCCTTCAGCCTCTGAATCAGATTTTTGCTCAGGTCTCTTAATTTTAGCCAGAAAATACTTGAAATCACAGAAAAACACACAAACTCATAGTAAGTCCATAAATGTAAATTTTGCTTAAAAACTAATAAAAATATACTAAAAACTAACTAAATCATACTAAAAACTATATAAAAACAATGCCAAAAAGCGTATAAATTATCCGTTCATCAGTGCTCAAGACACTTCTTATGATATAAGTGGTGGCCTCCCTCAAGGTGAGATTTATGACTATGGCCAGTTTACTTCTGAACAGGTTAATTTTATAGGTAATTCCTCTAGACCCTCCAACAATGACCCTTTTTCTAAGACATATAATCAAGGGTGGAAGAATCATCCCAATTTTGGGTGGAGAGACCCACCTCAGAGGCAACCGAACTTCAATAATTCTCAGGGAGGTTTTAATCAGAATAATTTTAATAACCATCAGTTTCAAGCTTCTCAGCCACAACAAACACCCTTTCAGCCTCAAAATACTCCGGACTTAGCCTTTATAGTTGCAGAACTCTCCAAGAACACCCATAGTTTTATACAGGAGCCAAGAGCTTCATGCAAGAATTTGGAGATTCAAATGGGTCAATTGAGCAAGCAAGTACCTGAGAGGCCCCCTAACACTCTTCCTAGTGACACAGTGCCTAATTCAAGAGAAAAGTGTAAGGCTATCACAATGGCCAACGAAGCAATGATAGATGAGGAAGCACAAGTTATTGAAGGATTAGTGGAAACAGAAGCTCCAAAGAGGATTGAGGACACTGTGGCAGATGCCCCTCCAGGGCATCCGAGAAATCCTTCCCCAGTTGATCTTGAGAAGCACTCGAAATTTCTCAAGGCTCCTGAATACAAGCCCAAGATGCCATATCCTTAGAAGCTATAAAAGGAGATCAAGGACAAATAATTTTCAAAGTTCTTGGAAGACTTCAGAAAGTTGAAAATCAATATTCCTTTTGCTAAGGTTTTGGAGCAAATGCCTATATATGTCAAGTTCATGCAGGATTTACTCTCCTAGAAGAAGGCTTTAAGGGAAGATGAGACAGTGGTCTTAACCAAGGAATGTAGTGCCATAATTCAGAGTAAATTGCCAAAAAAGATGCCAGATCCAGGGAGCTTTCAGATTCCATGCACTATTGGGAGCATAACCTTTGACAAAGCTCTATGTAATCTTGGTGCAAGTATTAATCTAATCCCCTTGTCTGTGATGAAGAAGTTGTAAATCTAATAGGCACAACCAACAAGGATAATATTACAAATGGCAGACAAAATTTGAAGCATGGACACGAAATAGTGAAGAATGTCTTAGTCAAGGTAGGAAAATTTTTTCTCTCAGCAGATTTTGTTATTCTTGGCATGGGAGAGGATGAAGATGCCTCTATAATCCTGAGAAGACCATTCCTAGCCACTGGGAGAGCTCTCATTGATGTAGAAGAGGGTGAATTAGTACTTATAGTGCATAATAAGCAAGTGGCCTTTCATGTCTTCAAAATCATGCGTTTATCAAATAGAGAGGAAAAGTGCATGCAGACTGAGCTTATTGTTCCAACCCTTCAAGAACCCACAGATAATGCACAACAAGGTTTACATCTCAAACCTCCTTTGATTGGATCCAATACAATTCCCCCTGACATCAAACCTAAGTTTGGTGTTGGGTGTGCATCATTCACCAAGGAGGAAGTTTCCAAGAAGAAAATACCCAAGGGATGGAGAAACAAGAAGATCTCCACTGAAGATTTCTCACCAGGAATGAAAGTGGTGTTGACTAAAGGCCCAATCTTGCCTCATACAGTGAACATGATCATCTCTCTTAAGCATATTGAGCTAATTCATGAGAACACAGGAAAAAGATTCACAGTGAGAGGTGATGAGCTAAGGCACTATGATCGACCCTCGCCTTAGCAGGGCTGACCGTTAAGCAAGTGACGGTAAAGAAGCGCTTGTTGGGAGGTAACCCAATCCTTAGTATCCTTTGATTCCATTTCCAGTTTTATTTTCATTTATTTATGTTGTTATTAATAGTTTTCCTTGGTTTTTATAATTTTTGTGGTCATGCAAAGTATTTAAAACAGGGACAGAGGAGTCTGGAAGAAGAACAAAATACCCTGGAGAGGATTTCAATGCGGGTCTCTGGTGCTAAATGCCAGGATGGGTGTTTAGCGCCAGAAAGGGCACTAATCTCAAGAAGCTCTTTGTTTGGGTGGCGCTAAATACCAGGCTGGGCATTTAGAGCCAAGGAGCACATAAATCAAGGTAAAGTTACATTGTTTTGGACGCTAAACGTAGACCTGGGCATTTAGCGCCTGAATTGGTAGCAAGTGTGCGGCGTTAAATCGCCAAGGAGAGCGTTTAACGCCCTGGATGGCACCACTCCCTATTCAGTACATTCCCTATAGGGCGATAAACGCCACCTGGGTGTTTAGCGCCAGACCCTGTCTTCAAAAAAATAAAAAACATCATTTGCAACATTGGTGTTAAACACCAGGGAGGGCGTTTAATGCCCCAGATGGTACAAGTTTCATAGTGTTATGGCACTAAATGCCGAGGATGGCGTTTAACACCAGTAACGTATAATTTGATTTTAAGGAAAGGGTTTAATCATTTCCAACGGTAACAACATTGGCTCTCACCACTTTGACCATCTCTTACACACTCCCCACTCCCTCTTACCCCTACCCACTTTCCCATCCCCATTCATTCCCCCATATACCAACCACGCCTCCCATTACCCTATTATATCCCATTAATCCCACCAAATCTCTCTTCCCCATTCCCCAACCGTTACCCACTCCCTATTTAATACAATTCCATTTTTTATTTATCCCATCCCCTCCCTCAAACCCATAACCCACCACCTCCACTATAAAACCCACCCCTTTTTCACTTTCACCACACTATATCACATTTCACCATCTTACATCACCCCCTTTCTTTACCCATTCTTCCCTTCCTTTCATTTTTTTACCTTTTTCCCCTCCATAGCCAAACACGCCCCACTCCCCTCCTTCAAAGTTCCTTTTCATTTATTTTTATTTTCAGTATTTTCCCTTTTTACCACATCTTTCCTTTTGACTTTTCCCTTCTTTATCTTTTTATTTCTATTTTTCTTTGCTTGGGGATGAACAAAAGTTTTAAGTTTGGTGTTCGGGCACTCTGCTTTTCCATTTCTATCATTATCCACATGGCACCAAAAACTGGAAAATCCTCTTCAAGGAAGAGAAAATAGAAGGCTCCTGCAACCGGTCCATTTGACTTTAGCCGGTTCTTCTCTAGAACCCATGAGAATCACTTTAACGAAGTTGTAAGCAAAAAGAAGGAGATCCCGGAGGTCCGATTTAATTTGTAACTAGATGAATATCTAGAGATCCGGGAACAAATTCTGAGAAGGGGTGGTGCACAAAATTGTGATCTCAATGGCACCAATAACTTGGTACGCACAATTGTAATCTCAACTCTTTTTCACAACTTTGCACAACTAACCAGCAAGTACACTAGGTCGTCTAAGTAATAAACCTTACGTGAGTAAGGGTCGATCCCACAGAGATTGTCAGCTTAAAGCAAGCTATGGTCATCTTGTAAATTTCAGTCAGGCGGATTCAAATGGTTATGGAGTTTTTATAATTAAAAGATAAATAGAACATAAAATAAAGATAGAGATACTTATGTAATTCATTGGTGGGAATTTCAAATAAGCATATGGAGATGTGTTATTCCTTTTGAATCTCTATTTTCCTACTACCTTCATCCAATCCTTCATACTCCTTTCTATGGCAAGCTGTATGTAGGGGAATCACCGTTGTCAATGGCTATCGTCCATCCTCTCAGTGAAAATGGTCCAGCTACGGGTTACGTAGGGCTAATCATCTATTGGTTCTCACTTGTGTCGGAATAAGATCCAATGATCCTTTTGCATCTGTCACTACGCCCAACAGTAATGAGTTTGAAGCTCGTCATAGTCATCCCATCCCAGATCCTACTCGAAATACCACAGACAAGGTTTAGACTTTTTGGATCTCAACAATGCTGCCAATTGATTCTAGCTTATACCACGAAGACTCTGATCTCACGGAATAGAAGGCTCTATTGTCAGGAGAGGCAACCATGCATCATGGACCAGGAATCTAAGAGATATACATTCAAGCTTGTTTTCATGTAGAACGGAGTGGTTGTCAGGCACGCGTTCATAGGTTGAGAATGGTGATGAGCGTCACATAATCATCACATTCATCATGTTCTTGGGTACGAATGAGTATCTTAGAATAAGAATAAGCATAAATTGAATAGAAAAATAGTAGTACTTTGCATTAATACTCGAAGAACAGCAGAGCTCCACACCTTAAACTATGGTGTGTAGAAACTTCACCGTTAAAAATACATAAGTGATGATGGTCTAGACATGGCCGTGAGGCCAGCCTCAATGTCTAAGGACTAAAAATGATCCAAAGATGTGAGTACAATAGTAAAAAGTTCTACTTATACTAAACTAATTACTAGGGTTACAGTAAATGATGCAAAAATCCACTTTCGGGCCCACTTGGTGTGTGCTTGGGCTGAGCATTGAAGCTTTCATGTGTAGAGATTTTTTGGAGTTAAACGCAAGTTTGCAGCCTGTTTTGGGCGTTTAACTCTAGCTTGTAACCTGTTTTTGGCATTTAACGCCAGATTAGGGCAGGAAGTTGGCGTTTGAACGCCAGTTTACGTCATCAAAACTCGAGCAAAGTATAGACTATTATATATTGATGGAAAGCCCAGGATGTCTACTTTCCAACGCAATTGAGAGCGCGCCATTTGGGTTTTTGTAGCTCCAAAAAATCTATTTCGAGTGCAGGGAGGTTAGAATCCAACAGCATTAGCAGTCCTTTTTCAGCCTTTGAATCAGATTTTTGCTCAGGTCCCTCAATTTCAGCCAGAAAATACCTGAAATCACAGAAAAACACACAAACTCATAGTAAAGTCCAGAAATGTGAATTTTGCTTAAAAACTAATAAAAATATACTAAAAATAGCTAGATCCTACTTAAAACTATCTAAAAACAATGTCAAAAAGCGTATAAATTATCCGCTCATCAGGGGTTGGAGAGTTCTATGCAACCCCATAACCAATGTTGGTGTTCTGATGGTCAGAGATTTCTACACCAATACTTGGGTAACATACAAGCATGTCAATGGCGTGAACCCCGACCCAAAGAATTGGCGCACTATGGTCCGAGGGACGATCCTAGAGTTTAGTCTGGAGAGAGTGAGGGATATACTTCAGCTGCCACCATCCAGAGATGACCCCACTCTTACACTCACAGAGTCAACACTGACCAGAGACTGGACCACATCCTCACTGATGTATATGCCTCCTCGGAGCACAGTAGAAGCGTGATACTAGGGGGCAGCCATAACAGTTGGGAAGGCATGATCTGAAGCTGGCTGCTCGGGGAAGGTTAGAGTTCATTTAGCGCTCCTATGAGTAACTGGTCTGAGGTTACTATTGACCGATTTTTTATGATTCACTGTATCATTCTCCGTAATGAGGTGGAGGTGTATCATGTGATCCCTCAGGAGCTTTATGACATAGCCACGAAGGCCTCCACTTCTGCTAGATTGGGCTTCCCCCCATCTCATCTTCTGCCTATATGAGGCCGCTTGAGTCCGCATTGATGGAAACACTCCTATTGACGTCAATAGGCCGATCACTAGGAGGGGTATGGAGTACGCCAAGGAGCATGGACGAGCGCTGTCTCAGGAGCCAGTTCTCCCTCTTCAGTAGGAGCAGCCTGAAATGCCTCAGGAATATTATTTCCCTCCACGTGATTATTGGGATCAGTTGACCACATCTATTGAGCAGCTGACATCATCAGTCGATCAGCTGAGGATAGAGCATCAGGACCACTCTTCCCTCCTCCATAAGCTAGTAGAGGAGCAGCAGAGTCAGAAGTGAGAGTTGGAGGAGCTGAGCCATTGGAGAGGATTCCCAAGAGGGAGCAGCCACCAGGACTGAGGTAGTTGAGTTTTATTATCTACTGCTTTAATTATTTTTTATTTTTTAGTATTTTATTTTGTTTTCTTTTATCTGTTTGAAGCCTTTGCATGCTTATTAGTAGTTGTTTATTATTTTTCTAGCTTAGTTATTTAAATTTATATTTTGTGTTTATTTTGAAAAAATGTCTCGTGTATTGCTCATTGAGACAAAACACTTAAGTGCTTGTGGTGTTCTTGTGTCAAGTTAAGCTTGAGACAAAACACTTAGAGTCACGGCTAGGCTCAAGGTGTATAGCACCAAAGAAAAGATAAGAAAAAGCTATGTTCAAGAATTAATTAGAGCTTAAAAAGAAAGAGAACCCATAATGGAAGGGATGAATGAAAGACTGAATAATGAAAGGAATGACTGAGTGTTGAATGAATGACTGAATGTCTGGCAATGTTGAGGGATTCATCCTGCTTGCTTAGTGCTTGAATATATAGTGGGGACACCCATAAGCTGGGAACTGTTATCCAGATGTAGGCATTTTGGTGAAATTTAAAGTCAACTGAACGGTTATGCCATGGGGCTTAATACAATTTAAAGTCAACTAAACGGCTATGCCATAGGGCTTAATACAATTTAAAGTTGATTGAATGGCTTCAGCTATAGAACTTATGTGCAAATGAACATCTGAAAAACCATATCTAAGACTGGTTCTTAGGTAATGTCGGGCTGCAGGGTGTAAACCGACACGTGAGCTCATGGCTGATGTGTGAGCATCTTTTCTTTATTTTCTATTTATTCTTGCTATAAACTTATTAAGTTTTAATTAAATTTTAGTGTTTGAAGCCTACTTGGATGCTACTTTGAGTCGCTTTAGTGTTTTAATTATTTCAGGTGAAGTTTGGATTGGTTTGGCAGAGTTCGTGTGCAAGAAAAGAAAAGAGTCTGGAACCTGCCAAGCCAACGCTAAACGTAGACCTAGGCGTTTAGCGCCAGCAACTCAGAAACGCGTGGAAGCCCTCTGCCCATTGGGGCGGCTAGCATTTAGTGCCAGGAAGACAAAATCAAAGGAGGAGCTTCTGCCCACAAGGGCACTAAATGCCGAATCTGGCGTTTAGCGCCAATGACACGGATCCACCTTTACCTAAAGAGCATCTTTAGTTGGGTTTAGCTTTTAATTATTGTATTTTCTTTTATTTAGTTATTTTTATTTATAAACAAAATCTTTTAGCTTTAGAATTTATTATTTTATTTTAGTTTAAAATCAAATTAGGTTAGATATAAAAGAAAAAAGATTTAGCCCTTCATGGGATCTTCTCTCTTACGCTCTTTCACATTTTCCGTACCCTAGTTTTCTCTCTGAGTCATGAGCCACTAAACCTCCTTGGTTAACGTTAGGAGCTCTGTTTATTTCTATAGATTAACACTATTATCATTATATTTTAATTAATGTATTGATTCAGTTTCAATGATTACTTTCGATCTTCATCTTATGAATCTGGGTATATCGGAAGAATAACCATTGTTCTATATGAATGATTGTGATTCTTGAAAAAGTTATCTCACTTGAATACTAGCTTGAAAGTAAATTCCTCCTAAACTTCTAATTACTTGGACTTAATGGGATACGTGACATATAATCCTCTTATATCTAGGTAATTAAGGTTTTTGTGGCTATATGCTGATTAGTGTTAATAATATATTCTCTTTGAAGACATGACGACAAGTAACAGAGGTAGAACAAGTAGGTCTCGTGGTCATGGTAGAGGATGGGTTTCCACCGGATCCCCGGAGACTACTCAGTCATCGCCTTCTACCCCGAATATCCCATCGACCCTTGTGACGTCACAGGCAAGTCCAGCAAACCAGTAGTTCATCATTGTCCCAAACCCAAACTAGGTGGCTCTTTCTGCTACCTCCCCTCTCTGATCTAAAAATCGTAGATAGAGATTTGATCTGTACACTAATAGAATTGAATTGTTGATTTCAGATAGAACCTATAGATTCGATCTATGAATCACCGAATTCGCACATTATTAAATAAATAAATAATATATGTTAGTTTCTGAAATCAAATAAACCCTAATTACTTCCTTTCACTTTCAGCACTTCTCTCTCACCCACTCACCTCACTTCTTCTTCTCTAAAATCTCTCTAACTGGCCACCAGTTCCTCTTCGCTTTTGGCCCTCAATCATGTCACTCCTCTGTGCCGCTAGCATCGTCCAATTCTCTCTCCCTCAGTCAATCACCCTCCCCCTCAATCCTCTGCTCGACGCTCGACTTCGTCGCTCGCGGCTCATTATTCATCACTTCCTTGTCCTTCTACTTCTAGCTTTAGCCTCTATTCCTCGCCTCTATTTCAGTTTTCTTCCTCGCTTCCTTGTCGTTCTACTTCTGGCCTTTGGAATTCCTTCTATATTTGGGTTAAATTTTTTTATTTTAAATTTAAATATTATTAAGTAAATTTAGAAACTGTTAGGTATTAAGTTTCTTTGGTACTATTGTTAGAAAATTCTAGATCTATATGACTGATGTTATGTGAAATTTGGTGCTATTATTAACTATGAAATTTCTAATTTTCTCTATTGTGAATTGAATTCTGGTTCTGGTTCTTGGTTTATGAAAAAAGATGTTTCAATTTTTTTTAGCTTTTTAAATTTTTAGGTATATTTTCTATCTTTTATATTTTAATCGGATATATCCGATATCTGATCCTATCTGATTCACAAATGTGCAGAGCAGATTGAATCGGATCTGATCCTAAAAGATGCGGATATTAGATCCGATCCGATCTGTGAACATCCTACGTGTATTTTGAAAATATCAAACTTTTTATTTTATAGTGCTAGCTGAACAAGTTTTTTAAGTACCAAATCAAACCAAGTTGACCTAATAACTTATTAGCCGAACAAAAATTATCTTTAGCAAATGTGTCCATCAATCACAAATTTAAATACTTTTTTTCTGAAACACAAAATTTTTGTGGTTTTATTTACAAATTTTTATTTTTTATTTCATCCACAAATTTATATGTTTTTCTTAAAAAATTTATTTGATTTTTTAATATGTTTGTTATAAGAAATTCGTCCTTCGAATTGGAAAAAAAAAAGGAAAAAACACAAAAGCCTTACAAACAACAAGCACAAGAATTATAAAGATGAACATAAATTTTTTGTATTTATCATCAAAATGGAGGGAAAATGTAAAATTTATGTGTTTTTTTTTTAAAAAAATTGTGTGTTTCTAAACATTTGTTATTAATATAAAAAATATCCTAAAATTAAAAAAAATAAAAACTAAAAATTTCAAAAACAAAAAATACAAAATATTCATGAAATCAAACAAAGAAATTTTTGAAGTTAAACATAGAATAATTAATCACAAAAACAAAATACAAAAGTACAAAAATTCTTAGCTGTGAAATAATATAAATTTTTGTTATATAGAAAGCTCAATATGATTTGTATGCTACCAAAACTAAATATAAAATTATTTTGTAACAAACACAAAACTCGATTTTTCCCATATTTTCCTTTTAAAGAAATAAAGAAAATTAATTATATTACCTTATAATTTTAATTAGAATATTTGATTGAAAACTAATTTCAATTTTGATACAACAAATAATATTTTAAAATAATTTTAAGGATTAAATTAGATTTCAAATTAATACTCTATATACCCAAATTTTATTAAAAATTATCATATTCTAATTAAACCCATAATTTCCAATTTTATACATAAACCCTAATTCTAAATTAGCACACAATTTTCTCCTCTTTATACTAAATCCTAGCCGTAGTACATCAACACAGAGCAGCAGCAGCTGCAAAAAGAAAGAAAGAAAGAAAGAAAGAAAGAAAGAGAGAAAGAAGAAAAAAAAAAGAAACAAATGGGGAAAGGGGGACCGCGAAAAGAAAGGCAGGGAGGCGGCGCGGTGGGCATCTGATACGTAAAAATTAAATTTCACGTAATTACTACAGGCAAGTATACCGGGTCGTTTCAAGTAATAAAACTCACAAGAGTGAGGTCGATCCCATGAGGATTAAAGGATTAAGCAATCAATAGTTAGTTGATTATTCTAGTTAGACGGTTCATATTGGAGTGATAAGCAAATAAGAAATATAAATGGCTAGAAATTAAAAGAAAACAATAAAGTGTAGAAAAAGTAAATGACGTAAAAGTAAATTGCAATAAAATAAAGTGTTGGAAAGTAAAATTGCAAGGAATAGAAAGTATAAGAAAGTAAAGTGCAAGAAAGTAAATGACAGAAAGGTAAATACTAGAAGTAAAAATAAAAGAGAAGCATTGGGATCAAGGGTTATTGCATTCTCAGGATCAACAATTCTCATCTCCACTTCAATCATGCAATCATTGATCTCTTGGCAAATCATAAGTAACCAAACCCCAATATCTTGGTGATTTGATTTCTCTTAACATAAACAATTACCAATTTTTTGATGTAATTGGTCATGAGAAGAGATGAAGTTTAATTTCTGATTCAAAGGCCACACAACTCTTAGGATCTCAATTCAAAGTGGTTACATCTCACATACCAACTAAAAATGTATTGATCAAGAGGATTATGAGAGAAGAGCCTCAAACTGAATTCCATGATCCTTTTCTCAAGGCTCACATGTAATTCAAGTAGATACAGTCCTCCTCTCGGTAGTAATTGAATCTATGAAGCACAAATACTCTCTCTAAAGCAACAATACAAGAAGAATTGAAGATGAAGAATGAAAATATATCAACCCATTGAATTGCAATAGAGCTATCTTTCCTAATTGAAAGAGTTAGTAATTCATAACAAAATATTTACAAAAGTAAGAAAGAAAAGAGAAGAAGATGATGGTGAGAAGAGAGGGTCCGAAGACTCCCCCACTAGCTGAAAAATGCTAATTCTATGAAACTAAAACCTATATATAAGCTAGCCTAAATTATAAATTGAAATGAAATTGAAAACAAATTACAATAAAATGAAAATTAACTATTCTAGATGATTCTTGTGGCTTTGATTGGTTGACAATTGTGGGCTTGCTTGCTTGAAGTATAATTGGACTTGGAGTGAAGTTATTTGAGAAAAGATGAGGCTTCCAGGCTAGTGTAGCATTTTTCTTCAGCGTTAGCACTCATGCACTCACGCGTACACATTACCCACGCGTGCACGTGATCAATGTTTTTGGCCCCAGTCACGCGTACGCATCACCCATGCGTACGCGTGGCCTTCAGCATTAGTGTCAAAGGCGTAGTATTAGTGTCGAAGGCGCTCTTCCACACGTACGCGTCACTAATAAACCCCATTTGTATGGGGTTTATCTTGTGTTCAATTTAAAGTATTTTGTCAACCTTTTCTCACATTTCTTCAATAACATAGCATGCTTTTGTGATTCTTCCTTTATTTGTGCTTAAGTGTGAAAACATGCTTTCTAGGTCTTTAATTTGATATTTTTAATCTTCTTTTGATTCCACTAGATGCCTTGATGTGTTCGTTAGTGATTTCAGATTGAAAAGGGCTAGGAATGGATCAAAGGAGTGAGGAGAAAGCATGCAAAGTGGAAAAATCATGAAAAGCCAAAGATTTGGGATATGCCCATGGATGCGCCGCGCACTAGACGCTCACGCGTGGATTACGAAAAGCTCCATGGATGCGTACGCGTGCTGTACACGTACGCGTCGAAGGCCGCACATGATCTCTTTATTAAACTCATGCCTGGCGATTTCTGGAGGGCTTTTGGCCCAATTTGGAGCTGAATTTTGGCGGAAAAAGGCTAAAAGGACCAAGGATTAAAGAGGAATGCATCTTGGAAATCATTACACACATAACACACTTTAGATCTAGTTTTAGTTTAGTTTTCTAGTGAGAGAAACTCTCTTTTCTCTCTAGAATTAGAATTAGGATTAGGTTTAGATTAGAGGTTCTTAGATCTAGGTTTTACTTCTTCTTCTCTCTTAATCTTCCTCTTTCATCCTTAATTGTTCTCTTGTAATTGTAGCATTCCTCTTCTCTTGTAATTCCTTTGTATTGTTAGTTGTAGTTTATGAACTTTCCTTTGTAGATCTACATTTCTTCTTCAATGCAATTGGTAAGTTTTTTGTTGTCTCATAATTGTTTTGCTTTTCTACCATTGATCTCTTGCCATTGTAGTTAGAACTCTCTTTAATTCTTGCAATTCATGTTGTTTACTTTTATTGCCTTTTATGTGTTTGATGAAATGTCTCTTCTAGCTATTAGTTAGATTTTGTTCCTCTTGACTTTGGTTGAGGAATTAGTGACTCTTGAATTATCTCACTCTCTTGTTGATTGATAGTTAGAAGTTGCTAATTGATTTGAATGCCACTAAAGCTAGTCTTTCCCTTGGGAGTTGGCTAGGACTTGTGGAATCAAGTTAATTCATCCACTTGACTTTCCTCCATAGTTAGGGGTTAACTAAGTGGGAGCAATGAATAATTCTCATGTCACAATTGATGATGATAATTAAGATAGGACTTCTAGTTCTCATACCAAGAGTTTCTTAATTGTTAGTTTAATTCTTTTGCAATTTACATTTCTTGTTTCTTATCTCTAAAACCCCAACGATACTCCATAACCAATAACAAGAACACTTTATTGCAATTTCTAGGGAGAACGACCCGAGGTTTAAATACTTCGGTTATTTTTATAGGGGTTTGTACTTGTGACAACCAAATGTTTATATGAAAGGATTATTGTTGGTTTATAAACTATACTTGCAACGAGATTTCATTTCTAAAATTCTAGACCATTAATTTTTCCGATCATCAAAATGGCACCGTTGCCGGGGAATTGTAATTGTGTACCTTGTTATTGGTTATTGTATATATGTGAATATTATGAATATGTTTGCTTTTTGCTTCTTTGTTTGTTTTTGGTAGTTGTAGGAGTTTGTTTCCTTAACTTGTTATTAGTTTTTGTTTTCTCTTTCTACTATGAATTCTCACTTTGGCTATGAGTTTGGTTCTAACTATGTTGTAGGAAGTGGGAGCTACAATGAAGATAGGCATCAAGGATGGAACAATCAAAGATAGGAGGAGTCTTAAAGGATTGATCAACCTTCTTGGCAACAACCTCCTCCGGATCCTTATAGGTATAATTCCCATCCTAATGCATCTACATCTAATAGCTATGGTGAATTTCCTTGTGACTATCAACCATATGCCTATGATCCATTCCCTCAACATAGCCCCCAACCATACTCACAAGCCCTTTTTACCAAACACCTTCATATGACACTAATAATTATCTACCATACCAACCAGCTTTTGAACCATATGAACCATACATGGAACCACGACAATATCAACACTTCCAAGAACCATCCCCTCCATATTACCAAGATGAACCACCTCCAATGTACACAAACTTTCAACCACAAGATGAGTTTTACTTCCCACGACCATCCTCCATGGAAGAATATCCATTTCCATCAATCCAAGAGAAATATGATCCTATTTATGTTAGTAATTTGGAACAAGAATCAAAGGATCGTCTCAAGGAAGCGATGGATCAACTTCAAGCAACCGTCCGTCAAAAGTTAGATGCATGGGATTCATGCCACAAGCAAAGCATGTCCAAGGATGATTGTGGAAGAGCAACAGAAGAGGGAGGTATGAATGGGTTTGTAGGATTTCAAGTTGAGAACAATGGATTAGAGTGTGTTGTGCCACAAACGGAACAAGTGAAGAACATAGAACCACCACATTCTTATTATGATTATGAACCACCTTCCCATTATAAACCCTTTTTCCAAAACAATAAACCCTTCCAACCACCCCAATCTCCGATAGATGAAACCATTGGTTCTATCCTCCAAGGGAAAGAAGAGATGCAAAGGGAGGTATTAGAATTCACAACCACCTTGGACGCGGTAGTAAATCGATTAGCCTCCTAATGCTTGAACACCCAAAGTACTCCCATGGCTACATGTGGAGAATCTAATGAAGAGCATAGCATGAAGGAGAAATCGGAAGCTCCGGTGAAAAATGAGGAAAATTGCTTTGTATTGGAACAATTGGAGGAAGCTATAATTGTTGAAGAAAAGGAAGAAGTGGTTGAAGACTTAGGAGATGCAGAACCCCCATGGGAATATAGAGTTGAAGAATATCCTTCCAAGAAGATTGAATTTGATGTTAAGGAGGAGAGTGCACAACCTCCAAGCCATATTCCATATGAAGAATTGGATGGGATAGAGCAAGAGTTGAGTTCCTTTGGCAAGGAAGATCGAGCATCAAATCTTAGTGGTGAAGAGGTGGAAGTCCTTAGAAATACAAGGATGGAAGTTGGATACACTTTGTCAAGATCCGTGGAAGCTTCTTTGCCTAGGTTGTCATCTAATCCTACATTTGAGTGGGTGAAATTCATTTCTATTAGCTTTATGGTTCCACTCGAATATGGCTTGCTTGAAATGGATGGTCAACTTAGGGAACTTTGTGGGATGAAGCATAAGAGAAGGATGTTTCGTGGTTGGCGTTGCAAATCAAGGCTCATTTTGGTTGAATACTTCAAAGGTTAAATACAAGGGTTGGACTAGTGCTCAATTAGGTGGGTCTAGGATGATATTTGGTCACTTCATTGAGAATTCGTTTTGCCTGCCACCCGGATGGATTAATAATGATCAACTTGAAGACGGGTGTGAAAATAAGATATGGGACCCCGGATCGAAACATGAAGACCAACTTTAGGAGCTCATATCTTGGGTAGAACTTTGCCCAAGTTTGGTGAAGATGGTTGGAGTTTCTATCAACCATTTGAGGAGCAAAGATCCTTGAAGATTCAAGGATGAGTACAAGCATAAGCCACCATGATAAAGAGCTTCTCAAATGTCCAACTTAAGGACTTAAACTAAAAGTGCTAGGTGGGAGACACCCCACCATGGTAAACTCTTTCCACTCTCTTGTAGATTTGATTAATAAGTGATTTGAGTTACCATTGTAGGTAGATTTTTCGCTTCATATAGGCTTGTTTTAATAATTTGGTTGTTAGTTTCTTAACATGCAAGTTGTGCTTGTTAGTAGTTGGACAAGTTTCAAAACCAAGAAGATTTTTGTAATTTTGCATTTTTCATTGGTTTGGAGTTGTAGGTACTGTTAGGGAGTTTTTAAGCATTTTAAGCTGTTTTTTAGCATTTCTGGAAAAAAAAAGTGGCAGGGACACGTGCGCATGCTGTACGCGCACGCGTCGGTGGGTGGATGCAGCCCCATACATTTTCCAGAGAGTTAGGCGAACGTGGCACCAACACTAGGCTTCTCGCGCAAGTTTCACATCACGCGTACGCGTGCATCACGCGTGCGCGTCGATGCGCTCAAAAAAATGCACGACGCGTACGCGTCGATGCGCTGACACAGTTACCAGGCTTATGACACGAGAGTTGTGCTAACTCTGGGCCAACATTAAGCCTCTGGCCCAACTCAACCCACGCGGACGCGTACATCACGCGTACGCGTCCAGGCACACATTTCCATTCCACGCTTAAGCGCATATGACGCTTCCACATCCATACCTTGTTTTGCCCACCCACGCACACGCGTACAGGATGCGTACGCGTGGATTTAAAAGCCTTAACCCCATCCACGCGAGAGCCTAATCGTCACGTCCCTTCCACACTTTCTCCCCCAACGTTCCTTTTCTCTCTTCCTATCCCACCATTACTGTCGCCCCGAGTTCTGCAACCCTCCGGCCGCTGCCGAAATCATCGCCGTCGACCAACCCTTCGCCTTCTTTCCCCTCTTCTTTACCTCCCATTTTTTCTTCCCTCTCACTGCACTGTTCCATTCTCTACTCTCCGCCCAACACAGCCGCGCACCTTTACAGTTGTTGACGACTTGCGAACCTACCATTCCACCATCACCACGTTCTTCCCTCTCTCCTCGCTTCCCATTCCACTTCCTTTCTCCTCCTTTCTGACCATAGCTCTCTCTCTCTACCCCTTGCTATGTTTTCTGCTTCGCGGCCTTACCACCACAAGCTACGCTGCCACCACTCTTAGGCGGCATTGCAGTCCTTTGCCTGCTCACCCCTCCTCTCTCCAATCTTCACTTCCATTTCTGTTCTGCTACATTCTAGGTTTCCTACCTCATCCCTGCTTCCTGCTCTATTTTCTTGACTTTCTTCTATTATTTTTGTTGTTAATTTTAGTTAGGTTAATAATTAATTCTGCTTGTTAGGATAGATATATATGTTGTTAGGTAGCTAGGTTGTGGTTAGAGGATTCTAGTCTTGATAAGTGCTCCGTTCTTGTTTACTTTTTGAATGTGCACGCCTTGTTGAATGATGAGTGGTGTGCTGTGCTGATTTCTATTCTATATGCTTTGCTTCAATGCTGCCCTGCTAGTATTATGTATGCTAACCTTGCTGGTTTCATGCTCGCTACACTCTATATTCTTATGTGATTTTTGCTATCCGGGAACATCCAATTTACTGCCGAAATGCTGCCCAATTTTCTAGAAAGTGCTTTGCTCTTAAACTTGCCACTTAAGATTGAACTTGACACTTTTGGAATTGAGACTGCTTAACTTCACCAGGTTCAATTCTTAGGTTTCCTTGGGTGGTTTTCCGTGGTTATTTTGTTTCCCGTGATATGCATTAAGATAGTTAGTCCAAGGAATTATTTGTCGAACCTCTATGTCAAACAATCCTTTGCCTAACGCATCTATTTGAACCTTCATATACTTTCACTCTTCTTGTTAAATCAAATTCCCTTTTGACTTATAATCAGTTACCATTTGACCTTAACTTGCATTTTTCTTGAATATGGTCCATTTTCCTTGCAATAATTGGTATATGCCACTAGTGTGACCCTTTTAATTCAAAATAGTTTCCAACTTGCTTTTCGTTACACATAGTGCGTATTTCACCCTTTCTACACCAATTATGGCACAATTAGTGACCATGACATTGTTGATGCTTTGCTTTCAATTAATTGCTCTATGCAAATTCATATTTCATCATCAATGACTACATCATCCCCATGGTTGTGAGTATGCTTGTTACCCTTACTTTTTGCATTTCTCCTGATTGAGCTAATAACCGTCATACCACTAACCTTTGAACAGATTTTCTAACTTCTAACTTGCTTAACTTGCTATCTTTCTTTTGGTTTGAAACTAACCATTTCACCATTCTTTTGGGTATGACGCTTATTGAGCTTAATAAACAAGCATTGTGCTAATATTGCCTGAATTCTTGGTTTATGGCTTTGATTGTTTGCTGATTATGTTTCTTGCATTCCAAGAATTCTTTTCTTTTGACTCACTTCATGAACATGTCATTCCTTGCTTCCTATTCCTCTATTTGGCTTAGTTGTTTATATCATGTCATATCTGTTTTTCAGGATGGCTGACAGAGGCAAAGCCAAGGTTACTTCAAGAAAGAGGAAGAAACCTCAAGCCTCTACTGCTTCTCCTTTCGTAGACTATGCCAAGAACCCTCTTAATGACAAAGAGAAAGCCGATCAGCTGCTGCCTGCCCATGACACAGATAGGTTCCCTAACCTATACTGCAAGCTCCACTTCCCGAGCTACAATAAAAAGAACTTGAATATAGAGAAGAAACTGGCCATTCCCTCCGACCTGAGGCAAACCATTAACAGCCGTATTGAGGGAATGGGCCTTGACTTTATTGATAGGGAGCTGGGTAGCCTGAACAGATCTTGGGTTCAAGAATTTTATTGCAATTTCTTCAGACATACCCTTGATTCCATTTACATCCGAGCCAGCCAGGTACTGATCACAGAGGCTGCTATTAAGGATGTACTCTACTGTAGGCCCAAGACCATTGAGATAGATGCATTTGAGCAGGCTGAGGTGGAGTTGCATTGCATGACATTTGACTATGATGCCATACGGAGTGTAGTTGCCACCCCGGACGTCCCTTGGGTGATGGATTCTAACAACAAGAAGCCCAAAGGGATGCTATTCACTTATCTGACTCGGGAGGCTAGGACATGGCAGTAGATCTTTTCCAATTACGTCATGCTGACCACCCATTCTACTGAGATTCTGGTGGCCATGCTTGTCCTGATCATCTGCGTTTTGGAGGGGAAGGAGGTGTATTTCCCTCGGCTGATCGGGAAGTTTATGTGGCGAGCACACATCCATGGCACATTTTCGTTTCCGACGTTGGTCACGTAGATGGTTCAGAGAGCCGGTGTACCATGGCTAGCTGATGATATATCTCCAGCCCTTCCGGCCCTTGAGAAGGAGGAATTCATTCCATAGGGGACGTGGGTGTATGAGAAGCCTCCATCCTGGCGCCGATCTCGAGCCAGAGTAGCAGTAGAAGCAGTTGGACCTTCTTCTTCAGCAGTCGCAGCAGGACCCTTTTCTACAGCATCACCTTTACCACCACCACCAGCACCCCAGCCGGCATACCTTTTGGTACAGCGTCTCTTCCGCTTCATAGAGCGTACTGAGCGTAGCATCTTAAGTAGCGTACTGTTGACCCTCACCCTGAGCCCGAGTAGTAGCATCAAGGACGATGCTTCATCTTAAGTGTGGGGAGGTTACTGCCGTCGCCATCGGTGGATAGCTACTTTGGTGAACATTTTCGGACATTTATCTCCTAGTTTATGTTATTTTGCTTTAGTCTATGTTATTTTGCTTCATTTTGCACTTTTTGGATTATTGTATATATTAGTATTGTGGATACTCTTATTTAGCTTGTTGGATTGGCACTTTAGCTTTTTATGTGCACTTTTGCCTTACATAGTTATTTTAGCTTGTTTTAGCCATTTGGTTGTGATTAGAAAATTTTTTTGGATTGATTGAGACCTAGTTGACCCTTTTTGCATATGAAATTTGTTTTAATTGAAAAAAAAGGGATAAACTAAGGAATTTTAAAATTTCTCAATCACAACATTGCATTAATAAGCTTAGTCAAAACGATGAAATTTTCCAAGGAATCTATCTATAGGGCACCACCCCAATTGATTGAAGAAACTTTTGTGGAACTTGCTTGAACTTTATACTTTGTGGATCATGTTTTTGAGCTAAGAACACAAGCTTGTGAGATTTGAGCCTAATGATGTGGTTACATCTTATAACCACTTATTTTCCTTCTTGTATGCAATTGTTCTCTTCCTATAATTGTGATCCTTAATTTGTTTAATTCTATATATCCACTTATTCCTTGTATTCATGCATTTATGTGATTGAGGCCATCAATTCCTTAGCTCATTTACCCAAATAGCTTACCTTTTCCTCTCTATTGTTAACCAATTTTGAGCCAACGCTTAACCCACTTGTTCTTTATTTTAGCACATTACAAGCCTAAAGCAAAAAATAATGAAAGTACCTTGTTTGGATCTTTGATTAGCTTAGGCTAGTGAGAGTGTTTATTATTCAAGTATGGAAAGATTTGGGAACATTGATTGGGATAAAAGGGTGTTTTATATTTCTATATTTGGGAATTGGGTGTATACTCATGTGTTGATCAAATGTATAGACCTTATGCATTGATGTTCTTGTACAAAGTTTGAAAGAAAGAGAGTAAAGAAAAAAGAAAAAGGAAAAGAAAAAAATATATGGAAAAGAAAAGAAAAAGAAAGAAACGAAGAAAACGCATAATTAGGGGAATAAGTGTTGTGAAATGGAAAGAAAACGCATGAGTATATGGAAAAAAGTGAAGGATGGGTAGTCGGGTTAGCACTTAATTGTATAGGTTATTATATAGGTTAGGTGGGAAAGTTTAAGCTAATCAAAGACTCAAACTCTACTCCACTTAACCATATATGACCCTACCTTGACCCTAGCCCCATTACAACCTTTGAGAAAGTTCTCATGATATTTGTATGCATGCCTTGAATAATTGTTGAATGTTAGATGAAGAACAAATTTTGGAAAGCATGATTAGGGGAGAATTGAGTGAATCAACCCCTAAACACTTGAGTGAATAGAGCGGAGACACATCCAGTGAGGTTCGATTGCTCAATTACATGTGTTCACCATTATCATCTATATTCTTGCAAGTTTCTAACTGATGAGCGGATAATTTATACGCTTTTTGGCATTGTTTTTAGGTAGTTTTTAGTAAGTTCAAGCTACTTTTAGGGATGTTTTCATTAGTTTTTATGTTAAATTTACATTTCTGGACTTTACTATGAGTTTGTGTGTTTTTCTGTGATTTCAGGTAATTTCTGGCTGAAATTGAGGGACTTGAGCAAAACTCTGAAAAATGCTGACAAAAGGACTGCTGATGCTGTTGGAATCTGACCTCCCTGCACTCGAAATGAATTTTTTGGAGCTACAGAACTCCAAATGGCGCGCTCTCAACGGCGTTGGAAAGTAGACATCCAGAGCTTTCCAGAAATATATAATAGTTCATACTTTATTTGGGAATTGACGACATAAAGTGGCGCTCAACGCCAAGTACATGCTGCTGTCTGGAGTTAAACGCCAAAAACACGTCACAACCCGGAGTTGAACGCCCAAAACACGTTATAACTTGGCGTTCAACTCCAAGAGAAGCCTCAGCTCGTGGATAGATCAAGCTCAGCCCAAACATACACCAAGTGGGCCCCAGAAGTGAATTTATGCATCAATTACTTACTCATGTAAACCCTAGTAGCTAGTCTAGTATATATAGGACATTTAACTATTGTATTAGACATCTTTTGATCACTTTAGATCTGAGGAACATCTCTGGGCGCATAGTCCTTAGACCATGGGGGCTGGCCATTCGGCCATGCCTGAACCTTTCACTTATGTATTTTCAACGGTGGAGTTTCTGCACACCATAGATTAAGGGTGTGGAGCTCTGCTGTACCTCAAGTTTCAATACAATTATTATTACTTTCTATTCAATTCTCTTTTATTCTTATTCCAAGATATACGTTGCACAAAACTTTGATGAATGTGATGATCTGTGACACTCATCATCATTCTCACCTATGAACGCGCGTGATTGACAACCACTTCCGTTCTACTCTAGGCTGGGCGCATATCTCTTAGATTCCCCAACAGAATCTTCGTGGTATAAGCTAGATAGATGGCGGCATTCATGGGGATCCGGAAAGTCTAACCTTGTCTGTGGTATTCTGAGTAGGATTCCGGTATTGAATGACTGTGACGAGCTTCAAACTCCTGAAGGCTGGGCGTGATGACAAACGCAAAAGAATCAATGGATTCTACTCCAACCTGATTGAGAACTGACAGATGATTAGCCGTGCTGTGACAGAGCATTTGGACCATTTTCACTGAGAGGATGGGATGTAGCTATCAACAAGGGTGATGCCTTCAGACGATTAGCCGTGCAGTGGCAGCGCATAGGACCATTTTCCCGAGAGGATTAAAAGTAGCCATTGATGATGGTGATGCCCTACATACAGCTTGCCATAGAAAGGAGTAAGAAGGATTGGATGAAAGCAATAGGAAAGTAGAGATTCGAAAGGATTCTAGCATCTCCACACGCCTATCTAAAATTCCCACTATTGATTTACATAAGTATTTCTATCCCTTTTTATTTTCTATTTATTATTAATTTTCGAAACTCATAACCATTTAATCTGCTTAACTGAGATTTACAAGGTGACCATAGCTTGCTTCATACCAACAATCTCTGTGGGATCGACCCTTACTCACGTAAGGTATTACTTGGATGACCCAATACACTTGCTGGTTAAGTTGAACGGAGTTGTGAGCTTCTCCAATAGTGCCTGGAACTCTTTTATCACAATTTCGTCCACCAAGTTTTTGGCGCCGTTGCCGGGGATTGTTCGAGTTTGGACAACTGACGGTTCATCTTGTTGCTCAGATTAGGTAATTTTCTTTTCAAAAAACTTTTTCAAAATTTTTCTTTTCTTTTTCGTTTTTCCAAAAATATTTTCGAAAAAATTAATAAAAATCCAAAAAAATTAGAAAATCATAAAAATAAAAAATATTTTGTGTTTCTTGTTTGAGTCTTGAGTCAATTTTTAAGTTTGGTGTCAATTGCATGCTTTAAAAAAATTTTTCTTGCATTTTTCGAAAATTCATGCATTCATAGTGTTCTTCATGATCTTCAAGATGCTCTTGGTAAATCCTCTTGTTTGATCTTGATGATTTCTTGTTTTGTGTTGTTTGTTGTTTTTCATATGCATTTTTCGTTTGTTAGAGTCCATGCATTAAAGATTTCTAAGTTTGGTGTCTTGCATGTTTTCTTTGCATCAAAAATTTTTCAAAATTATGTTCTTGATGTTCATCATGATCTTCAAAGTGTTCTTGGTGTTCATCTTGACATTCATAGTGTTCTTGCATGCATCATGAGTTTTGATTCATAATTTTCATGTTGTGAGTCATTTTTGTTGTTTTTCTCTCTCATCATTAAAAATTCAAAAAAATTAAAAAATATCTATTCCTTATTTTCCTCCAAATTTTCGAAATTTTGGGTTGACTTGGTCAAAAATTTTTAAAAATTAGTTGTTTCTTACAAGTCAAGTCAAAATTTCAATTTTAAAAATCTTATCTTTTCAAAATCTTTTTCAAAAATTATATCTTTTTCATTTTTTTCTATTTCTCGAAAATTTCAAAATTCTTTTTTTAAAATATTTTCAAAATCTTTTTCTTATCTTTATATCATATTTTCGAAAATTAGCTAACAATTAATGTGATTGATTCAAAAATTTGAAGTTTGTTACTTTCTTGTTAAGAAAGGTTCAATCTTTAAGTTCTAGAATCTTATCTTGTAGTTTCTTGTTAGTGAAGTAAGTAATTTCAAATTTTTGAATTAAATATTTTTATCTTTTATCTTATCTTTTTCAAAAATTTTACCTTTTTCAAAATTTGATTTCAAAATATCTTATCTAAACTTCTTATCTTCTTATCTTTTTCAAATTTGATTTTAATATCTTTTTCAATCAACTAACAAACTTTTTGTTGTTTTCTATCTTTTTCAAAACCAACTAACTACCTATCCCTCTCTAATTTTCGAAAATACTTCTCTCTTTTTCAAAAATTCTTTTTAATTGTTTTAAATTTTAATTTTAATTATATCTTATCTCTGATTTTCGAAAATCACTAACCACTTTTTCAAAATTATTTTTGAAATTCTCCATCTCTTTTCTTATTCTATTTAATTATTTATTTACTAACACTTCTCTTCACCTCTCTTCATAAAAAAATCCGAACCCACTCTTCTTCACTCTTATCCCCTTTCTTCTTCTACTAACATAAAGGAATCTCTATACTGTGACATAGAGGATTCTTCTTCTTTTCTTTTTCTCTTCTCTATCATATGAGCAGGAATAAGGAAAAAGGCACTCTTGTTGAAGCTGATCCAGAACCTGAAAGGACTCTGAAGAGGAAACTAAGAGAAGCTAAATTACAACAATCCAGAAGTAACCTTTCAGAAATTTTCGAACAAGAGAAGGAGATGGCAGCCGAAAATAATAATAATGCAAGGAGAATGCTTGGTGACTTTACAAAGCCAATGTCCAAATTTGATGGAAGAAGCATCTCCATTCCTGCCATTGGAGCCAATAATTTTGAGCTGAAACCTCAGCTAGTTGCCTTAATGCAACAAAACTGCAAGTTTTATGGACTTCCATCTGAAGATCCTTACCAGTTTTTAACTGAGTTCTTGCAGATTTGTGAGACTGTAAAGACGAATGGAGTTGATCCTGAAGTCTACAGACTCATGCTTTTCCTTTTTGCTGTAAGAGATAGAGCTAGAATATGGTTGGATTCACAACCTAAGGATAGCCTGGACTCCTGGGATAAGTTGGTCACTGCCTTCTTGGATAAATTTTTTCCTCCTCAAAAGCTGAGCAAGCTGAGAGTGGATGTTCAGACCTTCAAGCAAAAAGATGGTGAATTCCTCTATGAAGCTTGGGAAAGATACAAGCAGCTGACCAAAAGGTGTACATCTGACATGTTTTCAGAATGGACCATATTAGATATATTCTATTATGGTCTATCTGAATTTTTGAAAATGTCATTGGACCATTCTGCAGGTGGATCTATTCACCTAAAGAAAATGCCTGAAGAGGCTCAAGAACTCATTGACATGGTTGCAAATAACCAATTCATGTACACTTCTGAGAGGAATTTCATGAATAATGGGACGCCTCAGAGGAAGGGAGTTCTTGAAATTGATGCTCTGAATGCCATATTGGCTCAGAACAGAGTGTTGACTCAACAGGTCAACATGATCTCTCAAAGTCTGAATGGATGGCAACATGCATCCAACAGTACTAAAGAGGTAGCTTCTGAAGAAGCTTATGATCCTGAGAACCCTGCCATGGCAGAGGTTAATTACATGGGTGAACCTTATGGAAACACCTATAATTCATCATGGAGAAATCATCCAAATTTCTCATGGAAGGATCAACAAAAGCCTCAACAAGACTTTAACAATGGTGGATGCAATAGGCTGAGCAATGGCAAGCCTTTTCCATCATCTTCTCAGCAACAGACAGAGAATTCTGAACAAAACACTTCTAATTTAGCCAATCTAGTCTCTGATCTGTCAAATGCCACTTTCAGTTTCATGAGTGAGATAAGATCCTCCATCAGAAATCTGGAGGCACAAGTGGGCCAGCTGAGTAAGAAAATCATTGAAACTCCTCCCAGTATTCTCCCAAGCAATACAGAAGAAAATCCAAAAGGAGAGTGCAAGGCCATTGATATAATCAATATGGCTGAATGCACAAGGAAGGAGGAGGACGAAAATCCTAGTGAGAAAGACCTCCTGGGACGTCCCTTAAGCAAGAAGGAGTTTTCTATTAAGGATCCACAGGAATCTGAGGCTCATATAGAGACCATAGAGATTCCATTAAATCTCCTTCTGCCATTCATGAGCTCTGAAGACTATTCTTCCTCTGAAGAGGATGAAGATGTGACTGGAGAGCAAGTTGCTCAATATTTAGGAGCTATCATGAAGCTGAATGCCAAGTTGTTTGGTAATGAGACTTGGGAAAGTGAACCTCCCTTGCTCATTAGTAAACTGGATACCTGGATTCAGCAAATTTTACCTCAAAAGAAACAAGATCCTGGCAAGTTTTTGATACCTTGTACCATAGGCACCATGACCTTTGTAAAAGCTCTGTGTGATCTGGGGTCAGGGATAAATCTTATGCCACTCTCTGTAATGGAGAAGCTGGGGATCATTGAGGTACAACCTGCCTTGTTAAAATTACAATTGGCAGACAAGTCAGTAAGACAACCTTATGGATTAGTAGAGGACGTGTTAGTGAAGGTTGAAGGCCTTTACATCCCTGCTGATTTCATAATCTTAGACACTAGGAAGGAAGAGAATGAATGCATCATCCTTGGAAGACCTTTCCTAGCCACAGCAGGAGCTGTGATAGATGTCAACAGAGGTAAAATAGTCCTTCAATTGAATGGAGACTACCTTGTGTTTAAGGCACATGGCCATCCCTCTGTGACAAAAGAGAGTAAGCATGAAGAGCTTCTCTCAGTTCAGAGTCAAGAAGAGCCCCCACAGTCAAACTCTAAGTTTGGTGTTGGGAGGCCACAACCAAACTCTAAGTTTAGTGTTAAGACCCCATATCCAAACTCTAAGTTTGGTGTTGGGACTATACAACATTGACCTGATCACCTTTGTGGCTCCATGAGAGCCACTGTCAAGCTATTGACATTAAAGAAGCGCTTGTTGGGAGGCAACCCAATTTTTATTTATCTAATTTTTATTTTATTTTATTGTTATTTTGTGTTTTATTAGGTACATGATCATGAGGAGTCACGAAAAAAATATAAAAATTAAAAACAGAATAAAAAATAGCAGAAAAAAAATTCGCACCCTGGAGGAAGCACAGACTGGCGTTCAACGCCAGTAAGGAGCATCTGGCTGGCGTTCAACGCCAGAACAGAGCATGAAACTGGCGCTGAACACCAGAAACAAGCAACATTCTGGCGCTGAACGCCAGGAATGTGCCTAGAGGAAAAACTGGCGCTGAACGCCAGTAACAAGCATGAAGCTGGCGTTCAACGCCAGAAACATGTTACATGTGGGCGTTGAACGCCCAGAATGTGCACCACTCGGCGTTTAAATGCCAGAATGGTGTGCAATGGCATTTTACATGCCTATTTTGGTGCAGGGATGGAATTTCTTCACACCTCTGGATCTGTGGACCCCACAGGATCACCTCAGGATCTGTGGACCCCACAGGATCCCCACCTAACATATTCCCACCTTACCTCCTAATCCTATTTTACTCTTCCCCATGTCACACTTCCCAACAACTTCAATCTCTGAATCTCTCTTCCCAATAAACACTCCTTCCCAAAACCCTTCACCAATCACCTCAATCTCTCTTCCCAATTACCCCCTTCACCACTCACATCCATCCACTCTTCCCCATAAACCCCACCTACCTTCAAAATTCAAAAACATTTTCCCACCCAATCCCACCCTCAAATGGCCGAACCTACACTTCCCCTTCTCCTCGATATTCTCTTCTTCTTCTTCTTCTTCTCTTCTTTCTTCTCTTGCTCGAGGACGAGCAATATTTTAAGTTTGGTGTGGTCAAAGCACAATCTTTTTTGTTTTCCACTACCATCAATGGCACCTAAGGCCGGAGAATCCTCTAGAAAAGGAAAAGGGAAGACAAAAGCTTCCACCTCCGAGTCATGGGAGATGGAAAGATTCATCTCCAAGAGCCATCAAGACCACTTCTACGATGTTGTGGCAAAGAAGAAGGTGATCCATGAGGTCCCTTTCAAGCTCAAGAAAAATGAGTATCCGGAGATCCGACATGAGATCCGAAGAAGAGGTTGGGAAGTCTTAACCAACCCCATGCAACAAGTCGGAATCTTAATGGTTCAAGAGTTCTATGCCAATGCATGGATCACTAGGAACCATGATCAAAGTATGAACCCGAGTCCAAAGAATTATCTCACAATGGTTCGGGGGAAATACTTAGATTTTAGTCCGGAGAATGTGAGGTTGGCGTTCCACTTGCCCATGATGCAAGAAGATGTACGCCCCTACACTAGAAGGGTCAACTTTAATCAAAGGTTGGACCAAGTCCTTATGGACATATGTGTGGAAGGAGCTCAATGGAAGAGAGACTCCAAAGGCAAGCCAGTCCAACTAGGAAGACTGGACCTCAAGCCTGTGGCTAGAGGATGGTTGGAGTTCATTCAACGCTCCATCATTCCCACTAGCAACCGATCTGAAGTTACTGTGGATCGGGCCATCATGATTCATAGCATCATGATTGGAGAGGAAGTAGAAGTTCATGAAGTCATCTCCAATGAATTCTACAAAATAGCCGAAAAGCCCTCCACCATGGCAAGGCTAGCTTTTTCTCACCTTATTTGCCATATATGTTACTCAGCTGGAGTTATCATAGAAGGAGACATCCCCATTGAAGAGGATAAGCCCATCACCAAGAAGAGGATGGAGCAAGCAAGAGAGACCCCCCACGGATCTCAAGAGATGCATGAGGAAGCTCATCATTAAGAAATCCCTGAGAAGCCTCAAGGGATGCACTTTTCTCCCAATAACTATTGGGAACAACTCAACACTTCCTTAGAAGATTTGAGCCACAACGTGGAATAATTAAGGGTGGAACATCATGAGCACTCCATCATTCTCCATGAAATAAGAGAAGATCAAAGAGCAATGAGGGAGGAGCAACAAAGGCAAGGAAGGGACATAGAAGAGCTTAAGGACATTGTTGGACCTTCAAGAAGAAGACGCCACTAAGGTGGATTCATTCCTTGTTCTTATTTCTTTCTATTTTTCGGTTTCTATGTTATGTTTATCTATATTTTGTGTCTCTACTTCATGATCATTAGTATGTAGTAACCATGTCTTAAAGTTATGAATAATTCCATTAATCCTTTACCTCTCTTAAATGAAATATGTTTTAATTCAAAAGAACAAGAAGTACATGAATTTTGAATTTATCCTTGAATTTAATTTAATTATATTGATGTGGTGACAATACTTTTTGTTTTCTGAATGAATGCTTGAACAGTGCATAAATTTTGATCTTGTTGTTTATGAATGTTAAAACTGTTGGCTCTTGAAAGAATGATGAACAAAGAGAAATGTTATTGAAGATCTGAAAAATCATGAACTTGATTCTTGAAGCAAGAAAAAGCAGTGAAAAAGCAAAGGCTTTCAAAAAAAAAGAAAGAAAAAGAAAAAGCAAGCAGAAAAAGCCAATAGCCCTTAAAACCAAAAGGCAAGGGTAAAAAAGATCCAAGGCTTTGAGCATCAATGGATAGGAGGGCCTAAGGAAATAAAATCCAGGCCTAAGCGACTAAATCAAGCTGTCCCTAACCATGTGCTTGTGTCATGAAGGTCCAAGTGAAAAGCTTGAAATTGAGTGGTTAAAGTCGTGATCCAAAGTAAAAAGAGTGTGCTTAAGAGCTCTGGACACCTCTAACTGGGGACTCTAGCAAAGCTGAGTCACAATCTGAAAAGGTTCACCCAGTCATGTGTCTGTGGCATTTATGTATCTGGTGGTAATACTGGAAAACAAAATGCTTAGGGCCACGGCCAAGACTTATAAGTAGCTGTGTTCAAGAATCAACATACTTAACTAGGAGAATCAATAACACTATCCGAAATTCTAAGTTCCTAGAGAAGCCAATCATTCTAAACTTCAAGGGAAAAAGTGAGATGCCAAAACTGTTCAGAAGCAAAAAGCTACAAGTCCCGCTCATCTAATTATAATTAATATTCATTGATATTCTCGAATTTATAGTATATTCTCTTCTTTTTATCCTATTTGATTTTCAGTTGCTTGGGGACAAGCAACAATTTAAGTTTGGTGTTGTGATGAGCGGATAATTTATACGCTTTTTGGCATTGTTTTTAGCTAGTTTTTAGTAAGTTCAAGCTACTTTTAGGGATGTTTTCATTAGTTTTTATGTTAAATTCACATTTCTGGACTTTACTATGAGTTTGTGTGTTTTTCTGTGATTTTAGGTAATTTCTGGCTGAAATTGAGGGACTTGAGCAAAACTCTGAAAAAGGCTGACAAAAGGACTGCTGATGCTGTTGGAATCTGACCTCCCTGCACTCGAAATGGTTTTTTTGGAGCTACAGAACTCCAAATGGCGCGCTCTCAATGGCATTGGAAAGTAGACATCCAGAGCTTTCCAGCAATATATAATAGTCCATACTTTATTCGGGAATTGACGACGTAAAGTGGCGCTCAGCACCAAGTACATGCTGCTGTCTGGAGTTAAACGCCAGAAACACGTCACAACCCGGAGTTGAACGCCCAAAACACGTTATAACTTGGCGTTCAACTCCAAGTGAAGCCTCAGCTCGTGGATAGATCAAGCTCAGCCCAAACATACACCAAATGGGCCCAGAAGTGAATTTATGCATCAATTACTTACTCATGTAAACCCTAGTAGCTAGTCTAGTATATATAGGACATTTAACTATTGTATTAGACATCTTTTGATCACTTTAGATCTGAGGAACATCTCTGGGTGCATAGTCCTCTGACCATGGGGGCTGGCCATTCAGCCATGCCTGAACCTTTCACTTATGTATTTTCAACGGTGGAGTTTCTGCACACCATAGATTAAGGGTGTGGAGCTCTGCTGTACCTCAAGTTTCAATACAATTATTATTACTTTCTATTCAATTCTCTTTTATTCTTATTCCAAGATATACGTTGCACAAAACTTTGATGAATGTGATGATCCGTGACACTCATCATCATTCTCACCTATGAACGCGCGTGATTGACAACCACTTCCGTTCTACTCTAGGCTGGGCGCATATCTCTTAGATTCCCCAACAGAATCTTCGTGGTATAAGCTAGATAGATGGCGGCATTCATGGGGATCCGGAAAGTCTAACCTTATCTGTGGTATTCTGAGTAGGATTCCGGTATTGAATGACTATGACGAGCTTCAAACTCCTGAAGGCTGGGCGTGATGACAAACGCAAAAGAATCAATGGATTCTACTCCAACCTGATTGAGAACCGACAGATGATTAGTCATGCTATGACAGAGCATTTGGACCATTTTCACTGAGAGGATGGGATGTAGCTATCAACAAGGGTGATGCCTCCAGACGATTAGCCGTGCAGTGACAGCGCATAGGACCATTTTCCCGAGAGGATTAAAAGTAGACATTGATGATGGTGATGCCCTACATACAGCTTGCCATGGAAAGGAGTAAGAAGGATTGGATGAAAGCAATAAGAAAGTAGAGATTCGAAAGGATTCTAGCATCTCCGCACGCCTATCTGAAATTCCCACTATTGATTTACATAAGTATTTCTATCCCTTTTTATTTTCTATTTATTATTAATTTTCGAAACCCATAACCATTTAATCTGCTTAACTGAGATTTACAAGGTGACCATAGCTTGCTTCATACCAACAATCTCTGTGGGATCGACCCTTACTCACGTAAGGTATTACTTGGATGACCCAGTACACTTGCTGGTTAAGTTGAACGGAGTTGTGAGCTTCTCTAATAGTGCCTGGAACTCTTTTATCACAATTTCGTCCACCACTAACTCTTTTTGATACTTCAATACAATTGTGGTTTGGACTTGATTCTTATTACTCTCGCTCTTATGCTTACATATGTTCTCTTGGAAGTTGATTTGTTTTGACCAAGTATTTGCATTCAAATAAGTAGTTGCCTTTAGATAGGTTGCATATAATTTAGTTGCGTTGAATAAATGTCATACCCCTTGTTTCCTTCTTAATTTAGCATGAGGACATGCTAAGGTTTAATTGTGGGGAGGTTGATAAACCCCATTTGTAGGGTTTATCTTGTGTTGAATTTAGAGTATTTTGTCAACCTTTTCTCACAGTTCTTCAATAAAATAGCATGGTTTTGTAATTCTTCCTTTATTTGTGCTTAAGTGTGAAAACATGCTTTCTAGGTCTTTAATTTGATATTTTTAATCTTCCTTTGATTCCACTAGATGCCTTGATGTGTTCGTTAGTGATTTCAGATTGAAAAAGGCTAGGAATGGATCAAATGAGTGAGGAGAAAGCATGCAAAGTAGAGAAATCATGAAAAGCCAAAGATTTGGGATATGCCCATGGCTGCGCGCGCGCACTAGACGCTCACGCGTGGATCGTGAAAAGCTCCATGGACGCGTATGCGTGCTGTACGCGTACGCGTACGCGTCGAAGGCCGCATGTGATCTCTTTATTAAACTCGTTCCTGATGATTTCTGGAGGGCTTTTGGCCCAATTTGGAGCTGAATTTTGGCAGGAAAAGGCTAAAAGGACCAAGGATTGAAGGAAAATGCATCTTGGAAATCATTACACACATAACACACTTTAGATCTAGTTTTAGTTTAGTTTTCTAGAGAGAAAAACTCTCTCTTCCCCCTAGAATTAGAATTAGGATTAGGTTTAGATTAAATGTTCTTAGATCTAGGTTTTACTTCTTCTTCTCTCTTAATCTTCCTCTCTCATCCTTAATTGTTCTCTTGTAATTGTAGCATTCCTCTTCTTTTGTAATTCCTTTGTATTATTAGTTGTAGTTTATGAACTTTCCTTTGTAGATCTACATTTCTTCTTCAATGCAATTGGTAAGTTCTTTCTTGTTTCATAATTGTTTTGAAACAATTATGAAACAAGAAAGAACTTACCAATTGCATTGAAGAAGAAATGTAGATCTACAAAGGAAAGTTCATAAACTACAACTAATAATACAAAGGAATTACAAAAGAAGAGGAATGCTACAATTACAAGAGAACAATTAAGGATGAGAGAGGAAGATTAAGAGAGAAGAAGAAGTAAAACCTAGATCTAAGAACCTCTAATCTAAACCTAATCCTAATCCTAATTCTAGATAGAAGAGAGGGCTTCTCTCTCCAGAAAACTAAACTAAAAACTAGAACTAAAGTGTGTTATATGTGTAATGGAATCAATGATGCCTTCCCCTTCAATCCTTGGTCCTTTTAGCTTTTTCCCGCCAAAATTCAGCTCCAAATTGGGCCAAAAAGCCCTCCAAAATTGTCAGGCACGAGTTTAATAAAGAGATCACGTGCGGCCTATGGAGATTTTCGCAATCCACACGTAAGCATCTAGTGCGCGCGCGCATCCATGGGCGTGTACACTTTTCATGATTTCTCCATTTTGCATGCTTTCTCTTCACTCCTTTGATCCATTCCTAGCCCTTTTCAATATGAAATCACTAACAAACATATCAAGGCATCTAGTGGAATCAAAGGGAGATTAAAATTATTGAATTAAAGACCAAGAAAGCATGTTTTCACACTTAGGCACAAATCAAGGAAGAATCACAAAACCATACTATTTCATTGGGTAAATGTGAGAAAAGGTCGATAAAATACTCTAAATTCAACACAAGATAAACCCTAAAAACGGGGTTTATCAACTTTCCTCCATAGTTAGAGGTTAACTAAGTGGGAGCAATGAACAATTCTCATGTCACAATTGATGATGATAATTAGGATAGGACTTCTAGTCCTCATACCTTGCCAAGAGCTTTCTTAATTGTTAGTTTAATTCTTTTTCAATTTACATTTCTTGTTTCTTATCTCTAAAACCCCAAAGATACTCCATAACCAATAACAAGAACACTTTATCGCAATTCCTAGGGAGAACGACCTGAGGTTTGACTACTTCGGTTATTTTTATAGGGGTTTGTACTTGTGATAACCAAATGTTTATATGAAAGGATAATTGTTGGTTTAGAAACTATTCTTGCAATGAAATTTCATTTGTAAAATTCTACACTGTCAATTTTTCTGATCATCAGTCGCCCTTCAAAAATATCACTTTCATGCGTACGCGTCACCCACGCGTATGCGTCACTCTTCAAAAATATCACTTTCACGCGTACGCGTCATCGGTGAAATTTTCCAACTTCGCAGGCGCTCTTGGAACAAACTTAGCGCCAATGGCACTGTTGCTTGGTGCTGTGAAGTAGTGCTTTTGAAGAAAGCGTAGTGCCAAAGGTGCTTTTCTCATGCTGATTATGAAACGCTCTTTAGTAAAAGCGTAGCGTCAATGGCGCTCACCCCTGTTTCTTATCTTTCCTGCGTCACCCTTTAAGCTCATTTCTTCTTTCATGCTTATTTTGTGCTTTTTACTTCTTTTTCCACCATTTTCTACAAAATAGATCAAAATCAAAGAGATGAAGTAATATATGACTTAAGCACAAAAACACTCTAAATTTAAGCATTAAACATTAATTTCTTGTATGAAAAATCATAGAAAAACCTAACATGATGCACAGTCATCACAACATCAAACTTAAACTTTGCTTGTCTTTAAGCAAATAAAGAACCATGCAATAAAGTTTAACAATCCAAGGAGATAAGAATAGAAAATTAATGTTCATGGTTAGCTAGTTTTGTATGCATGCAGAAATCACAAAAGAAATTTAAATGATTGATGTTTCTATCTAGCTCATTTTATGAAATCTTTTCTTTATATCCCTTCCTTGAAATAAGCTTTTCCTTTTCTGCTTAGCTTAGCTTCTTGGGTGCTTTGCACTATGAGTTAAAAGCTTCGACTCTAAATGCTTTGTTTTCAAGTATTACCACTTGATACATAAGCACCACAAGCATTTAATTAGAGGACTTTTTTAGCCCTTTTATTTCTTTTCTTTACTCTCTAATCATTGATGCTCATAGCCTTGAGCTTTGAGAGAGTGCTTTTGCACTTGAGCCTAGCCTTGACTCTAAGTGTTTTGTTTTCAAGCTTTTTGCTTGATACATAAACACCACAAGTACTTGACAAATAAATTGTCATTGGTACTCAAAGCCTTCAGCTTTCTCATTCTTTCCCTTTTTCTTTTCTTGATCATTAATTGATTTGCTTCTTCAAGGTTTTCAAGATTTCAAAAATTTCATAAAATATCCTAGATGAAAACTTCAATTAAACAAATTCCAATGCAATTGAGCAACAATAGTCATGCTAGCCTTCCAATACTTATATGCTCATGCTAGGTTTTTCTTTAATTACCTTGTTTGTTTATGACCATGATTACTTAGTTACTTTAACTCACAAAATTCAAGATGGTAGTCATAATATCATAGCAACGTGTTACAATCCAATTATGAAAATATGCTTATCACAAGGAGCCATCACACATGCATTTAAAAGAATAGACAATAATCATGCAATTGAAAGTACTGGAAATAAATAAGAGGAAAAGGAACTTTACCACCTTGTAGTTCATCTTCATTATTGTTGTCACTTTCCTCCTATTCTTCCCCTTCCCACACCAAACTTAGAATGGTTACTTGTCCTCAAGCAACAAATAAAACAGTGGTGATGGGGTTCATGATGGGTCATGAGTGTCTTACACAATGGAATGTGAGTAATGCATGTGCTTAAGCAAGCAAAATTAAGGATACAATAAAGGCACAAGAAGTAAAAATAGAGACAATATGATTGCATTAATAAGTGGTGTGCATGGTACATAGCATGAAAAATAAGTGGCAACACCAAACTTAGAATGACATTTTCATTTTAGAACAAAGTAAGTACCCAGTGAAGATTGAAAATCAAGTTGTTGCAAGGCAACACCAAACTTAGAATGCAATCATATGCCAAATTATTGAAAGTAAACTAAGCAAAGCAAGAAAATGTTACCTACTCGATTGGGGTGCTTCCCGACAAGCGCTCTTTTAATGTCATTAGCTTGACATGTTGTTCAACTTTCTTCCTCTTCTTCCAGTTTGTTAAGAGGAATGACCTCAAGGGGAGAGAAGAGCAAGTTGATGTCCCCTGTTTTGGCCTCTACCCAACAAGCTTTCTTTTGTTATTTGCTTGATTTGCTTTGCTTGTTGGGGTAGGGGTTGGATTGCTTTTGTTTGACCTTTTCTTCTTCATGAATGTTGTCCTTCGTATCTTGGTCACAATCCTCTTTTTGGTGCTTTTGTTGGTTGCCTTCACTTCTTTGATATCCAGCATTGGGTTTTGTGTGATGGTTGGAGTATCCTCTTTATCAAGAGCTTCTTGAATTGGTGGTTCAATGAATCCATCCTTCATGCAACTCTCTACTTCATGGGGATGTAGACTCTCTTGGTTGTCTTCCTCCCTTTCTTTTGTGGGATCTTGCATTACTTTCTTTGGGAGTAAGTTTGCATGTTGCTTTGTCACCTCAACTAGTCTTTGTGGATATGGAATCCTAGGCTCATATGCCTCCACCACCTCCTTCTTCATTGAAATTTCACTTGATACAGGGGCCTCTTTTTCTTGTTCTTCCACTTCTTCACCCACAAATTGGTCTTCATCCTCCTTGCTTAGTACACTTAAGTGTTTCACCGCTTGATCTAAATACTCATCCGTCTTCTTGCTGAGGATTTCTCGTTCTTCCCAAGATTGTTATTGTCTTTCCAAGAATTCTCTGTGCCTTTGAAGGCATTGTTCCACTTCTAGCAAGAGAGAAGAAAACTGGGGAGGATTTTGTGAACTTGGGGTGTTGTAATGAAGTTGTTTTTAAGGGTATTAAACGAGTTTTGTGCATTGTGAAATGAATTTTGTTGGTGAAATAAATTGTGTGGGTTTTGGAAAAAATTTTGTGCTGAGGCATACTCAAGTGATGAAGAGTTTTGATATGAAAAATCATGAGGTGGAGTTGGACAATCTTGCATGAATGTATATGAGGGACAATCAAGTGATGATGGCTCTTGATGACTAGAATATGGAGCATCAAAATCTTCTCCCTAGCCACAATTTGTGTAAGTGTCATAACAGTATGAGTTATTTTGTGACTCTGGGAGGTATCCCATTTCACTTGATTATTCACACTCCATCATTCCTTGTTGATATTCCCATCCACCATTAGCAAAATGACATGAATCATTTTGTGGTGGTGGGCAATATCCCATGAAATTGTCTTGATCATTTTATGGCCTTGGAGCATATCCCAATTAGGTTAATTTCTCATAATCTATCATTCCTTGGTGATATTCCTAGCCACCATTAAGATAATGACTTGAATCATTTTGTGGTGATGGGCAATATCCCATACGATATGGTTGATCAAATTGTGAAGTAAACTCCATTTGAATTTTGTAAAACACAATCACCAAGAAAAATTGAAATTCCTTATGTTAGAGATAAGGAGTTCTTAGTGAGGTAATAACACAAACACCATAGTAGCAAGAGAAAATAGAAAATTAAAAGAACTTAAATGACAAAACAAAAAAAATGTCTAATCTAGGTAATCAACCACCGGTAGTTTGTTAATCACAATTAATCCCTGGCAACGGCGCCAAAAATTTGATACGGAAAAAAATTAATTTCACGTAATTACTATCGGCAAGTATACCGGGTCGCATCAAGTAATAAAACTCATAAGAGTGAGGTCGATCCCACGAGGATTAAAGGATTAAGCAATCAATAGTTAGTTGATTATTCTAGTTAGACAGTTCATATTGGAGTGATAAGAAAACAAGAAATGTAAATGGCTAGAAATTAAAAGAAAACAATATAGTGCAGGGAAAGTAAATGACGTAAAAGTAAAGTGCAAGAAAATAAAGTGCTGGAAAGTAAAATTGCAAGAAATATAAAGTACAAGAAAGTAAAGGGCAAGAAAGTAAATGACAGAAAGGTAAATACTAGAAGTAAAAATAAAAGAGAAGCATTGGGATCAAGAGTTATTGAATTCTTAGGATCAACAATTCTCATCTCCACTTCATTCATGCAATCACTTATCTCTTGGCAAATCATAAGTAACCAAACCCTAATCTCTTGGTGATTTGATTTCTCTTAACATAAACAATTCCCAATCTCTTGATCTAATTGGTTATGAGAAGAAATGAAGTTCAATTTCTTATTCAAAGGCCACACAACTCTCAATATCTCAATTCAAAGTGGTTACATCTCACATACCAACTAAGAATGTATTGATCAAGAGGATTATGAGAGAAGAGCCTCAAACTGAATTCCATGATTTCTTTCGCAAGGCTCACATGTAATTCAAGTAGATCTAATCCCCCTCTCGGTAGTAATTGGATCTATGAAGCACAAAGACTCTCTCTAAAGCAACATCAAAAGAAGAATTAAAGATGAAGAATGAAAATATATCAACCCATTGAATTGCAATAGAGCTCTCTTTTCCAATGGAAAGAGTTAGTAATCCATAACAAAATATTTATAAAAGTAAGAAAGAAAAGAAAAGAAGATGATCGTGAGAAGAGAGGGTCCGAAGACTCCCCCTAGCTGAAAAATGCTAATTCTATGAAACTAAAAGCTATATATAAGCTAGCCTAAATTACAATCAAATGAAAGTTAACTATTCTAGATTATTCGTGTGGCCTTGATTGGTTGACAATTGTGGGCTTGCTTGCTTGAAGTATAATTGGACTTGGAGTGAAGTTATTTGCGCAAAGATGAGGCTGCCAGGCTAGCGTAGCATTTTTCTTCAGCGTTAGCGCTCGTGCACTCACGCGTACGCGTCACCCACGCGTGTGCGTCATCAATGTTTTTGGACCCAGTCACGCGTACGCGTCACCCACGCACGCGTGGCCTTTGGCGTTGGTATCAAAGGCGTAGCGTTAGTGTCAAAGGTGCTCTTCCACGCATACGCTTCATCCATGTGTGCGCGTGGCCTTAAAAAATATCACTCTCACGCGTACGCGTCACCCTTCAAAAATATCACTTTCACGCATACGCGTCACCCACGCATACTCGTCACTGGCGAAATTTTCCAACTTCACAAGCGCTCTTGGAACAAACGTAGCGCCAAAGGCGCTGTTGCTTGGTGCTGTGAAGTAGCGCTTTTGAAGAAAGCATAGCGCCAAAGACGCTTTTCTCATGCTGATTATGAAACACTTTTTGGTAAAAGCGTAGCGCCAATGGCGCTCTCCCCTGTATCTTATCTTCTTTGCTTCTCCCTTTAAGCTCATTTCTTCTTTCATGCTTATTTTATTCTTTTTACTTCTTTTTTCACTATTTTCTACAAAATAGATCAAAATCAAAGAGATGGCGTAATATATGACAAGTACAAATACACTCCAAATTTAAGCTTTAAACATTAATTTCTTGTAATCAAAAAGCATAGAAAAATATAACATGATGCGCAGTCATCAGCGTCACTGCCACCGTCGCCGCCGGTGCTGACGAAGAGGTGAATGGGAGAGACGTTGAGACAGAGCACCGCGCGAAGAGATAGAGAGACTGACGGGAGGGCGTACGCGCATGAGGGGAGGAAGGCACCGCGAGAAGCGTCGCGCCGCTGCTGCTGTCTGTGCCCTCGTCGTCGCCTACCTTTTCTAAAAAAATTATGTGGTATATATTTTCATTCACAAAATTATGTAGTTTTTTCAAAATTTTTTGTATTTTTCTTTAAATATTTATTGTAAAAAATTGTCTTTAAAATTATATATATAAAAATTTCATTAAAAATACAAATTTATAAATTTAAACTTATAAAATTGTGAAGATTAACATAAAATGATTGTATAAACTAGGCATGTAAATGAAGCACGACGAGACGGAACAGGGATAGGGGAGGCCTCTCCGATCACCGTCCTTAAATCTTAAAATTCTCGTTGTTTCTGCCTTGATCCCCACCTTAGAGGATAACTAAGGCACATTTCTTATTCTCTATTTTTCAGTAATCCCCACAAGAATTCACATTCTCTATCTCTATATTCTCGTATATATATTTTGAAACAACATAGAAATATATCTTGTTTAAATTCTAAAATAATAAATTAATTAAAATTTAACATCTAAGTTATAAAAAAAACATAATATAAAAAGTAAAATAAGTCTTAAGAAAAAAAATATATAACAAACGAGACTACTAAAATACATATAGTAATATCTAAAATATTAAGAATAATTAAGTAAAATTGTATTATTCAAAGACCATGACGAATAGAGCATGGATCTCCGCTCGATCCCTACCTTTGTCTTGGGAAAATTTTTTTCCATCTTCGGTTTCTAATTAGAGCAATACCCGTAGATATTTCTGTGTCTTAGGAAGTTTTTTCACTCTTATAAAAACAAATAAAAAATGCATAATTTTTTTCTTGCTTCTACTGGTGTGAAATAATAAAAAATTTGTTGATGACTTCAAAGATTAGTGTCAACTATGCAATATGTGATATGTGAGGTGGACACAATGAATAAGTTTGTTTTTTTTTTTTGTTAGTCATTGGTGCTTTCTAAGGAATATAAATAAAAGGTTTTGCTATAGAAAATTTTCGAACCCAAAATTTATAAAAACTGCCTTTTATGCTGATACAACGAAATGTAAATAATGTCGGCGCTGATTAGCAAAATTTGAGGTACGTGGTAGTATATTCGATTTCGCATGGATGACATAGGCGGCTCATCTTTGTTTTGTTTACCGTTATTTTTGTTTTGCTTTCTTTTCGTTTCTTATTAACCTTTGCTCACCAAAAAATACAAACTTTATCCATGGTTGCTCCTTCTTTAGACTCTCTGCTGCTTTCATAGTTATCAAATCTAACTCAATTTGGCCAGTTCAACCGAAAATTCAGTTATCTAATTATTTGGCCAGACTAAGTCACTCTTCAAATTGTCCAAACATCAGACCAGATAAAAATCGATTTTGACCCGTGAGGTTTTCTGAATCAAACCGATGACCCGGCCAGTTTACGTAATTCGGACCGCATCATGCATTTTTTTTAGAAAAGAACAAATAGGTTATTGACCTTTTGATTCGCAGACATTTAAGTTTTCGAGGATTTGAAAATACACTTAAATCCCTATCATTTTCAAAACTAGGACATATCGATCTCTCATGTTTACTTGGGTCTATTAGACTCAACGAAAAAATTAAACGTGACTCCTATTGTACTGACCTAGTTAATATGGATGCACACGTGAAAGAGTTTTTAAAATTGGTCAAATTAGACTCAAAGATGGATATGTCCAAATTTTGAAAATGTCAGGAGACTTAAATGTATTTTTAAATCCTCAAGAACTTAAATATATGTAGATTAAAAAGTCAAGAACCAATTTATCCTTTTTTTTAATATTTCGGAAATGACGCCGTTTCACTTCAGCAAAAGTTCAAACGATTTTGCCCTAGGCCTACTTTCTTTGCGTGGTCACTCTCTGCTTAAGCCTGAAGCTTGAGCTCACTCACATTTCTCACTGGCTCTCGCACTTAAGCTCTCTCCTTCTCTCGTCTCCGGTCTCCCATCAAGCTCGTCGTCGGTCTCTATGTTGTCAATCGTCACCCTCTCGCACTGGGTCGCGCTCGCGTCCCTTCCCTGCGCTCGTCGTCGCCAGCAGCAGAAGCAGAAGGTCCTGGGGCTGGTCGTCGTTGTCGTCTTCTTGCTTTGGGTCTCGCCGTCAGCTTCTTTCGTGCAACCCGAACCGATTTGGTGAGTTCCAACAAATTTCCCGTTCTCTGTTTCAGTTTGTTGCTGTAATTCATCACAACACTTTGATTTTGTTGCTGAAAGGTGTATTTATTGCTGAAAATATCACTGAACTAGTTTTTTCCTTAAAAAATCATCAGTGACAATAATTTGCAAGGTTCTGAAAATCGGAGTGGACCGGCCGGTTCAACCGGGTTAACCAAAAATCGGTCATCTATCCGGTCCGGTTAAACATCAAAACCATCCAGCAAAAAACCGGTGAAAAACTGGTCGAACCGGCGGTTAACTGACGAACCGCACAAACCAGACGGGTTTTTTTAAGTACCGGTTTTTTAAGACTCCCCAAAACGGCGTCGTTTTTAACGCTGAAAAACAAAAAAAAAAACACACCTACCTAACCTAACGCAGTCATTCATCAGTCACCAGTAATATTTCCCTTTCCTTCAACGAGCAGAACTGTAGAAGCCAGAAGGAACTCCACCATCCCTAGCCCAATCGACGCCGCCAATGACCACCAGCGGTTGCCACCGTCGCAATTCGAAGATTCAATTGGCGTAATCGTCGTCTGTTCATCTGAACTCTGAAGCTTCTGTTGTCGGAAGCACGGTTTGAAGATTCTGTCGTCGTCGTCGGCTGGTCGGTTCGAACTTCGAAGCTTCTGTCGTCGGCCACCTCTGTCCTACCGAGCATTTGTTCTGCCGCCGTGGACTCTGGACCTTCTTTCTTCTCTCTGACGCTGTGAGTTCTTCAATTTTTCAATTTTTTTTTTTTTAAATTTTGTTAACTATATGAATTGCTGCAGTGAGTTCTTCAGTTTTTTATTTCAGTTAATTTTTTATTTTATAAATTATATGAATTTTGGCAGAGTTCTTTAGTTCTTCAGTTTTTTATTTTGTTAATTTTGTAATGCTGAATAGAGTTTTGATATAATTTTGGATTCAAATCTATGTTTGCTTCAATTTATGGTTGCTTTTATTTTGTTAATTTTTCTGACTTACTGAAATCTGATTTTTGAGCTGATGTTTCTTCTGTTTGTTGTGTTCTGAGTTGGGGTGAGTTGCTATTTTTCTCTGTTTGTTGTGTTTTGAGTTAGAGTTGGTGGTGGTATGATTGCTGAGTTTGGATTAATTGTTTAATTTTTTTTGTTTTTGGATTCTCTGATTTTTCTATTTTTGAATTATAAGAAATTATTTTTGAAAATTTTCTTGTTTTATACTTTTGTTGCTGATTGATGAAGATGGCTGATTACTTGTGAGAATTCAGGGAAGAATAATGTTGTTGTTGCCTCTGTGTTAATTGGAGAACTTGACTTATCTGAACTTGTCACATGCTGGCTTTGTGGGACAATTCCAATAGAAATTTTTCAACTTACATGCTTGGTTACTCGTGATCTTTCACTATCTTTCGACATAAATGGTTCAATGCTTTGTTGTTACTGCCTCACCTCCAAGAATTGAGCATGTGACACTTTGGATTGATGGAAACATTTTCTCCAGAGATCTTCCATATTACAACTTTGTCATATATTGACATCCCAGTAACTCAAGACCTCCATGGAATAATTGTTGATGGTTGATTTCAGTGAATCTGGGATAATTTTGTCCTGCTGTTTTATTTCTTTTAAATTTTGATGGATGATAGTTGATGGTGTTTTGTTAAATTTTCTGAAATAATTTTATTGATGATTGATGATTTTTTTTTTTAAATTTGAAATTATATATTTAATTAAACCGGTTGACCCCGTTAAACCCCGGTCGAACCATTAAACCAATGAACCAGTCACTCTACTGGTTCTTTGACCGGTCAGGTTCTCGCAACCTTGATAATTTGTTACCTTGAATAATATGTTGAAAATATTACTGAGCTAGTTTTTGTTGTTGCTGAAAATCATCACTAAGTTGAATTTGTTAGTTGATTAAACCTTGAATTTGTTGCCGTCTTGCTGAATAATCACTTAGTTAAATTTTTGTTAGTGATTGAAGCCTGAATTTGTTAGGGATTGAACCTTGAATTTGTTGTTAAAAATCATTAGAGTTAAATGTTACTGATTATCATGAACCTTGAACTGACTTGCTGAAATAATCACTTTGCTAAAGTTTTTTATTTGAAAATCATCATTAAGTTGAATTTGTTGTTGAAAATTGTTCTGTGATGAATTTTTCTATTTTATTTTGGGGATAGAATTTTAATTTGAAAATGTCTTCATCACAAACACCATTAGAAACCGGTTGTGTTATCTTGTGTTCTTTCTTGTTCATTTAAATTGAGAAATTATTTTGTATTAGTGACAAATTTATTATTATTTTTTTGCATAAGCAGTTATGTCTAATACTTGATTTTTACTAATATGTTTGTGAAGAGATGTATTTTAACTTTTAATTTTATTTTTATAATTTTACATATTTATTTAATTATGACCGGTTCAACCGGGTGAATCAGTGACCCACCGGTTGAACCAGTAACCCAGTTGTATGACCGGGTCAACTACTGGTCCGGTTCTGACCTGCTTCTGTTTGGCAGTGGCCTTTACTCGTCGCTGTGCTTTACCGCCGCCGTGGCCTCTCTCTTGGTTGCAGCCAGCGCTGCCATCCCAAGCACCGCGATGTCTCTCCTCTCCACATTGTTTGTTCCAAGCGCCATCGTGATCAGCGCTTCTTTCTCTGGCGGTACTTTGCTTCCTCTCTCAACTCGGCTCTGCCATCTGTCTCTTTCCCTCTTGGTTCATTTCTCAACCATAAAATTGCAGGAATGATGACATAGGAAGGATCAATGGTAGCGTGAATTTCTTTCACAATTCAGAAATACATCAAAAGTTCGATAGTGAAATAAAAATCCGTTTGCGCAGAGAAAGAGAATGATGGGAAGTCTGACTCTGAACCTGAGAGTGACACCTTGTAGCTCCTTCACCACCTGCCTTCTTCACCCTCCTTCTCTTTCCAAACCCTCCTTTCTCATTCAACCCTCCAATATCCCAACAACCTCACTCTCCCTCTCCGCTTCTTCTTCTTCCTACGATGCACCAATCTCTACACCAACCCCCATTTTCCTCCCTTATCTCCAACAGCAAGAGGAAGATGTTGAGGCTATAGAAATAATACATGAAGAACAAAAAGAAGCACAAGAAGAAGAGCAACCCTGTGACCCAATCTATAAATTCTTCAAAGAAAGGACTTTGGTTCCTTCACAAGACCCTCTAACTCAAGGCAAATTGACCCTCCAGAAGAACCGTCGAATTTCTTGGCACCTTGCTGTGGATACCGCCCTTGACTCTGATGAACAACAAGAGGAAGAAATTGAGATGGGTTTGGACCAAGTTCCATTTAGTATTGAGGAAGAAGAAGGTGAAGACAACAAAATCGAGTGGAAGAAGGAACTCCCACAGGGCATTGTTGGAGAAATTGTTCATCTGGCAAGGAACCTCCCTGAGAATTTGACACTTGAAGAGGCTTTGGACAAAGGCTTTGAAGGGAGGGTCAGTGAGGAAGATTGCTGGGAGGTTCTTGAAGTTCTTGAGGAGGAGAAGCTTATATTATGTTGCTTGTACTTCTTTCAGTGGATGAGGTCTCAGGAGCCTTCGCTTGTTACACCGCGCTCGTGTACTGTGTTGTTCCCGGCATTGGGGCGGGCGAGGATGGGTGATAAGTTGATGGTTTTGTTCAGGAACTTGCCATCCACAACGGAGTTCAAAGATGTTCATGTTTATAATGCTGCAATTTCAGGCCTTCTGGATGGTGGCAGGTGCATAATTCTTGACCTTTTTTTAATGTAATTTGTTTGTTGCTCAGGAAGATTAGTGTATGTAAAAAAGATGCAAATCAAATACTTGTTATTCTTGCTTATATTGAAAATTAGACGCTTGTTGTTTTGAGTATGGATGGGGTAGACACATATATGACATGACAGCAATGTGGTGACATTTAATCCTTGTAGTCGCCTCCACTCAGTGGGATAAGGTTTTGTTGCTGATATTTCACCTTTTGAAGTATAATGATCAATATTGTTAGTATGTATTACGTTAGAAATGACTTAATGCAGCATCTTTGAGCTGCAATTCTGGCAAAATATATTGTTTTCTTATAGTTTTTATTTTTTATTTTTTTTAAAATGTTTCTGTATTTTAATATGGGTTCTTGAAATTGCTCGAAATAAAATTTATGAAACTTTTTTTCTTTGTTTGATCATTACCTTGATGATTCAGCAAGATGTTGGTTATTCCAGTGAGGGCTAAGTGTCTTCATTCCAATTCTGTTTTCCATTTATGGCACGTTGAAGTCCTTTAACCTGTAGGACTGTTCTGTTTTAGCCTCTTAGGTTCATTTCGTTAGTTTGTTATGAAGCAGCCTATAAACAACGATAAACTTTATCGAAACTTTATGACCTTATTGCACAAGAACTAAGATAATCTGACTCTTTTTAGGTATGAAGATGCTTGGAAGGTGTACGAGGTAATGGAAACTGAAAATATTCGACCAGATCATGTTACGTGCTCTATTATGATTGTCCTTATGAGAAAACTTGGCCATAGTGCGAAAGATGCATGGCAGTTTTTTGAGAAAATGAACAGAAAAGGGGTCCAATGGTCTGAAGAAGTTTTAGGTGCATTAATAAAGTCATTTTGTGTTGAGGGTCTAGTGAATGAAGCTCTCATCATCCAAATCGAAATGGAGAAGAAGGGGATCTCTCCAAATGCAATTGTGTATAACACTCTGATGGATGCATATTGTAAATCCAATCATGTAGAAGAAGCTGAAGGTCTTTTTGTTGAGATGAAATCTAAAGGGATTAAGCCGACTGAGGCTACCTTCAACATTCTAATGCATGCATACAGCAGAAGAATGCAGCCGAAGATTGTGGAAAAGCTTCTGGAAGAAATGCAGGATGTTGGCTTGAAGCCAAATGTGAAATCATATACTTGTGTAATTAGCGCATACGGGAAGCAGAAAAAGATGTGTGACATGGCCTCCGATGCATTCTTGAAGATGAAGAAAGTTGGCATACAACCCACTTCACATTCTTATACAGCTCTGATACATGCGTATTCAATTAGTGGCTGGCATGAGAAAGCTTATGCTGCATATGAAAGCATGCAAAGGGAAGGAATCAAACCTTCCATAGAAACCTACACTGCTTTACTAGATGCATTTAGGCGTGCCGGCGACACCCAAACTTTGATGAAAATATGGAAGTTGATGATGCTCGACAAAATTGAAGGAACACGTGTTACGTTCAACATTCTTGTTGATGGTTTTGCTAAACAAGGTCGATACATGGAAGCAAGAGATGTCATTTCCGAATTCGGGAAAATGGGATTACACCCAACAGTGATGACATACAATATGCTGATGAATGCATATGCACGAGGAGGGCGACATTCAAAGCTGCCTCAGTTGTTGAAAGAGATGGAAAATCTCAACTTAAAACCAGATTCTGTCACCTATTCGACTATGATATATGCCTATGTTCGCGTCCGAGATTTTAAGCGTGCATTCTTTTACCACAAGCAGATGGTCAAGACTAGGCAGGTACCAGATTTGGCTTCATACCAGAAGCTTCGGTCGATTCTTGATGTAAAAGCTGCAAAGAAGAATAGGAAGGATAGGAGTGCCTTGGTTGGTATAATTAATAGTAAGATGGGCATCACAAAAGTAAAAAGACAGAAAGATGAGTTTTGGAAGCACAGGAAGAAACATGTAACGAAACGTAGTGCTGATGCTAGTGCCCAGTGAATTATCCCGTGTTCCATGTACGAAACTTGAACTTTGATGTTTCATTGTACAATCAGTTTGCCTAGTGTTGCTTTGTCATGTAGTGAGGTATGAATTGACGATATTATCCCTATATTAACAAGGAATTGCTAGTTGTTGGCTTTAAAAAGGTGAAAAAAAGTTACTTGACTAACTATTTGGCCTCAAGTAATCTGAGAACTAGTCTCACAATCAAGGTTTTTTTTTAAAAAAAATATTCTTTTATATATTTTTTTTGGTTGTCAATACTCTTTTATATTTAAAGATGTTCAATTATACTACAAATTAAATTTAATTTTTATGTAAAAATATTAAAATATTACAGAATTTATTTTAACAAATTAAATAATTTTTTATTATTAATTTTAGAAAGATTAAAGTATCCTTTAAATAATAATTTTAAAATTACTAAAATATCTTTGTCGGACTAATTATTTTTTATTTATTAGCAATAAGGAAATTTAATTCAATATCAAAATACTAAATTATCTATAGTTAATTTTTAAAATACCAAAATAAACTTTTAGGATTAATCTTAAAATAATTAAAATAAAAGGTTGATTCATTGTATTATAAATTATAAATTGATCTTTTAAAACAACTAAAATACACTAAAGGATAAAATATTCTTTTTGCTCATTTTAAATGACTAAAGTACCCTCTTTAAAACTAAAAAAAAAGAATTAATTTTAAAAAGACTAGAATTTTTTTAGGTTTAAAGATGTTTAATTGTATTAGAAATTAAAATTAAAATTTAATTATAAAAAGACTAAAATTTTTGCATAGTTCATTTCAAGAGACTAAAAGAATTTTTTAACATTAATTTTAAAAAGGCAACTCTTATAGTTCATATTTGAAGTACTAAAATATTCTTTAACCATTAATTTTTCAAAAAGACTAAATTATCCATAAAGGATTAGTTAAGATTGTTTGATTGTATTAAAAATTAAAAACTTTAATTTAATATTAAAAAGATTCAAGTACTCTTATACTTAATTTTTTGAAAAATAAGATAACATTTAAATATTAATATTAAAAAGGCTAAAAAACTCTTTTATAAAAAAATTCGTTTATCTATATTAGAAATTATTAATTTAGAAGAACATAATAACCTTTTGAAGGTTAATTTGAAAGAGACTTAAAAAAATCATTTGAAATTAATTTATATTGTTTGATTGTATGAGAAGGTGAAAATTTGAACTTGATTTTAAAATACAAAAATGCCCTTTTAATTTATTTTTACATAATGTTCATTGTTAACATTACCACCTTTTCCTACTCATGCCGCTAACACCACCAATTTTATATAGTATTCATAATCTGTGTCTCTTTTTTTAAGTTTGCTTCTAATTCAATCACACAAAGATTGTATAACCAATTATTTTACATACTAAAAAATAGTATTATATTATATAGGTTTCTTTTTTGGGAAAAAAAATTTTCGTACACATATAGATTCATTTTTATTTAAATACTTTTTCTAAAATTTGGATACTTAAAAAAAACTACTCATTTTATGTGAGCATTATTTAAAAATTTAGTATTATATAATAAATAAGAAAAATAGAAATAAATATAATAGATTAGGGACACTTTGATCAATATTTTTATTATCTATTTTGGATACTAACATAAGAAATTTTTATCACAAAAAATAATCTTTTAATTTAATATCAACAATTTATTAATAGTTTTAATTTGAAAAAAAACACATGAAGAAGATGTAGATGAGTGAGTTTGATTTCAAAATTTAATCCTAATTACTTATTTAGATTTAATTGTTAAATTTATATCTTCTCATTTTTTATATAAAAAATATTTTTTATTGGATATTATTGGTTATTCTAATATTTTATATACATAGAGAATACATCAACATATATTATTGATGATTATTTATTAACATATTGAAATATTAGTTACAAATAATAATTCATATATGTATGTGTGTTATATTACAATAATAACCATTGATCCAATCACATTCAATAATACATGATGTGCTCATTTATAAATTTATTCTGCAATAATATAAAAAAATCAAATATTTCAAAATTATATCTATATTTTCATAGAGAACCGCCTCTATAATTTTATATAATCAATATAGTATTAGTTTCATAATTTTTTAGTTAATTTAATAAAAGTAAAAGCATAAATTATTACTTTTAACTTACTAATATAAATAATTAGTTAATTTATATAAGTATCTAATTAAATATAATACTATAATTTTAGTTTGCAAATTGCATATTATGATATAAATAAATAAATATTATAATTAATGATATTAAAGTTGTTGGTGAAAATGGCGAGAAATGTAAGTTATTAACAATGAGACAAGTAAAAATGGCACAAAAGACATCTCTTACCTGTACATACTTAATAACTTTTTAATCGGTTGTGTGACTTCTGTGAACTTTCTTTTCATTGTTTCCACTTAATAAAAACTTTCACGTATCTCCACCGTATAAATAATTTATAGTATATTTTAGTGGTTATCTTGAACGGAACAACAAAGTTTCACTTTTGTATAGAAGAACACCAGAACCGCTTCCCATGTTATTATCATACATAACCTCTTCAATCAACCATGTTCTTATTTATTCTGGGGCACCTTTATCGTTTCAGAAAGTTGTATGCCGAAGGGATCTTGTTAAGCAATCACATATTCATCTTGATTTCATACTTTTTTAATGAAAGGGGTTAACAGTTGAGGATATTTTTTATTTTTTTTCAATTTTATTTTTTGAATGTAGGCCACTATTTCGTTAAATTCTGGTAGAATTCAACTTATAAAAATCCCACGAGAGATATTAGGTTTGGATTCTCTTTGTACAAGACTTGAACTGAAATACTTGATTTAGGGGGTACCAAACGACTTTTTTATTTTTGGCATTGTAATTCAAGTGGTGTTTTCGCAATGTAGATACTTGATATATTTTTTTAGGTGTGGATATCACAAATCTGAGGTCAGATTTATGGTTTTAATTTTTTTTTATTTTTTATAAAATACAAATCTGACCTTCAGATTTGTGGGTTATAATTTTTTTTTCATAAAATTGACCCACCAATTTACTTATCTTTTAAAAAAATTTTCATCTCACAAAAATCTGATTTCTCTATTACCCCAAATCGGACTTAAGTTTTGTTTAAAAACAAAATTTAGCCTCTGATTTGTGAATTTCGATTAAAACAAAATTTATCTCTATATCCATAAAAAATACACCATTTTTTCATAATTAAGTATAACACATTTTAAATTTCTATAACTAAAAAAATTAGCGGTAGCAAACTAGCAATTATTGTACTTGCCAATTTGAGCTGAGGTGGCAGGGAGAGAGAGTTGTTAGAATAATACTTTTGAAGAGGAATATTTGAAACAAAGATGCGATAACACTCTCCATCATACTTTTTAATCAGCAAATAGTACGGGTTTTCAGTTAGGACTAATCAGCAAATAGTACAGTTTCAGTTAGGACTTGGGGTTGGGGATGTTGCTGCTCAGAATCGACGTCGGTTAGTTGATCAAATCATCAAAGTATCAAACGAACCTGTTTGATAAACTAAAGAATCTAAGGTGAATAGTTCTTTGGTGCTTGATTGTTTTATACTAATGTTGATGCACAAACAAATTGGTGATTGGATGAAAGAAAAATGAGTTAATTGTCAAAATTATCCCTGAAAGTTACCTCGGTCTCCATATTAGTCCCTGAAAGATAAAGTTAATCAAAATCATCCCTGAAAGATGATGGGCATGACCACGTTCGTCCTTCCGTCATCTCCGTCGCTGAGCTGGCTAACGTTGGGTGACGTGGTCCGTTAACTGTCTACGTGGACGACACCTACGTGTACGCTGGGGTCGCTGACAAGGTAAGTACGTTAAAACAATTCAAATCAGTCTCTTGGATGATGAACCCTAATCCTAAATTCAATGATAAATAAGTCGCGGTTAAGAATCATATGGCCATATAGTTGGGTAGAACTTAGAATTGTTGGGTCGCCGGGAGGATGGAGACAGGAAATGGAGGTCGTAGTGGTGGTGTGTCTTTTCGGTCGCACAACAATAACGATTCCAGTACTTCAATGCGAATGAGGAGAAAGACTCATGAGGAATCATGTTACTGCGGGTTGAAGGTTGTGATAAAAAATCTGGGACAGTAGATAACCCAGATAGATTATACCATGCATGTCCAAGGTACCGGGTGAGTGGTGTTGAAAAAGTAGAAGGTTTTCCATCTTGTTCTGTGTTATTGGGTGTTTTTCATTATTTTCTTCTCTGATTTATCAATTTGTAGAAAGGCAGTCACTGTAATTACTTTAGGTGGGTTGATGATGATGACTATCAAGCAGAGGTTGAAGGTGGTGCAAAGGAAGACTCTAGAACTAAATTGCAGGTTGAAAGTGACTATGATGAATGGAAGGTGAATGTGGCATGGAGATTGGGTAACATGGAAGCTGAAGCTAGATCTTTGAAACTACTAATAATTTTCATGTTTGTGATAGTTGTAATTAATGTGATCCTTTGTTGTTTGATATGTACTTCCAAGTAAACACAATTCTGTTGAAATGTAATGGTGTATTGAGTTAAATGGATTGAATGAGAATAGATGTTTGATTAGTGTTGTTTAAGATAACTCCAAACTCTCAATTACTGGATGTATGGAATATTGCAAATTAATCAATATCACTATTGCTAAACAGAGTAAGTAATCAAAGTATGTAGTCATAATATTGTGCTGCCATTCAATGCTAATTGTCACATTGTCTTAAAGATAAGTACCACAGCAAATTCATAAGGTATCCAATCCTAAAAATGAATGCTACACCAAAAGAGAAAGGCAGATACAACTTTCAGATTACACATAACCACAATGTTTAGAATGGTTTTTTCATTTGCCATATACAGAAAAACTAAAGTAGCCCCATACATTGTTTTCTAATCAAAGTGGTTTATCATTCTTCCTTGGGTGCTTGAAGCCTGGAGTAGGCACAAAAGTCATAAAGTTGGCCAGTTTGTTAGCAGTTGCAGAACTTGTCCCTTTGATGGTCTCAGCCGAGATAGCCATTGGTGTAGCTGCAGTAGGTTTAGGGGAGGATCTAGCTCTTGCTTTTGCTTTAATCACCTGTAATTTAGGTGGCCTAGCTACAACTTCATCCTACATAAGCCAATACCAAAAACACTTGTTAGCTTATAAAATAAAGGTGATATTTTTCTTATAATTGAGCAGTAATTATACAACCTGTTGTGTAACTTGGGTTGGTGGAATACTTTCAGATTGGCTGATGTTAATCTCTATAAGGGGCTGGATGGGTGATGGAAGTGTGAAGGCAATGGTGCTATTGCTTTTGGAGCATTATCATATTCTACAGGGACAACATTCACTTCAGGGTCAGCACCATCTGCGGCAGGAGCAACAACTGCCAGTTACAGTTGCATCTGCCTGGCATTTTTCTCAGCATTCAAGGCTTTCTTCTTTGCACAGCCTCTTTTGTTGTGGCCAATCTCACCATAGTACATGCATTTGATTGGCTTGTACTTTCTTTTCATATTTGTCTTTGACCCAGTTGGCTGTTCATCATTCTCTCTTCTTTTTTTTTTTACCGGTCTTCCAGGTTTGGGTTTAAATGGATGTGGGACTAGAACAAGATGTGGTGTTTTTTCCCATAGATCCTGTCCTTTAACTAGATTGACATTGAAACAATAAGTCCTCCTATACGCTTCCATCTTCAACCAATCATGACAGTACTCTTTAGCCCTTTTGTCATTCTTATCCTGTATGGCTGATATTGCATGCATACACGGCATACCTTTCAAACAAATTAAATTATTAATTAAAATGTGTAACATGATTGAAGATAACTTATCTAAGTGTTGAAATTGTTACCTGTGAGTCGCCAAAACCTACAAGTGCATGTGCGCTTTCCTAGGTCAACAACCATATTGGTTGGCCAGCTATGCACTTCGTACAATTCTTCTTTTTCATCACCACACCACTGAGGAGCCCAATGGCTAGACAAGGTTGTCATTGCTTCAAGTCTACTTTGCTGAACAGGGGGAAGAATTCCTTGATAGTTCTATAACTTTTTCCTATTGTCAATCATGCTCTTCATGATGATCCTTCTAACTTCGTCAGCTAAGGTCAAGATTGGCTTGCTCCTTTCGTGCTTGATTTTGGCATTGAACGACTCACATGTGTTATTGCATATGTTATCCACCTTTGGAACCTCACTGAAATGCTTAGTCCATGAATCTTTTGGCCACTTGTCAAGATACTCCCAAGCTTTCTCATTTATCAACTTAACTCTGTTCATGTTTCTATTAAACTCATTTGTTGTCCTCGATCTTGCACATTCCCACACCAAGTCTTTTAACTCACAGCTTGACCACTGCTTTGAGAAATTACGCCACAAATGCCACACATAGAATCGATGATGGACCCTTGGATACACCTCTTGAACAGCAGGGATTAAACCCTAAAGAGAAGACAACACATGAAAATATACTTAATCAAGTTAGTCCCTTAATAAATTTCATTAAATCAAAACTGTCCCTAAAACGTATTATCATATATCATTATCATCCTTACCTTCTGCATATCCGAGATGAAGCACCATTTGTTCTCTCTATAGTCTCCCAGATCCTTGTGAAGTAGCTCCAGGAACCATTGCCAATTATCTTTATTTTTCACACTGACAATAGCATAAGCAATCACAAAGAAGTGATTGTTAGCATCTTGTCCACATGCTATGAGGATTTGACTCCCATGCAATGTCTTTAGAAATGCTCCATCCAATCCCATCAAAAGTCTACAACATGCCTTAAACCCCCTCTTACAAGCATCAAGACAGACATAGAATTGTTCAAACAGGAGAGGACTCTCAGGCATGGGGATGACATCAACTTGTATTGTGGATCTGGGGTTGCTAGTCAATAGTTCATTAGCATAGTCCCACACCAACCCGTACTGTGCTATTTCATCACCCTCTACAATCTTTCTAGCAGCTTTCAAGGCTCTAGTAATACATATACTATTCAAATACACATTACACTTTCTTACAAACCAGTCATAAACCTCTCGGTGCTTCATAGTGGGATGCTTCCTAAGCTTAGGTACTAATTTACTAAGTGTCCAGGTTTGGGTGGCAGCTCTATTCTTCCTCCTTCTTGGACAGGTGTAACTATCAACTAGAGTTTTAATTTTTCAAGACCTGTCTTATTTGTTACATGCACAATATACAACCCATAGGCAATCTTCAGTCTTACAAATAGCTCTAACTCTAATTTTATCATTCTTTATGAATAAAATATTTCTACCCTACTAAATTGTGTAATCCCTAGTAGCTTGCATAAATTCGGCCTTTGACTTAAATATCATACTAACCTCAAATTTCAACAGCCCAAACTTAGTTTTCTCATTAAATTGAGGGTATACCGTTGGTGATTCCTCACCAAGTCCAATTGTTTACCAGAATCTTCTAAATGCCATGAGTCAGCATCTGAGTCACCTTCAAGGTCATCATCATCCTCATCTAAATCTACCATGAAAAAATTCAACACATTAGCTAACCTAATCAGTTGCCAAATAAATTAGTTAATCAATAACCCTAAGGAAGTAAACATACCAGAGTCAGAGCTTTGTTCATCTTCTGAACTCTCATAGCTAGAGTCATCAGTTTCTATTTCTTTGTCCCCTAATCTGGTCTTAGGAGGCCTATGCTTTTCTTTGGCCTCAGATTTGATGTCCTTTCTTGCACCACTTTTCCTATTGTCAGTCTCACTATCACTGTCACTGCTATACATATTGTCTCCTACAACTTTAGGAGGCTTATACAATTCATCTTCAGTACTCTTATATGAGTCATGAGAGTGACTGTCTTCTTCCTGGATGGGAGCTTGTTTCACATGTCTTCCAGATCTGGTTAGTCTGCAACCACTGCCACCATCTTTGTTCTTATTACTATTACCTTGTGAGTTCTTGGCTGTTTGAGATTGTGTATTGGATTGAGGTGGAACTGTATTTCCCTAACGGGTGACCCTCTTGGGCTGAGGGAGGGGTTTGATGGGCTGTGAAGGAGTCTTCATGGACTGAGTTATAGCCTGGCTGGGCTTATGGGCTGGTTTAGTGGGCTGAGAATTGGGCTTCATGGCTGGTTTCTTGGGCTGCGAGTTGGGTTGAGAACTGGGCTATGAAATTGGCTTTAGTGGACTGAGGGGTTTGATTGTTGGACTCAGGGTGACTAGTAGTAGGCATCTTGGCAGGTTTAGAGTGGCGCTTCTTAGCTTGGGAAGAGTTCTTCTCCTTTCTACTTTCTGCTTCCACATTGACAACATCCTCAACCAGGTTGTCTACTATACATAGCTGTGAAATACAGTGCTCATGGTAAATATTGATCATATGTTAGTTTCTCCCACAATTCTTACCCATCGCAACCAAATTTGCATCTGTGACTAAGCTTCTCAACCCAGATGAGAGGGGTACTCCAGGAGCTTTCCACCAACAGTTTTCGGCTTCAATGTATCCCAACTCCTTATAGTAGCTGATGAGCAGATAATTTATACGCTTTTTGGCATTATTTTTAGGTAGTTTTTAGTAGGATCTAGCTACTTTTAGGGATGTTTTTATTAGTTTTTATGAAAAATTCACATTTTTGGACTTTACTATTAGTTTGTGTGTTTTTCTGTGATTTCACGTATTTTCTGGCTGAAATTAAGGGACCTGAGCAAAAATCTGATAGGAGGCTGACAAAGGACTGCTGATGCTGTTGGATTCTGACCTCTCTGCACTCGAAATGAATTTTCTAGAGATACAAAACTCCAAATGGCGCTCTCTTAACTGCGTTGGAAAGTAGACATCCAGGGCTTTCCAGCAATATATAATAGTCCATACTTTGTTCGAGCTTAGATGATGCAAACTGGCGTTCAACGCCAGTTCCATGCTGCATTCTGGAGTAAAACGCCAAAAACACGTCACAAACCAGAGTTAAACACCAAACAGATGTTACAACTTGGCGTTTAACTCCAAGAGAAGCCTCTGCACGTGTAAAGCTCAAGCTCAGCCCAAGCACACACCAAAGTGGGCCCCGGAAGTGGATTTCTGCATTTAGACTTATTTCTGTAAACCCTAGTAACTAGTCTAGTATAAATAGGACATTTTACTATTGTATTAGACGTCTTTTAATTGATCTTTAATCAGTGTATGCGATTTTAGACCTTCAAGGGGGGGCTGGCCATTCGGCCATGCCTAGACCATCACTTATGTATTTTCAACGATGGAGTTTCTACACACCATAGATTAAGGTGTGGAGCTCTGCTGTACCTCGAGTTTTAATGCAATTACTACTATTTTCTATTCAATTCAGCTTATTCTTGTTCTAAGATATTTGTTGCACTTCAACCTGATGGATGTGATGATCTGTGACACTCATCATCATCCATCCTTATGAACGCGTGCTTGACAACCACTTCCATTTTACCTTAGACCGAGCGTGTATCTCTTGGATTCCTTAATCAGAGTCTTCGTGGTATAAGCTAGAATTATTGGTGGCCATTCTTGAGAATCCGGAAAGTCTAAACCTTGTCTGTGGTATTCCGAGTAGGATTCAAGGATTGAATGACTGTGACGAGCTTCAAACTCGCGATTGTTGGGCATAGTGACAGACGCAAAAGAATCAATGGATTCTATTCTGACATGATCGAGAACCGACAGATGATTAGCCGTGCTGTGACAAGAGCATTTGGACCATTTTCACTGAGAGGATGGGAAGTAGCCATTGACAACGGTGATGCCCTACATATAGCTTGCCATAGAAAGGAGTAAGAATGATTAGATAAAAGCAGTAGGAATGCAAAGATTCAGAAGGAACACATCTTCATGCGCTTATCTGAAATTCCCACTAATGATTTACATAAGTATCTCTATCTTTATTTTATGCTTTATTTATTATTATTTTCGAAAACCATTATAACCATTTGAATCCGCCTAACTGAGATTTACAAGATGACCATAGCTTGCTTCATACCAACAATCTCCGTGGGATCGACCCTTACTCACGTAAGGTTTATTACTTGGACGACCCAGTGCACTTTCTGGTTAGTTGTGCGAAGTTGTGAAGAATGTGAGTGAACCATAGTAGTGTGCACCAAGTTTTTGGAGCCATTGCTAAGAATTGTTCAAGTTATGAAACGAGTAAATCACAATTTTGCCTATCAAGTTTTTGGCGCCATTGTCGGGGATTGTTTGAGTTTGGACAACTGAGGGTTCATCTTATTATTTAGATTAGGTAATTTTCCTTTATTTTGTTTTCAAAAAGTTCTCAAAAAATTTTTCAAAAATTTTTTCTTTGTTTTGGCTTTTCTAAAAATAATTTTTGAAAAAAATACAAAAAAATTATAAAATCATAAAAATAAAAAATATTTTGTGTTTCTTGTTTGAGTCTAGTGTCAATTTTTAAGTTTAGTGTCAAGTGCATGTCTTTAAAAATTTGTGCATTTTTCGAAAACTCATGCATGGTGTTCTTCATGGTCTTCAAGTTGTTCTTGACAAGTCTTCTTGTTTGATCTTCATATTTTCTTGTTTTGTGTTTTTTGTTATTTTTCATATGCATTTTTGCATTCATAGTGTATAAGCATTGAAAAGTCCTAAGTTTGGTGTCTTGCATGTTTTTCTTTTCTTGAAAATTTTTCAAAAATAATTCTTGATGTTCATCTTGATCTTCAAAGTGTTCTTGGTGTTCATCTTGACATTCATAGTGTTCTTGCATGCATCATGTGTTTTGATTCATAATTTTCATGTTGTGAGTCATTTTTGTGTTTTTCTCTTTCCTCATTAAAAATTCGAAAATAAAAAAAATATATTTTCCTTATTTTGCTCATAATTTTGAAAATTTGAGTTGACTTAGTCAAAAAATTTTAAAACTTAGCTATTTCTTATAAGTCAAGTCAAATTTTCAATTTAAAAAAAAAAATCCTATCTTTTCAAAATCTTTTTCAAAAATCAAATCTTTTTCTTTTTTTATTATTTTCGAAAATTTTTAAAATTTATTTTCAAAATCTTTTTCTTATCTTTATTTCAAAATTTCGAAAACTTTACTAACAATTAATGTGATTGATTCAAAAATTTGAAGTTTGTTACTTTCTTATTAAGAAAGGTTCAATCTTTAAATTCTAGAGTCATATCTTTTAGTTTCTTGTTAGTCAAGTAATCAATTTTAATTTTAAAAATCAAATCTTTTTCAAATCATATCTTTTTCAAAATTGATTTCAAAAATCTTTTCCAACTTCTTATCTTTTCAAAATTGATTTTCAAATCTTTTTCAACTAACTAATTGACTTTTTGTTTGTTTCTTATCTTTTTCAAAACCACCTAACTACTTTTCTCTCTCTAATTTTCAAAAATTACCTCCCTCTTTTTCAAAATTCTTTTAATTAACTAATTGTTTCAAATTTTAATTTTAATTTTATTTCTTCTCCTAATTTTTAAAAATCACTAACCATTTTTTCAAAAACAATTTTCGAATCTCTCTCTCCCTCATCTTCTTCTATTTATTTATTTAATTACTAACACTCTTCTCTTTATCTTAAAAATCCGAACCCTCTTTTCTTCTCTGTGTTCAAATTTCTCTCTTCTCCTTCTTCTATTCTTTTCTTCTTCTACTTACATAAAGGAATCTCTATACTATAACATAGAGGATTCCTCTTTCTTTTCTGTTCTCTTCTTTTTCATATGAGCAGGAGCAAGGACAAGGACATTCTTGTTGAAACAGATTCTGAACATGAAAGGACTCTGAAGAAGAAGCTAAGAGAAGCTAAAGCACAACAATCCAGAGAAAACCTTACAGAGAATCTCGAAAAAAAGAGAGACATGGCCGAACCCAATGACAATGGTGGAGGCGCAAGGAGGATGCTTGGTGACTATACTACACCTACTTCTAAATTTGATGGAAGAAGCATCTCAATCCCTGCCATTGGAGCAAACAATTTTGAGCTGAAACCTCAACGAGTTGCTCTAATGCAACAGAACTGCAAGTTTCATGGACTTCCATTAGAAGATCCCTATCAGTTTTTAACTGAGTTCTTGCAGATCTGTGAGACTGTTAAGACTAATGGAGTAGATCCTAAAGTCTATAGGCTCATGCTTTTCCCTTTTGCTATAAGAGACAGAGCTAGAACATGGTTGGACTCACAACCTAAAGATAGCCTGGACTCTTGGGATAAGCTGGTCACGGCCTTCTTGGCCAAGTTCTTTCCTCCTCAAAAGCTGAGCAAGCTTAGAGTGGATGTTTAGACCATCAAGCAAAAAGATGGTGAATCCCTCTATGAAGCTTGGGAAAGATACAAGCAGATAACCAAAAAGTGTCCTTCTAACATGCTTTCAGAGTGCACCATTCTGGATATATTCTATTATGGTCTATCTGAGTTTTCTAAGATGTCACTGGACCATTCTACAGGTGGATCCATTCACCTAAAGAAAATGCCTGTAAAAGCTCAAGAACTCATTGACATGGTTACAAATAACCAATTCATGTACACTTCTGAGAGGAATCCTGTGAGTAATGGGACGCCTCAGAAGAGGGAAGTTCTTGTAATTGATGCTCTGAATGCCATATTGGCTCAGAACAAAATTTTGACTCAACAAGTCAACATGATTTCTCAAAGTCTGAATGGATGGCAAAATGCATCCAACAGTACTAAAGAGGCATCTTCTGAAGGAGAAGCTTATGATCCTGAGAACCCTGCAATGGCAGAGGTAAATTACATAGGTGAACCTTATGGAAACACCTATAATTCCTCATGGAGAAATCATCCAAATTTCTCATGGAAGAATCAACAAAAGCCTCAATAAGGCTTTAATAATAGTGGAAGAAACAGGCTTAGCAATAGCAAGCCTTTTCCATCATCTTCTCAGCAACAGACAAAGAATTCTGAGCAGAGTCCCTCTAACTTAGCAAATATAGTCTCTGATCTATCTAAGACCACTTTAAGTTTTATGAGTGAAACAAGGTCCTCCATTAGAAATTTGGAGGCACAAGTGGGCCAGCTGAGTAAGAAAATCACTAAAACCCCTCCTAGTACTCTTCCAAGCAATACAGAAGAGAATCCAAAAAGAGAGTGCAAGGCCATTGACATAATCACAATGGCCGAATCCAAAGAGGATGAGAAGGACGTGAATCCCAGTGAGGAAGACCTCCTGGATGTCCTCTGAACAAAAAGGAGTTCCAAACTGAGGAACCTAAGGAATCTGAGACTCACCTAGAGACCATAGAGATTCCATTGAACCTCCTTTTACCATTCATGAGCTCTGAGAACTATTCTTCCTCTGAAGAGGATGAAGATGTAACTGAAGAGCAAGTTGCTCAATATCTATGAGCCATCATGAAGTTGAATGCCAAGTTGTTTGGTAATGAGACTTGGAAAGGTGAACCTCCCTTGCTCATTAGTGAACTAGATACATGGGTTTAGCAAACTCTACCTCAAAAGAAACGAGATCCTGGTAAATTCTTAATATCCTGTACCATAGGCACCATGACCTTTGAGAAGGCTCTGTGTGACCTGGGGTCAGGTATAAATCTTATGCCACTCTCTGTAATGGAAAAGCTGGGGGATCTTTGAGGTACAAGCTGCAAGAATCTCATTAGAGATGGCAGACAAGTCAATAAAATAAGCTTATGGATTGGTAGAGGACGTGTTAATGAAGGTTAAAGGCCTTTACATCCCTGCTGATTTCGTAATCTTAGACACTGGGAATGATGAGAATAAATCCATCATTCTTGGAAGACCCTTCCTAGCCACAGCAGGAGCTGTGATTGATGTTGATAGAGGAGAGCTAGTCCTTCAATTGAATGGGGACTACCTTGTGTTTAAAGCTCAAGGATCTTCCTCTGCAACCATGGAAAAGAGGCACGATAAGCTTCTCTCAATACATAGTCAAACAAAGCCCCCACAATCAAACTCTAAGTTTGGTGTTGGGAGGCCACAACTAAACTCTAAGTTTGGTGTTGAACCCCCACTTTCAAACTCTAAGTTTGGTGTTGGGAGGTCCCAACAATGCTCTGATGATCTGTGAAGCTCCATGAGAGCTCACTGTTAAGCTATTGACATTAAAGAAGCGCTTATTGGGAGGCAACCCAATTTTTACTTATCTATATTTCTATTGTTCTTTTATGTTTTATTAGGTTTATGATCATGTGGAGTCACAAAACAATTGCAAAAATTAAAAATAGAATCAAAAATAGCAGAAGAAAAAGTACACCCTGGAGGAAGAGCTTACTGGCGTTTAAACGCTAGTAAGGAGCATCTGGCTGGCGTTTAACGCCAGAACAGAGCATGAAGCTGGCGTTGAACACGAGAAATAAGCAGCAGTCTAGCATTTAAATGCCAGGATTGCACCCTGAGGAAAGCTGGCATTAAACGCCAGAAACAAGCAGCAAAGTGGCGTTTAACGCCAGAAACAAGCATAGAGCTGGCGTTCAACGCCAGAAACAGGCATCAGTGTGGCGTTAAACACCAGGATTGCATACAGAGGGCATTTTACACGCCTAAAGGGTGCAGGGATGAGAAATCGTTGACACCTCAGGATCTGTGGACCCCAGAGGATCCCCACCTACCTTCTCCCTCTCTCTCACCTTTTCATAACACTCTTCCCCAAACATTATTCACCAATCACCTCAATCACTCTTCTCCATCACCTCTCACCACTCACATCCATCCTCTCTTCCCCATAAACCCCATCTACCTTCAAAATTCAAAATCTCTTACCCATCCAAATCCACCCTAAATGGCCGAAACCAAACCTCTCTCCCTCTCCTCCATATCTTCTTCTTCTTCTATTCTTTCTTCTTTTGCTCGAGGGCGAGTAACATTCTAAATTTGGTGTGGTAAAAGCATTGCTTTTTTGTTTTTCCATAACCATTTATGGCACCTAAGGCTGGAGAAACCTCTAGAAAGAGGAAAGGGAAGACAAAAGCTTCCACCTCCGAGTCATGAGAGATGGAGAGATTCATCTCAAGGGTCCATAGCTCAGTAGTAGAGCATTTGACTGCATATCAAGAGAGCCCACTCATGGACCTCAACAAGAGCATAAGGAATTCCCTCATCAAGAAATCCCTAAGATACCCCAGGGGATACATTTTCCTCCACACAACTATTGGGAGCAACTAAGGATAGGAGCACCAAAATCACTAGGGATGGAGCAACAAAGGCAAGGAAGAGACATAGAGAAGCTCAAGAACACCATTGGTCCTTCAAGGAGAAGGCGCCACCATCACTAAGGTGGACTCATTCCTTAACATCCTTGTTCTTATCTCTCTATTTTTCAATTTTTAAGCTTCATGTTTGTCTATGTTTGTGTCTTTACTACATGATCATTAGTATTTAGTAACTATGTCTTAAGTATATGAATAATTCCATGAATCCTTCACCTCTCTTAAATGAAAAATGTTTTTGATACAAAAGAACAAGAAGTACATGAGTTTCGAATTCATCCTTGAAATTAGTTTAATTATATTGATGTGGTGACAATACTTTTTGTTTTCTGAATGAATGCTTGAACAGTGCATATTTTTGATCTTGTTGTTTATGAATGTTAAAATTGTTGGCTCTTAAAAGAATGACGAATAAGAGAAATGTTATTGATAATCTGAAAAATCATAAAATTGATTCTTGAAGCAAGAAAAAGCAGTGAAGAACAAAGCTTGCGAAAAAAGTGGCGAAAAAATAAAAGAAAAAGAAAGAAAAGCAAGCAAAAAAAGCCAATAGCCCTTAAAACCAAAAGGCAAGGGTAAAAAGGATCCAAGACTTTGAGCATCAATGGATAGGAGGGCCCAAGAAAATAAATCCAGGCCTAAGCGGCTAAATCAAGCTGTCCCTAATCATGTGCTTGTGGCATGCAGGTCCAAGTGAAAAGCTTGAGACTGAGTGGTTAAAGTCGTGATACAAAGCAAAAAGAGTGTGCTTAAGAGCTCTGGACACCTCTAACTGGGACTTTAGCAAAGCTGAGTCACAATCTGGAAAGGTTCACCCAGTCATGTGTCTGTGGCATTTATGTATCCGGTGGTAATACTGGAAAACAAAGTGCTTAGGGCCATGGCAAAGACTCATAAAAGTAGCTGTGTTCAAGGATCAACATACTTAACTAGGAGAATCAATAACACTATCTGAACTTTGAGTTCCTATGGATGCCAATCATTCTAAACTTCAAAGGATAGAGTGAGATGCCAAAACTGTTCAGATGCAAAAAGTTACAAGTCCCGCTCATCTAATTAGAACTAATATTCATTGATATTTTGGGATTTATAGTATATTCTCTTCTTTTTATCCTATTTGATTTTCAGTTGCTTGGGGACAAACAACAATTTAAGTTTGGTGTTGTGATGAGCGGATAATTTATAAGCTTTTTGGCATTGTTTTTAGGTAGTTTTTAGTAGGATCTAGCTACTTTTAGGGATGTTTTTATTAGTTTTTATGCAAAATTCACATTTTTGGACTTTACTATGAGTTTGTGTGTTTTTCTGTGATTTTAGATATTTTCTGGCTGAAATTGAGGGACCTGAGCAAAAATCTGATAGGAGGCTGACAAAGGACTACTGATGCTGTTGGATTCTGACCTCCCTGCACTCGAAATAGATTTTCTGGAGCTACAGAACTCCAAATGGCACACTCTCAACTGCGTTGGAAAGTAGACATACAGGGCTTTCCAGCAATATATAATGGTCCATACTTTGTTCGAGCTTAGACGACACAAACTGACGTTCAATGCCAGTTCCATGCTGCATTCTGGAGTAAAACGCCAGAAACACGTCACAAACCAGAGTTAAACGCCAAACAGACATTACAACTTGGCGTTTAACTCTAAGAGAAGTCTCTGCACGTGTAAATCTCAAGCTCAGCCCAAGCACACACCAAAGTGGGCCCCGGAAGTGGATTTCTTCATTTAGACTTATTTCTGTAAACCCTAGTAACTAGTCTAGTATAAATAGGACATTTTACTATTGTATTAGACGTCTTTTGATTGATCTTTAATCAGTGTATGTGATTTTAGACCTTCAAAGGGGGGCTAGCCATTCGGCCATGTCTGGACCATCACTTATGTTTTTTCAACGGTGGAGTTTCTACACACCATAGATTAAGGTGTGGAGCTCTACTGTACCTCGAGTTTTAATGCAATTACTACTATTTTCTATTCAATTCAACTTATTCTTGTTCTAAGATATTTATTGCACTTCAACCTGATGGATGTGATGATCCGTGACACTCATCATCATCCATCCTTATGAACGCGTGCTTGACAACAACTTCTGTTTTACCTTAGACCGAGCGTGTATCTCTTAGATTCCTTAATCAGAGTCTTCGTGGTATAAGCTAGAATTATTGGCGGCCATTCTTGAGAATCCGGAAAGTCTAAACCTTGTCTGTGGTATTCCGAGTAGGATTCAAGGATTGAATGACTGTGACGAGTTTCAAAATCGCGATTGTTGGGCGTAGTGACAGACGCAAAAGAATCAATGGATTCTATTCCGACATGATCGAGAATCGACAGATGATTAGCCGTGCTGTGACAAGAGCATTTGGACCATTTTCACTGAGAGGATGGGAAGTAGCCATTGATAACGGTGATGCCCTACATACAGCTTGCCATAGAAAGGAGTAAGAATGATTGGATGAAAGCAGTAGGAAAGCAGAGATTCAGAAGGAACACAGCATCTTCATGCGCTTATCTGAAATTCCCACTAATGATTTACATAAGTATCTCTATCTTTATTTTATGCTTTATTTATTATTATTTTCGAAAACCATTATAACCATTTGAATCCGCATAACTGAGATTTACAAGATGACCATAGCTTGCTTCATACCAACAATCTCTGTGGGATCGACCCTTACTCACGTAAGGTTTATTACTTGGACGACCCAGTGCACTTGCTGGTTAGTTGTGCGAAGTTGTGAAGAATGTGAGTGAACCATAGTAGTGTGCACCAAGTTTTTGGAGCCATTGCTACAAATTGTTCAAGTTATGAAAAGAGTAAATCACAATTTTGCCTATCAGTAGCCCCTTACAAAGAACATATCAAGTGTGTCTCCATCAATATCCATCAAGACTTCCGTATTATGGGTTCATATATCATGTCTCCATCAACAGAGTTTTTAAACATTCCACCATGGTGAAACACAAAAGTCATGGGAGGACCCTCCATCTATAACAACAGAGACGAAAATCCCATTAACAAACATAGGAAAACATACCAAAACATACCATAAACCCAAAACGAACATGCAACAAACAAAAAATGAAATACCCCTACCTAACAAATCATCACAAAGCCAGTAACAGCAAATCGTTCTAACCCACTCATATTATTTAAGAACAGTCATACAAACCCTTAGTCACCCCAAACCCTACCCAGAATTAGAGGAACCTATGAGTCACGCCACTAAGAAGACATCACGCCACACAATAACTCAAAAAACAAGAAAAATGTTCCATCCTTACCTATATAACCCTCCTAATGGCTTCCTCCACTATCAATGTTGCTCCAGGAGATGATCACCTCTGTATCCAGTACCGATACCTCTTCTGTTTAACTCATCTTCCAACACTGACGAAAGTTGACGGCGTGGTTCAAATGTTGGGTCAAAGGCTGAGGGCATAGCTTAAGGGAGACGAAACGTTTTGGAGCGAAACAGAGTGATATTCTTGTTAACAGAGGGGGGTTGATGCTTTGCAACGTTTTAAATCTCTCCTGGACACTAAACGACGTCGCAGCAAGACCTGGAGGCCATTGAATCAAAACGGTGTCATTTTGTTACTGTGCCACGCAGGCAGTTAACGAAATACGTTAGCCAGCTCAGCGACAGAGATAACAGAAGGACGAACGTGATCATGCCCGTCATCTTTCGGGGACGATTATGATTAACTTTATCTTTCGGGGACTAATATGGAGATCGAGATATCTTTCTGAGATGATTTTGACTATTAACTCAAAGAAAAATAGATCCAAATATTCTTATTTAGTTATATTTATCTTTTTTTATAAACATTGATCCAAATTATTATACAAAATTACTCTTAAATCTTCATTTTTTTCTTCTATCTTTAACAAATTAGGGTCGTAAATAAACTTTAGTTATATAAGATTTATGTTTCCATTTGGTTACTTGGGAATCGTCGATTTTATATAATTGAACTTTTATTTATATAACAAGGACCATTAACCCTAATTTATTAAAACAAAAAAAATGAAGAAAATAAAAAATTTAAAAATATTTTTAACATCATAATTTGATTCATTATTTTTTAAAAAATAAATAAATAGTAAAATTAGGTCAATTTTAAAACTAAATATAATTAAATATCCTTTAATTAATCTATCAATGTATTTGTGTACCAAAGTTGGTGCAAATTAACAAGGCACTACAGAATCATTTTCCAATCAATAAGCAAAAACAAGCTTTGACCCTGGGGCCAATTTAGGGACACAAGTGGACACATGTCAAGCTTCTTGTGGACAGTAAATATTTAAAGATGTTTGAATGAGAGATATGAACATTAGACATTGGACACGTAATCTTTAGGATTGTTTTTTTTGTATCCACTTTTAAACGAAAGACAATGATAGACATAGAATTTGAGAAGGTAGATACGGATTTTTTTATAAAAAATTTTTTTGTTTATAGATATTTTTTATTATTCCACTATTACTTCTTTTTATTTTCTTACAAAAAAAAACCCTAATTTGAACTCATTGAGAAGTACTCTCTTCTCCCTGTTCTTTCCTATCTCTACTTTTTTTTTCTCTTTTCCCCAGGTATTCTCTTCTTGATTTCTCTTTCTCGGTCTCTTCTCTTTTCACTTCTTTTTCAAGTAATGTCTTTTTCTTGCTGTCTCTCTTTATTTTTTTTTTTTTTGTCATATAATTAGGTATTATTCTGCCTCTCCTCTTGTTGCTTTACTTTTATTTTTATTTTTTTATTAAACAGAATTTTGTTTCTCTTTGTCTATTTTTTTTCGTTTTTATTGTTTTATATGATTTGTCAATCTAAATTATATAAGAATAAGACATCTAAAAATTATATAAGAATAAGACCTATCATTTTTTCTTTTGATAGAATCTTAAATTTTTACAATGATACTGTGAATGAATGAATGAAAAAACTGTTTTAGATTTTAATATGTTGAAAAAATTGTAAATTCTATTTTTGTGTTTAATTAGTGCAGAAATTTTTATGCTAATTAGTGTAGAAAAGTTTGATGCAGAATTTGGTTTATGTTAGTGCAGAATTTTGTTTATGTTAGTGCATACTTTTGAAATAAATTAGTTTTTACTTGATGCAAAAAATTTGATATAAAATATTAGTGACAAACTACAAGTGACACAGACAATAACAAGAAGTGTACTTGCTTATTACTCAATGCTAATTGCTAAGCATCTATGAATGACTAAAATCTACAGTTGTGAATAATCGAGCCACACAATAAAGTATCATACAGCAGTTGAGTCATACTTGAGACACAGGTTTAGTTTGAGTCATGATTAGTTCCTATAAATGTCTAATTCCTAATATACACAATGCATATAATCAAATTAATAATAAATATTAATTCTATTTTTCAACACATGACTTGAGTTATATTTTACAACTTCAAGAACTGAGTGAGAGATAGAAGGAGAGGAGGGTATGAGAGCTTGGGATGACATGACTATTGTAGTTATTTTACATAATATTTTTGTCTTGTTTATATCTATCCAAATACAATTCAGAATATTACATTAGTGTCTTGTATATTGTATTCAAACATAATACACAGAATAACATTTAATATTTTTATTCTATTGTTTCCGTCTCAGTATCATTCTGTCTTGTCAAAAAAAAAAAACAAACAAATGCAGCCTCAGGAAACATGTATTTTCCTTAAAACAAAAGCTCTCTATACATAAATATTCATCTGTTAAAAGGATGCTTTATTTGTTCTAACTTCTTGCTCATACACTGTGCTGACATATACATCTGGAATGTATCATCCGCGTTAGATGCGTCAAACACCATATTTAATGATGGAAGAGTGTATTAGCTCGGAACCAAAATGAATACACAGATCATTAGGTTGGGTGGAAGGGCAATGCAACCAACTAGTCAAGCTTTCTTTATCTTCATAGCATCACAGCGAAATCATAAATAACTTATAAAAGATCATGCTAACGTTGTCAACCATAATTCAACTCCACTTCAAGCAACTCTCCAGTCCGAAGGTGCTGCTAGTCGCCTTCTCTAGAACAATATTCATGTACTGAAACCTAATCGGCTTTCTTTTCAGATGCTTTATAGATCCAGTTTGCCCTCCATATTATAGGTGATAGAAGCCGTTCTGTTTTCCAGCCTAATGACTTGAGCTGCCCGAAATCAATTTAGTTTAATTCCCGTGTCATTAGTGGTAAATGTTAATAGTGGTAAATGTTAATGGTGAAGTCTGTGGTACCTATGGTTACAGTGACTATAGTGGCTACAATGACTATACAAATGTTAAAATTGAAGTCACCTTTTTTTTTTTAATTTTGATAATACTTTTTTTTAATTAAAAGCGTTGTTAAATAATAAAACAGCATTACTTTAATTTTAGCAACACCTTTTAAGACACCGAAGCCACCAAAGCCACCAAAGCCACCATAGCATGCACCAATGTTAATATATCCAGTCGCACTTTCAAAACTAAGAAGCTAAATAGAATTTGACCAGAAGCATGAATACCTTGTGAATAAACACGTTGTAGTGCTTATCGATCCACATTTGGCTGTCTGAATGCGAAGATTTGCTCTCAGAGACATTCGTTGCAAGAATGAGAGCATGAACAAATGATTTCAGAACGTCAGCAGCATTTGAATCTTTATGCACAATAACATTAACAGTTCCGTTCCTTTCAACTAGTAAGTACTTGGCTATAGGTGAAAATAACAAAAAATGAACTAAGGTTTAAGACATCAAATGGAAAGGTGAAAGTTAGTAGATAAACATTATGAAGAGAGCTCAACCTTTTGCATAGTAAGATGCTGCAGAAAGCAAATTCTCCTTACTGTCATCATTTAACAAAAAGAAAATTCCAAGTAAGGTTTATTAATGAAGTTTTACTGCTATTTCTAACAATAATCGAGAATAAACATGCAACTTAAGTTTAGACGTAGTACTGATAAATGATAACACATGCTGAGCAAGAATTGACAATTGCTTTCAACTTAGTTAAATGTACCACTCATGTATCGCCACCCAACAACATAAACTTACAGGAGAGAAGGATCATATAGTAGAGCTTTTATAACGAAAAGGTTTAAATTCAGTTCTTGCTGCACCATATCTTGAAAATAAAAACTACATTTCTTCACAAAGTTCGATGAACTTGTATATTGTCAAGGTTTCAAGTCCAAAAGAAACTGCTTAACATTTTCAAAAAGTTAGAGCTTAACATGGCATGAGTTTACAATGCCATGATTTTGGGCCATTAGAGGCTAGAACAGAAAAGTGAACCATTATCTTGAAATAAATAATAAAGCAGTGATCATATGTTAAGGCAGAACCCAGAAGGTTGTTAAAGTATTATTCATGGATTAAGAAACAAATTTTCTCAAAGGATAAGGAAGCCACTCACATTTCCATGTTATCTAATGATGAAACCCTTGTACCTAAATGTACTTTTGTATACAGCAAATCAGCATTCTTTGAGCTCCATACAGTGAGATTAAGAGGTAAAACATGTTCCTTTGCAGAGACTTGTTCAGGTGACAGAACTGCAAAAGGATTAGAAACATGGATTAATATACATAAGAAAAATGAAATACAGATTAATAATTAATAAGTATGAGTAGTAAATTTAATGCTAAGATTCAATAAATAAATAAACAAATTTTCTGTATAAATAGCTTGACATCAAAGATAAGTTGTAGTTACCATGAAGTAAGATAAAATAAAAGAAGATAATACCTTTGCCTGTCTTCATGAAATGCTGCAAATGAATAGTGGTTCTTTCAGGATTTAATGAGGTCAATGCTAGGCACCGCACAGCTTGGTAGTTCGCTATGAAAAGAGACAAGATTTGGGGCATCAGGTTTCCATCAATGATTTAGGACATGTATTTAGGGAGGAAATACCTCTTTACAAAGAAGCTATGCATGGAAACGGTATTTATCTACCTTCAGACTATTTGGAACCATTAAGTTGAATATTTTCAACTATTTGAGAAAGTGATATCCTAAGATCTCAATGTCATGGATTAATTTAAGATTTTAACGCAATCAAAATCCTATTCCTTTTACATTCTATCTCAAACCGCCACTAATATTTGTAAGACTCAAATTATTTTTGGTGTAAAAAAGAAAATATTGTTCAATTTTTTTTTTCTTTTCTGAAAAGATTGGAGTGCTAATTTTCCCCAAACACGTTGATATTAGAAACTTGAACTCTGACCAACTACAGCACTGTCATCAAGTTAATACTATCAATCTCTAACAGCAGTTACTACTTGATAAGGTCCATAAGCCCAATGTGATCCTTTCATTTTTTTTTTCCCTCTCGTTGATTGTGCAACACAAGAACTATGCAAGAGACAAGTGTATCAAATATACATTAAAGATAAAAATGTGTAGGACATACCATACATATGGAACAGGGTTAGGGACAAAAAACAAACCCAAATGGCTAGTGGGTGTCCTATGGTGATGCGAGCAACAAGCATGCCCAATGCCATGCCAATCATTGTGGCCACTGTTTCTTGACTCCCTTCCTATAGAGATGGGATGTTAATACATCAAAACATGATTAAAAAAGAGGGTAAACTACCAAAAATGCACCCGAATTATTTTCGCGTTGACAAAAATGCTCCCGAATTGTGTTATCGACAAAAATGTCCTCAAATTATTTAAAAACGTGACAAAAATGTCCAACATTAAATATATATTCTCAAAAAATACTTTAGAGATTGAATTTTGATACGGTTTTTTGCAAGCATGATTAGAAAAATGAGAAATGTTTATCCTTAAAATTTTGTGATTTTTCGCTAAGTATATATATTTTTTGGTGACTTTTTTGTCAATAACCAATAATACTTTTAAAAAATGAAAAAATTTAAAAGTCAAAATTTTTATCCATTTTTCTATGTGTATTTTCTAAATAGTTATCTAAATATTACTATAAAATTTTGGATCAAATGCATATGTAGTTTGTCCAATACAAAAGTCATTTCCCACTTATATAAAAAATAATATTCATTTTGGGCATTTTTGTCACATTTTTAAATAATTTGAGGACATTTTTGTCGATAACAAAAATTCGGGAGCATTTTTGTTAGCACCAAAATAATTCGGGTGCATTTTTGGTGATTTATCCTAAAACAGAGAAAAACCTATGCACATACATACTTTTAAAAGAAAAGGTAAAGGTAACAGACATAAAAACTGCTACTATTGTGACTACACCTAGTGATTGTCTTATATACTGCTGCCATTGCTTGTAAATAACAGTAAACAAGAGAGAGATAATAGCAGTAAATAGTTTTTTTCTAAGAAAGTGGAAGACTTAGGTCTCATCCTCCCTTGTTTTTGCGTTTTGAAAATTTAATTTTTATGTAACATTAAATGTAACTTGTACCTTAGCAGATATATCTGCCGCATTATCCTGAAGCGCAAAATGCTGCGTCAAAGCGGCTCTAGTGGCTCCACTTGCAACACCAGCTAATTCAAATTTCAAGTATATTTAGAGACTAAATTAAGAAATTTACTTATTGGAAATTTGGAATAAGGAGGTAAGAGACCTACAGCTAACAACTAACACGTAATCACATTACTAATCTATATTTCAACTTCAAGAAGTGATGGAACTTACTGAATGATCTTGATATGCTTCCTAGGCAAACAATAATCACAAAAGCTGACGGAAACAGTGGCGAAATAAGGTCCATTAGCATTCCTGCAATCAAAGAGAAGCATAAAATTTAATTTGACATATGAAGAGTGCAATAAGAAATATGTTATTTAACACTGATTGGCACCAGCAAAGGTTTACACTTTTTTGCTGCTATAATTTTTACTTCCAATAAATAAATAAAAGGCTTAGCCAGTAGTTGCCAAGTAAAGGATTCTGTGTAGAATATGTCCTCCTCTGATATTCTTAAATTGTGTTATTGAAAGGTATATGCTTTCTATTCTCCCTTTTTTCACTTGTGTTCAATTTGTAAAATTGAATTCTAACAATAAGCAGAACATACGGGAGCACCTCTCTTGCTCGAGTCTCCAACGAGAAAAGAATAATTCCGTTATGCAAATTCTTATGTCATGTCAATCTAAAATGGCACCGAAGTATTTCTGAATAATCGAAAAATTCTACTCTTTTCCCCATCTCTCTACCAATTTGCAATCTCAGTCCAGGAATCACTATCGCATCAGTGCTCAAATTTAAATAATTAGTATTGGCTTATTTCTGCACATCTCAGCAATGTGTAGAGAAAATGGTTGCATGAAAATTTAAATAAAAATAAAAAAAATGGTGAAAGAATCTACCAAGATCGTTCATAAGATCTGCAGCCAAACGCCACATTTTGGCATTACTATCAAGATTTGATCCCTGCATCATGTGAGTTAAACAGAAATATTGTTAGCCAAAGTGCAAGATACTTCACATGGAGTTATTTCCAGAAATTTCATTTTCAAATTCATACGCTTGAATAAATTACATGAGATGCATACCTGGTAGAATGTGAATAAGATACCTCCAAGCATGCCGGTTAGATCCCTCAAAAACCACTGTAAATAGTTTCAACAATCAAAATCTTATCTCCCGTACGCCATTTTACAATTAGGGTTCACTCATTAACCAATCAAACACAACACAAATAGTTGATACCTGAAAAGTGGCACCAATCACAGTAGCTGATTTCTCGCCAACCCCAATAGCACTAAGGAGAGCCTGAAAGGGATAATATTGAACACGGGTAAACCCTAGATATTCACAAAACAATGATTACTACATAAACAGAATGAAAAATGAATTACCTGGGTAGACAGCATGGTCCTTGTATAAGTTGAAAGACCCTGCCACAATCAATCAATTGTTAAATCCAAAACAAGAACATTCCTCAATAACATTGTTTTCTGCATTGCATAGTTTACCTGCAATGTATCCCATATTTGAAAGGGAACATAATCTGCAGTCACACTGCTAGGAAAACCCTGTATGCCATGAAGAACAAACAATTAATTACAAAATTTCAGGTTTCCTCTTTTTTTATTTTATTTTATTGAGATATTAGGAATAGAAAAGGCCTGCCTCAGGAACTAATGCCTGCAATAATCGTCTCCAAAGATGGGTGAAACGGGCACCGGATCTGCGTGAATGAGAGAGAAGCACGAAGAATAAGAATAAAAGAGGAAAGAGGTGAATTATAATGGTCGAGAAAGAGAGTACCTTTTAAAGGAGACAGAGGAAGAGGAAGCTTGGATGGTGAAAGTCTTAGAGAGCTTGGAGGTGGAAGAGCCATTCCATTCTTCCAAGGTTATGGCCGTATCGTTGGAGTTGGACAGTGCTGTCATAGCCGCAGATCCCCCACTTTCAGACCTCCTTCTTCTTCCTGCCTTGATAAACTTCACTTCACACTATGCACTTGGAAAGTTGTTTTGTAATCCTACAAGTCACTTTGACTTTGTTTTGCTTTAGGCTTGATTTGGTGGTAGAGTTTTGAAAGAGGTGCACCTCGTGTTTTTGGAAATCAAAAGCTCGTGTGTTTGAGGGTGCCTGTTATAATACTCCCTTATTATTTGGAGTTTTAAAATTTTATTAAAATTTTATTTTAATACTATATTAATTAGATTAAACATATATGTATTGGTAGGATTATTAAATAATTAATATTTACTAAAAAAATTAATTTTTTTCGTGAAACTATAAACACATTAATTATAATCTTTAGTTTATATTTCCAATAAATGACAATTATGATTACTATTAAAATTTAACATATTCTATTATTATATAAATTAAGCCATTAATACATGCTAAGAAAATTAATTTATTTCCGTATTTTATTTTCTGTGCAACACAAATTCAGCTCTCTATAATTTATATATGGTGTATTTACTTTCAATAATTTATGCATCAACATAAAATTTATATTTGTATAATTGTACACATAATTTATATATTACGATTTATTTTGATTTTCTAACTTTACTTTATAATTTAATTTTAATATATGAATATCTAAAATATAAAATAAAAAGTTATCCAACAACATGCCTATAATAACGTTAGCAATCATAACTAAAATTATATTTTGATTAACTTGATAAATTATAATAAATAAATTTGGTCGCATAAATAATTATATTTTTTGTCAATATATTGTTGCTAACTTTTTTTATTTCGTTTATTCATCGTATTAATTTTAATTTGAGGTGTTCTTTACTAATTTAGCATATTATGGAATATCAAATAGTTAGAAGAAGTTAATAATTTTTTTTTTCAATTAACAAATAATTTGAAATGAAATTTGTTAGTTTAACATTAATCCAATGAGCTATTAAGTTTAGACTTCAATCCAATAAAATTACTATAAACATTAAATTTTATTACTAATTATAATATCATTTGTTATTTGACTAGTTGTTTATCTATATAAATCAGTCACTAACTTTGACAAAAGGTATTTTGGTATTTAAAAATAATTACAAAATTATTTAAGTATTTGATATGAATATAATTGAATTGACAAAAAATTTGACAAAAGTTTAGGGTAATCTGACCCGATTATCCTTTGGATTCAAAACCAATATAATCATATTGGATTGGTTTTAGACGGGTAATCGGATTACCTATACCTGTGAGCACCCTTAATTAATGAATTAGAATTAAATTTAAAAAAAATTAAAGAAAAAAACATCTACAACAAAAAAAAGGATAAAAAAATAGGTGAATGATAGTTGAAGTGAGATTAGGATTAGAAAAAAATTATATAACTTTTTTATATTTTTATTTTTTAATATGTAAGATAATCAGGTTAGTTTGGATTTGCAGAATCTTAAATTCGATATCCAAACCAATTAAGGTGGGGTATAATCAGTACAAAATTTCATTTGACATGATTACTTATCGGGTACCAAATTTTAATATTAATTAGGCCAGATCGATTGGTATTTTAATTTTATTGAATTTGGCACAGAAAAGACCTAATTATAAAATAAATTTAAAATAGTGTAAGAAATCAATTAAAATTTTTTAAACTATAAATACTTAACTACAAATTTAGTAAAATTATAAAAGTTGATAAACTAATTTAACCTTAAAATGAATATAAAATAAATATATTTGGATCTATTAAAACCAAATACAAATTTCTTCTTTTAAATTAATAAAACAACCTTAATTGTATAATTAGTATTTTTATCATTTTAAAATGATCTAAAAGTGTATGTAATATTTTTAAAATTAAATTTGAATTTTAACATTATAATTTAATTAAACAACAATAATCTTAAAAGAATATTTTAATCTTTTTAAAATTAATCTTAAATAGTATATTTTCATTTTTTTTAATATCTAGGACAAATTTCTAATTTTTAAAGCATTTGAAAAGATCATTAATACTAAATAGATATTTTAGATTTTTAAATTTTAATGTTACTCTTTAAAAAGAGTGCTTTTTTTCTTTTTAAATTCAATATAAATTTTTAATTTTTAAAATAATTAAATAACTCTAATCTTAAAAGAGTATTTTACTATTTTTGTCCTTTTAAAATTTATTAAAAATTTATTTTATTTTTTTAAAATAAATTAAATTTTTAGTTATTTTTAATTGATATTTTAATCTTTTCATATTAATTTTAAAAGAATATTTTTGTCTTTTTATTTTTTAATTTTTTATTTTTTTATAATTTTATGATAATCTAATATCAAATCAAAATAGAGTAATGTAATCTGATTTAATAATAGCCCATATTTTTTATCGCACAAAAAACATAAAAAACCCTTATCCCAAATTGATTTGTTTTTAGTATGCAATTAATAATAATAAAAACAAATAAAAATAAATAAAATGCAACTTTGTCACTTATTTTGTTTGTGGAATTTCGATACTCCAAAAGTTGTAAGGAGCATTTAATCGGGTGCCGTGTTTGAGATGATAGTTTTTAAAAGTTGGGGATATTTTCTTTAGGGTACTAAGGAGAGTTTTTAAAATTAGTTTGTATTTATTAAAATTAAAAATTTTAATATAATTTTATATATTAATTAATATTTAAATTTAATTTTTATATAAATTTTTATTATAATATTTTTAAATTTTAAAAATTATTTTATTAAATATATTTGTTATTATTTGGACTTATTAATTTTTTTAATTTAATTTATTAAATACAGATTTTACAATTTTTAAAAGGTAAAAATTTTACTAAATTAAGTCTTAGTTTCTAATATTAATGTTCTAAAAATTGAATCAATTATCGAACAACTCCAGTTATTAATTTACTAATTTAAAAATTTAACAATTTCATCCGAAGTTTAATTGAAATAATCAAATTATAATAAAATAATTAAAAATTATATTTTTATTATTTTAACATATACTTGTACTAAGATTTTATATTAGGGTTATATTATAATTATAATTATTTGACTAAATTTTTTATAATTTATAATATTTAAATTCTAGCTAAATTTAAGAATTTAGAAGTTTTAAACTTTTAAACATTTTAATATTTTTAAAATACAATATAATTTTTAATATATACTTTCAAATAATATATATTTTAGATTATATAAATAGATTATTTATATTAATATTTTAAGCATAGGTATAATTTTTTTGGGTTATGTTATTGTTTTTGTAAGGTATAAATGTATAATTTAGTGGCCCCAACCACAAACTATGCCAATGATGTTGATTTGGACAAGGACGTTTTTTCGGTGGGAAAAGTATATTCAAGATCTTGGTGGACCAGGTAATGAAGTCAATTTTCGAAAAAGATTGGGGTCAATTCACAATAATTAAGAGTAGCGGTTAGGGATGAAATTAAAAAAATAGGGGGAGGAGACAAGAATCCGGTATTAAAGCAAAATTCCGAATTCCATTAATAGGCAGGTGAAAGCTGTGTTGGGGTCAGTGTGAAGCTTCCTTTGGTCGACCTGCACGGAGACGGCGGTGTACGGCGGAGAAGAACGCGGGATTAAACGGCACGGAAGCACACATCGAGATCTGGTTGTCTCGAGGTTCAAATAAGGGAAGGAAATGGACCACACCGGGCAACGAGATTCACAGGTACGCTTTGTCGGTGTCAATGAGGTTTTTACTGTCCGATAATGCCAGGGGAGGTATGCGCAGAAATTGATTTCAATTGGGGGCCCGTGCCTCCCCGTGTCCCCCAATAGTTTTAACCGTTTGATTTTTCGAGGTTGCTGTTTAGAATGGCACATAGCCGAATTAGATTTGTTACCTTTTAAATTCTATACCGAAAATCGGGGTTGGTCGTTACAGTTGAATGAGTTTTAGTTGGATTATTTTAGTATGTCTGGAGTTACAGTTGAATGAGTTTTAGTTGGATTATTTTGGATGTCTGGGATTATAGTTGTGTGTTCGTAATTATGGTTGATAACGCCGATGTTCTGTTCGCTCACTGCGATTTTTTGAACTGTTACAGTCAAATGGGTTTGTGGAGCCAAGCTACGAGTTTTCATCTAATTTTGACCGAGTCTATGCGTCGCAAGTGTGTTTGTTGCTCATGTTATGATTTTTTGTTTGACCGGTTTATGTTGATGTGGCCAACCGCCTGTTGTCACATATGCCGCATGTTGTTCGTTGCAGGATGCTGATGATGGAATGAGCGGTGAAACCGTGCTGGTAGAGGAAGCAGAAGCGATGGATTCGTCTGTCGCAGATGCGAACATAGATGTAGAAGCAGCAGTGAGGATTGTTGACGGGATAGGGTCCTTTGGCGCAATTGAATTTTCTTCCCTGACAGCCAAGGACGTCCTTACGATGGAGTTCACAAGCCTACAAGCAGCTTATGACTACTACAAGAACACGGTCGCATCAAGGGATTCTCGGTCAGGAGGTCCAAGGTGGGTCGCAGAACAAAGCAGGGGGCGGAGGGCGAAATCATTTGGCAGATATTTGTGTGCTCGAGGGAAGGAGAGCGAGACGGAAAACACATGCAGCGGGAAGACAGGAAGATGGATCCTCGACCGATCATGCGGTGCGGGTGTGAAGCCTGGATTAAGGTCCACGTTGATGATGCCAGCGGGCGATGGTTGTTTAGCAATTCTACGATAACCATAATCATCCCATGCTGGATGCGAGGTTTAGGGGTCTGTTGCAGTCACACAGAGCAGTCAAGGAAGGCGATTTGCACCAAATCAATTCCATGAGAAAATCTGGGATACGGGTACCGACGATTTTCCGCGCCTTTGCCAATCAGTTAGGGGAATTTGAGACTATTGGGTTCGAGATAAAGGACATATATAATACGATAGAGAAGCAAGGGCGTGCTGGCCCGACAGATGCTAAGGCCGCGTTAAAGTTCTTGGGAACTCTAAAGACCACTAATTCTGGGATGTTCTGAAAGTACTCGCTGGATGTTGACAAGAGGCTGGAACATCTCTTCTGGTGTGATGGTACAGGTCGTTATGACTACAGCGTGTTTGGGGATATCCTGGGATTTGATGCAAGGTACGATCGTAACAAATACAAGTGCCCTTTGGTAATATTCTTAGGGGTGGACCATCATATCAGGACGGTGGTGTTCGGCTGCGCCATCTTGAACAACGAGAGCGAAAGAAGCTATGTGTGGTTGTTACGGGCATTTCTTGAGGCAATGAAAGGAAACAACCGAAGTTTGTCATCACGGACGGGGACCTTGCCATGAAGAGTGCAGTTAGTACAGTTTTCCCCGGTGCACATCAAAGATTGTGTAGCTGGCATTTGTTAAGGAATGCCACTGCTAGAGTTGGACGGCTGGGTTTTCTTAGGAAATTTCGTCGCTTGATGGGAGATCTAGAGGTTGACGAATTTGAGAGAATATGGACAGACAGCGTGGCAGACCACGGGTTGGAGGATCATCTGCGGATATCGGAGATGTATGCAAAGAAGCATTCATGGTCTAATGCGCATATCCGGGGGAAATTCTTCACAAGACTGAAGATGACATTGAGGTGCGAGGCCTTGAATATGCAGCTTGAAAAATTTATACACAACGGGTACAATCTGAGGGAGTTTGTGAAGCACTTCCAACACTATCTGGAATTCATGAGGAGAAGAGAACTAGTGGCAGACTACAAGTCTGCGTACGGCGAGCCTGTTGTAAAAACAAAACTCAAAGCCATTGAGCAGTTCGCTGCGACGGTTTATACAAGAGAGGTTTTTGAACTGTTTTGGGAGGTGCTGATGCTAGCCAGTAATGTTAGAGTCGTGTCCACTATGAGGACGAGCGCTTGTGTTTTGTTTGAGGTTGCAATGTACTGTAAGCAGAGATCATGGGCCATGTCGTGGGCCGAGGAAGACGACGAATTCAGTTGCTCTTGTCAGCGGATGGAGTCCTTCGAACTTCCTTGTATCCACATGGTTGGGGTTCTGGTTTATCTGAATATGACAGCTATCCCTAGAAGCCTAATACTTGAACTGTGGACAAAGAGGGCAAAGCAGCTGCGTGCACCCTGCGACGGAACACGTGTTGGGGAGATCCCAGACGCGGCATACATGAGCATGCACGCGGCAATGTTGGATGATTGCAGGGAGCTGGTTAGCTTGTCTTGCTGGTTCTTCGAGGACTACGTGGACTTTAAAACAAGGTTGGCAAAGGAGTGCCAATCCCTACGGGACAAACGTCGCTAAAGGCTGGGTGTTGCTGAGGAGGCTAGCAGGGTGTCTGTTCGGGACCCGTTGCAGGCAAGGTACAAAGGATGCGGTCGAAGAGTTGTCACCTCCCGGGATATGTTCTGCCATGTTCAAAGGTGTCGACTGTGTGAAAAGGGTGGACACGATTCTCACAAGTGTCAACAATCAAGTGTGGGGAAGAACATCGATAGTTTTGAGGCTGGCACGACTTACGATAGCATGGAAGCAGGAGATGGGGGTGAGGACTACTACGAATTTGAGTGAGTTGGCTGAACTGTTCTTGTTGGAGGTTATGCATCGTGTTGGATTGGATACGGCTGGCTGCTACCCGTTCTCCTTGTTGAGGTGACATCCGGAAGGGGCGTATGCATAAGTTATGTGAGTTATGCATTAATTCCGGTAACATAGCTTGTGTTTAAAATGTTTGAGTATGTAATGCAGCTTGTGAGGATATGCCTCCTAAATGTGTTGGTCTGTGTTGTAACAATAGTTGATGTTTGATAAGTTAAGTTAGAAACGGCATGTTAATGTAAACCGAGTCATGTGGTTAGCGGGTGGGACGCAAGGAATTATAACGAGACATTGTTGCATTATGAAAGTTTTTATTGCATTGGTGAGCTAATAACTTAGAATTTGTTCGAGTTCGAGACGAAATTTTCTTTAATCTGTGTTTCGTCGAATGTCCATGTTTTCTTGGTACTAAGTGTATGTCACTATCCATCAGGAAGAAAAAAAACCACACCAGGGTTCTGTCGTAGGAATGATAATACCTGCTGTGTTCTTTATTGCAGACTCCATTACAGACCAAAAATTAATATAAAGTTTAACCCGTGCTAATTTAACATGCAGTGCACGGTGTCAAGTATTGTCAAAAAAAGAGGTGGTTCATGGCATACAATGGTGCATCGGCATGCAACAAAATACATTCAGCCAGCTAAACCAGACGACATGGATTTCAAAATGGTGGGTCAGGTAGCAATAACATCGAAGTGGAGTTGTGCGCAGCGATGCGTTGGTCCCACTTCAAAGTGATAGCCCACCCTATATGCCAACAAAATGGGGCATGAAAAGCCCAGCATGATCAAGACGTATCCTACACCAAAAATAGGGTTATGGCAACACAGCGGCCATTGCCCTCCGGCTATTCTAGTCCACCTCTACCCGCTACCTTATCTCATCGCGGAGCTCATTGAAGTGCTCATTTACAACAGCCAAAGCAGTGTCAATTCGAATCCTATCAGACAGTTGGTCGATGCTGCAACATGAGAAAGTAAAGGCATACATGGATGTGTCCATTAAAAAATCCTTGCACAACGGGAATCGTACGAACATGCATAATTCTTGGAAAAAAGTTGGGTTGAATACCTTCCTTTCTGGGACAAGGTTGGTTGTGAATATCTGCTCCATTTGAAGCCACAGCATCATCCACAGCTTGTCTTTGTAGCTTTTTTTTTCAGCGGCTGCCCCCAGAAACAGAAATTGGTGAAAACCTGTCAAAACCAGAATACACATATATTTGGTGGATAGTAAAACAGTACTTCGTACCATTTGTTCTCATTCGTGATCCTTAGGAAGAAGTCCGGATTCCACTCAGACAGCGGCGGGTTCCTTCCCAAGACGTCGATGTCTGAGAATATGGTGTTCAAGATCTTGTCCAGAACCCTGGCCTACAAACCATCAGCAGATGAGACGGGAGAAGAGTTAATGTTGATCTTGTTGTTGTTTCCTTGTTTATCTGGACAAAAAAACGTGGCAAGGGTATAGGAACCATGTCAAAAAAATAAACAAAAAACAACAACTTGGTTCCCAATCCAACCGAAGGGAGGCGCTGTTTTTTTTTTCTTTTCGCATTTTTTGGATTATACGTGATTCGGACTGAGCCCAACAGGCCCTTCATTGCAAAACTATTCAAGCAAGTTAGAAACAAAAAAACAACCCTTATGCAACCACAACGAAATTCGCGCATTATGTCACCAAGAGTATAACATTACGTACCACCGACTTAATCACATCCCTTCTTCCCATAACAGTGTCCTATGTTGGAAAGCTGTCGAATATCTACATCCGACGACTGGAGACCTCCACTGCCATCAGGTAATAGTGAGTCTCCTTCGTCTCCTCCATGATGTCCTTGATGGCGCGGAAAATCGCTAGTAAAGAATTCACGAGAATAATTGCGTTGCAAGTATAGATCTCTACTGACGAAAATTTCGCATATCAATTTAGAAAGGGTTGTCACAATTTAAGAATAAAATACTGGGAGTAGAAGTCCCAAGTCGTCTCCCAACGAGTTGACAAAAGAGTGCAATTTATTGGTCAGAAATTTTCTAAGAGTTTTTAGGATTGGGGAATAGAGAAATAAATAGCTATAAAATTAAAGCAAAGGAATTTAACGAGAGATTTATGTAAATTGAATAAAAAGCCTTGACTAGGAGAAGATTAATTGGAAGTTCTATCCTTGTTGGAATTTTCCAAGAGTAATAGTAAGAGGTTGTTGTTATTACTTAGTTAACCCTTACCGAATAAAGGAAAGTCAAGTAACTGAACCAACTTCTATTCACAAGTCCTAATCCTCTCCCTTGGGAAGGATTAGCGTTAGTGACTAGAGAGCCAGCCAACAACTTCCAATTATAAATTAACTCTCGAGTTTTCCAACTCAAGGGTCTCCTATTAATCAACTCCAAAGTCAAGTTGGGAACTTACTCCATTGACATGGATGCTATTTTCACATACATGTAAAAGGAGTAGGAAGGAGACATGGTAATTAAAATTAATTGGAAGCAATTAAACAAACAATCAATTTAAATAGAAAAATATTCTTTGCATTAATAAATTCTAAAATCAATCCAATTGTAACTCTGAACAAATATTATGGGAAATAAAAGAGTAAGGGAATAAGAAAATGAACTAAACTAACAAAGACTTCAATGGAGGTAATAACTCTTCTCAATATCCAATCCAAAATGTAGCACTAGAAAACCTATGACTATGAAGAACCCTGGAGGAAGTGGTATATCTCTCTCCAAGATTCAAAAACTAAAACTAGTGAATGTGGAATTGTCTTGAGTCTCTGCTCTCTCCTGGCTCTAGTCTGTGTTTCTGGGCCGAAAACTGGGTCCAAAATCAGCCCAAAATCGCTCCCAGCGTCTTTCTGCAGTTACAGCATGTCACGCATGTCACGCGTACGCGCCAGGTGCGCGTGCGCGTCACTCCTCGCTGGTTAGCTCCATAATTTCTTGTGTTCCTTCCATTTTTGCAAGCTTCCTTTTCGTTCTCCAAGCCATTCCTGCCCTATAAAGCCTGAAAACACTTAACACACAGATCACGACATCGATTGGTATAGAGGAGAATTAAAAATTGATAATTTAAAGGCTTAGGAAGCAAGTCTTCAATCATAGCATAAAATTGGGAAGGTAAATGTAAAACATGCGAATTACATGAATAAGTGTACAGAAGACTGATGAAAACCACTCGATTTAGCACAAGATAAACTATGAAATAGTGATTTATCAATCTCCCCACACTTAAACATTAGCATGTCCTCATGCTAAGCTCAAGAAGACCAAAAAAGAATGAATGGGGACAATAAGACTCATGCAATGCAATGCAACCTATGTATATGAATGCAACTATATGCTGAAATGTTTCTACCTACTTGGTTAAGAAAATAAACAAGTTCTCCAAGACAAACAAAAATCAGATTCCACTAATTCAAATCACACAATAAGAGGCAAGTAAACTTGTAGAAGATAGCTCATAAAAGCCGAAAACATAGAGTCAAGCATTGAACCGTCACTGGAAGTGTGTATGCACTCTAATCACTCAAGTGTTTGGGGTTAATCCACTCTAGTCTCCTCTATTCATGCTTTCTAAAACTTTGTTCTTCATTTAACCAATCAATAATTATCTAATGCACAAATGCAAACATCATGAGGTCTTTTTCAAGGTTGTAATGGGACTAAGGTAAGGGTGAGGATACATGTATGGCCAAGTGAGCTAAAAATTGAATCTTTGACTATCCTAAGTTCTCACCTAACACGTACACACATTCTCTATGCTTCTAAAATCATGCCTAACTACCCATAATCTCACTTTGTATGTTGCACACACTCGTGTATCTAAATGCTTTTCTATGTCATCTCATATGCATTGATCTTTTTTTATTGAACTTAACATTGGGGTGATTTTATTCCCTTAAAATTAAACATTTTTTCTTTTTTTCTTTTTTTTAAATGAAAAAATATAATAAATCAATGCATTTGATTTTCATAATTTCACATTAGTAGCACCCAAATTCTCATCAACCAAGGTTCCCACAATTCCCCACACTTAGTTGACACACAATCTCTATCTTAAGCTAACCAAAGATTCAATTGGGGTAATTCATTGTTTTTCCGCTTAAGGCTAGTGATGTGGTAATATAAAGAACAAATGGGGGTAGGAAAGGCTCAAAGTGGCAAACAAAGACAATTAGAATGGTAGGCTATTTGGGATAATGAGCTAATAGCAAATGATGGCCTCAATCATATGTATGCATAAATATACACTAAACAATGGATATATAGAATAAAACAAACCATAGATTGCAATTATAGAGGAGAGATAACACACAAGAATAAAAATCATGGTTAAATCGTGTAAAAACATATTCTTTTGTCTCCTAACACCGCTAATAACCCTAGTAAACTGCAAAATGTGGGTAACAAAATCCCTCAACATATGACCAACACTAGTAACATCAAATATATCTTAGAAGAAATTATTACATACCGACATTGGTTTTCTATTTTCTCTAATGATAGTAGTAACAATAACGAAACAATAGGAATAATAACAATACCAACAGGAATAATTCTACTAACAATAACAATAATTATAATACTAACAGCTCCCAATACTAATAAAAATAAAAGTAATAATAATGACTACCATTATCATAATAGTAATAAAAATAATAACAGTAATAATGATACTACAACTACTAGCAACTCATAATAATAATAAAAATAAAAGTAATAAAAAACCCTTAATAATAATAATAATAATAATAATATTAACTAACCTCTTCGTCGATGTATCCAGCCATGTGACCAACGCCATTTAGCCGGTACAAACGAGTTTCGTCCTCCATGGCTCCACCACCTAAATCTCACCAAAACCTTCATACCTCTCCCTCAAACTCTCTGAACCACCAAGGTGCAACTCACTTTGGTTTGACACTAATGATCCGTGATGACTCTCCACGGATTCTATATTTATACTACTTAACATGTAAACCGTGGTAGCCAGGGGGAATTTACGTACATGGCTTCTTCTTCATAAACCGTGGGGACCAAGTACGATTTATGTTAGCTTTTTTCCTTAATAAACCGTGGACAGCAGTCATAGTTTATGCCCAACTTTCTCCAACCATAATCCGTCCTAGCCTCCAACGATTTATGTAGAAATTCGAAATCGTGGTTGGCTCCCACAGATTACATAATAATAAAAAGGGTTAAGTATGGTTTTGATACCTAAAGTTTAGCGCCAGAATCAAAATCGTCCCTCATCTAATTTTCGATTTAAAATCGTCCTTAACATTTTTTTCGTATTAAAATCATCATTTTTAATAAATTTTTTTTATATTATTCTTAAACTACACCCTATTTTAATAAAAAATTTATAAAATTAAAAAAAAAACGTGTTGTGGGGGGGGCAGGAGAGGGGAAACGAGTCGGAGAGGGGGGGAAGGAAAAGGGTAAGGGGGAGGGGAGGGGAGGGGAGGGGAGGGGAGGGAAAGGGGAAAGGGAAAAGGGGAAGCCAGCGCCTCACCGCCACGCCCAACGCCTCACCGCCAGGCCCAACCCTTACCGCCTCACCGCCCAGCCCTCATCTCTTCGCCCAACCCTCACCGTCGCCAGCCACCCACGCTAGAGGAGAGAGATGGGACAGAGAGAGACGCGAAGAGGGAGAAGGACTCGCGCTGCTGCTTCTTGCCGCCTCGCCGTTGAGGGAAGCCAGCGCCACCGTCGCCGTTGGTCCTCGCCGCCTCGCCACTGCTCCTCGCCACCTCGCCGCTTCAGCTTCTTGCTTCGATCTCTGTTTCTGCTTTGTCTTCTGCTTCTTCTGGGTTTCCCTGAGTTTGAATTTTGTGTTTGTTTTTATGAGTTTGAATTCTGGATTCTGAGTTATGGGTTCTGATGATGATGATGATTTTCTGAGTTGAGTTCTTGTTTTTTTGAGTTTGAATTCTGGGGTTGTTTTTCTAAATTTGAGTTCTAGATCTAAGTTCTGATGGGGATGACAATGGTGATGTTGATTTTCTGAGTTTTGGTTGGTGTGATGCAGATGGTGATGGAGTAACAGTTGGTGGGGATGGTGGTAGTGGATTTTGGTTCTGAGTTCTTATGATTCCATTATCCATGGTGTTGGTGTTGGTGGTGCTGTGGTGTTGGTGTTGGTGGTGATGGTAGTGGTGTTGGTATTGATGCTGGTACTGGTGTTGGTTGTGGTGGTGGTAGTGGTGGTGGTAGTAGTGGAAAAGGTAATTGTGCTATAGTGGTGAGAGTATTTTTGTCCGAAAAAAATTAAAAAGATAATTTTAATACGAAAAAAAACGTTAAAGACGATTTTAAATCGAAAATTAGATGAGGGACGGTTTCGATTCTAACGCTAAATTTTAGGGACCAAAACCATACTTAACCCTAATAAAAATGCACATGTACATAACCAGTTTCCAAATCATGTAAATAGATAAAGGATTCAGTCAATTAATTTATTTCAGTACATTGCCCTATAAATTAACTACCAATCATATATAATAATAAAGACAAAAAGTACATATCATAATTTGAAGATGCATGGCCACTTACCAGTATAGAAGGTCATGAGTAAAATGTATTATATTACTACTGTCACTTTTGCGATGCACGATGCTGATGGGACTTTATATATAGATCTTTTAACATTAATATAATGGCTAAATATATTAGTAATAATACATTTTCTTTTATTGAAGTGATGATACATTTTTTAAATTTTATTAGGTCGACAAATGGATTATCAAATTACTAGACAAAATAACAATCAGATCGGAAGAAAATCCTGGAAAAAAAATGTAAAGCAGCGACAATGTAATTCCAAAATTACTAATATCACTCTTATTCAACATTTTTTTATATTCTTTTTTCCAAAATACCCTCTCTTTTTCCTTAATTCCCCTTTTTACTCTGCTATACTTAAATTTTCTTTCGGTGCCTCTATCATCTTCTACATTTGCACAACTACTAGGTGTTCATGGTTCAAGAGTAGAATATTAAAAAACAGAGAAGGTAGTTAATGTTGTACTTATTGGCAAGCAACAAGTCATACAATATCTTGGAAAGAATAGAAAAAGTTTGTATATGGACAAGACGCATGATAAATCTATTTTTTTTTCTAAGACAAAAAACAGAATCAATGCTCAAGATACTATATTCCTTGATCTTAAAAAGCCGGTTATAGCATACATGGCAGCCCAAAACTTGAGCAAGTACTCAATCATCAAGTAATTTTCATATGGCTATGTAATTTATTATATTAAAACAACTCCCAAATTATCAAATATCATCGGAGTTAAATGGTTAACTTCTCCCATTAACCACTTCCATCAAGCTGTCCAAGTGAAAGCAAGTGTGCCATGTATTTCTGTAAGAAGCCAAAATACAATGTAGTTAAAAGTAAAATGTTCTAAAAAACAACAAAACATTTTTCCTGCTAGATGGAGTCGGTTATCTGCATCAAATAATGTCATTGTACCTATCATGTATCATGTTTCAACTTAACCCAAATATGCTGAACCTCTCCCAGCAACCTCATTCAAAATGTAGATGTCTAACATCTAAGAATTTAATTTTAAAGTGATCCTCCCTTGAATTTAAAAGACTATGAATCCTTTTTCAAAATGTAGATGTCTAACATGTAATGGAAAGAGGAGGGTGAAAACTCAAAATCCTTTGCCTATGAAACTTTTTCGACCTAAGATACTAAGGGGAAGGAGGTGATGGTCTGGGGACCTTAGTTTGGATAAGGTATTTTAAAATTTTAAAGAATTTAAAATGCAATATGAGTAAATTGCCAAAATCCAAATACATGGAACTTTAAAATACCTTATTTGTATATGCAGCAAGAAAAGATAAAAAGGGATACATATGTGGCAAGTTTGATTGCAAATTCTTTTCTTTCTATATTATCAATCAAGTTTTCATGAAAGGATAATAAAAAGAGTTTTGATTCCTTCTCTCCCGAGGTATCTTGGATTCTCTACTCTAGTAAGATCCTTGGAATTTATAAACTTCTTTGTATTAATGTCCAAACAACACATTTTAAGTTAAAGGATTTTAAAAAATACATTCCAAATGTTTTATCCAAGCACGCTCTTAAGCTTGGATGTAGAGATTTAACCACTAAGCTGTGGGCTAAACTACCTATACCTTCCATATACACTTCAAACAGACCAAAAACAAATACAGCATAATAAAAAACGAAAAAAAAAGTGTGCAATGTTGAAGGCAAGCAGTTATGCTTAAATATGTTTTCTTGTCCTTGTAAATATAGCAAATTCTAGTTTTAGTCCCTCCATCAACTTTTTTTTGGCTTTATTCCAAACTTTTCTAGAAAGCTTGTTTTAGTCCTTGTATTCCTCATTCTTGAGGACCAATGTGGATACATGCATTGTACAAAATCATTGTACTAAAACCAAGCATTTTTGAAAAGATCTGGATAAAAAAAAAAAATTTGAGAAACCAAAACCATAATTTGCTCCATTTAAAAGGATTAGAAACATGTTTAAAATCTTGCAGTCCCGACTAAAAGTACACCTCCCATGGTTGGATTACGTCCAATGAAATGCTTAGCCGTCAACAAAATGTTAAGAAGGAAAAGTATTTTACGAGATACTTGCAATTGCAAATATTATTAAAGACTTCAATCATAATTCCTCCAATACGTTTCTATGATTATGCTTTACCATATAACTTTTCTCTTTGTTCATATTTTCTATTTTCAGAACTTACCTATCTTACACTAGTGTAGGACCTAAATTCTAAAATTTAAGCATTTTTATTTCATCTTTTAACTCTCCAATACCAGCAACTATGATATTCCTCAAACATTCAATGACAGGACTGAAAAAATCCATCCTTTACATACTCTCCCATATACTTGCATTATCCTTTGAAAAGTCAATTTTCCAAGCAAATATTGATGCACCTACTTATCAATGATTTCTCTATATTACTTTAGATGAAACTATGAAGTGGACCTCACAAAGTCACTTAGCCAGGAAGAGAGACTGTACAATGGTTCCTTAATAATAGTGCTATAATGACAAATGGCCAGGAATAACTCTGAATTTGACTAAAAGTGTATTCACTAGGCTGTGTTAGTAATTTCATTTTGGTGGAGAAGAAAGGAAATGGAAGGGATTTGAAAAGTAGTTGTGATTTTATTGTACTATCCTTGTAGAAGTTAAAGGAATTTATTAAAATTTAATAGCTGTTAAAAAGATTCAGATACAGAACGCGAGGAACCAAGAAATTCAAATGATTAAATTGATTCGTGCCTGAAATTTGATGAACCAACTTGACCAATTACTCTAAAATGAAAGAATCATAAGATTCGAGTTTCACATAAAACTAGGATTTATAAAGCAATGTCTTTAAGTATCAATCAGTGGTAAAAAAGTAAAAATTGTTCTGATTCCAGAATTAATATAAACAATTCTAAAATTAAGAAAAATCAAAATAGAGAGTCACATATAGGCTTGAAACTTACTGAATGGTATGCATATGGAGCCTTCCCTTGACGATCGAAGTGTTTGGCCATGATGCAGAACTCAATTGGACCCCACTCTTCAGCTTCAAAGCAGTTTCCAAGAGCAGCTTTGTACAACTAATAACAATTTGCAAACACTACTATTATCCTTAAGGAAAAATTTATAAAAGATGCGCATTTTCTAAATTATATAATGGCAAATACCTTGGAAGTATCTGTTAAAAGCTCAGTACCAGCCGGGTATGATGCGTAGAATTGATCGGCTCTGGAATATCCGGCCCGGGTTCTGAAACACCAAAATCATATATTGACTCCAGAGATTAGCATTCAAACCAATCTTGTAAAAAATTCAAAATCTAGTATAAAAAAAAAAGGCTGTGACAACATTAGACGCACGTATTGCTAAGATAAGCATAGCTTATGAGTGTGGCAAAGCAGTAAAATCCAGTATATGACACCAATCTTCGAAACTTCTGAATCTTTAGTATCTCTTTGAATTCATCATAGAGACTCATGGACAATGATTAGAATTCACCCTGAGAAACAAAGGTAGCCAACAATAGGTTCATAAAAGACATGACATGCACATATTGTCATTGATTTCTTGTTACATAATGTATGCCAAAATATTACCAAACACAAATGAGGCAAACAAACAATGGAAGACCCGCCACTTAGCCATTAGAAACTATGATGAATTTTGCTGCAAAACAGTACCATCAAGTTTTGGGAAACCTGCTTCTACTTCTTCCTTTATATTTTTTATTTCTTCTTAAAACTTCTCAAATCTTTCTTTTTTATTTCCTTAACATACAGACATAGCTCCGTGTGTCACTATATCTTTCTTCCTAATGCTTTTGTTTGCTTTCCTGTAGCTATAGGAATTGACCTCATTTGTTAGAATTAGATTTAAATATTGGCTTTGAAAAGTAACCAAATGTCATGAAAGCTGGAATTCCTCAAAGTCTTACCACGTGCTGGTGACAATGGAAATTTCATAAGTTAATTAACCTGTTAGATCAAAGGGAATAAATGTAAATTGAAAGAATCAAGTTAGTGTGTTTGAAATTTGGACAATCTATTATTGAAAATCTTCTCCCCCTACATATGCATCATTATTACATTCTCTTTTTTTTCCCCTTTTTTTATTTGTTTATTTTTCGGAAATCATGAATGGCAAGGAACCGCCTAACTTTAAAGATCATGTCAGAAACTTTTACAAAGATAACTCCGGAAAAATGTAACAACAATATCCAAAGCCGACAACATTACTATCTAAAGGCTTAAAGAGGTGCTAAGGATTAGCTTGGGGAACTAAAATGTGTCTATGACATTAACAGAGAAGGGAGCTCCATATGAACCAACTATTACAGTTCCAACTATAGCAAATTCAGTGCGAGCACACAGTATTAAAAATAATATAATTAAGCTTAGGATCTGTCCCCAGAATCAAATTTGAACATGCCTTACTGTTTCATTTGGCCAGATGTTAAGTCATCAGGTTCATCAAGATATAAGCTCCAACGTATATGTCAGTACTTACTAATGAAAAAGACATGAAAACCTCAAGCTCATCCACAGGAAGTTATGGTTTGTAGAATCAAAATTCCAGACTTTATGGTTTGAATTCCAAACTAAGGCCTATTTCCTTCCAATCTTTAATTAAATTCAAATGACAAGCAACAAAGAAGAAAATTAAGGCTCCGGAATATTAATTAGTTGATTCATTCATAAAATAACAAGGTTTAATCATACATAAGCAAAGTAAGGCTCCATTTGGCAGAACAGAAATCACAAAGATTAAAGAGCTCCCGCTGAATTTAATCAAGCTTAATCACACACTGTATATTCACCTAATAAAGAGGCAAAACCAGAACTAACTTAATAAAATAGAAATTTTAAAAATTAAACTAATCCATATTCTTATATCAAGTCATCAATATCCAATATCAATTAATCAGAAATCAAGATATTGAGAGAGACACAAAACTAGAAGAGAGCAGACCGTTGGAGAAAACTGATCAGCGGCGAGAGAGAGAGTACAGAGGAAGTGACCGCGACTGGGTGAGCAGAGAGCGCAACAGCAGCGGAGAGAAGCACATAACACCAGAGGAGAGCAGATCGGTGTCGAGGTCACAGGTTGCAGCCTCGCCGGAGAGACATTACATAGCAACAGCAACGGTGGAGAGAAAACTAGCACAGCTAAAGTCGAAGTAAAGAAATGAGAGTGATACTGGAGAAAGAAGTAGGCGGCGGTTAAGGTGTTTGACAGACAGAGTGAGAGAGAGACTGAAAGAGACATAAGTTATTAGAAACTGATCATTGAGCCGATCATATAAAACCGGGTCGCAAGTCACTGGTTTAATCGAAGAGTTACTGATTTATGAAGTTGATCCGATCATAATAAATAAAAATATACAATTATAAAAATAAAATTAAACAAAAAATTAAAATGCTTTACAAATATAATACATTAATAAAAATTAAGTATTAATTTTTTTAGCAACAAAGAATTATCATCTATGATCATTTTTAACAATAAAAAATTTAATTAAGTAATTATTTCAACAAGACAACAATAAATTTAATAATAGTTGATAGTAAATTTAATTAAATGATGATTTTAAGTAAAAAAAATTAACTAAATAATTATTTTTAACAACAAATAAATTTAAGCTAAATGATTATTTTAGCAACAAACACAATTGAAATAGAAAGTATTAGAATAATTGTTGTTCGAAATGATCAAGATTTATTATTTAAAAAGAGGTTTTCGAAGGATCTCGATTTGATGTAACACGTCAAAGAATGAAGCTTGTAATGTATGTAGGAAGTTATCTACCTTTTGCATTAGGCGGAAACATATATTTTTTGAATTCTTTAGAATTGACTCTTGGCAGTATCAAATTGGTCAGATTAATCTTATACTCTATAAATTGACAAGATATAGAAGTAGAGGATGGAATTTTTCTTCAAAGATATAGATCAGTTTAGATTAGCTTTTAAAAAAAATATTTATTTTTAAAAAGAACTTTTAAATATTAAAAACGTTTTTTGGCGTTTGTCTTATTAAAAGTAAAATATTGTTAGTTTTTAGGAAAAACAAATAATTTATCTTTTTTAATAAAAATATTTTTTTAAGACGTATCTAAATAAGTTTTAAATTGAATAAAAATATTATTAAAAAGAGTAAAGCTAGGGAACTAAAAGCATATCAATCAAAATTCAGTTAAATACCTTTGGATGAATTCAAAATTTTTACGAGTTAATATATATGGATGTTTCTTCTACTAAGTATTAGAATGTTTCTTTTTCATATTAAATGGATGTTCTTTTATATATTTTTCGAATTTGTGATTGTTAGAAGTGGATAGATTAATGTGAGAAAAAAGAGGAAGGTTTTTATAGGTTTTAATTAAGTTTATTTAATCAATTTAAAATTTTTTAAATTTTGAATTTAAAAAATTTAAAATTAATTAATTATTGATATAAATTAATATAGTTTTGTTTAATTTTTGGTTGATAAGCTTTTGGTTTCTTATACTTTTCCTATTAAAAAACAACTTTTTTTTTTTTTTTACTAAAAAGAGCCAATCCAAACTAATACATACTCTGTCATCATCTCTAGCGACTTTTAAGTTTATCACAAGTTTATTTTTGTAGAATTTTTTTCAATAACTGAACCAAAAAATTATAATAATAGGAAGATATATAAAAATTATAAAAAAAGTAATATCAATATATTTAGATATTTAAATATCAGTGTAGGTTAGGTAATCAAGTTTTTAATAAATAAATATAATTAACACATTAAAAAATATATTAATTTATGTTAAAAGTATTTTTTTTTCATTACAATATTTTGGTATTATTACATGATACATGTATTATTAATACCAGTGTGATGTTAAGTATCTCATATCTGTTAAATTATGTTTTTATTAATTTTTTGTATTAATTTAATAATTAAAGAATCTATAAAAAATATAATTCAAATTAAATAATTTTAAATTTTTATGAAAATTGTGTGAGAAACAAAAACTTTGTGAGAAAAAAAATTTAAATTAAAACAATCACAATTCTCTTTATATATATTATATAGGTATAAATAAGATAATGTCTCTTTTTATCTTATGTAAATATTTAAATAATTTGTTAGCATTTAATTGCAAAATTAATATTTTATAATATTTATGGTAAAAACTTTTTAACAAAAATAATTATTATATGTAAGACCAAAACTAAATTAAATGAAATGATAAAAAATAAATAAGTAATTAATATATATTATATAAAAAAACTACTAAATACTAATAATCTCATTTATATTTAAAAAGTTATATTTGACTTTAGGTAACTAACTAATTGAATTATTATTATTTTTGTTATTATTTGTTTTAAATATATATAATATAATAATTATTATCATCCTATTAATATTTAAAAACAATTTTTTCTTACACACAATTCTTTTTTAGTGTGAAGAGCAAATGAATTATAAGAATGGGGCAATTATTTCCCTTTCCATATATTATTGTTTTTTTTAATAAACTTAACGAGGACAATTGTCCCCACACATTGGTTACTAATTTCTTTTATGTCTTTAGGCGGAATTCGAATAGTTTAATATTTATTTAAATAAATTAGTGAATTAACTGCTATACCGATTCAACTTAATAAATTAATATCACTTTTAATGGACTAATGAGTAGCACTATGGCTTTTATTCATAACTCACACCACCTATGTACGAAATTAATTAATATTTTTCACAACCCACGTAAAATGAGATATAACGACCATTAAAAATTTCATTATACAAGTCTGAACAAAAAATACATAACTTTTTCTAAGTCCAATGGATGGACATGGTTAGCCCACTTGAAAGTAAAAAAAAAAATGCATGAAAATTTACTTTGATTTTTTAATATCATTCTAATTCAACTCAAATTTTGCAGAAAAACAATTTACTTAAAAAATATAAGAAAATTATATACTTTTTTTTGTTTATATGAAGAATAATATATTTTCTTATATAATGAAAACTAATAAAAATTTGTAATACTAAATAAATTTTTAATTTATAAAAAAGTATATATGTTCTTCTTTTGGTTGAACAAAAATATAGTGTACAAGAGTGATATATAAAAGTTAAAACATTTAAGGGTAAATCACTTAAATAAGTTAAGGGGAGCAAAAAATTACACAAATCAGTCAAATAAAAAATTGGTTCATGAATCAACTAAGAGACATTTCTATATAGTTTGAATATGGCTGATTCAAATTACTCTTTTTTTGGCTCTAGTAGTAATTCGAATTAGGGTGTTTCGAATTACACTTGCTTCGGCTATAAAAGAGTTCGAACCACTTTTTCATTATCATACCCCACCAAATCCTAGAGAAAACGACCCATATTCGCTCCAACAAAGGCTCGAGCAAGATATTCAACCCATGGGGATAATCAAAACAGACTATATCGTTTGGATGGAGTTGCTCATATAGTCGAGGTCATCAACGACGAGGTTAGTACGCAATATTTTTTTAAAAAAAAGTAGGATTAAGTAACTTATTCATTTGTTTATATACTTTTTTTATGTTTTGTTAGTGACAATGTATGTGTTTTTGTTAGTGGTTTTGTTAGTGGTTTATGTTAGTGGTTTTGCAAGTGGTTTTGTTAGTGGTTTTGTTAGTGGCTTATGTTAGTGGTTTTGCAAGTGATTTATGTTAGTGGTTTATGTTAGTGATTTTTGGTAGTGGGTTTCGTTAATAGTTTTTGTTAGTGGTTTCTGTTAGTGATTTTATAAGTGGTTTTAATAATCTGGTCCATTATATGTGCAGCCCCAGCGGTGCATCTCGAGCATGCGACGACAACAGGGCATGCAACTCGACGAGAGGTACATTCTGTACTTGCAGATGGCGGGATTATACCATCTTGCGAGACTGAACGAGAGATGATTCAGATTGGATGAGCCACTTGTCAGTGCTTTCGTCGAGCGGTGGCATCCGGAGACGCACACATTTCACATGCCGTTCGGGGAGTGCACGATCACACTGCAGGACATAGCGTACCAGTTGGGGTTGCCGGTCGACGGACGTTATGTCAATGGTTGCTTGACGGATTTCCAAACATACATCCAGGGTGGCCGTCCAGCTTGGGTGTGTTTCCAGGAGTTGCTCGGTGTGTTACCTCCTGCAAACCAAATCCAGAAGTTTGCACTGAACTACAGCTGGTTCCAGGAGACGTTTGGAGAGTGCCCTGAGGGAGCCGACGAGGAGATAGTCAGGCGCTATGCTCGGGCCTATATCATGATGCTGTTAGGTACTCAGCTGTTTGCCGACAAGTCCGGTAACCGTATTCACATTAGGTGGCTACCCTACGTGGCTAGGCTTGAGGATATGGGTGGCTAAAGCTGGGGGTCGGCAGCACTCGCGTGGTTGTACCAGTGCATGTGCCGAGTGGCCAACAGACATGTTGTGAAGTTAGCCGGTCCGTTACAGCTACTTCAATCTTGGATCTTCTGGCGCTTTCCTGGGTTTAGACCTGCTGGGTATGATACGTTCAGCTGGCCTTTGGCCTCGAGGTACTATTATCGTTTTATTCTATTTCGTCTTAAATTATTTTATTCCATGTCCGCTTATAATGTTATACTATGTTGTGATATTTTGCTTTCGTTATACCACTGATGTGAGTTGCAGATGGTCAGGTCACAACCCTTCTGCCAGCGAGAAGTGACCTAGAGTGCAGATGTTGAGGCTGAGGATAGACTTGTTATAGGCTGGGGATGTAAGTATATGAACCGCTTATTTTTAATTAAGTATCCTTTCATACTTCACATCACGGTATGGCCTAACGTTGTTGCTATGTATTTGCGGTTTATTTGGATGCCGTATAGCTCTCCCGATGTCCTTCAGGTTGTGCATCCGGAGGTGTTAGAGCCTCGTCATACGGCGTTATGGCGGTGTGTGACGGCATTGATATATTTCGCCATTATAGAGTGGCACCAGATTGATCGGGTGCTACCGCAGTTCGGTGGAGTACAGCCCCGCTCCCAGCCCGCCCTAAACATCGACTTTGTGATGTCGAAGGATGGGCAGAGGTGGTGATCGTTGGTTCACATATAGTTTGCATTTCTGACATTTGCATTGGGAAAGTCGTGCGGATCATGTTCTCCAGTTTGATGTTATGGCAGACTCAGGTCCTTCACATGACTTCTCGGATTGGTGGGTTCAGCATGGTAAGAGATTTCTGTCACCTGAGATGTACCTTGTGGATCCGAGAGCCATGCCTATTCCGGTCGAGGCGACGCAGAGGGGTGCCGAACGAGTGCCTGAGATGGATCGTGTTGACGACGTTCTAGATCGGCGTACGTTATGTCATATTTTGCCTAAGTAGATTACATCGAGTGACGTCTAAGCGTAACATAAGTGTATACTTAAGAAACGAAACACATTGAGTAATTAAGTACGCACGTCAAATATATCACATTAAATTAAACAAAGTTTCATACTTAACAACTTCAAGTAACAAACCCTAAAATGATGGAATCTAAATACAAAAGTGGTAATAAGATAGTAATTAAGCTAACAATACACCTACTCATCTCCCTCAGTGTGCCTTGGTCCTTCGACCTGTGGATAACTCCGACGTGTGTGTCCTGGATGCCTACAGAGACCACATCTCTTCGGCCTGTTCAGATCCGCCTCGTCTATAGTAGTCTGTATCCTAGTAGACCTAGGACGTCCCTCACTCGCATGCCTCTTGGTGGGGTCCGGTATCACTGTCAGCCCATCGTACGGTGGCCAAAAACCCTTGGGGATGGGAGTTGTGAACCCCATCCGGTATACACTGAACACGGAGCTAAGACGATACACCTGGTGCAAATGCAACAGGCAGTATGTTGGAGTTCCCATCATGTGCAATCGCGACGAGCAATGTACCCCCATACTTGCCATACAAATGGGTGCCGTCAATACTCACCAAGGGCTTGCAATGCCGGAATGCCTCAATGCATGGTGGAAACGTCCAGAAGAGTCGGTGAAAATAAGCTTGCGAGTCGTCAACCTGGCACCCAACTCGAACAGGACTCGTCCTAAGGACTGCAACAGTACCAAGCATCGTCAACTGAACTATTAACACACACCGCGGGAGCTCGTTGTACGACTTATCTCAATCACCATAGATGTGGGCAACGGCCTTCTGCTTCGCCAACCAAACCCTCTTATAGGTCGGCCTAAACCCAAAGTGTGCCGCTGTCGCATTCAGAAGCAACTTGATGCTGACGGATGCATCAGCTCTAACCATTGGCATGATGAATGCCGAGATCACATGATAATCCAGACTCCTATGGTCGCTAGAGATGGACGTCGCGAGACACTTATGTGGTCCGTTGTACCGTTTTACCTCCCAAATACCCTTGCGCTGCCGGAGACTTAGCCTAATCAACCATGTGCACCCATTCCTAAACTCAGAACACTTTCCAACATACCAGCGATAGTCAGACTCCACCACCTTGTACTGTACCCCGCGTCGGATGCTATACATCTTTACACTTAACACAGCCTCATCTTTATCTTGAAACTACTGACCAACCTAAAACTCTGTCAGACCTGCAGACCCTTGGCCATCTCTAGCACCAAATCCAGCAGGCTCCCCAGGAACCCCTTCCTGTCTCATGGCATCCAAGTCCAAAGATGAAAAGTGCGGAGGGTACTGCTGTGTGCCAGAGCTAGAACCACCTCCAGCCCCAGCTGGCTCACTCACTCCAATATCATCGTCACTGTCATCAGCAATGATATCCGGCTCCACATCATCATCGTTAACATCGTCCAGCAATGCATCGTCCAAACCAGCCGGTGCGGCACACTGTAAAGAAGTCGGCACAATATCCCCTATTCCAACCTCTCCGCCTCCACTACAGTTGAGATCAACAGCGAACGACGGGGAGGCGACAGGCTCGACCGGAGGTTTATTCACAGGGACGGACAGAGATGCACCAATAGGTCTGGAGCTTGAACCGACTACCATGCCTATAGTGTGGGTATTCCGTTCGAACCCCCCAAGCTAGATACCACATCAACCAACTTCGCCAACAGCTCAAGTGTCCTAACCTCCGGAAACTGCCGACGACAATGAAACATGACCTGCAAGTCCTCATCACTCCCGATCTGAAACAATCATACTTCACGATTTCTTACAGCACTAAGATCAGAATGCGATAGAATAACTTCTTAACCCATTTCACGCCTTGCAGACCAAGTTTCTGTAGTATAAAATTCACAAGGTCATCATAACTCGTTGTAGGCCTCATAAAAGTACTGAGAGGATCCTTATCGGTGAACTTCACACCAGATCGTGTTTTCCTCTTAATCGATCATCTGTGATGAACCAACACTACAAAACGCTCCTCACTAGCCATTTTCTCACTCTGATGAGATCAACTCACATCCATACCATATTTATACACGTTTGGCCCTGTATAATTCGAACCTGTGTAATTTGAATTACTTAGGAACGCGTGCTTGGGTGTGTATTTTGAATCACCTTAATTTGAATTACTGTGTGTGTGTAATTCGAATCAGGTTGATTCGAATTAGTGGGTGTGTGCGTGTGTGTAGTTCGAATCAGTATGATTCGAATTACATGTAAATAGAGTTTGAATTAGGTTGATTCGAACTATATAGAAACATGGACTGGTTGATTCATGAACCAGTTTTTGATTTGGCTGATTTGTGTAATTTTTTGCTCTCCTTGACTTATTTCAGTGATTTGCCCAACATTTAATATCTAAAATACCATGCATATCATGCGGTACTATACATAACTAAAATAAGAGTAAAGGATATTTTCGTCCCTGACCTTTTTTTTTCGCGGACATTTTCGTTCTCAAGGAATGGAAAATACATTAAAGCCTCTGACCCCTGAAAAACGTGGACATTTATGTCCTTCTGTTGAATTCAGCCGTTTGCACTAGACGAAAAAGGATGAGCTGGCAGAGGTGGCGTTGAGGTGGCCGTAACAGAGGCCAGATGGCATGGAGCATTTCGTAACAGGACATATAAGTCCCTGGAGACGAAAACGACGCCGTTTTTGTAACTTTCCCAAATCCTGTTTCGAATTTCTCTGCCTTTTCTTCTTCCTTCGTCCTTTTTCCTTTCCATTCTTCTTCCTTGGCCCCTGCCTCCATCACCGCCGCACAGCGGCGCCTCCTTCAGCCACCATCAACGCCGGCGGCCTCCTCCTTCCTCTCTTTTCACGTCTTCTTCCCTTTCTCACTCCCTTACTCCCATTAGTCTCTCTCTCTCTTCTCACCCTCCTATAACCCACCGTTCGTCCACGACAAGCTTCTCGGTGACCCACTGCCGCCGCACCGCCGCCTCTCTACCGGTGCACCACCGTCGCTACTTGGGCCCAACCATCATTTCCTCTCTCTCTCTCATTACCACCCCTGTGCTTCCCAAGTCTTCTTTCTCTCTGTTTAATTGACTCTGTTATTGCAATTAGTTAATTAATATTGTTTAGTTAGTTTTGTTTAGCTAATTTCAATTTGGTTAGATTAGTTAGTTACATTAGGTTGTTAGAGAATCTGGCGTGGATAGTGGATTAGGTCTTGCTTGCTTAATGCTGCTGTCTGTTCAATCACTGTTTGTAGTTTATTATATTTAGTTTGTTCAATTGTTCTTGAGTTGTTAGGATTAGGGTTGGTTAATGAAAATTGCTGAGACTGATGTTTTACACTGCTGCTGTGTAAATTTTCATTGCCTGTTTTGGTTAAGAATGAACTCTTATGTGCTCATTTTGTTGTCTGATGCCACATCCCTGTTTTAAAATGAGCTAATTCATTTGATTCAAGCCATTGTGCTGTACTTATGTTGATTGTACTACTTGGTTTTCACTATGCTTGATTATGGTTCATGTTACTTGTTTTCGTTTTTGCTTAGTGATGCTGAGTTCTTAATGCATATTGAACTTCAATTTTGATTCAGTGAGACTTGATTATTTGATCTACACTCTCTATCTATAATTGACTGTTGAATTCATTGTTTGTTTGACTTTGGGAAATGTACTATGTACTACTGAGATGCTGCCGAATTTCAGAAAAGTTTTGTTTGCTGCATTGGGAAGGGAATGTTGTGATGTTGCTAACTGTCATACTAAATATTTTAACTACACATATGACCCTTACAGCTTTACTTGGTCCACTCCCTTCACCTGTTGTAATTTTCCTATAATTTGAGAATTCTTCTGTAGGTTATGTTTACACAATTTGAGTAGATTAGGGTTTAATTGAATACAGTTGACAAAAACAATTAAGCCTTATTCCAGTGGATTAGGCAATGCTATAGCATTTTATTAAAATAGAACATAGTTGAATGGCACAAAAGTTTGTGCTGGACGTTTTGTCCTTTGGTCAACATAGTTGAATGCAATCCTTAAAGAGAAAAATTTTAAACAGGCTATTTCCTTCAAGAATGAAATAGTTTCATCTACTTCTAAATCCCTCTCCTTATACAATGCTTCTCTATTGAAAGAACCCCTCAACCTTTCGATGACAACCACCAAATTTATAGACAAGTATCATTGTATTTTCATGCAATTCCAACCAGATCGTGGCTTCCCTCCACATGTTAAGCTCACACCTCATACTTTATGCCTACACAAAGAAGAAATGGATATCCACAAATGTCTCATTAATCGTGTAGACATTGTTCATAGGATTGCAAGGCTTCTGATGCTTGCTGGTATGGGAAAATTGCCACTTTATGTAATTGAGAAGCTAAAATGGGATCTGGGTTTTCCTCATGATTATGTGAAGACTCTTTTGGCCGATTATCCTGATTATTTTGATGTTTGTAGCATTGAAGATCCATTATCCGGAAAGGTTGTCCTGATTAGGAAGCATCCATTAATGGGTATGAGATTGAGGATCGCTCACAGGGCCAACAGTTACTCAAAAGAGAGGAAGGAGGAGGTCGCCGGCGTTGATGGTAGCTGACGGAGGCGCGGCTGTGCGGCGGTGATGGAGGCAGCGGCCGAGGAAGAAGAATAGAAGGGAAAAAGGACGAAGGAAAAAGAAAAGGGTAGGAAAATTTGAAAGATTGGGGGAGGTTACAAAAACAGCGTCGTTTTTGTCTCCAGAGACTTATATATCTTGTTTCGAAATGCTCCCTGCCACGTGACCTCCGTAACGGTCAGGTCAGTGCCACCTCTGTCAGGTCAGACTTTATTATCCCGTCTAAACACCTAAATTTGACAAAAAAATTGAAATATTCACGTTTTTTGAGAGTGAAAAACTTGAATGTCCTTTATTCATAAAATAAACATAAAAACCATGGGGGTAAGTTTTATGCAAATCGTCCAGCAAAGCATATCACATGATGTAATACAGAAACCAACAACATAACATGGTTTTTCTCCGTGTTCTCGTATTGTTATGTTTCTTTAATCAAGGATTTGGTTTATTTTAATGCGTTACGCCAATGTATTTACTTTGCGTCAAGCAAAGTCATCACACATAACCTAAACAATTAACGGCCCTGATTCATTTTAAGAATTTGATGGTTAATCATCACGTTCATCACACCAAACGAACGGTTGTAGTGAGAGGTACAATCCTTAGAAAATAAACCAGCACCTCCAGTCCTCCACACAATAATTATTGTTTTTCATGTTTCAAATGTTTATAATATGAAAATATTAAATATTATTTAAAATTTATTAATTTATTTTGATATATTTTAATTTTTTATTTATTTAACTATTAGATTAAATTTTTTATTTATAAAATTTAAGATTTTTTTTAATTTAATAAAAAATTACAAATATTTTATTAGCTATTGTAGTTATAGTGTTAAATAATTAAAGATGCTAAAGTATTTTTTTTGGTTTTGCGACTATGACATAAACAAGTAAAGTTAAGTAAATTTATCTCTTGTTGTATAGAAAATTAGGTAAAAAGTTGGAGAATTTCTTTTAATTTAATTTTTAAACTATAACGTGAGCAAATTAAGTTGAAAAATTCTTTTTTTTTCGTTATATCAAAAAATTAAGTAAAAGTAGAATTTTATATTCAATTTTAACTTATTTTTTAAATTTTTATTTCCATTTTAATATTAAAAAATTCTAAAACATATAAACATAAAATTTAATTTAATAATTAAATAAATAAAAATCAAAATATATTAAAATAAATTAATAATTTTTAAATAATATTTTATTTTATCTCTTTGAATATTTAAATCACTATCCGATTTTGTCCCTTTTCTTAATTAGATTATATTCTCTGTTGGTCTGTCTGTCTCAGTACCATATGTTTTCATCTTCTTGAAGCTTAACTCATACGTTTCTATTGTGTTGTTTCTCACTAACCAAATCCGAGACATAATAACTCCTTATTTCTTAAGAGTTTAAAGTATCAAAAGTTTTATGCCTTTATATAATCAAATATTTGTATTTATATAATTTTTAAAATAACATTAATTGAATTTTAAATTTTTTCACTAATATCAGAACATATTGCATACAGACAAATAAATTTAATTAAAATTTTAATTTTTATTCAATAATTTACACAGCTGTATAATCATAACTATTTTTTTAAATAATTATTCATATAATTAATATAAAAAATAATTAATTTTATTAATATAATATTATTTTTATTAATGTAATATTATAAAATTAGATATACATATAAAATAATTTTATATTAATAATACATCAAAATTAAATTATTAAATTAAATACTTTACAATGTAAGAAATATAATCCAACTTGAAATAAATATTGAAATTCGATTTTTTTTTTCTTTTACATGTGTTAAACAAATATTTTTAACGAATATACTATATATCTCTGTCCCCATGGAACTGTAAATAAAATTCGCCATCTTATGCTATCTGCAACAAAACTCTACTTCTCTCTTGAAGCTATCTTAGGTTTAGAATCTCATGTTTCATTAAACCAAGTTCCACTCATCCTTTGAAGCTGTTTGTTATTTGTTCGACTTTGTTTGTACACAAGTTGAGAACCTAAGAAAGATATCATCATGGTGAAAGATAGGAAAATTGGTGTGGCTATGGACTTTTCCAATAGCAGCAAGAATGCTCTAAGTTGGGCACTTGAGAATTTGGCTGATAAAGGTGACACCTTTTATATAATCCACATTAACCCTAATGATCTTGATGAATCTCGCACCAAGCTTTGGGCCAAATCTGGTTCTCGTGAGTACCCTAATGTTCTTCTTTGTTCTCTTATGATCTGATCTAATCTAATCTAATCTGATTTTGACTATGATCCCTTTTTTTTTTTTGAAGCTCTTATTCCTTTGAAAGAGTTTAGAGAGCCAGAGGTTATGAAAAAGTATGGTGTCCAAATTGATATTGAGGTTCTTGATTTGCTTGACACTGCTTCCAGACAAAAAGAGGTTCCTTATTTTTTTTTTCTAAAATCAATTTTAGGACATTGATTGTTAATGGGATGCACATGTTTTTGGCAAATTATGAATGCAATTTCATTTGATTTAGGTGAACATTGTTACAAAGTTGTACTATGGTGATGCCAGAGAGAAACTTTTGGATGCTGTTGAAGATCTGAAGCTGGATTCTATTGTTATGGGAAGCAGGGGTCTCAGCACAATCAAAAGGTTCCTACTTCTTCCTTTTCTTTCCTTATTTATTTTTTTATTTTTTTATTTTTTTTTAATTTTTTCCTCCTTGTTTTTCTTTTATTTTTGAATACTCTTGATTTAAACTCTTTAGACTCCACTGGAATGAGAATTATTACAGCAATGGAAATCATGCATAGGTTTTTCCTCCTAGTTTTTTGTAGCTTCCTCTTTTGTTTATAAAGTATTTCTGTGCCTAATGTATCTAAAATTAGAAGGTACCTAACTATACTAATTCTTCAATAAACCTAAAAATTAAAATGACATTTATTTTGAGAAAGAGAAGATATTTAATCAATTTGATATTTATTACTACTTGATCTCAAATTGTTTTAAAATATTTTTTACTTTCAAATGCTAGTGCATTTAATTTATTGTATTTAAACATAATTTGTTTAAATACATTAAATTAATGTATTAAAATTCTAAATTATTAATAGGCTTTTTAATTTGACTCTATTTTTGCTTTTGGGCGAGCAACATCTTTCAGTTTTGATCTATTTTGAATTTGGAAAAGTATATGGAACCAACTAATAATCAGTTAAGAATGGAACAACATAATTAATTATAATTAATTTTATTAATTTATAATTTAATTTGTTTTTTAAATTATTGTTGACCACGTTCAAAACATGAGGGAAGATACGCTAGTGATAGGAGAGAATCACGGAACAGATGCTTTGATCATTAATTAGTTGGTTCCATATAAATTATGTTTTATTAATGCGTAACACATGAAACATAGAAATCATATCCAAAACCATCCAATTTACAAGAAAAAGAAACATCCGTGTACCTATCAGTAGCAAAATCCGGTTAAAGTCACCGGTGCCTCTGGTTTACCAGTTGGCTGATTCTTGACTTATACAGAGTTGGTTCCCTAGCATTATTGTTTTAATTTTTATTGTTTTCTCCTAACATATTGAATTGTGATTATAAGACTGATGAGAATTTGAATAATCATACCTATTGATTACAATATTCATTGACATTTATTTTTGTGAACCTGAAACAATAATATACAGGATCATATTGGGAAGTGTCAGCAACTTTGTAGCAACCCATGCTCCTTGCCCTGTAACAATTGTCAAGGAATCTAACAGCACCAGCAAGTGAAGATGACCCATATTTGAAGGAACATGGCACTTATTTATTTATATTTATAATGATCTGTTTCTTGCATTGTACTTGAGCTCTATTCTATTGGATCATCATATTCTGTTTTTCAAGTGTTTTTTGTTTTCAAAGGTAAGGGTTGACAGTATAAAATGACGATGGTATATTGTTTTAAGTTTCAATCCTTGACTATATCGAAGGAAATAAGGTAATTTGTGTGCCATGTTGGATTGTTGAAAAAATGGGCGTAGTGGCCAGATTTGGGTTTTGACTTTTGACACCGTTTGGTTTTGGCGGATTGTGATATCTCTATTAACAAATTACGATTTAAAATGACATGTTAAAGAAGTAATACATTTAAAATGATATATTGTTTAGATGCATTAACTCAATATACAATTTTAAAGAAATTGATAATTATTTTAAAACGGGTGAAATAATTTTTGAAGCACAATAAAAACTGACTTATTTTTTTAGAATGCTCTTTTACCTATTTGTCATTATTTCTAGAATTAATTATCAAATTGTCACATGGATTTAAATAGGAGACTTAAAGGATAAGAGCAGCTTAATCACCACTAAACCAAACTGCTTTTTGTTATATATTATGTTTTTTTAAAAATATATTACATAACCATATATTATATTTTTTAATTAATATATAATCTAAAACATTCAATTGAATATTATTTTGTATTTATTTAATTTTTATTTTTATTCTATTCACTCTTTCTTAAAATAACTATTTTTTAATTATAAAATTTTTTTAAAATAAACTTTTACTAAATATTTATAAAAAGTAAACAAAAATACTTTTATAGATAAAGTATATATTTTTATCTTTAAAGTTTGTTAAAAGTTTTTAAAATATTCCTAAATTTTATTTTATTTCAATTTTGTCCTAAGTTTTAGATTTGCATCAAATTTATCCCTAACGGTTAATTTTTTAAAAAAATTATGACCAATTTAAAAATAACTTCACAAGAACAATTTTTAACACAAAAAATCAAACATATTTATGATACATTATTATTGAATTAGTCCTAAATTTTTTAAAATTTAGTTGTCAATGATATATTTGATGCAAATCAAAAATTTTTGGGACAAAATTGAAACAAAATAAAACTTTGAAGTATTTTTGAAATTTTTTAACAAATTTTAGTGATAAAAAATATATTTTATCCTACTTTTATTAATCTTAAAAAGTTAATTTATAGACTTTTGATAAAATTTAATATTTATTTTAATAATTTTGTATGATTAAAAAATAATTAATAAAGTGAATATAAAATAAAATAAAAACTAAACAAATATAATATATTTAAAAATAAAACATAATATATATAAGAAGTAGCCTGATTTAATGATAGTCAAATTGTTTTTTATCCATCAATTTTTGTGTTTGAATCCTATGACAAAAGGGTAACAATTCGGTAATATATTTTAAAATAATAATAATTTAGTAATGAATTCTAAAATCAGTGGTAGATTGGTAAAAAAAACCTTATTAGAATGCTTCACCCTTCAATTATGGGCAGGTGGAGTTCCATATTGAATACAATAATAATAAGGGTCCATCTAGTGTACAGATGGATATATACAGATTTTTGTCTTTTTGTGACTGAAAAAGCGTGTCATTAAAAATGTTGTTTAAAGAAAAAGTGTTACTCTTAATCGTTAACTTGGCTCTGATATCAATTTTTAAAATGTAATTTCTTTTTCAAAATTATTAACTCTTCATATTTTGCTTCGATAAATTTATGATTTGTATAGATTTAGTTGGTGGTACTTTATAATCAAAAGTATTGAGCATTTCTACTATTACTAATTCTGATTTCATTTTTATAGTTTTTCAATCTTGTTTTAGTTTATAATATTCTTTTTTGCTTTGATTATTGTATATAAAATCTTTTATCTGTTTATCTTTTTCTTTAATATAATTTTTCAAATCCTCCAAAACTTCTTTTATTTCTACACTTTCTGTTGTTTCTAAATATCTTTTTAATTTTTCAACTTCATTCTCCATTTTTTCTTTCAACAGCTTTAATTCTTTTAAGTCATAATATGGTGTTCCAGGCATTTATAAATTTTTTAAGTTTAGCTCCAACTTGTTTATATTTGTTCTTATTTCTATCCTTTTTATTATAAGGTCATTAATTTCGAACTGAAGATTATTTAATTCCCTTTTATACTCCTTTATTTTACTTTTTAATTTTTTCGCCCTTTTTCTTTTTATTTTGCTTTCTGGTCTTTCAATCTTTGTATACTTCATTATTTATCTTAGAATTTCTGCAAATTCTATCATCGATTCATCACTATTTTCTAGAGATTCTATTAATTTTTCTAACTCTTCAACTTCTCCTTTCAATTTGTCATAGATTATTTTTAGAGCTTCAAATGCTCTGTGATTTATTTCAGAAAACTGTAAATAATTCAACCGATTTTCTCTTTCAAAGAGCTCTTGTTTCTTATCTTGATAGGTTACATATATTTTCTCTTTATTTATTGTCATAACTTAGTGTTTAGGGTTTCATTTAATTTTTCAACCTTTTTTGTTAATTCTTTTATTTCAGAATTTTCTTCTTTAATCTTTAACTTAGATAAACTTAAAGGGCTATTAATTTTGGATTCTCTTATTTGAAAATTCGATGAAACTAATTTTCCTAATGGTTCTTTTAGTAAAAGAACTGGGTTTTCAATAGCTTTATATTTTGGTATTTCTGTTTTTACAATTTTCTGAAATAATTCATCGACATAAATTCTCTCTCTGTTTTTAAATATTATACTATGATGGCTATTTGTTAAAGCATAATTTATTGCATATGTAATTGAAAATGGTTCATCGTCTTGTTCCATTAGATTCTTTCGGTGAAATTTATAAGCCAAACATATAGATCTTCCAAGATTTTCAATTGATAAAGGTATAGCATATCCAAGATGGGCATTGAATTTAACATTTACGTTTGCCAAGTTTCCATGAACAATTCCAATTATTTGATCTATTGGGTCATCAGTAATTCTTTTGTCACAGATTGCTAAGCTTATCGGTGAATTAATTCCTTTCATATATGTGGATTTGATTAAGACTTGTATAGTACTAATATGAATCCATCCAATTTTAGATCTTTTTTGTTGATCCTTAATTTTCTCAATCTGTTTACTCAATTCTTCATCATTTATCAAAGCTATTTCAAGTTCTCCATTAGCAGATTTTATCTTTATAGGGGCTTCAAGTTGAATTTTTCCATAGTATATTATATTTTTTCTATTAAAAACTTCTTTTAAAAGATTTTGTTTATTAAAATTTTCATTTGATTTGAGATTTAATTCTGTTTTTAGAACAGCCTGTTTTTCATTATCTAATAAGGCAGATAATCTATAATAATCAGATTCTTCAGTTAATTCTAAACCTTCTAAATAATTCATAACTATGAGATTAAGATAAAGGCGTACCTTTCTGGAGAAAAACTTCCTTTATTTAGAATATTTTACATAAGATGTTTTTATCTCTAGAGGGGAGATTGTAGATACTAACCCCATAGGGGAGTTTAGAATTGGTTTTTCCTAAGGGAATTCTTCTTCAAACTATAGAATCGCCTCGGCCGCTTCCTCCTTGCTCTCCTAGCATATGAGTACTCTTAGCCTTCTGCTTTCTATTGTTTGATGATCTCTACAATTGCCTTAGCAACCTATTTATAATGGTTGGGTCTGATGGACAATTCCCATCCTTACCCTTCTTATGACGTCATTGCTTACGTCATTGTTTATTATCTTGCACCAGCTACATTGTTGGTGCTCTATGACCTAAGCGCTTACGTCACTATGCAATAATGTTGAGAGATGCTTCAGATGTGCTGTCCTCTTCTTTCATTATGTGGCCTTCAGATGCGTTGTCTCCTTCCTTTATCATGTGGGTTGATTCCGTTTCATTAATGCTTTCTTCAGATAACTCTGAGACACATAGCTGGCACTTGTGGTCTTCTCTGTCTTTTATCAAATAGCAGAGATTCCTCTTTATCCCTTCGGGGAGCTTTTCTAAGAGTCCAGATAAGTTGTAGAATGCTGATTCAAATTCCACTAAGAGTCTCATCTCTCTTTCTTCAATTTCATTCCTTTTACTGGACACAAGCAAAGTATTTCTGCTTTTATAATTGATTCTTGTGTGAGATTCCCTTGTTATCTTTTGAGTTCTTTCGAAGACCCTTGCTAGTGTGCTGGCTAGTCTTCCTTCATGACTGTAGATTGTTAAATCTTGAACTTGATCAATTGGTTGAAAATTTCCTGGGAAGACGGACATGAAGATTACTTGATGTGCTGGAACCAAGCATTCCTCTTCTTCATTAAAAATAGGTTGACTATTCGTAAATTTTAGGGATATATCCCTTGGATTTACGTTGTCAATCATATTTTTAAATCTCTTTACTGCATCAATAAATCCTGCAGGAAACTCACTAATAATTTTCAAATCATTAAAAATTAAAATTATATCAATTAATCCATACTGGAAAAACTGATAGGTGTCAGATGGGGAAGCCTCTGGAAATATAACCAGCTTTGTTAGCTGTTCTTTGGCAATAGGATAATATCCCAAGATTGCCCTTTTTTCTTCAGTCCAATTTAGGACTATGTTAAGGGTTTCTCTGAGATTTGATCTACAGACCCTTTTCTTTTTCTTGATTTCGGCCCTTGTAGGAATGCTTCTTATTATTCCTGTTCTCTGGGTTTGAATTGGAGCTTTATCTGCTCTTTTTAGGGTTTGCTCTGGATGAAGAGCTTCATATTCCCTGAAAGATTCCTTTGCTTCTTCCAGTGTTAAAAACCCTCCTTTATGAATTATCCTTGATTGATGTGTAAATGGTGCTGCTTTTTCCCAGGCATCATATACTCCTTTCATGGGGCCATTATAAATTACATAATATTTTTTATCTTGGGTGGATTTTTTGATAATTTCAGCAATTGTTTTATTTTCTGAAATTTTTTCTTCACCTGATTTGTCCACCACGCTTAGCTGGCTGAACTCTGATGGTTTTGGTTGTTGTGTTGATTTCATTGCTTCGATGGCCTTTTTGAGGAATTGGATCTGTGTCCTTATTTGCTGACAATGCTTGCATTTTTCAAGTTCTTGTTCGTATTTCTGAATTTCTTGATCTAATGCGTTGTAGACGAACTCCATTCTCTTGTTAATGTATCTGCAATAACATTTTTGTCACCCTTAATATATTCAATTTTTATTGGATATTGTAACAAAAATAATTGCCATCTTACCAATCGTCCATGATTATAATCAACTTTTAAATTATATCGTATGAAACCTGTTAGATAACTTGAATCTGTCCTTAATGTAAATTCTCTGGGTAGTAAATCAATTTTCCATTTCTTAAGAGATTTAATTGCTGCTAGACTTTCCTTTTCATGAGTGGTATATCTCCGTTCTGTTGGATTAAAAGTCCCTGAAATATACCTGCAAAGTAATTCCTTTGGGGGATATTTAGAATCTAGTGATTCTTTTTCTTGTTCCAAACTTTTTATAGCTTTCTTAGCTTTTAGACATCCTGACCAGGTTATGTCTGAAGCATCTGTTTCTACTATTAAGTAGTCATTTTCTTCTGGAATATAAAGTTCTGGAAGTTTTTCACATAATTCTTTAATCCTTTGAATTTGCATACTGTCTTTTTCATCCCATTTCCATTCTTTTTTAGTACTTATTTTTGGAAATAAGCTTTTAGTGTATTCTGTTATATTCTTTAAAAATCCTTGATCAGAAATATAATTTATACATCCTAAAAATCTTTGTAATTGTTTTCTATCTTCTATTTTATTAGGAAATAAATTTACCTTTTCTAGGACATTTGGCTGAAGTTTTAGCTTTCCTTGAGTGGATAGAATTAATCCAAGAAACTCTATTTCTTGTTTTGCTAGTCTTGCTTTCTTTTTGCTAAGAACTAGTCCTTTTTCTTTACATCTTTCTAAAACTATTAATAATTTTTGAAGATGATCTTCTTTATCCTATTTTGTAAAAATTAGTATATCATCAATGTACACTAAAACAAATTCATTTAACTCTTTTAGATTTTCTTCCATAAATCTTTGATAAATACCTGGAGCTTGTTTTAATCCGAATGGTAATACATTCCATTCATAGAGTAACACACTTGTTGATTCTTTTGTTGGGCAAGTAAAAGCAGTTAATTTCTTTGTTTCTTCGTCTAAACGAAGTTGCCAATATCCTGATTTTGCATCAAGAGATGAAAACCAAGTCGCTCCTTTTATTTTTTCTAAAATAGAATATTTTCTTGGAAGTTTATGAGCATCACCAATAGTTGCTTCATTCATCTTCTTATAGTTAATAACCATTCTTCGTTTTCCCCTTTTAATTTCATTATTGTTTTCGACATAAAAGGCTGGAGCCGCATGAGGACTTTTACTTAATCTTATAATTCCTTTTTCCAAAAGATCTCTACATTCTAAAGAGAACTCTTCTCTATCTCTTGCAGAATAAGGAATTTTATTTGGAACATTTATCTCTTTTGTAGGATCTTTTAATTTAATGCTTACTAATTCGTTATTTGTATTTTTAATATCTAAAGGATTTTCAGCACAAATTTCATCCAAAAGTTCCTCTATCCTTATTTCAAGATTATTTTTTGGAATATTTATCTGAAAGTATAAATTTAAATAACATGTTTCTAATATAGAAAATATTTTAAATTTTAAGATCTTATCTATAGTAGTAGTTGGTATTTTTATACGTTTTGATTTTTGATTTATTGAAGAATCATGTGGAGCTTTTAAAACTATATATGTTAATTCTTGAATGAATGGATGATATAGTTTTAAAAAGTTATTTCCTATGATAAAATCCATTCCAGAATCTAACATATATATAGATGGAACAATGAACCTATAATTTTGAATAAAAATTTCAGTCATCTCTGTTTTTTGGTCAATTTTATGTATTGATTTGTAGGCTATTCTAACTCTTAATGGTTTCTTTAATTTTTTCCAATCAAGTTTTATATTTGAACTAGCAAAGCATTGTGTTGCTCCAGAATCTATAAAAGCATTTATAAATTTTTCTGTTATTTTTATAGTAATAAATGTGGCATTATTACTCAGTCTCTGAGTCTGTTTCTGAGACATATTCAAAAATATAGTCTAGGTTATCATCAGATTCCTCTAAATGTTCCATGAAACAAGACTTAGCAATTTCTATTTGTTTAGTAAGATCTTTTTTATCCTTCTTTTTCGGACATTCATTTGCATAGTGTCCTTCTTCTTGGCAATACCAACATTTACAGTTTTCTTTTTTATTTGGGCAATAGTCACTTTTTTGTCTTTTGTTTTTATTGTTATTTCTTGTTCTAAAATACCTCTTTTTTCTCCAGTTTGGATAGTATTTTCTTTTTCTAAATTGATATTTTCTCTTTCTCTGAAAATTTTTATTAAGCCCATATTTTTGGGGTATCTCTTCATTATCCTGGCAGCAGATTCTAATTATATTTGCAAATCTTTTTTGAGTTGCTTCTTGCATACAACGCTCTTTTATTTCCTCTCTTATTGCAGCGGTTGCTCCACCAAAATTATTTTCAATTGTCCCTCTATTTATTTCTCTTATAAATCTTCCCATTATAAATTCATTAGCAGGATATGGAAGTTTTGTTATATACATACTAAGATAATGATTTTTATCTTCTTCTTTTAATTTGTAATAATGTATTCTATATTCACATATATAAGATTCCACATTACATAGATCATATATTTGGATATTAGCTAAATGGTTTTTTGCTTCTTGATATTCCTTATCATAGACTTCTTGTCTATGATCTATAATATTTTTTTCCAAAAAATTCTTTATATAGAATCATCATTATATATAATATCTTATCATAAGCTGTTGTTTTTGTTGCTAAATTTTCTATTATTTGGTTTTCTATTGATGTCATATAATCTCTTATAGTTCCTTTAGTATGAAATCCTATGTAATTCCAAATATCTCTTCCAGACAATTCACTAAGCTTTGGATTAGTAAAAGCTTCTAATAAAAAGGAATTCAACCAATTTTCGAAAATTTCTTTTTCATTCTTTTTACAGTCTAAATCAAGCATTCTTTCTCCTTCCATTTCCTGGATTTTAGGAACGTATTTTGATGGTATTTTTGTATATTTTGAATCTTTATTTATAAACCCTTTTTTAAAAGCATAATTATCAAAACCTGTTTCCCATTTATATTGAGATTGGTTATCTTTAGATGTTCCAGCTTCATTTTTTTACTTGTATTGGAACTGCTGGTTCTTCGTCACTTGAATAATCTAGGATGTGTTCTTCATTTTCTATATTTTCAGAATTTACTAATTCTTCTTCTATTTGAAATCCTTGTTCCATCATATTATTTTCTTGAGCCATTTTTAATTGTTTAAAAAGCATTGTAACTTCTTCTAATTTTTCTTCAATATTCATAATTTTAGTGGTGGTTTTACTTTTAGATCTGTTATGTTGATTATATTTTGAAATTTTTCTTCTTTGGGATTCTCTTTTTCTTTATTTCTTTGAAATTTTATGGATACTAATATTTCTTCAAGCATATCTACTATAGAATTTAATTGTGGGTTAAAAGTATGATAAAGATGTGGGGAATCATTTTCATGGTAACATTTCTTAGAAATTCCGTGTGAAAAATAAGTTTTTTCAGGTTTTTGAAGTCCTTCAATAAAACTTATAGTAAAATAAAGATTTTGAGAAAAATCATTTTGTATTGATTTTAAGAATTCGGTGTCATTAGTTAAAATCATTAATTTTTGATATATTAATTTTGATAACTTAATTATTTCTTCTCTTAAATCTTCTAATTTACTTTTTTCCATTAGGTGACACTTTTATTTGTGAAGAGTTACGGTTTAAAGTGTGGCTTTAGAAAGTGTGGTGTAACAAATCTTTAAATCTGTACCAATTTTACTCTGTATACTAAAATTCACCTAATAATAAATAAATAAACACAAGAAGAAAATTTACATTTTACCATGCTTTTAAAGCGTGCTATAAAGTGAGAAAAAGCGTAGCCACAGCTTTTAGTCATGCTTTTTTAGCATAGATCACGCTTTTGCAAGGATCACATATGCAAGCGTGCTTGTTGTTTTATCGGCATGCTTACTTTGTTACCACGCTATTACCTATTGTTACATTTTAAAAGTGTGGCTATATGTATAACCCTATAGTCACGTTTTCTAAATATGATCCCTGGTGGACATATAGCTACATTTTTTAAACGTACCTAGATGTAAATTATAGTCATGCTTTATAGTCACGTTTTCTAAATATGATCCCTGGTGGACATATAGCTACATTTTTTAAACGTACCTAGATGTAAATTATAGTCATGCTTTTTACATCGTGTTCCTAGATGTGAATTTATTATTATGCTTTTAAAGCGTAGTTATATCCTTATCAAATTAAAAAAAACTATGTTAAATAAAAAAATTATATTTTTCTAACACAAAGTAAACATGTTTTTATACAAAATAAATGCAGATTTAATCAAGACAAATTTTCATCTAATTTTCAATTGAATCAAAATTATATTAGAACATTAATAGTATTTCAAAAAATAAACAAATTCATCATGTTACCAAACTAGAAGAAAAGTACTAAAAATTAGCAAGTCAATTCAAAACATAAACACAAATATATTGATACATTATGTTCAAACATCCTAAAAACATCAGCTATAATCCTTTGTCATCTTCATCCTCATCATCATCATAGTCCCCATATATCCAAAACTTATTGAACACACACCAAAGAAGAACAAAAAGAAAGAACAAGATACCAAGGAACACATATTCACGATAACATGACAATTTGTTTTGCGGGTTCTTAATTTTGACCTTCGAGATGACGAGCCAGGAGAAATAATATGTTTTCATTTGAACTTGTAGATTCTTCTTGAACAGTCAGGCAGCGGTAATTCATATCTTATACACGTAGAAAATGGACAGCTAAATCATGATAAAAACACTTGCATTCAAAATCTCTACTCTTTTCTAAAAAGCCATTTGTATCATACAAAATCTGATAAGAAGTCCAAATCTCAGTAAAGTCACAAAACAAACATACAAAATTGGTTACCATATACATATTCTACAATAACTAGTGATACATATTGCTGCATTGTCAATCCTATTAGCTTAACAACATTATATTATAGGCAATGTAGCAAGCTTAAACAGACATAAGTTTAAAATAAACTAAATGCAAACAATCAGAAATTTAAAGCAAACTAGAAAGAGCAAGAGACTCACCCTCTCATGGGTTAAGTTCTCATTGTGGAATATTTTTCCCATGATTTCTACAAGAAATTTTTTCCTAGTTAGCAAATTGAAATCCTTTTTAGAATAAAGGTCAACAAGAGGACAAGGTTGGGTATGAATAAATGTCACTTATTGATTTATAATATTTATAATATGCTCCAGAACTCTTAAAATAACACAAATGGACAGTTATGAAGTCAAACAATAAAAATTTGGAAAGTACTATCATACTACAAGAAGAATGAAATGAAACATATTTTACAACTAAACAATATCAAATAAGAACCAGGGGTAAACAATTTCATACTCATAGGACATTAACCCTTTTTTTAGTATCTATCGTGTTATTTCATATTTCCACTTACAAGAAGACTAATCAGTAATCACATTTGGCTATCCAGCAAAAACTCTACTACATTATCAAGAAACTCAAATGGCTTACCACAAATCCAAGATTTGTCCTTCTCAGGGGTAACAAGAACATAGTCGGAGTGATAAACCGTCACACAATTCTTGAAAGCAAAAGAATTAGAGTCTGTAACACCCTTATTATCAAAATGTCATGCTTCCTGCTGGCCACTCTAATAGCGAGAGTATTACGACAACTTCTGTATACTTAATAAAAGAATATAAGCCTTTAACTCAAAATTGCATTGACCTTTCCTTGAAAAACTAGAAATACTTTTTCTTTTAGGAAAAAATATTGTAAAGCGCCATTAATAAAACTTAATTAATAAGAAGGATTGTTAATATTAAAATTATTAAAAAGGACTAATTTATATGTTATTAAAAATAAAATTGAAAAGACAATATTATCCCAATAATCTTTCTTCTCCTTCCCCTTGTTTTCTTTCTCCCATCTTCTTCACCCACAGAGAAATCATGATTCTCAAACTCACTCCACCTCCATACCCTAGAATTGACCTAGCCGAGAAAAGAGACGTCATCGCGCCTGACCCAGCCTGTAACACCCCAATTAGCCTAAGCCTTACCACGCGTCGTAAAGCAAAGGTTAATCAAAGGTTACGATAGTTCTAATCTTATACATATCATATATAGAAGGAATTAATAATATCTAGAAGGCCGATGAAGGATATAGCTCAAAGACAGGATTTGAAAAGCGCAAAGCGTGCTAACAAAGCTACTAACTTAAAGCTCTAGAAACAGATGTAATATAATAAAATATAGTAGTATAATATCATAAGAATCTAGCCATAGCTCGTGGAGTTTGAGCTGGCCAGCCATATACAGACCATATATGAAACCAGACAGTAAAAACAACTTATACAAGTTTTGTTCTCTCAAATACAAGCCTCTAGGCAAAATAAAAATCCAAAAGTGAGAGACATGTTCAAAATAAATCAAAAGATTCAAAAGAAGTGCCCGGATCCTCCGCTTTTGTCACCAATCAGATAACTCACCGAAGTGGGTCGCGACCTGCATATGAAAAATACAATAGAAATATGGTATGAGAACCGGAGGTTCTCAGTATAGTAACAGTGTCCAGTGATGTAGGATATAAGACCCCGGGATGCCAAAGGCAATCATAGACTCCATATCTATCACAAGAGTTCAAGCTTAAAGTAGTCTAAACAATAAAACATAATATGTAAAACCTTAACCAAACTTGAAACCTTAGTATGTCAAAAGGGTGGTCTATTCTTAAAGGATTTTTTTTACTCTAACCAAACACCGTTGTCCCACAGCCTTCACCAACCTATCCTCCATGCGAATCCATCGCCATCACCTACCTAACCTCCTCAAAACCAGACAAACACAGATAATACAAGCAAGGAAAACACAGGTAATATTCAAGTATGTAGCAAGTAATTCAAGAAGCAAGTAGGCATATTATACTAGTAGGCAAACTCAAGTAGTCAAAGCAAGCAAACATATATAAGATGCATATGATGAATGTCTGTCCTATTGGCTGTGATATCACATATCGATTACTGTGCCAAACCTGACTACAAATCCGGTCGACAACTCCCGGATTAGTCTCTCTATTGCGCATAAGGAGGAACATTTCGAGGGAGAGTGCCCTACCACCTTCTCCTTTTAGAGGGAAATATTCCGAGGGAGCATGCCCCACCACCTTCCTCTGGTTGTTGCATGATTCTGTGGGTTAGTGCCCTACCACCTTACAATCAGAGAGAAACCCATGCTCAGGAGAAAACTTCCGAGGGAGAGTGCCTTACTACCTTCTCCTTTCAGAGGGAAAACATTCTGAGGGATGCGTGCCCTACCACCTTCCTCTGGAGCAATCAAAATGAATGAGAAGCTCAACGTTAAGCCTTACATCCGAACATAGGCGGGATACTACCACAGCCCCTACGACGGAGAACAACACATATCATGATTACGTAATCAAACTCAGAGGCCACTCCTCATAGCACACTTCCACTCATTCTCATTCCATCAACCATGATCATCCATTTCTAAGTTTTCAACTCATCACAACCATCATCTATTCATGTCTTTTTATTCCGAACTCACTAGTTGTCATCTTCTCAATTCATCCACCTTCTTCTTTCGCACTACACTAAAACCATCCCCAATACACCAGAAACCTAAGCCTCTGTTCTCTAATCTTTCATAATAATCATTAACTAAAACCTTTCACCTATCCCTCATATTTCCATACTCAAAATCAAGTTCAAAAGCCTTAAAATGGTGTTAAAGAAGCTTACAACCTCGTTGAGAAGGTGAAATAGTTGAAAACAAAGTTTAAAATTATGAAACAGGGCGTGTGCGTCCGCACAATGTGTGCTAGCGCTCCCAACAGATTGGCCTTCCCGACGTGTGCGTGCGCACAGGTTTGTGTGTACGCACAGGTTGCACTTCCTATTGGTGTGCACGCGCACAAGCTGTGCCAGCGCTGCAAGTAGATTGCCTACCTCTGCGTGTGCGGACGCACAGGTCTGTGCGTGCGCACAAGTCACAATTTTTTGCAGAGTGTGCGTGCACACAAGGCTATGTGTGCGCACATACCAGAAAACTCAGAATTCTGTAACTTTGCAGAATTTCAAGTATTTCAACACCAATTTTGAATGATCATAACTTCCTCTACAAAATTTCAAATTTCAAAAACTTTTTATCGATTTAAAGGTTTTTCAAAGATTTTTAATTCTAAACAAATTTCAACCAATTTTGAAAATCGAGGCAAAAGTTATGATCAGACAAAGTTTACCAAAAATCAACTTTTACCCAAAACTCACAAAAATCTCAATTTACCAACTTTCATAACCCAAATCCCATAACATATCAGATTTTACCATTTACCATACTCCAATTTACCACTCCACCATACATAATCATCAATTCTCACTATCAAATAAATAATAATACTCTTGCTAACCATCATCATTATTAATTTCAACATCAAACTCTAACATCATACTATCAACATCAATATAGCCATTTATCCACAAATTCTAACATTCACCTTCAATTACCCACAATATCAATATCTATCATCCATTATCAACCACATCAACAAACCCTCATCAACCACAATAAATCACACATTCCTCATCAACCTTCATAATCATTAAATTCCAACAACACCATTATTCATCATCAATCATTAAATACCAACAACCTTATCAACAACACTAATCATCAATACTCATTAACACCAACAATCCCCCATGATCATCCTTAACCACAATATTCCAATAACACCATCAATTAACATCAATTCACATATAATCATTCATACACCAACAACATTCAATCCTATCTTAGGGTCAACAAGCCTAAGTGTCCATGAATATTATATACTAGATAGAGGAAACCGAAACCATACCTTAGCCGATCCCCAATATGAACCAAAAGAGCTTTCAACCAAAATTCCAACCACTAATGTAGCTCCAACAAACACCAACTAGCTCCAAACTCACAATAATCAAGCTATATACATACAAATCACCACAAATCAACCTAGGGTTCAACATAAACATAATCTCACAAGGATTTAAGAGCTCTTACCTTTTCCAACAGATTTGATAGCACAAATCCAAAGCTAAGCAAGGATTAGTGCAAACCTAAACATCCAAAATCACAAAAACTCACTTAATCCAAAATTCTAGAAATCCGAAATTTTGGAGAGAAGAACTGGGAGGATTTCGAGTTTACCTCTAGAGTTTCTTTAATGGGTTTTGTAGAGCTCTTCGCAAGAAACACGTAGCCGCTGACGGCACACAAATCGGAGCTCTATAGCTCAAGATATCGCGGATTGAACGGAGGAGTGAATAGTGTTCTTCTCTCCTCTCCTCTCCTCTTTGCAGCTGGTGTGTGTGTGTTTATGGGTGAAGGGTTCATTAATGAACCCTTATATATGTTGGACTTGGGCTCAACTTGAGTCCGGTTCAACCCGTTAGCGTTTTTAATCCGTTCGGCCCAATTTTGGGCCAAGTCTTTAACACAAAGGCCTGGTTTTCCATTTCTAATGTTTTTCTAAGGTTTTTGACTGTTTCCACTTCTTCTCGCACAACACCGAGCAGACTTGAACCGGTTCAACCGGTTCGACTGCCGGTTCGGAGTTTTTCACAAAAAAACACATTTTTTGACTCGGAAGGACCTACTGAGTCCAAAAATCATATTTAAATCCCCAAATTCTCATCCTAACTTTCCGAAATTTAATTTGGGCATTTAAATGATTTTGTCCGTGAAACTTCCGGTTCTTACATCCTCCCCTCCTTAAAAAGATTTTCGCCCTCAAAAATCTGGATCACGCGATGTAATATATATATGCTTATATATATATATATATATATATATATATATATCCTCCATGGAGCATCCTACTTTCTACGTTGCCAACTCAACAAGTTGCCAAAGCATCTCATTCACCATCATCCTACCGTGTCGATGCTCTCTCGCCAACTCCTCCAGAGAATAGTTCACTCGGATAGGCAGAAAATGAGCGGATTTGTCTAAGCGAACCATGATCACCCAAACCGCATCAACTCCCAACCTAGTCTTCAACAAACCGGTCACAAAGTCCGTCGCGATTCCTTCCCACTTCCACTGAGGAATCTCAAGAGGCTGAATCATTTCTGACTGCTTCTGATGCTCTATCTTCGCCTTCTGACAGGCGCACACTTGGATACCACTGTAGTTACATCACCTTTCATCTCAGGCTACCAAAACATTTTCTTTAAGTCATACTACATCTTCGCACTTCCGGGGTGAATAAGGAATCCACTGTAGTGAGCCGCCGACAACAAGTCTTGCCTCAACCTCCCGACATCCGGTATACAAATTCTCCCCTTATATCTCCACAATCCTTCACCATCCTTAGTGAAATGCTCACACCTCTTATCACCAACTGGTTGGAACAATTCCTGAAGCTTCCGCTCATCTTGCTGAGCCTTCTGAATTCTCCATCTTAAACGTGCATTGAAATCCGTAACTGGCTCAAACAAGCTCTTCCGGCATCTTCACCAATATCCAACTTAAGATCCACAAACTTCTCCACTTGCTCCTCTTCCTTGATTCTCATCCAAGCAATTGTTAAAGACCTTCGACTCAAAGCATCTGCGACCACCTTCGCCTTTCCACGGTGATAGCTCATTTCAGAATCGTAGTCCTTAAGCAACTCCATCCACATCCTCTAACGCATATTAAGCTCTTTTTGATCAAGGATATACTTGAGACCCTTATGATCAGAAAAGACACTAAACCTTTCTCCGTACAAGTGGTGCTTCCAAATCTTCAGTGCAAGCACAAACACCGCTAACTCCGAGTCATGTGTTGGGTAGTTTACCTCATGCGGTCTCAGCTGACGCCACGCGTAAGACACCATATTCCGGTGTTGCATTCAGAACGCAACCTAAACCCTTCCGAGAAGCATCACCATACCCTTCGACAATTCATGCGGTTCCAACAATACTGAAACAAGTGCTGAAGTTAACTTCTGCTTCAAAGTCTGAAAACTCTCTTCACACTCCGATGTCCACCCAAAAGGCGTTCCTTTCTTGTCAACTTAGTCATCGGTAATGCAATTCGGGAAAACCCTTAAATGACTCCCCGGTAATATTCGGTTAAACCCAAGGAGCTTCTGACTTCCGTCACCGTTGTCAGTCTTTCCCATTCGATCACCGTTTTTACCTTAGAAGGATCTACAACTATTCCTCCCTTGCTTACCACATGACCTAAGAGCTTCACTTCTTCCTTCTAGAACTCACACTTCGACAACTTAGCGTACAACTTTCGCTGCGTCACTCTGATTATCATCATTACGAATCTGAAAATTTTTCTTAAATCAAATACTGGTTTTGTAATATTTTTCAAAACCTTTTAAACAAGTCAAATCTAAATGAGACCATTGTCAAAACCTTATCGAAAGAGTCAAAAACTTTTTAATTTGTAAATAAATCATCTTAAAGCCCGATTTTTCCTAAATTCTGTGAAACCTTTAAATCAAAACCCTTAAATTTAAATCCCTATTGATAAGCTAGATTTTACAACCAAAATCACAAGTCAACAAAATCTTAGGACTCAATTTCCTTTTAAACTCATGTCATTTGATCAAAAGTTCCAGTCCTAGTTTCAAGACCAAATCATTCAAACAAAAATTTCAAACCAGGTTTAAAAAATCCATCTAAGCTTTAAAACCTTTTTCGACACGAACGATGATAGTCTATATTATGAAGATAAGTTCAGGTTTGGCCATCGGCTTCATAATTACCTCAATCTTGTTGTTGTGATAGACCCATCTCATGTGTTCTTTGGAGTGGACAATCTCTAACCAAATGTCCTAGTGCACCACACTTGTAACATAGTTTCTTACCCAATTGGCATGGCCTATTCGGATGGTAGTTCCCCCACTCCTGACATTTCATATTTGGGGAATAAGCTCTTGACCGCTTCCCTTCACCATGTTTCTTAAGGTTTTGTCCCCTTGGTCCAAGGTTATTATCGCGTTCCCTACTAGTGTTTACTCCATAAGTGTCCTTTGACGAGACTACCGTCTTTGCATTCTCTTCAACCACTCTTGCCTTGTTCACCAGATCGGAGAAAATACGAACCTCCATAGGAGCCACAGCTGTCCTAATATCGTCCTTCATGCCACTTTGATACCTGACACACTTCCAACTTTCATAGGTCTCTGGGGCACCCTGACACACCCTAGAGAACCTACAGAGTTCCTTAATCTTGCTCATATAATCTGCCACAGACAAGGAACCTTGCTTCAACTGCATAAGTTCCATCTCTTTTGCTTCCCTTGCAGACTCAGGAAAATACTTCTTGTAGAAGGCCGTTTGGAACACATCCCAAGGAACGTCGGCATTTTGAAGTTGTAACAAGCGGCACTCTGCTTGCCACTAATACTGGGCCTCTTCCCGAAGCTGATAAGCAGCAAACTCCACATATTGGTTGCGCGGGACATGCTGTGCCTGCAATGCTCGCTCCAGAGCTTGGAACCAGTTGTCCGCTTCTGTGGGATTTGTTGAACCTCTGAAACTTGGCGGATGCACCTTGAGAAAGCTCTCTAAGGTCATCGGAGAACCTCCTGTGTTGTCTCCGTTCCCTTCAGCATCGTCGTCCGCATTTCCTTTGCCATTCCTGTTTCCATTTCCAGCTGGTTGCCCTAACCTCTACACAGCGTGCAGTGTCGCAGCAGCGTTAGCCTCCATGGTGTTTGCAAGGTTCGCCATTGCCGCCATGAACACGGCATGGTTATCGATCGGTCACTCATTCATACTCTCTCTTCGTGAATGTGTACGACCTCGTCTACGAGTAGCCATTAGGGTTTTTGCCTACACCAAACATTCGATATCAAGTTGATTAGTATCAATATCAAAGGTCTAGTGCTTCAGTTATCCCAAAAAGGCACTCACAAACAAGCATGCTATGATATATCAAGTAGATAACCTAAATAACATGAAAGAAAAATGACCCAGAGTATGCAATGAAGCACAATCGGTCCATCACTCAGGCTCACGAGGACGAACCACTCTGATACCACTAAATGTAAAACCTCAATTAGCCTAAGCCTTACCACGCGTCGTAAAGCAAAGGTTAATCAAAGGTTACGACAGTTCTAATATTATACATATCATATATAGAAGGAATTAATAATATCTAGAAGCCCAATGAAGGATATAGCTCAAAGACAGGATTTAAAAAGCGCAAAGCGTGCTAACAAAGCTATTAACTTAAAGCTCCAGAAACAGATGTAATATAATAAAATATAGTAGTATAATATCATAAAAATCTAGCCACAGCTCGTGGAGTTTGAGCCGGCCATCCATATACAGACCATATATAAAACCAGACAGTAAAAACAGCTTATACAAGTTTTGTTCTCTCAAATACAAGCCTCTAGGAAAAATAAAAATGCGAAAGTGAGAGACATGTTCAAAATAAATCAAAAGACTCAAAAGAAGTGCCCGGATCCTTCGCTTATGTCACCAATCAGACAACTCACCGAAGTGGGTCGCGACCTGTATCTGAAAAACACAACAGAAATATGGTATGAGAACCAGAGGTTCTTAGTATGGTAACAGTGTCCAGTGATGTAGGATATAAGACCCCGGGATGCCAAAGGCAATCTTAGACTCCATATCCATCACAAGAGTTCAACCTTAAAGTAGTCTAAACAATAAAGCATAATATGTAAAACCTTAACCAAACTTAAAACCTTAGTATGTCAAAAGGGTGGTCTATTCTTAAAGGATTTTTTCTACTCTAACCAAACACCGCTGTCCCACAGTCTTCACCAACCTATCCTCTATGCGAACCCATCGCCATCACCTACCTAACCTCCTCAAAACCAAACAAACACAGATAATACAAGCAAGAAAAACACATGTAATATTCAAGTATGTAGCATGTAATTCAAGAAGCAAGTAGGCATATTATACAAGTAGGCAAACTCAAGTAGTCAAAGCAAGCAAACATATATAAGATGCATATGATGAATGTCTGTCCTATTGGCTGTGATATCACATGTCGGTTACTGTGCTAAACCCGACTACAAATCCGGTCGACAACTCCCAGATAAGTCTCTCTATTACGCATAAGGAGGAAAATTTCGAGGGAGAGTGCCCCACCACCTTCTTCTTTCAGAGGAAAATATTCTGAGGGAGCGTGCCCCACCACCTTCCTCTGGTTGTCACATGATTCCGTGGGTTAGTGCCCTACCACCTTACAATCAGAGAGAAACCCATGCTCAGGAGGAAAATTCTGAGGGAGAGTGCCCTACCACCTTCTCCTTTTAGAGAAAAAACATTCCAAGGGATGCGTGCCCTACCACCTTCCTCTGGAGCAATCAAAATAAATGAGAAGTTCAACGCCAAGCCTCACATCTGAACGTAGGCGGGATACTGCCACAGCCCCTACGACGAAGAACAACACATATCATGATTACGTAATCAAACTCAGAGGCCACTTCTTATAGCACACTTCCACTCATTCTCATTCCATCAACCATGATCATCTATTTCCAAGTTTTCAACTCTTCACAACCATCATCTATTCATGTCTTTCTATTCCGAACTCACTAGTTGTTAGCTTCTCAATTCATCCATCCTAAGCCTCCGTTCTCTAATCTTTCATAATAATCATTAACTAAAACCCTTCACCTATCCATCATATTTCTGTACTCAAAATCAAGCTCAAAAGCCTTAAAATGGTGTTAAAGAAGCTTACAACTTTCTTGGGAAGGTGAAATAGTTGAAAACAAAGTTTAAAATTATGAATCAGGGTGTGTGCGCCCGCACAGAGGTGTGTGTGCGCACGCCCAGGAAGATTTTCAAAGTGTGCGTATGCACATACCAAAATTTATAAGTTCTGTGCGCTCGCATAAGGTGTGCTATCGCTCCTAACAGATTGGCCTTCCTGACGTGTGCGTGCGCACAGTCTATTCGTACGCACATGTTGCACTTCCTATTGGTGTGCGCACGAATAAGCTGTGCTAGTGCTGCAAGCAGATTGTCTGCCTCTGTGTGTGCAGATGCACAGGTCTGTGTGTGTGCATAAGTCACAATTTTCTGCAGAGTGTGTGTGCGCACAAGGCTGTGCGTGCACACATACCAGAAAACTCAGAATTCTGTAACTTTGCAGAATTTCAAGTATTTCAACACCAATTTTGAATGATCATAACTTCCTCTACAAAATTCCAAATTTCACAAACTTTATATTGATTTAAGGTTTTTTAAAGATCTTTAATTCTAAATAAATTTCAACCAATTTTGAAAATTGAGGCAAAAGTTATGATCAGACAAAGTTCACAAAAAATTAACTTTTACCCAAAACTCAGAAAATTCTCAATTTACCAACTTTCCCAACCAAAACCACATTAATCCCATAACATATCAGATTTTACCATTTACCATACTCCAATTTACCACTCCACCGTACATAATCATCAATTCTCACTATCAAATACATAATAATACCCTTGCTAACCATCATCATTATTAATTTCAACATCAAACTCTAAGATCATACTATCAACATCAATATAGTCATTTATCCACAAATTCTAACACTCACCTTCAATTACCCACAATATCAATATCTATCATCCATTATCAACCACATCAACAAACCCTCATCAACCACAATAAGTCACACATTCCTCATCAACCTTCATAATCATTAAATTCCAACAACACCATTATTCATCATCAATCATTAAATACCAACAACCTCATCAACAACACTAATCATCAATACTCATTAACACCAATAATCCTCCATGATCATCCTTAACCACAATATTCCAATAACACCAACAATTAACATCAATTCACATATAATCATTCATACACCAACAACATTCAATCCTATCTTAGGGTCAACTAGCCTAAGTGTCCATGAAGATTATATACCACATAGAAGAAACCAAAACCATACCTTGGCCGATCTCCAATATGAACCCAAAGAGCTTCCAACCAAAATTCCAACCACCAATGTAGCTCCAACAAACACCAACAAGCTCCAAACTCACAATAATCAAGCTATATACATACAAATCACCACAAATCAACCTAGGGTTCAACATAAACATAATCTCACAAGGATTTAAGAGCTCTTACCTTTCCCAACAGATTTGATAGCACAAATCCAAAGCTAAGAAAGGATTAGAGCAAACCTAAACATCCAAAATCACAAAAACTCACTTAATCCAAAATCCTAGAAATCCGAAATTTTGGAGAGAATAATTAAGAGGATTTCGAGCTTACCTCTAGAGTTTCTTGGATGGTTTTTGTAGAGCTCTTTTCAAGGAATGCGTAGCCACTGACGACACGCAAATCGGAGCTCTATAGCTCATGATATCACGGATTGAATGGAGGAGTGCATAGTGTTCTTCTCTCTTCTCCTCTCCTCTTTGCAACTGGTGTCTGTGTGTTTATGGGTGAAGGGTTCATTCTACATATGTTGGATTTGGGCCCGGTTCAACCCGTTAGCGTTTTTATCCCGTTTGGCTCAATTTTAGGCCAAGTCTTTAACACTAATGCCTGGTTTTCCATTTCTAATGTTTTTCTAAAGTTTTGACTGTTTCCACTGCTTCTCGCACAGCACTGAGCAGACTTGAACCGGTTCAACCGGTTCGACTGCCGGTTCCCGATTTTTCATAGAAAACACATTTTCTGACTCGGAAGGACCTACTGAGTCCAAAAATCATATTTAAATCCCCAAATTCTCTTCCTAACTTTATGGAATTTAATTTGGGCATTTAAATGATTTTATCTGTGAAAATTCCAGTTTTTACACAGCCTGAGGGGGCATCGTTGGCACGTGCCTGAGAGGATTTAGCCAGAGGTAGAATCGTCGTATCAGAGGTGGAATTGTTGCCATCTTCGTCGTGTCAAAGGAGATTTGCGTTCGTCGCCATCCAGCAAGGTTGTTAGAGGCAAAATCGTCATCTTCGGGCAGAATCGTCTTCTGAAGCTCGCCGCTGACAGTGAAACTCATTCCTCCCACAGCGGTCATCGCTCCTTTAACTACTCCAGTCGCGCACAGCAGCGATCCCCGCCTGAAGCTCCCCAAAGCCACACGCTTCTTTCAGATTCAAGTCCCTGCCTTAAGCTTTTGAGCTATATTAGTATCCCTAAAATTAGAAATTGTATAGCTTTTAATGTGAAAACTGCAATACATGATGAAGTTTGAACATTTTCAATTCATGACGAAGATTTTAGTGTGATCTAGAAATGCCTTAATTTAAAGCTTATGACATTATTAGTCACTGTTTCATTTTACTGATTATGTGATTTCCAATTTTGTTTCTTTCAAGTCATAAGGGCATATGCATTAAACAAAATCTAAGTTACAGTTTTTTTTAATGAATATATGAGTGCATTATTGATGTTAAGAGCATTATCTTTGGCCCCAGTAAGAACTCTAATAATACTTGTTGTCTATATTAAAAAATACATTAATGAATGAATGAATATGAATTTAAAAGGTTTATGTTCAAGATGTGTTTGGTATATGGCTGAAAATGAAGATGGATTAGTTTTTGTTTCTAAACTTGTGTTCTAAAATTTTTTATAAACTTTAAATGCAATGCTTTGGCATTGCTTATGATTGTAGCATTTCTTTTTATTTGTCTAATTAGAAGAACCTGATTATATGTCATGACTTTTAATTATGTTTACACAAAAAATGCAAGGTTTCGAAGATGGAATTTCTATTACTAGAGCAAGGTCTTAACCAACTATTGGTTCCTTTGTGCATCATATTCAGTGTGTGTTGTTGTGGCAGTAGCTTAATCCCAATCTTTTAGAATACATGGAAGATGACAACTGTTGGAACAATAAAGTGTTTGGGACTTCAATTAGACAAAGAATAAGAATGCATTGTTAGATCGTGATGGAATGTTAGAAGAAGATTGTTCTGGTTTTGATCAATCTTTTAGTTACACTTTTTGCAATGTCTTTGTATTTAATGATTGTTGTTGTTTACAATGTACTTGTACAATGAAGGATAAGGAATAGTGGTATGAAAACATTAGAGTGGTATAATTTTATTGGAAGACTGGTATGGAAGCACAATTATTCATTGGATCTTTGACTTGTAATGAAAATATCAATTAGAAATTTTATAGAAAGTGTTTCTTTTTCTAATATTCTTTTGTTTAACTATGAGAAGAGTTACACAATTTTAGTGTAAAATTGCAGAGTTTGTGCAGAAAATTATAGAACATTAGTGCAAAATTTTAGATTAATGCATAAATGCAGATTTTTATTTACTAAGTGCAGCAACTTTAATGCAAAATTATAGAATTTTGTCATTTGATTGTAGAATTGCACAATAGAACTAAAGCCAAACCTGTTGCATAATTCAAGTGCATATTTGCGCAAATGCTATTAAAATCAATGTAAAACTACAAAATTCAAGTGTAAGATTACACAAATTTAATTAAAAATCAAAGTAAAACTATAAAATTTAAGTGCAGACTTTCACAAGTACAATTAAGAAACTCAGTAGAATCACCTAATATGCATAACTTAAGAAAAACCAACATTGCAATTCTAAATGTGACAATCTATAAAGCTAGAACTATCTAAAAAAACTCATATTCTTTCTGGATTAGGATTTCTACATTTAGAAAGACTATGACCACTCTAATCACATCGGCTACATTTGTAAACACGCATATCTTGAAATTGTGACTCTTGGCACTTCTTGCATGGTCTTCCTGGAGGACGAGTTGTTGTAGGTGACATATGAAAATATTATTCACCCAGTCTGTTAGGGTCAGGTTGTTGACATCAGGCATGTCACGAGTTTCAATTGGGATCATACTGCTCGCATATATCTTTTGTTGTGAACTTTTTAGATAGTACTCCTCTATATAGGTGTAGATGTTGCCATGTAATAATTTGATTGCATCACAAGCATATGGACATGGAATTCCAGTCATTTGCCATTCAAGACATGTACATTCTTTGTGTATTAGATTCACACATACATCAACATTTGACCCTCTAACCATAACATTATGATCTCCATATCTCACTGCTTTAAGAAACTCACTTCTAGCTACATGTTCCATCAATATTTTATCAATCTTTGGCCCAACTTCATTCTTCCATTTGGTCATCTCTAACTTTACAGTATATAACAAATTTGCAAGTTTGTCTATATGCTCTATTATTAAAGCACAAATACTATGAGTCCTATCTTTTCTTATCCATGAATTAAATGATTCAGCTACATTGGTAGTTATGAGGTCCCATCGTCGATGAAGGAATTGAGACTTTGCCCATTTGTTAATATCTCCTTTAGTCTCTAACCAATTTGCAAGTTCTGGTGAAAATGCACGAAGTTGTTCCACAGCTTCTGTAAACTCTGTGCCAAAACGAGTATAACAAATTGCATCTAGTAGCTTTTTTGCATCCTCTTTTACTTTACCGCGTATTCTCCTCTGTAACATTTTAGTTTCTACACAAAAATTTTCTTTCACATATCGATAACAATATCCATGTTTATCCCTGTCATATACTTGCTCCACAGCTACAATAATTGATGGATGCCTATTTGATATTAACATAACTGGAATTGACCCAGTTAGTTCTTTCAAATTAGATAGGAACCAAAGCCAATTCTCATTATTTTCAGCACTAACAATTGCATACACAATTGAAAATAAGTCATTATTTGCATCGCATGTAGAGGCAGCTAGAATAGTTCCCTTGTATGGACCACTTAAGTGGCAACCATCAATAAATAATATAGGCATTGCTCCACAAAGAAAACCTATCACACAACACCCATATGCAATAAAAAGCTTTTCAAATTGATAACCAGGAGAGAATGTCCATTTTGCAACTGTTTATGGATCAGTTTCCACTAAAAGATTACATATCCAAGGAATTAGCATATATTAATCTTTAGGCACGCCATTAATTTCAGCTAATGCTTTCTCCTTTGCAGCCCAAGCTTGGTGATATGTTAGTGAAAATCCGTATTCCTTGAAAATGTCATTTCGTATGTCATTAGGCAACTTGTCAGGAGTTAATCTCAACTTGTCGACAATAATTGAAGACACCAAATTAGACCTGAAAAAGTGAGTACTTTCCAATACATCTTGAGCTGAGTGCTTATGATTCTTGATAAAATGTCTCACCACGAGGAACAAAGTATTTTTTTCCCATAGCATAAGCCGACAATTTCCACGGACAACCTTCAACCTTGCAGACACAAATTATTTCACTTGCATTTTGATAAATCCATCCTTCTTCCTTTATAAGATCATTCCATTTAGCAGAGCCATTGATAATCTAGGGTGTAGGCACAATTTGAGTTGTACATAGAATTTGTGTCAATGGATTTTGACCATCAATATTAGCAACAACGTCGACTCCTTGAGTTGAATTACTTGATAGTGTACTAATCATAAAAAAATTAAATTACTTTGATAAGAATTCACTAATCACTAATATAAGAAAATTTATAAGAAGATAACACAGTTTAAATACATACCTGTTATGAACATTGTCGTCATTGTCCTCATGAGGTGTACTATCATGGTTAGTCTTTTCTACCCCCATGATGTATACATGAGCTATATCATCATTGAATGTGATCAATTGGTTAACACTATCAGTATCAATGAGATCTATAAGTTGAGATTGGTTAAACTTGACTGTGTAGGTAATGTGTATATTCTACATATTTTCCTTGGTTCGAAGCCATATCTTCTGCATTAAATTTGAATGCGCACATCCTTCTTCAATAAGCTCTCTGATGGTTTTTCCTCCATGATAAATAATTTTTTGGTTTGGTACAATTTCAATATTACCTCATACGTAAAAATAACAAAAAATTTGTCGACAAACAGTAGATTCCATGTTTATACAAAAATATAAAACAATAAATAACCAATAATGAGAATATGGATTACAAGAAAAAAGAAATACTAATGTTGACTAATTACTGCTAATTGTTGACTACTCTAAAAAACAAAATAGTAAGACATTATAGATTCCTCGAAAGCAAGCAAGTCCTAAGGTGTAATAGAGGGAAGAGACATTTAAATATAAAAACAAGTTTGAAAGAAACATATTACTCAACAGCAATGTTTCTGCAAGGGTATACCAAATGCAGCATTGGAAAATCAACTTATCTATGAGGAGCCAGGTGTCTATCTCAAAGATATACAAATATTTCACGTCAGAGACCAATTAGATCAGCATCGATTATTGCATTTGATTTAAGGGCTAAGCCTTGAATAATTGAAGAAAGAGATTTCTCGATGAGTTGCTCATGAAATGTGACATTCAAGAGCCTGAAGAACAAACAATTGCTTGTTATCTTGGAGGAATGAACACAGAAATTTCTGATATCGTTCAACTGCAACCATATTGGACCTTGGATGATGACATTAGGCTGTCATTAAAGATTGAAAAGCAAAGAACACAAAAAAATAACACTCAATCACCGAAGGATAAAGAAGTCATCCTTGATGTTCAACAAGAAATGAAGACAATATCTTATAAAAGCAACAAGGAGCGTGGATCATCAAGTAAGAAATGCTTCAAATGTTAAGGTTTTGGGCATATTGCTACTGATTGTCCAAATAGAAGGGTTATCACTCTTGTCGAGGAAGAGGTTAACGAAGAACCAATCTAGGACTACTTAAGAGGAGGAAGGTGAGGTTGACTATGCTATTGAAGAAGTTCCAGCCGATTGTGAAGAAGGTTTAGTAGTTCATTGAAACTTGAATACTACAAGGGTAACAGAAGATGAGAGTTGGCGATGCCATAACATCTTTCACACAAGATGCACTGTTGGAGAGAAGATTTGCAAGGTTATAATAGATAGCAGAAGTTGTGAAAATGTTGCTTCAAATTATACGGTAGACAAATTGAAGCTTCTAACTAAATTACATCCTCATCCTTACAAGTTGCATTGGTTAAAAAAGGAGAATGAAGTTCAAGTAACAAAGCGATGTTGTGTCCAATTTTCTATGGAAAGCAAATACAAGGATAAAGTATCGTGTGATGTCATCCCGATGGACGCGTGTCACTTACTGTTAGGACATCATTGGTAATATAATCGTCAAGCTATTCATGATGGTTTCAAAAATACATATTCTTTTATCAAAGATGGAAAGAAGATTGTATTAACTCCATTATGACATGTAGATGGTCAAAAGAATCAAGTTGAGCTATGTCTTTTCACATCTTTCAAAACCAAATGCACTCACCGATGGAATCTTTTACCAATACAAGATGAGCCTTTTTCAGCCCAGAGAGATTATGCAGGAGCTCTTTTCCAACCCCAGGAGAATGATGCAGGAGCATATATCTTTACGTTTGTGTCGTTAATTAAAGTAGTCTAGTTTAGCATATATTATTATATTGTGTTATGAGTTAGTTCCACATTGCCCAAGTCATGAAGGTTCCCCCTCCCCTACTAGTATAAATATGCGTATATACTCATTTTGTTTATGAAGTTAAGTTGATTGAGTTATATATTAAATAAGCTGTGTGCTTATTTTTCTCTATACTCTTTGAGAGTAAGAGGTGCATCCTTAACTTAGCCAATGGTGGACGAAATTGTGATTCATACTTAAATTGTTGTTCGAAATTGATTCCCTGGTAATGGCCCCAAAAACTTGGTGTCAATACCATGATCTAACATAATTTCAAAACTTCGCTCAACTAACCAGCAAGTGTACTGGGTCGTCCAAGTAATAAACCTTACGTGAGTAAGGGTCGATCCCACAGAGATTGTTGGTATGAAGCAAGCTATGGTCATCTTGTAAATCTCAGTCAGGCGAATAATAAATGGTGATAGAGTTTTCGAATAATAATAGTAAATAAACAGAAAATAAAGATAGAAATACTTATGTAGATCATCGATGGGAATTTCAGATAGGCGTATGAAGATGCTGTGCTCCTTCTGAATCTCTGCTTTCTTACTGCCTTCATCCAATCCTTCTTACTTCTTTCCATGGCAAGCTGTATGTAGGGCATCACCGTTGTCAATGGCTACATCCCATCCTCTCAGTGGAAAAGGTCTAAATGCTCTGTCACGGCACGGCTAATCATCTGTCGGTTCTCGATCATGTCGGAATAGAATCCCTTGATTCTTTTGCGTTTGTCATCACGCCCAACAATCACGAGTTTGAAGCTCGTCATAGTCATTCATTCCCAGAATCCTACTCGAAATACCACAGACAAGGTTTAGACTTTCCGAATTCTCATGAATGCCGCCATCAATTCTAGCTTATTCTACTCGTCTAGTTCACTGATGAGCAAGGGAGGTTCACCTTCCCAAGTCTCATTACCAAATAACTTGGCATTAGCTTCATGATAGCTCGTAGATATTGAGCAACTTACTCTCCAGTTACATCTTCATCCTCTTCAGAGGAAGAATAGTCTTCAGAGCTCATGAATGTCAGAAGGAGGTTTAATGGAATCTCTATGGTCTCTATATGAGCCTCAAATTCCCTTGGGTCCTCAATAGGGAACTCCTTCTTGCTTGAGAGATGTCCCATGAGGTATTCGTCATTGGGATTCATGTCCTCTCCTTCCTCTCTAGGTTTGGCCATGTTAATTATATCAATGGCCTTGCACTCTCTTTTTGGATTCTCTTCAGTATTGCTTGGGAGAGTACTAGGAGGAGTTTCAGTGATTTTCTTACTCAGCTGGCCCACTTGTGCCTCCAAATTTCTGATGGAGGACCTTGTCTCACTCATGAAACTTAAAGTGGCCTTAGACAAATCAGAGACTAAATTTGCTAGTTAGAGGTACTCTGTTCAGAATTCTCTGTCTGTTGCTGAGAAGATGATGGAAAAGGCTTGCCATTGCTAAACCGGTTTCTTCCACCATTATTAAAGCCTTGTTGAGGCTTTTGTTGATCCTTCCATGAGAAATTTGGATGATTTCTCCATGAAGAATTATAGGTGTTTCCATAAGGTTCACCCATGTAATTTACCTTTGCTATTGCAGGGTTTTCAGGATCATAAGCTTCTTCTTTAGAAGATGCCTCTTTAGTACTGTTGGATGCATTTTGCCATCCATTCAGACTTTGAGAAATCATGTTGACTTGCTGAGTCAACATTTTGTTCTGAGCCAATATGGCATTCAGAGTATCAATTTCAAGAACTCCCTTCCTCTGGGGCATCCCATTATTCACGGAATTTCTCTCAGAAGTGTACATGAACTGGTTATTTGCAACCATGTCAATAAGTTCTTGAGCCTCTACAGGCGTTTTCTTTAGGTGAATGGATCCACCTGTAGAATGGTCCAATGACATCTTAGAGAACTCAGATAGACCATAATAGAATATATCTATCATGGTCCATTCTAAAAATATGTCAGAAGGACATCTTTTGGTCATTTGCTTGTATCTTTCCCAAGCTTCATAGAGGGATTCACCATCTTTTTGTTTGAAGGTCTGAACATCCACTCTAAGCTTGCTCAGCTTTTGAGGAGGAAAGAACTTAGCCAAGAAGGCCGTGACCAGCTTATCCCAGTAGTCCAGGCTATCTTTAGGTTGAGAGTCCAACCATGCTCTAGCTCTGTCTCTTACAGCAAAAGGGAAAAGCATGAGCCTGTAGACTTCAGGATCTACTCCATTAGTCTTAACAGTCTCACAGATCTACAAGAACTCAGTTAAAAACTGGTAGGGATCTTCTGATGGAAGTCCATGAAACTTGCAGTTTTGTTGCATCAGAGCAACTATATGAGGTTTCAGCTCAAAATTGTTTGCTCTTATGGCAGGAATTGAGATGCTTCTTCCATCAAACTTGGACGTAGGTGCAGTATAATCACCAAGCATCCTTCTTGCATTATTGTTGTTGGGTTCGACTGCCATCTCCTTTTCTTGTTCAAAAATTTCAGCAAGGTTATCTCTGGATTATTGTATTTTGGCTTCTCTTAGTTTTCTCTTCAGAGTCCTTTCAGGTTCTGGATCAGCTTCAATAAGAATGCCTTTTTCCTTGTTCCTGCTCATATGAAAGAGAAGAGAACAAAAAAAGAAGAGGAATCCTCTATGTCACAATATAGAGATTCCTTTATGTTAGTAGAAGAAGAAGAGAATAAAGAAAGGAGAAACCAAACACAAGGGTGAGGATAGGGGCAGAGATTTAAGATGAAGAGAAGTGTTAGTAAATGAATAAATAAATAGAATAAGATGAGAGACAGAAGTTTTCGAAAATAATTTTGAAAAGGAGTTAATGATTTTCGAAAATTAAGATAAGAAATAAAATTAAAATTAAAATTTAAAACAATTAGTTAATTAAAAGAATTTTAAAAGGGAAGGAGAAATTTTCGAAAAATTAGAGAGGGAAAAGTAGTTAGGTGATTTTGAAAAAGATAAGAAACAAACAAAAAGTCAATTAGTTAGTTGAAAAAGATTTGAAAATCAAATTTGAAAAGATAAGAAGATAAGAAGTTAGAAAAGATATTTTAAAATCAAATTTTTGAAAAAGATAAAATTTTGAAAAAGATACGATAAAAAGATATGATTAAAAAGATATGGTTGGAAAAGATTTAATTTTTAAAATTAAAATTAATTACTTGACTAACAAGAAACTAAAAGATATGATTCTAGAATTTAAAGATTAAACCTTTCTTAACAATAAAGTAACAAACTTTAAATTTTAAATCAATCACATTACTTGTTAGTTAAGTTTCGAAAATTTTGAAATAAAATTAAGAAAAGATTTTGAAAATAATTTTTGAAATTTTCGAAAATCACAAAAGAAAAATGAAAAAGATTTGATTTTTGAAAAAGTTTTGAAAAAGATAAGATTTTTAAATTTGAAAATTTGACTTGACTTATAAGAAACAACTAATTTTAAAAATTTTTGATTAAGTCAACTCAAATTTTCGAAATTATGAGAAAAAAAGGAAAAGATATTTTTTTGAAGTTTGAATTTTTCTATGATGAGAGAGAAAAACACAAATATGAACCAAAATATGGAAATTTTGGATCAAAACACATGATGCATGCAAGAACACTATGAATGTCAAGATGAACACCAAGAACGCTTTGAAGATCATGATGAACATCAAGAACATATTTTAAAAAAAAATTTTGATGCAAAGAAAACATGCAAGACACCAAACTTAGAAATTTGCAATGCTTAGACACTATGAATGCATAAATGCATATGAAAAACAACAAAGAACACAAAACAAGAAATTATCAAGATCAAACAAGTAGACTTACCAAGAACAACTTGAAGATCATGAAGAACACTATGAATGCATGAATTTTTCGAAAAATGCAAGAACAATATGAATATGCAATTGATACCAAACTTAAAACATGACACAAGACTCAAACAAGAAACACAAAAATATTTTTGATTTTATGATTTTATTATTTTTTGTATTTTCTTTTATTTTTTTGAAAAACATATAAGAAAAAGAAAATAAGAAATTCAAATTTTTTAATAAGAATTTCAGGAATCTTTCAATGTTAGCCTAAAGCTCCAATCCAAGGGTTGGACATGGCTTAATAGCCAGGCAGCTTTAGGATATAAAATCAGGCATGCAACGGCTGATACTTCATCCAACTCCATATACATACCCTTTATGTTGACAAGTGGAAGCCTCAATCCAAAAGGATTTGGAAATGGCTTTACAGCCAGCCAAGCTTCAACATGTTACCATGAAACTCTAGAATTCATTCTTAAAAATTTTGAAAAATTTTCGAAAACAAGTGAGAAATTTTGAAGAATATTTTTTTTTGAAAACAATTTGAAAAGAAAATAAAAAGAAAATTATCTAATCTGAGAAACAAGATGAACCGTTAGTTGTCCAAACTCGAACAATCTCCGGCAACGGTGCCAAAAACTTGGTTGACGAAATTGTGATTCATACTTGGTTGATTCCCAGGTAATGGCCCCAAAAACTTGGTGCTCAATACCATGGTCTAAACATAATTTCACAACTTTGCTCAACTAACCAGCAAGTGTACTGGGTCGTCCAAGTAATAAACCTTACGTGAGTAAGGGTCGATCCCACAGAGATTGTTGGTATGAAGCAAGCTATGGTCATCTTGTAAATCTCAGTCAGGCGGATAATAAATGGTGATAGAGTTTTTGAATAATAATAATAATAAATAAACAGAAAATAAAGATAGCAATACTTATGTAGATTATCGATGAGAATTTCAGATAGGCGTATGAAGATGCTGTGCTCCTTCTAAATCTCTGCTTTCCTACTGCTTTCATCCAATCCTTCTTACTCCTTTCCATGGCAAGCTGTATGTTAGGCATCATCATTGTCAATGGCTACATCCCATCCTCTCAGTGAAAAAGGTCCAAATGCTCTGTCACGGCACGACTAATCATCTGTCGGTTCTCAATCATGTTGGAATATAATCCCTTGATTCTTTTGCATTTGTCATCACCCACAACAATCGCGAGTTTGAAGCTCGTCACAATCATTCAATCCCTGAATCCTACTCGGAATACCACAGACAAGGTTTAGACTTTCCAGATTCTCATGAATGCCGCCATCAATTCTAGCTTATACCACGAAGACTCTGATTAAGAAATCCAAGAGATATGCGCCCGGTCTAAGGTAGAACGGAAGTGGTTGTCAGTCACGCGTTCATAGGTGAGAATGATGATGAGTGTCACAGATCATCACATTCATCATGTTGAAGTGCAATGAATATCTTAGAACAGGAATAAACTGAATTGAATAGAAAATAGTAGTAATTGCATTAAAACTTGAGGTACAGCAGAGCACCACACCCTTAATCTATGGTGTGTAGAAACTCCACCGTTGAAAATACATAAGTGATGAAGGTTTAGGCATGGCCGAATGGCCAGCCCCCATAACGTGATCAATAGTCTCCTAAGATGAATAATGGAATAAAACTGAGACCAAAGATGTAACGTGGTCAAAAGACACTGAATACAATAGTAAAATATCTTATTTATACTAGACTAGCTACTAGGGTTTACAGAAGTAAGTAATTGATGCAGAAATCCACTTCCGGGGCCCACTTGGTGTGTGCTTGGGCTGAACTTGAGCTTTACACGTGCATAGGCTTCTTTTGGAGTTGAACGCCAAGTTGTAACGTGTTTTTGGCGTTCAACTCTAGTTCGTGACGTATTTCTGGCGTTTGACTCCAGAATGCAACATGGAACTGGCGTTGAGCGCCAGTTTATGTCATCTAATCAAGAATAAAGTATGGACTATTATATATTGCTGGAAAGCTCTAGATGTCTAATTTCTAACGCCATGAAGAGCGCGCCATTTGGAGTTCTGTAGCTCCAGAAAATCCATTTTGAGTACAAGGAGGTCAGAATCCAATAGCATCAGCAGTCCTTTGTCAGCCTTTTATTAGAGTTTTACTCAGGTCCCTCAATTTCAGCCAGAAAATACCTGAAATCACAGAAAAACACACAAACTCATAGTAAAGTCTAAAAATATGAATTTAGCATAAAAACTAATGAAAACATCCCTAAAAGTAACTATATCTTATTAAAAACTGTCTAAAATAATGCCAAAAAGCATATAAATTATCCGCTCATCACCAGTATATATAAAGTCTTAAAACAGTTTGTCAGAGTTCATATGGGCTATAGGGCTTTACAAATTGGTTGGATAGGTTAAACAATTCAAAAACAACATTTTTGAAAAATTGGCACACTCGTGCGTACGCACGATTTCAATTCAGGTTGCACATCATACATACGCATGCCTCGTGTGTACACGTGATTTTAATTCTGCTTCACATTCATGTGTACGCATGACCTATGCGTATGCTCAAGATTAAGTTGTGCCAAAAATTATGCAACTCTGCATAATTCAGTTTTTCACCTCCATTTTCAAATATCAATAACTTTTGCTACAAAATTTTGTTTTCCTTAATTTTTAAATCATTTTAAAGATCTTTCCACTAGATTTAATTCAAAACAAATTTTATTGAATTTTGAACTTCAAGCACTAAGTTATGGCCTGTTGAAGTTGGTCAAAATCTTATTTTTACCAAATTCACCCAATTGCCAATTCTTACCAAAACTCAATTCAATTCAGTTTCAAACCATTTCATAACCGTTTTCTAAACATCAAGATTCCATAATTACCACTTTAGATTCATTCCCTAGCCATTCAAAAATCCAAACAACCAAATTAAACTCATCCAATACCTAATTAACCCAATTACATATAATCATTCTTTTTCCAACATTATCCCACCAATAGCCAATCCGACAATCAATTCATACCACCAATTCTCATTATTCCACAACATGTCACTCATGACAAATACACCACTTACCATGACTTACCAAATAGGAAATACCTTACCCTGTCACAGTCTTAGGCCCAAACTTTTACATCAATAATAATAGGCGATTAAACCTCATCATTACAATTATGCACACATGCACATACATATATCTATTTCATAATTCAAGCTACCACCCAATTAATTAATCACCACAAAAATCAAACATACTAATTTACGAGACTCACATAATCACAAAAATATAATTTTCATATCGTTATCGATTTATAACAGTTCTCAGTAATAAAAACGGTTTTAAGAAAAACTTCTACTTTGTTGACGGCGGTTCCCAACCCTTGAATTTCCTCTCCAATTGAAATCACGCCTCAACCAGCAGCACCGAGCCTCCACTAAGTGCTCCACAATCAACCCAAGCATCCAAGACGCACCAAAATAAATCAAACACCTAAGCCACTCCATATCATCTAATTGCATCAATTATCCAAACATTTACGCTAGGGTTTTCACTCAAAATAGGGATAATCAAAGAGAAAGAGTTTTCTTATCTTGTACCATGTCTTCATAGGTCAAAACCCCGCTAAAACTCTAGGTTAAGCTTTTCTTAAACATCAAAATTACAAAATCTCAACACCAAACTAACCAAAATGCATTTTCAGTGAAGAAATAGAAAATGAGGCAAGGATTTTGAATTTTCTTACCACAATGTTTAGATAAAAACAAAAAGGGAGTCGAGGCAAACACGTAGCCATAAACAGGTCATCAATCGGAGTTATGGATTGAAAGTTATGCGGAATTTTGTGTGAGTGTGAATAGTAACATTTAGGGCATTTGCTCTCACTTCTCTCTTCTCTTTTTCAGCTTCTCTCTCTGTCAAAAATGGGTAATGTGCTGAAATATGATGAGTGAAAGACTTATAAGCCTTGGGTTTTGGGCCTTGGGCCCAACGTGGGCCCGATTTATATTTTTGGTCTTTTGGCCCTATCTTACACCAAAACCTTTAAGATAGTGCTCTAGTCTATATTCCAAATATTTTTTCTTGTTATTTATAAAACATTTTTCAAAATCTCAAAAACTCATATTTTTAATTTTCAAAAGTCTGGAGTCTTACATCCTACCCCACTTACAAAAATTTTCGTCCTCGAAAATTAACAAAATATAAAGAACTTCAATAGAAATAATTGAAAAGATGGTGTCTTAGGCCAAAACAAGTTTAAGCTGAATAAGAGATGTAACGACTCAGTTACATCAACTCCATCTCCTTAGCTTCGCGAACAAACTTTGAAAAGTATTTCTTAAAACTCCTCCTTGAAATCTTCCCAAAGAATCTCCCTCGTGTCTTGCCGCCACAACCTCTGCACTCCATGCCACCAGTGCTCAGCCTCTCCTTCCAACATATATGTTGCGAACTCAACGAATTTTAATTCGGGTACCTGTTGCACCCTCAACGATTTCTCTATTCTCTAAAACCAGTTGTCCACCTCGGTTGCCACAAGTGTCCCCTTGAACTTGGACAAGTTTACCTTCAAGAATGAAACCGATTACAGGCTTGATATTATTAATAATAGTGCCTATGTAGTTTCAAGTTGGTAATACTCGATATTTTGGTATGAGCATGTCATACTAAAAATTGTGTCGTTACAAGAGAAATATAGAGTTCTCTAACAATGCCAATTAAGATCCATAAAGGAAAGCATATATAAGACAGGAAGCAAAAGAACTAGTCGCATTTCAAGAAAAGATAGTGAAGCCAGAAATCCCAAGACAAGAAATAGAGGAATAAAAGGTTCATAAGATCATGTGGTACAATCCAAGCACATTCTTCAACTCAAACCAATCGAAAAAGAATGCCTAACTCTTTCAAAGTCACATGATTTGCATAACCTATTACTTTTATTTCGTCTATGATAATCTATTAGTATTCCTATATACACAGATCAATAGCATTAGGTTGGCCAAACTGAATACTATGAAATGTACACAGTAGACTAACAGAGTTAAATCAGTAGACAATCATGTGCATAAAGCTCTAACTCGTATCATCCAGACAAGACTTACTACATGACAGATGTTCAGAGTATGCGATTGAAGCATAGTCAGTCTATTCATCAGGCTCTATAGAAAAGACTGCTCTGATACCATAATATAACATCCTTATTATCAAAATGTCACGCTTCCGGTTGCGTTATTCAAGGGTATTACAACAACTTCTATATACTTAATAATAAAATAGGAGCCTTAACTCAAAATTGCATCAACTTTTATTTGAAAAATCTGAAATACTTTTTATTTTATACGTACATACATACATACAAATACATACATACAGTCAAATACATCTCATCACACTTTACATTCACAAGAATAACTACTACAAGTATATATGTATATACAAAACCATCAAATCACAACTCATATCCTTCTTTACAAATATATAATAATAATGGTAAGGAAAGACAATAGCTAAGGTAATACATCAAAGAAAAGCATATCACAAACTCAGTAGAATCTTCATTGGTTTCCTCATCTGTTTCCTGAAAAAAGATAAGGCTGTAGGGGGTGAGAACCTAACCACACAGTCTCACCATAGGAGTTTAAGAATTGTTATAGAAGGATATACAAATAATAATCAAAATTCATTTAACAGCGGTGATCATTGCTCGTCTTATGAATCCATTTTCTCTAACATAATTTATTTCATTCTTAAATTCGTCCAACCTTTATTCATCAATTCACCAAACTAAAATCTCCCTTTGAAATTCATGTGACTATCCATTCAAAGCCAAAATCATCAATCACACTATCCCAAGTCAAAATACATATCATATTTTACCAAAACTTACTGAGACATATAACTTACCCAATCACGGCCTCCAGCCCAACAGTCACGGCCTCCGGTCTAACAAAATCAAATCAAGGCCTCCAGCCAAACAAAACAATCAACACTCAACCACCACAATTCAAACCATGCAGTCACAATCACAAGTAACGAAGTTCAGATACAATCAAGAGCAATTACAACAAATATGGCAATAAGTAGTTAAAGAGAAATATTTACATAGGCAAACCAAAGACAATAAAGCACACCCATACAATGGAAAAAAGATGTAGTATGATGTATGCCTGTTCTACTAGCCATGAGCTTACTTGTTGGTTACAGTGTCAGAATCTGACACATTTGGTAGCTAACTCGGACATTGTCTCTCTATTGCGCATCCTCAAGAGAAAAAGTATATCTGAAGTTATCACAAGTCGATCTCACAGGGAGAGTGCCCTGTACACCGCGTGGGGTGAATACCCTGTACATATCTCGCATAGAGAGTGCCCTATCACACCTCATAGGGAGAATGCACTGTCACACCTCATAGGATGAGTGCCATGTACACCTCGAAGGTGAATACCCTATATATATCTCGCAAGGAGAGTGTCCTACCACACCTCACAACCAGAGAGAGTGTAGGTGGGATGAGACCATCGTTCCTACAGCGCACTAAATACGCAAGCGGGATGAACCTACGATCTTGCCTCGCAAGTGAGACGAACCCACGACCTTGCCTCGCAAGCTGGACAAACCTCCAACCTTGCCAAATTGATCATTCAAACCACAATCAATCAACATTAATGTCTTTAATCAATTTCATAATTTATTACACTCTTTGATCCCAATTCATTATCAATTTGCCAATTCCTTTAACACGTGAGCGTGATAACTCACCACTGGTAGGACGAAACCACCATCCCCACAACATTCTCAATATTCCTTTTCGCAATTCTCGAATAGAAAATTTAATTCAAATTTAATAAAATCAAATCACAGAGTTTATAAAGTCATAAAACAGATTTTTAGAGTTTATATGGGGCTACAGGGGTTTACAAATTGGTTGGATAGGTTAAACAGTTCAAAAATATTATTTTCGAAAAATCAGCACAGTTGTGCGTACGCACGATTTCAATTCGGGTTGCACATCATGCGTACGCACGATTTCAATTCTTTTTCACATTCATGTGTACGCATAGCATTTAGTTTTGCCAAAAATTTTGCAACTCTGCATAATTTAATTTTTCATCCCCTTTTTCAAATATCAATAACTTTTCCTAAAAAAATCCATTTTTCTTCACTCCTAAACCATTTTAAATATATTTTCACTAGTTGTAATTCAAGATAAATTTTATCAAATTCTGAACTCCGAGCGCCAAGTTATGGCCTATCAAAGTTTGTCAAAATATTTTTTTACCAAATTCACCCATTTGCCAATTCTTACCAAAACTCAATTCAATTCAGTTTCAAAACATTCCATAGCCATTTTTAAACATCAACTTTCCACAATTACCACTTCATATTCATTCCCTAGCCATTCAAAACCCCAAACTACCAAATGCAACCTATCAACTATCTAATCAACCCAATTACAATATAATCATTCTTTTTCCAACATTATCCCACCAATAGCCAATCCGACAATCAATTCATACCACCAATTCTCATTATTCCACAACAAATCACTCATGAGAAATACACCATTTACCATGACTTACCAAATAGGAGATACTTCACCCTATCATGACCTTAGGCTCAAACTTTCATATCAATAATCATAATAGGCAATTAAACTACATCATTGCAATTATGCACACATACATATATCCATTTCATAATTCAAGCTACCACTCAATTAATTAATCACCACAACAATCAAACATACCAATTCATGAGACTCACATAATCATCAAAAAATATATTTTTCATATTGATATCGATTTATAACGGTTCTCGGTAATAAAAATGATTTCAAGAAAAACCCTGCCTTGTTGATGGCAGTTTCCAACCCTTGAATTTCCTCTCCGATCGAAGCTACGCCTCAACCAATGGTACCGAGCCTCCACTAAGTGCACCACAATTAACCCAAGCATAAAAAATGCAATAAAACAAACTAAGCACCCAAGACACTCCATATCATCTAATTACACCAATTATCCAAACATTTATGCTAGAATTTTCACTCAAAATTGGAATAATCGAAGGAAAAGAGTTTTCTTACCTTGTACCATGTGTTCATGGGCCAAAACCCTGCTAGAACTCAAGGTTAAAATTCTCCTAATTTATAAGTCTTGGCTTTTGGGCCTTGGGCCCAATATGGACCCAATTTGTGATTTTTGGTTTTTTGGCTGTAGTTATCAGAATTGAACTGGTAATTAACCTGGTCAGGGTCAACCAGTAAGTCACTGATTCACCTAGTTGACCCGGTCATAATAAAATAGAAATATAAAATTATAAAAATAAAATTAAAATTAAAAGTTAAAACTTAAAATACATGTTTTTACAAATATATTAATAATAATCAAGTATCAGGTATCAAGTATCAAGTATCAAAATATAACACAATCAATATAGAATTAGTCACTAGTACAAAATACTTTATCAATTTAAATGAACAAAAGAGAGAGAAAAATATAACACAATCAATATATCAAATTTGGTATCCATGTGAATCCATGTTTAGAAAGATAAAAGTAAAAATAAAATTCTTTCAAGGTTTACTATATAATTATCTTTTGTTACATATAGTAATGAGAAACTTATTGGTAGAGTGGTAAGTGAGAGGGCGTTGCATTCATAATGTCCCATGTTCGAATCTTAGACATGCAGAGCTCCTTCGGTAGTTCGGTGGCACACGGGTGCATTGCGGACCCGCACGGGTCAATAGAAGTTTCAAGTACGAACCCGCCGATTTTCAACGTGTTTGGCCACCATTGACCGAATCAACTGCAAGTTCAGTCCAAATCACCAACTGAACCAGTCAGATCACTATTTTTCGGTCGAACCGGTCGGTACGGTCCAATTCTAATAACTATGCTTTTGGCCCTATTTTGGGCCAAAACTTTTAAGATAGTGCTCGAATCTATGTTCTGAATATTTTTTCTTGTTTTCATAAAACATTTTCCAAAATCTCAAAAACTCATATTTTTAATTTTTAAAAGTCCGGGATCTTACAAAGTCAACCCATACCATACCATAACTGGTGGAGCTTATTACAATTGAAGAATTAAAAAAGAAAAAGAATATAAGCAACTAAATTATTTTAACTCCCTCCAAAAACAAAAAAATACAAACCTACGATTGCATACATGACTTTTCCACCATCCTTGCATTTAAAGCACCAATCTTCGAGTTCTTTTAGTGGGAAGAGTTTTCTCTTCTTACCGCGCACTTTTGCTGTTATTAGGCATTCTCTCAACTGCGAATGTGATTGCAGCTTAGAACTCTGCTATGAGCTAAGTACCAATCACGCTTTTATTTTTCTCTTTTGTTGCATCAGCCTCGATAAATAAATATTAATTACTCTATTAGTATTTATACTTTCACTAAATTTACACTTTTTCATAGTTTTGTAACAAATCCATATATGGTTATTAAACTGTTGATAGACATTACAAAAGGTATTCGTAATTGAGATTAAAAATCTTGGGATCCTTACAGACAATAGGATTGAATAGCAAAAATCAGTCAAACAAGTTCAAATGTTCAAACTAAACTAGAAAGAGCAAGAGACTCACCCTCCCTTGTGTTCAGTTCTCGTTATGGAATACTTCCACAATGCTTTCTACAAGAAATTTCATGTATGTTGTTATTACCAAACCCTCTATCCTTGAAAAACACATCATGCTACTCCCATTCTGAGTATTACTGATTTTCATAATATTCTAAATTAAAAAAAAAAGAAAAATACATAATAGACATAGCTTAAAAACTAAGCTAACAAAGCCTAAAAAGTATATTTCTTTAAGAAGGAACAACACACACAACAAACTTGGTTTTATATGAAATTGGAGTCAATTGTATATTAAACTTCAAAAAGTAATAAAAATGTTTAGTTGCAGAACACATCCACATAACAAAAGGAGTAACAAAATAATGAAAACTATACCCAAAAAGGAAAAGAAAAGAAAAGACGGAATTGAACAACACAAATCAGTCAAACAAGCTCTAAATCAACACAAATTAAATGCAAACAATCAGAAGTTCAAAAGAACTAGAAAGAGCAAGAGACCCAGCTTCCTTTGAGTTTAGTTCTCATTATGGAATATTCTCCAATGCTTTCTACAAAATAGTGGAATTAGTCCTCATTCCTACACTACATTCATTATTTTGTTTATTTTTATGCCTAAAATACAAAATGCAGAATCACAATGAAGCAAAATGTAAAATCAATAAACTCTAACAAAGAAGGATACAAAATCATAAGCAAATTGCAATAATAAAAAAGTAAACATTGAACCCTAATAAAAAATAGAATAATAAAATTTCTAAGAAAAGTCTAAGGGGCCAGCAACTTTATTAAATTCTGGCCAGCATGTAACCAGCAAAGAAAAGTAAGCCATTGGATGAAATCTCACACTAATCTCAGACCATTAAAATCATCATTGATGGCTATTTGATGGCTACAAATCACAAAAGTTGTTGGCTCTCTAGCACTCCTCAATTTCTAAATTCAAAAGGCTCAACTCTCCCCCTAAAAAATGCATGAACTAAATAAAAAAATACTTCTTTATTCGGTGCTATTGGAGTACTATCTTGGTTCGCGATTGCCATCTCCAACTTGTCATCCTTTTCCATTCTTCAAAACTAAAAAGAGACCTCGTCGTTTTCATTGGGCCATTTCTGAAACCAACTAATGTTCAAGATTTGCACAGAAAAAAATAACAAAATGAGGCTCAAGTGTTGAATTACAAAATCAGGGGGGAGAGAGAGAGAGAGAGAGGAAGTGCTGAATAGAGCAAGAATGAGTTAAGGCAAATAGGCTAAGGCATGGAGCAGAGGAAGACGGCGGCGGAAAATTAAAGGCGAGTCACCAGCGAGCAGAGGAAGTACAAGGCTGAAGTATGCGACGGTGGCAACCCAGAGGCAAGCTAGCAGCGACAACTGAGTAGAGAGAGATTAAGGTATTTTGCTTTTAATGAATGCCGAGGGAGGCCTTGCGAGAGAGAGTGAGCATCGAGGGAGTGTTACAGGTTTAAGTGGAGACGGAAAGAGCACTGATGGAGGGAGCATCGACGAATGGGTTGCGAGAGAGGGTTGGAGGTAGCGCCGACACGATGAGCTCTGTGTTTCTCAGTGAAGAAGAGATCTGGATTTTGTTTTTCAGTGAAGAGGTTGAACGAGAGAAGAATGAATATAAAAAGGTTTTATTCAAGGACTTTGCTAGGTAGACAATGATTTTTGTGAACAATATAAACAATAGGCTCTAAAATTGGCCCAATAAAGTAAAAACACACTACACCCCTAAATTACCTACCTAAATCTTAATATTTGGATAACCATCTGCACACCTAATGAATTAAACATCCGATATATTTATTATTCACATTGTTAGTATTTTTATTGTCTACCTATATTTTTTTTTCAAAGGTACTCAGTGACCAAAAGAGCTAAAGAAATGAAAAATATAATTTTTTTTAAAAATTTTATTGTCACATTTTTTAAGATATCTAAATAATTAGAAAAAATAGACATGCTTTAAAAATGTGACCATAATAAAACAAACTATTTCACGCTTTGCTTTGAAAATGTACCTATTTTTTGTTATTGTCACCCTTTAATAAGTATGACATCTAAAATATGGCTAATTTTTTTTTAATTGTGATTCTCATGAAAATATAGCCATTAATCTTTTTAGGCCATACTTTTAAAGTATGGCAAGGAAAAAGCATAACGACAAACTTTTTTCCTGTAGTGAAAGGCATAAACTTGAATAAAGAGCAGAAGCTAGAAGACACAGGAGGCACACCGCACACGCATATCAATTTCTTTTGGCTGTTGCAATTTGGAAGGGCTCGCCTCTTTTTCTTTATTCTCTATTGTTTTCTTTTTTTTTTTTCTTTTAAATTTTAAGTTTACTCGTCATCATTTTCTTTGCCACCCACTTGAAATACAATATGATGAGATAGCATCAATAATCAATACTTACAAATATGTTACGTATATATTAAAACTAATCACTAAAATCAGTTATTAATATAAAAATATATTAAAATATAAATATATATTAAAAATAAATTAAATTATATATATTTATATATAAATATATTAATAACTGATTTTAATATATAAATAATATTTTTATTTTAAAAATAATATTATATATACTAAAAATATTATTTATATATTAAAATTAGTTAATATATAAATATATATATTATTTAATTATTTTTAATATATATTTTATATTTTAATATATATTTTATATTAATAATTAATTTTAATGTACACTTAATATGATTGCATATGTACATAAAAAGTCATTAGATATTATACGTATATAAAAAGTCCTCTACTATCAATTATCAGTATAAAAATACCTCTACCAACGCTAATATATAGTAACTTCTTAATGTACTTATTGGTGATGAATGAAAAATTTTAAGGACATTATATTTAAAAAAAAAACTAAAAAAGAAACATTAACTCTCGATTTGTATGTAAATTATCTTAGGATATCCTGATTTTGCATGCAATTCAAAAAAAAATGTATTTGAATAAATAAAGTTCAATTAATTAATTTTAGAATTTAAAAGTTTTATTTATTTTATTAAAAAAACCCTTTACAAGAAGGATGCTCATATAGTCATATTTGCTAAAAAAATGTTCATGAGAAGAATAAGCGGAAGTTGGTTCTCACAAAAGCACGTGTATGAAAATACAAGACGCAATAATATCTATGAGATAATAAAAAATTAGTTTAAATAATTTAAAATTATTTATTTAATATTTATTAATTATTATTAAAATAATTATATAATTATAAATATTATATATATAAATTATACATGTTAAATTAAATAAGATAATTAGCTATTGTAGATAAAATAGAAGTTCTCAGCGCAGCTCAGGTTAATTGGCACAGTTATGTTGTGTGAAGTGTGAACACTTGTGGGTTTTCTGTTTTTATCTTCTAATAAAAGAATTTTCAATCTTGCATAGAATAAAACAACAATCTAGTTTTGAACAAAAAGGCTACTAAACCAATTAAGTTATGTATCATCTTATGTTCATATTTTAATTAATGTCTTATCTAGAAGTTTAAGTTTGCTAGTTTAAGAATTTTCGTTGAAGAAAATAATATTATACTATTCTCCATTTTAAAATATGATCAAATCCATATACTAAATTTTTGGAATTACAAGTATTTTAAAAAAAATTATCAAAAGTATTCATGAAGTTTATAAATACTGACAAAAGTATTCATAAATTAAGAAAATTAATGATATACTATAGAAGGTGGATTCTGTACGACAAAAATATCCAAATCCTAATTTTTTATTAATTTTTTAATAAAATTTTTAAACTATTCCCACCCTTAATCTCAACTTCACCGCCACAAATCCCTCATTTTCTATTCATAGCTCCATCAGCCTTTCCCTGACCTTTCCCATCGCACTCAAATCCCTCCTTCTCATAGTCTTTCCCATCACACTCATAGCCTTCATTTTTTACTCCCACTCCATCGTATCCATACTCTTCCTCGGCTATCACCTTGGAGACCTCCAACTAGCCGCAGAGCATCACCCACCCGCTCACGCAAGCTTCCCTTGCTGGTACCCTCCTCCGCCTCACGTGGCCGGTGTCGTCGTCGCCACCTTCGCTGCCTCTAACCTTTTCATCCTTCTCTTTGGTCTCGGTGACAAAGCGAAAGCAATTGGAGGCCTCCTCGATGGCAACATCATTGTCAGACCGAAACAAGAGCTCCAGGATGCGGTTGAAGACGTATGGCAAGCGACGAAACTTCTTTCTGGCGGCGGCTGCGGTGCCAACACCGAATTGAATGGTGATGTTGCATTTTTGGAGACTGATGAGATGAATGTTTATGGTGAGAGCTCTGGATAGTAACGTAACAAAGAATTGTTACGCCAAGATTAATAACAGAATCAACCATTACCGATGAAGAATAAGAGAAAGAATAAAAAAGGAACAATTTTTAATTGTTTCGGATATTTTTTCCTTTTTTTTCTTAATTTGGGGCTTTCTTTGTGTGAAGGGGTGTGGTGAAGAAAATGGAAAAAAGCTCACCATCGTGGATTTTTCTACCAGGAACTAGTTGAGGTCCTCTACCACGACCACCACCATTGAATTCAGCCTTGTCTAGGAGTAGTTTCGGACTCCATGGCAAGGGTTTTAAAGGTGTAGGTTGGGTTATAGAGGGTTAAAAAAGTGAGTTGAGGTCGAGGCTGGGGGTAGTTTGAAAGTTTTATTAAAAAATCAACAAAAATTAGGATTTGGATACTTTTGTCATACGGAACCCATCTTTTATAGGTATAGCGTTAATTTCCTTAATTTATGAGTACTTTTATCAATGTTCGTAAACTTCATGGATACTTTTGGTAGTTTTTCCTATTTTAAAATAGTTTTTTCCCCTTTATTTTTGGACTCGGGACTAATGAGGGAAAAACGATTCCACACAAACTAACCGACAAGTATACCGGGTCGCATCAAGTAATAACTCACAGAAGTGAGGTCGATCCCACAGGGATTGATGGATCAAGTAATTTTAGTTGAGTGATAAATTTAGTTAAGCTGACAGTTGGTGAATTGAGTGAAGTTGGATCAAACAGAATGTAAATTGCAAGAATTGTAAATTGCTGAAAGTAAATTGGCAGAAACTTAAATGGCAAAAAACTTAAATTGCATGAAAAATAAATTGCAGGAAATGTAAAGGGCTTTGGGTGCAGGGAAATTAAAGAGAGCAGTAAATTCAGAGCAATTAAATGAGACTCAAAGTAATCAAATGAGAAATGACAGAAACGGAGATTCATCAAGGATTGGAGATATCAGAATCCATCATGAACCAAACGGGTCTCAACTTCTCTCTCAATCATATGAATAGATCTATGACGGATTGAAATTGATTGGATCCTAATTGGCAATCCAATCTCTCTAATCACAATAAATCTTGTCAATTCCTTGATCCAATTGTCATGAGAAGAGGTTAAGCATTTTTTCTCATCCATAAGCCACACAAACTCTCAAGATCTCAATTCCTCCTGAATGGTGTTGATCAAGAGAGTTGTGAGAAACAGAACTTCAGTTCTAATTTCCATGATTCCCCTTCTGAGGCTCACATGGAAATTTACAGATTCAAACCCCCTTTCGGAGTGAATGGATCTCAATCAAAACAGAAGTTATTTCTTAGCTATCTAGATGAATTGAGAAGAAGAAGATGTTCATTTAATCATGTGAATTAAAATAGAGCTCTTCCCCTTAATGAATTGGTGTTATGGATCATAGCTCAAAGAGCAAGTGCAGAGAAACTAAATTACAAGAAAGTAAATCAAACTGATAAACATGAACGGAAATGTAAAATTGCAAAAAGGAAATTGTAGCAGAGAAGTGTAGAAATTGAAATTTCATAAAACTAAACTAAATTCAATACAACTGAAATGTAGAAGTGCAGAAAAGCAAAAGAAATTCTAAGCTAAGCTCTCTACCAGAGCCTTCTACCCTAATCCTATTCCTACTGCTACTACCCAAGCCTCCTTTAATTCTGCTAGAGAGCCTCCTATTTATACTCTTCTTCTCTTCTTCAATTGAGTCTGTATTGCACTTGGATGTGGGCCTTGGACTTGATTGAAACAAGCTAGAGTGGGTCTTACTCATGTTGAAAAGGGATATTTGGCAATTCACATTTATGATCTGCATGGGTGCTCAATTGTATTGAGGCTGATGTCAACGTTGGTGATCAACGTTTGTAACACCCTAACCTTTAGCACGTCATGATCGTACCAAAAGTAAGGAGTTACTAACCTGTTCTCCTTATTTACTATTTAATTATTTTTGTTAAAAATAATTTTCTTAAAAACTACATCTTAATATAAAATAATAATTTGTAAATAGTTAATTATTTAATTTTTAAAAATCTGGGGTCTTACATCCTACCCCACTTATAAAAATTTTTGTCCTCGAAAATTGTTATAAAATAAAAGAGGTTCATATGACATACAAGTACCAGAGTGAAAGTACGATTATAAAGCTGAAGTTACAAGGCAAGATTGATACAAAAGATGACATGGTTTAAACGTGGGATGGTAAAACAAGGTGGCGAAAGATTATAAAACAGGCATGGGGCTAAAACGACACGCTTAACGTCCGCACATTGATCTCACCAATTCTAGAGTTTCAACTTCCCCAACATCAAACTCATCAAACACTTCGCAACCCAATACTGGTCACAAATATATCTTCCGCAAACTTCTCCATGGGACTCAGAACCCTAAAACATCCTATGACGTCGCACGCTTACAAGCTCTACCTTTCATGATCACGAAACTCATCATAAAGAGCTAACGCACCACTTGTTATGTATAACGGTCGCACGTGACATCAAAACAAATCTCAAGTCACTAAAAAGATACAAGACCTTAGAGAAAAAAAAAGCAACTCGGACAAGGTTCACAAAGATTTCAATGATTCACTTTGATGCATTAAACAAGTCCAAAATTACATCAAAGAATATACGAGTCAAGAAGAGGAGTTTAAATAACACAAAGCAAATATCTAAGAAATTTAAAAGGACATATGCAATTAGGATCAAATGAGAAAGCATATGAACAAGGAACAAGGTTGAAAAATAATTAGTTAACTTTTCAAGAAAGAAATCTCGAATAAGAAACTCTCGGCAAACCATGAAAGAATAGATACGTAACCGATTAGAATCAAGAAATTAACTCCTAACGTTCCCAAAACCCACGATTCATGTTACCTATTACTTCTATCTCATCTATGATAATCCATTAGTGTTTCCATATACATGAATCATTAGTATTAAGTTGGCCAGACCTAATACCATGAGAGATGCAACGGTCGACTAACAGCATTAATCAATAGACAATCATGCATTTGAAACTCAAACTCTTGTCAGTGGGACAAGTCCTACTGCATGACAGACTCTCAGAGTATGCAGTAAAGCATAGTCAGTCCATTTCCAAGGCTCTAACGGGAACGAACTGCTCTGATACCATAATGTAACACCCTAACCTTTAGCACGTCATGATCGTACCAAAAGTAAGGAGTTACTAACCTGTTCTCCTTATTTAATATTTAATTATTTTGTTGAAAATAATTTTCTTAAAAACTACATCTCAATATAAAATAATAATTTGTAAATAGTTAATTATTTAATTTTTAAAAATCTGGGGTCTTACAACGTTTGTCAGAAAACGTTGAGTCAAACGTTACCTTGAAAAGGATTTGAAAAGAATGAGTGTTACAGCCAACGTTTGACTCAACGTTGGTGCACCAACATTTTTCAATCAATGCATGCGCGTCGCCCACGCGTACGCGTCGATTCAGCGTTTTGCGCATATGTGTTACTCACGCGTTTGCTTGTCTGGCCAAAATTTGCATCCACGCGTACGCATGGCCTACGCGTACGCGTTGATGCAAGTTTTCCGAATCCAATTTTGGGCTTCTTGTCGCGGCCATTGGAGGCAACGTTTGAGGCAATGTTAGTCCTCCAACGTTCGTTCAGTCACGCGTACGCGTTGCCCAAAATTCTTTCAGCTCCAGAAATGAACATTTTCAAGGACGTCGGAGGTAACATTGGTCATGTTGAAAAGGGATATTTGGCAATTCACATTTATGATCTGCATGGGTGCTCAATTGTATTGAGGCTGATGTCAACGTTGGTGATCAACGTTTGTAACACCCTAACCTTTAGCACGTCATGATCGTACCAAAAGTAAGGAGTTACTAACCTGTTCTCCTTATTTACTATTTAATTATTTTTGTTAAAAATAATTTTCTTAAAAACTACATCTTAATATAAAATAATAATTTGTAAATAGTTAATTATTTAATTTTTAAAAATCTGGGGTCTTACATCCTACCCCACTTATAAAAATTTTTGTCCTCGAAAATTGTTATAAAATAAAAGAGGTTCATATGACATACAAGTACCAGAGTGAAAGTACGATTATAAAGCTGAAGTTACAAGGCAAGATTGATACAAAAGATGACATGGTTTAAACGTGGGATGGTAAAACAAGGTGGCGAAAGATTATAAAACAGGCATGGGGCTAAAACGACACGCTTAACGTCCGCACATTGATCTCACCAATTCTAGAGTTTCAACTTCCCCAACATCAAACTCATCAAACACTTCGCAACCCAATACTGGTCACAAATATATCTTCCGCAAACTTCTCCATGGGACTCAGAACCCTAAAACATCCTATGACGTCGCACGCTTACAAGCTCTACCTTTCATGATCACGAAACTCATCATAAAGAGCTAACGCACCACTTGTTATGTATAACGGTCGCACGTGACATCAAAACAAATCTCAAGTCACTAAAAAGATACAAGACCTTAGAGAAAAAAAAAGCAACTCGGACAAGGTTCACAAAGATTTCAATGATTCACTTTGATGCATTAAACAAGTCCAAAATTACATCAAAGAATATACGAGTCAAGAAGAGGAGTTTAAATAACACAAAGCAAATATCTAAGAAATTTAAAAGGACATATGCAATTAGGATCAAATGAGAAAGCATATGAACAAGGAACAAGGTTGAAAAATAATTAGTTAACTTTTCAAGAAAGAAATCTCGAATAAGAAACTCTCGGCAAACCATGAAAGAATAGATACGTAACCGATTAGAATCAAGAAATTAACTCCTAACGTTCCCAAAACCCACGATTCATGTTACCTATTACTTCTATCTCATCTATGATAATCCATTAGTGTTTCCATATACATGAATCATTAGTATTAAGTTGGCCAGACCTAATACCATGAGAGATGCAACGGTCGACTAACAGCATTAATCAATAGACAATCATGCATTTGAAACTCAAACTCTTGTCAGTGGGACAAGTCCTACTGCATGACAGACTCTCAGAGTATGCAGTAAAGCATAGTCAGTCCATTTCCAAGGCTCTAACGGGAACGAACTGCTCTGATACCATAATGTAACACCCTAACCTTTAGCACGTCATGATCGTACCAAAAGTAAGGAGTTACTAACCTGTTCTCCTTATTTAATATTTAATTATTTTGTTGAAAATAATTTTCTTAAAAACTACATCTCAATATAAAATAATAATTTGTAAATAGTTAATTATTTAATTTTTAAAAATCTGGGGTCTTACAACGTTTGTCAGAAAACGTTGAGTCAAACGTTACCTTGAAAAGGATTTGAAAAGAATGAGTGTTACAGCCAACGTTTGACTCAACGTTGGTGCACCAACATTTTTCAATCAATGCATGCGCGTCGCCCACGCGTACGCGTCGATTCAGCGTTTTGCGCATATGTGTTACTCACGCGTTTGCTTGTCTGGCCAAAATTTGCATCCACGCGTACGCATGGCCTACGCGTACGCGTTGATGCAAGTTTTCCGAATCCAATTTTGGGCTTCTTGTCGCGGCCATTGGAGGCAACGTTTGAGGCAATGTTAGTCCTCCAACGTTCGTTCAGTCACGCGTACGCGTTGCCCAAAATTCTTTCAGCTCCAGAAATGAACATTTTCAAGGACGTCGGAGGTAACATTGGTCATGTTGAAAAGGGATATTTGGCAATTCACATTTATGATCTGCATGGGTGCTCAATTGTATTGAGGCTGATGTCAACGTTGGTGATCAACGTTTGTAACACCCTAACCTTTAGCACGTCATGATCGTACCAAAAGTAAGGAGTTACTAACCTGTTCTCCTTATTTACTATTTAATTATTTTTGTTAAAAATAATTTTCTTAAAAACTACATCTTAATATAAAATAATAATTTGTAAATAGTTAATTATTTAATTTTTAAAAATCTGGGGTCTTACATCCTACCCCACTTATAAAAATTTTTGTCCTCGAAAATTGTTATAAAATAAAAGAGGTTCATATGACATACAAGTACCAGAGTGAAAGTACGATTATAAAGCTGAAGTTACAAGGCAAGATTGATACAAAAGATGACATGGTTTAAACGTGGGATGGTAAAACAAGGTGGCGAAAGATTATAAAACAGGCATGGGGCTAAAACGACACGCTTAACGTCCGCACATTGATCTCACCAATTCTAGAGTTTCAACTTCCCCAACATCAAACTCATCAAACACTTCGCAACCCAATACTGGTCACAAATATATCTTCCGCAAACTTCTCCATGGGACTCAGAACCCTAAAACATCCTATGACGTCGCACGCTTACAAGCTCTACCTTTCATGATCACGAAACTCATCATAAAGAGCTAACGCACCACTTGTTATGTATAACGGTCGCACGTGACATCAAAACAAATCTCAAGTCACTAAAAAGATACAAGACCTTAGAGAAAAAAAAAGCAACTCGGACAAGGTTCACAAAGATTTCAATGATTCACTTTGATGCATTAAACAAGTCCAAAATTACATCAAAGAATATACGAGTCAAGAAGAGGAGTTTAAATAACACAAAGCAAATATCTAAGAAATTTAAAAGGACATATGCAATTAGGATCAAATGAGAAAGCATATGAACAAGGAACAAGGTTGAAAAATAATTAGTTAACTTTTCAAGAAAGAAATCTCGAATAAGAAACTCTCGGCAAACCATGAAAGAATAGATACGTAACCGATTAGAATCAAGAAATTAACTCCTAACGTTCCCAAAACCCACGATTCATGTTACCTATTACTTCTATCTCATCTATGATAATCCATTAGTGTTTCCATATACATGAATCATTAGTATTAAGTTGGCCAGACCTAATACCATGAGAGATGCAACGGTCGACTAACAGCATTAATCAATAGACAATCATGCATTTGAAACTCAAACTCTTGTCAGTGGGACAAGTCCTACTGCATGACAGACTCTCAGAGTATGCAGTAAAGCATAGTCAGTCCATTTCCAAGGCTCTAACGGGAACGAACTGCTCTGATACCATAATGTAACACCCTAACCTTTAGCACGTCATGATCGTACCAAAAGTAAGGAGTTACTAACCTGTTCTCCTTATTTAATATTTAATTATTTTGTTGAAAATAATTTTCTTAAAAACTACATCTCAATATAAAATAATAATTTGTAAATAGTTAATTATTTAATTTTTAAAAATCTGGGGTCTTACAACGTTTGTCAGAAAACGTTGAGTCAAACGTTACCTTGAAAAGGATTTGAAAAGAATGAGTGTTACAGCCAACGTTTGACTCAACGTTGGTGCACCAACATTTTTCAATCAATGCATGCGCGTCGCCCACGCGTACGCGTCGATTCAGCGTTTTGCGCATATGTGTTACTCACGCGTTTGCTTGTCTGGCCAAAATTTGCATCCACGCGTACGCATGGCCTACGCGTACGCGTTGATGCAAGTTTTCCGAATCCAATTTTGGGCTTCTTGTCGCGGCCATTGGAGGCAACGTTTGAGGCAATGTTAGTCCTCCAACGTTCGTTCAGTCACGCGTACGCGTTGCCCAAAATTCTTTCAGCTCCAGAAATGAACATTTTCAAGGACGTCGGAGGTAACATTGGTCACCAACGTTCCCTCCAACGTTGGCACCCATGTTTTCTTGCTCCAGAGCGTTGCCTACAAAGTTGATGGGCCAGCGTTGGTTCCAACGTTGGCCTTACCCTTTCTCCTCCAACACTACTTGCTCTGCTTTTTCTTCTTCTTTCTTGCTTCTTTTCTTTCCTCTTTTTACCTATCATCAACCAAACAAACTCATTAAAGCTTTGGCATAATTATAAGATTTTGCATCATGCATAACATTAACTAAATCTTACAAAAATCTCATGAAAATGCATAAAATCAAAATGTTTGATTGAATCAAGACAAGCATGAATTTCTCATCCAAACACTTACTTATTGCCTAAGAATGCATGAAAACCAAGTAAAAACAAATGAAAAAGGCTTGTGAAACTAGCCTAAGATGACTTGTCATCAAGGACCTCAAACGACAAAAACTCATAAGTTTACAAGGATATCTAAGAATTTTGAACAAGGTCTTCTTCTTTTTTTCTTTTATTTGGAAAGTAAGATAATTAAATACTTCTAAGCACATACCAAAGAAAAATAAAAAAAATATACGACAGCAATAAACTAGGAATTACTAGCACAAACATAATTGATAACACTATACGAAAATCATCGAATACGATTAGATTTACCGACGGAATTATGAAAATAATATGTTCATAAATTTATTATTGACGAATTTACCATAAAAAATATGCCGACGGTAATATTCTCATCGGTAATTATTTACCGTTGGATTCCATAATCAAACAGTAATTACTGACAAATTTTGCGACGGATTCTGCGAAGAGTGTGACAAAAAAAGTAACTGGTTACCGGGTAATTTTGGCGCTAAAGTGTATGGTTTTGCGCTTAAGTACTGTCAAAATTTTTTCTCAGTGAATCCAACGATAAGTTCATTTTAATTATTTTTTAATTTTTTTTAACACAATTAGTAGTCAAATCTTAATTAATAAAAATAAAATAAGGATTTTATTAAATACAATCAGCTATATATACAATGTGAATATTAAGTGTACGTATAGAATAAAAAGTCAAATAAATAAGATACAGACAAATAAAGTAGAACAAAACCATAATCACTATGGATCCTGATAGTCGTTGTCGTCTTCATTCCTCTGGTCCTGCTAAGGCGGCAGTCTAGGCGGTGATGTTGGTTTCCCTCCAGTAACACTGCTGCCACCAGCAGTGCCACTGCCATAAGCGTGCATCTGCTCCTGGTACACTGCCATCTGTTGCTATATTCACTAAATCCACTCCAGCTCTTGTCTAAGCTCCAGTCTGAGAGAATCTGTGTTTGATACACATGCAAAGATCTCGTTCACTACCAAAAACATGGGAGTTACCAACGGGCAGGTACACACAAACGATAAACAGCGGCAAAGCTCAATGACTGTGGTAACCAATTGCAATGTATTGTATTTCTTTGGCCAAATTTTGCGGAGTTTTTCAATGTTCTTGTTTGTCCGTGACCAACTTGAGATGAGTTTTCTCATTCGCCACAGACCTAATGATCACCGCGACAAAACGGAATGATGTCCACTTCCAATTCCGCACTTAATTTGGTGTTTTCCTCTAACCTTTTCAAAATATTTTTATGCAGTTCATATTTTTCTCAAATTTAAACCATAACCTCAAATAAATATCAGGGTGCAGGTTTTTTTAAGATAGCTTGTTTCTTCTTCCTCTTTCCCAGTGCCTGAAAAATAATAAGGTATGTTAATTATCTAATTTTAGATGCGGTTTATGATTTACAATTTTCACACTTTCTGCTAAAGTTGTTAATTTTCACTTCTTGATTAAATAGTAATTTCTTAGTATGGTTATGTTGTTCATTAGTGGTATACAAATTAGATACGGATTATAATTTGCAATTTTACTCTTTCTTTCATTTTTACCATGCACATTTTTTCTGTCGATGTTCTTTTTCTGACCAAATACAATTTATTCTTTCCTATTTATTTATGGTGATTATGTTTGTATTTCTTACCCTTTTATTCTTTACTATTTATTTATGGTGGAGTTAAATTTTAATTCTATTTGAGATGCATACTTGAGAGTACAGATACAAGAGAATTCAATGCTACAATAATAATTATCCATGTTATATATGTTAAAATTATAAGAAGAGTACAAAAGAGTATAAAAAGAAACAAATTTTATAAACTACTTATCTACTAAAAGTTACTTTTTATATCAGTTATATTTTTCATATATATGATGGATTATTATTGTAGCATTGAATTCTCTTTCAATAGTTTGGTGATGATTGTTGTGACTCTTGTGTCTGTATTCTTGAGTATGCATCTCAAATAGAATCAAAATTTAACTCCACCATAAATAAATAATAAAGAATAAAAGGGTAAGAAATACAAATAACAAAGAACATGCAAAATTTATTTTATTTCGATGACGCACTGATAAAAAATAAAATACATGTATATAATTAACTTACAGATGGAGTATAAGTTGATTTAAAATTAAATTTTACGCTAAATTAAAAATGATAGCCACTATATTAAACAAAATTCAAATTAACATCTATAATAAGATAAATGAAATTTTTAGCACCAAACTTAAAAGAAATTTTTATTTATTATTCCAAAGTAAAGTTTCTTTCTCCTAAAATAACCTCAGTTATATATAACTTAGAAAAAAGTACTTTTTTTGTTTCTAAAACTCAATTTCAAAACCTATCGATTAAAACGTGAAATAAAGATTTAAAAGCACAACTTAATTCAAATAACTGAAAAGTAAATTTAGATGTGATTTTTTAAATATTTATCTTTTAGGTACTAATTCTCTAGAATTTATCTTTTAGGTACCAATGCTATAATCTTATCTTTTTTAATTTGTAAGTAAAATTAGACAAAATTTAATTTTAAAATATGTAATTATCTTATATTTATTATTTACAGAAAAAGTACAATAATTATAAATATCAATTCAATTTTCCTAAAAATATATGCACTAATATTTTTTTATAAATACACAAAGAAACTAAACTCATAATTTTATTTAATTTAAGAATTTGCGCCAAAAGACCAAGCTTAATTCAAATAACGTCTTTAATCTGCACCAAAACCCTAAACTTTAATCAAAACTCCCCCCTTTTATTTTTCAATTTCAGATCTCATTCGAACTCTTACTCCCCGGCCCTAATCCGCCCCTGCATGTAGCCGTCTCCTCGGGCTCAGACCTCGCACCCCCTCCAGCCTTTGATCTCGCACCTCTGGCAACATCTACGCTCGTGATACGCGCGCACAGGTCACAACTCTCACTCGCTGGCACTGCTTTACCTCCTGCCTATGGCCGCCTCCTCCGATCTCAGACCTCGCACCTCCGGCAGCCTCCGACCTCGCACTTCAGGCGACCTTCACAGTCGTGCTTCGTGCTCACAAGTCGCAGCTCTTACTCGGTCACACTGCTCAACGTCGTTGTCGTCAACAACATCAACCTCTCCAAGTTTTTTTTCCAAATTTTATCCTTTGTAAATTTTTATTTTATTTGGTATGTCTCCATTTCAGAAAAAAAGAAGGATTATATGAGTATTTAAAAATGGGCATGTGTCTGTTTTATTTGGTTTGATGTTGTAAGGAATTATCCTTCTATTGCCTACCTCATATAAAGCATCAATTGCAAGTCCAAGTTCGGCACAAGATTAGCAGCAACCTAGCACTTGAATCCCTAATACAATAATTTTCTCTCTAACATGATGCATTTTATGTGTGACGTTTTGATCAAATAGATTGATATCACTAACACATAATGGAATCTTAGTCCTCATTACTACATTGACGAGTATTTTTTCCATGTTGGGCTTTTCAATTTACTTATATAAAATGAATGCTAATCCAAAAAGGGTATAAAATTTACTGCTAATAAACTAGTTATTGTGAAAGTGGATATAGTTGTTCATATTTTCAGAAATTTGTATTTACTACAAAAATTACCTTTCATCCCTCAAATTATTGATTTAAGCTTTGGTTTTATTATATATTGTTGTTATCTTCTCTTGCATGATCACAGCAAACTACTCAAACTTTGACTAGGAGGACCTTAAATAATTTATCATTTCTGGGACACAAATTGTAATTTTCAGTAGCACTTACATAGTTAACTTTATTCACATTGTTCATAAGATAGGCATTATCTTGCGGCATTCCTCATGGATCATATATTCTTGAATCTAGTTATATGATTTGGTACTCTTGATGTTCATGTTTGGGTTTAAAACTTAAGAGATTACAGAAGGTCGGAGGAACATTATGCAACCGAATCAAATATATATTTACCAGTTTCTAAGCAGGAAATCATTGATTTAGTATGGTTGGACATGAGTGATTTCTTTCAATTATTAATGATGAAACTTTGGAAATATTCTGAATCTGAATTTAAGTTTGACTTGTTAAATATGCTCTATGATTGACTTACTGAATATGCTGTATTGGTATTATGCTTAGTCATATTTAATTTAGTTAAATGTAGAATCATTTATGAAACTCTTTTTATGTTGTTTGACTTATCGTGTTTCAATTATATGAACTATTTTATCTCACTATTTTATTTGACTTTTTTTTCTCTGGATTCTTTTTACGCTGTCTATGACTTTGTGTCGCAGCCATTTAGTATACTATGAAGCATAAACGTAATATTTCCGGACAATCAATCCTTGAAGAGCTACGAAGACAAAATGAAGACATAAACTTGAGTTCGGAAGATGGTTTGGAACAAATAAGTCTCAATGATGATGGGGATGAATTTTTAGAGACGGAGATGTTAAATCAAAGTGGTGTTGATCTACCAGAACCTACTGCATCTAAGAATAAAAGAGATGAGAATGAGCCACTGCTTGTGAAGATCAAAGGTAGGTTTATTCAAACTCTAACTTCTCTTTTCGAGCAACTAGGAAATAGTATTGATGTCAAATTTTGTTATCCGAATGCTCCTATAAAATAAAATATATATGTTACATCTTTTTAGTATCTTTTTAAGCAAATTAAGAGGCGTTGTCATCTCGGAGTCCGGAACTAATTTCAGCTGAAATGGTTACCTAATCCTTAATGTTGTTGTTTATGTCTTTATCTATATCTTGAGCAGCGGTGTCTTTTAACATTAAATGATAGATTGTTCTTTTTAGTTTTCATTTTCATTTTTTGGTTTAGCTTTACCGAAATAACAATATGTGACTAAATCTAGTTACTTTATTTTCCAGTCCACTATCCTGAAATCATGTGCTCCTTTAATTTGCTCCAATTAGTTCTCCTTTATTTTGCTCCTTTATTTTTTTAATATCTATGCTTTTTATTTTTTATTGAATATTTATTATGGATATCTAGTAACATTTATTTACTAGTTTTTTGTTCTTGAAAATCATAGAAACAATGTTTGTAAAATGCCAAAAATCGTGAGAAACTTATAGTTTTACATGCTGGTGGAAGTAAAAGCTACGCTAGAAGAGCAACTCAGATGGTATTGTTTTTTTTATTATTGAGCCTAGTACTGTTATACTATTTCTATAAAATTAGCAGTTTTAATTAAATTATGATTACCTTTAATATTCTATTTATTGTATTAGGAAAAAAAATTGGGAAGGCCTGTATGTCGAAGCGAGGTTATTGTATCAAGTCTGTTAAAAAAAGATGAGAGTTATGTAAGCGAGGAAGGACAACGATTAGCTGTGAGTGTCTGAATTTTTTATATGGCTGTATATTTTTTTATATGCCTTAATTATGTCAATACTCTACTCCAATGCGATGTGCATTTGTTTGTAGGAAAAAATAGCAGAGCGTGCTGCCATTGAAGATCAAGAGCGTGCTGCCACTGAAGGTATTCATTCAAAAGTCTTGACTCATCCAGATGATGTAATTGGAAAAGCTTGTGGTCCTGAGAATGGTAAGCAAGTACGTGGTTTTAGTAATGCTGCATGTCCCAGCGATTTTGGTAAGTCAAAGCGCATCTTTGGAGGGGCAATATGCAAAGGTTTAGCAGTGCATCACAACAGCATGTTGCAGATTTAGATAGACAACTTCAAGAAGCTAAAGATCAAATGCCAACTCTCCACAGATTTCTACAACATAAGTATGGTGATGAAATACCTACCTTCTCTGATTCTGTGCCACTCATTCAGTCGGATTGATGCACCTCATGTCATGTTTATTTCAATCTTAATTTATATCTATTTTACACTGTTATTAGAGATACTTTTATTTTTTGTTGTATATAATCATAGAACTTGGTTTTTGTTATTTCTTTACTATATATATGAACAATGCATATACTTTACCATTATTACATAGTTTGCTATTTTTTTTTGTTTCAATAGTTATTAGCATTGCTTTGATGGTTTTTATTATCATACAATATTTTTAACATGTTAGCATATATATAAAAATAAATATATGCAATAACAATTTTAAAAAATACTCAATTGGTAATTATGGCTGAGAGTTTTTTTTAATTAATAAAAAAATTTAGCTATGAATTTATGTGTTGGTAAATAGCCCATTAATATTTTCCACGGAAAAAGCATGAAAAAAAAATCCGGCCTACCAAATATTTTTTGTACATGTTTTCTTTTTTTGCCACAGAAAAAACTATGGCTAAATAACCCAACAATGTTTAGCCAAAGAAAAAATGTGGCAAAAAAGCCAGCCTGCCGCTATTAGCTACAGAAAAAAGTGTGGCAAAATTATACTTGTTAGTTACATTATTGTCATTTAGACACGGTTTAGAGTGTGGGAAATAATATAAAAACTGTGGCTATTCAAATGCCTCCACGGGTCACAAAAATGTGGCTAACAGGTCGAAAACCATGGCTAACGAACTGAAAAAGCATCGCCCTTGTCAACCACGGATATGTATTTGTTGTTAACGTTTAATCGTCATGGATTTTTTTGGCTTTAGCCACGATTTTTTTCGTGGCTAATCACCGTGTTTATGGTAGTGGTTGTACCTCTCTGCAGTCTGTTGCACCTATTGAGCCTGTTGGTGAAGGCTTTGAGTGAGATTTTGCACCTGCTCCCTCTTATCAACGCTATCCATGGGATCGGCAGTACTGGTGACAGAAGCGGACGAATCCCTCAATGTAGAGGTGCAGATGTTGATGACGAAGAATGACTTCATCCTGTAGACGCGGTTTTTGTACGGCTCAGATGCGGTATCGCGCCAAACTACATCAGGATCGATGACTGAAGCAACGGAGTTATTGTCGTCCTCCTCACTGTGCTGAGATTGCTAGGCTGCGGCCTCCAATCTCTACGTGTAGGACTCCTGTGTAACACATGTTATCATTAAGATGACAATTAATTGAAAATGAATACATGTTAAACTATATATCACAGGACGTTTACTCACATAATAATCTGTAGACCACTGATAACTAAATCTCTCCTTATTATCCTTCAATGTGTAAGTATACTTGAAGGTCTCTGCAATTATCACATCGCGATCCAACGACTTAGACTACACATATTGAAACAATAAGTTAAACTAAGTAATAATTAAATCACTGACTTAGACTACACATATTCATAAAAGTCACTGACTCGTCGGTAGACTTCAATGACCTAGCTGATGCCCTGTTGACCCTGTTTGTGGCTCGACGACGCCTAGGTGAGGGGGTCATGCCTTTCACGTACGTCCTCAAACATCTGCTAAAGCCACCGAGTCATGCAATGGTTGAAGATCTTCTTGATTATGGCATCGCGAATCTTCTCCAATGTAAATTTCTCTTGCACAAAGAAACATTTACCACATGTTAATATTAATAAAATACGTAATTAAACAAATAATAATAATAGAAAGTAACTCAAGTTAGAATATGCACAAATTTTAATGTCCACTTATGAAACCAGTTCTCTTTGGTCTCAGCAAGAATCTTTTTGTAACTCAGCTAAGACTGATCGCACATCAACTTAATCATGTTCATACACTTCTATGTACACGCATTGTTATCCGGTGCAAATCTATCAATGAAAAAGTTAAGATTAGTGAATATAAATTTGGTTTAAGGACTTCAAAGTAAATTTTATTTGAAACTATTTATCATAGTACTCACGCGATCAAACCACGGTACCAAGGATCTAGTTGGAATCCGGTGGAGGATTCCAGTACTGCGGCATCCATTATGTCGCATACCATTCCTTCTTAGTAAACCTCACAGCAATGATGATTCATCTCATAATGCATCCTTAAGTATTGTTCCTGTTGCGAGTGATTTTAGAGAAAAAAAATGTAGAACTACAGTTGATACCTGTTTCAAATGTTCGTGATATGAAGAGTTCAAATATTATTTAGAAGTTATTAGTTTATATTTTTAGAATGTTCAATTTAATTTGATGTATTTTAATTTTGTTTATTTAGTTACTAAATTGAGCTTTATATTTATGGGCTTTACATTTTTTTCTATTTTAACCAAATAAAAGGTTATACATACTTCCTTAGCTATTGTAGTTGCAGTATTCAGTGATTAGGGGTTTGAAAATTCCCTTTTGATTTTGTAAGGAAACCAAGATGTGGACAAATGAGATTGAATGAGTCTATCTCTTGTTACATCAGGGAATTGGGTAGAAGGTTGAGGAGTTCTTTCAATTCAATTCCCAAACTATGACGTGGACAAGTTATGTTGAGGAATCCCTTTCTTGTTGCGTCAAGAAATTGGATAGAAAGTAGAATGATTCTCTTTGTATTCAATTTCAACCTATCTTTTTTATTTCTCTTTCAATTTTAATGTATCTTTTTATTCAGTTTGAATTCTTATCTTTTTTTTTATATTAGATCTCAGGAATTAGGTTAATCTATATTAATCTATGTCTATTCTTCTTGTATCCAAAAAAAAATCCAGTGTCTCTCATGTCCTTCTTTACGTTCTTGTCTTTTTTTGTTTGTATTTCATTATTATCTTATCGTTCTTGTTGATTTTATATTTTAAAAAAAAGCATACCGTGCCAAAAAAAAAGAGAAAATACAAAAAAAAATTATCTTCTTTGTATTTGTCTCTTTTCATATACTATTTTTTCAACTAAAAGATTTGAGGACAAACCTTTTTTGAAGAAGAAGAGAATAATACGTGCTTCAAATGTTCATGATATGAAAACTTCAAATATTATTTAGAAGTTATTAGTTTATATTTTTAGAATGTTCAATTTAATTTGATGTATTTTAATTTTGTTTATTTAGTTACTAAATTGGGCTTTATGTTTGTGGGCTTTAGGATTTTCTTTGTTTTAACCTAATAAGAGGTTATAAATACCTGTTTAGCTATTGTAATCATAGTATTCAGTGATTAGAGGTTTGAATACCCTTTTTTGGTTTCGTGATAAAACCATGATGTGGACAAGTGAGGTTGAGTGAGTCCCTCTCTTGTTGCATCGGAGAATTGGATAGAAGGTTGAGGAGTCCCTTGATTCAATTTTCCAACTATAGCGTGGACAAGTTAGGTTGAGGAATCCCTTTCTTACTACATCAAGAAATTGGATAGAAAGTAGAGTAGTGATTCTATTCAATTGCAACCTATCTTTTTTATATCTATTTCAATTTTAATATATCTTTTTATTCAATTTGAATTCTTATCTTTTTTGTTATCTTTTTTATTTGCTTTTTATCATCGAATTGGAGCCTAAATAACCAAGAATTTTTTAATTTAAATTAAATAAATACAAAATTTACAAAAGTTATATAAAATACAGCATAATTACGTAAAAACACAATGTGTCACATCTCGATTACTGAGGAGTTTCAAAAAAAAATAGATCTATGATACTCAAACCCTTATCTGTATTACAAGAACTAAATGGGTACTGAGTACCTGAGATACGTGCAAAATTCGTAAAGGATCTCAGTATCCGAGATATGCACAAAGTTTTCAATTGGCGTTTCAGTCACCGAGATGTATGTATAATTGAATTGATGCTATGTTTATTAGATTTTTATTTTTTCATTTCATCCAATTTAATTAAAATCATTTTGAATTTTAAAATTATAAAAATATTTAATTTAAAATTTATATGATTATAACTTAAATTTTAATAATTTAATTTAATTTAATAACAACAAATATACTTGTATTGTTGAACTAGTTATTTATGAGTACTACAAAATTAATTTTTTTAAAAATGGCTTTATTTGTTTAATTTGTTCTTGTAGTTGTGAAAGTATATCCATTAAAATCGAAAGTTTCTGCAGGAAAATCTGAGACTTGGCAGAGTTGGAGAACAGAGAAGAAAAATAAAACTTGTGGGTTTTTAGATTCTGATGGTATTTATATATTTATAAATAAAATTTAAATTAATTTTAAACTAAGCTCTGTGCCTACTGTGGTAAAATTGGACATCTCATTGACACTTGCTACCGCAAGCATCGGATGCTTCCACATCTCAAGAAACAAAACCAAATCAATAATCTCACTGCTGAAAATGATGATTGCAGTAAACCAATAAGCTTGTATGAGAATAAAGGGGAATCTTCACATGTGAAGTTTACTCCAGAGAAAAAAGATGCACTATTGGCTCTTTTGCAGCATCATAGAACCAAAGTCAATCATAATATGAATCAAGTTACTCCAGTCAATGGCCCCACTCCTTCTAGTAAGCATCACTATGTTGTCATGTCAATTTGTTCACAGCACAATGACTCCTGGGACATCGACATTGGAGCCACCATACATGTAACATATAACTTAGATTCATTTGATTTGTACTATAAAATCAAACCAGTAAAAGTTAGGTTACCAAACAATAAAATCATCATTGCATCTATTGCGGATCATGTCATTTTCTCAAAATCTTTATACCTTACAAAATTGTCTGATACATTCCATCTTTTGCATACAGTTTAATTTCTATTTCATAACTCATTGCATCACTTGACTGCCAATTTGTTTTCAACAAATTTGGTTGTGAGATACAAGGCCTTCCAACATGGAAGATGATTGGAGCAGCTGATTACTCTAATGGCTTGTATACACTGAACACCAGCACCATCATACATAATACACTTCAATGTAGCTCACATGACACCATGATGCACAATACTGAACTGTGGCACCTCAGATTGGGCCATGTTCCTTTCAATAAATTGCAACTCTACATGATTTGTTTCCTTTAATTTCTAGTTCAAATTTTAATAAAACCGTGGCTGCAAAATTGTATGATTCTTGTCAATTTGCCAAACAAAAGAGACTCTCTTTTTCTACTAGTTATAGCAAATCTGATGCAGTGTTTGACATTGTACACATTAATATCTAGGGTCCTTTAAATGTTCTTTCTACTGATGGTAATAAGTATTTTCTCACTATAGTAGATGACTACCGTAGATACACTTGGATATTTTTTATGAAATTAAAATCTGAGGTAGAAAGACTAATTAAAAACTTTGTAACCCTCATTGAAAATCAATTTCACAAGATTATAGAGTGCATTCAGTCTGACAACAGGAAGGATTTCTCAATGCATGACTTTTATGCAACCAAAGGCATATTGCATCAAATGTCATGCGTGGCAACTCCACAACAGAATAGAATAGTAGAAACGCAAGCACTAACACATACTGCAAGTAGCTCGATCCATTCTATTCCACTATGTTGTCCCTAATTGCTATTGGGACTTAATCATCACCCATGCTATCCATTTGATCAATAGATTTCCAAGTTCCATCCTAGAAAACAAAACACCTTTTGAAATGATTTTTAACACCAAACTATATTTTAAACATTTAAAAGTTTTCAGTTGCCTCACTTATATCTCAACACTTGTAGCTGGTAAGATGAAACTTGATAAACAGGTTAAGAAGTGTGTTTTCGGGATATAAGGAAGGGACCAAAGGTTACATTGTTTTAGATATATAAAGCAAACAATTGTTTGTGTCAAGAGACATCGTGTTTTTTTAGTAAAGTCTGTCCTTCATTGAGGCAATGCCTCCCGCACCTCCTATATCTCACACAATATGTGCTAAGCCCATTGACCCATTTCTATACACTGAGGCTTATGATACCATACCACAACATCATGATAACCACAATTCACCCAACATTTCATCACAATTGCCTCTTATTTCACAAAATTCACGTCATCAGATCACTCACACACCATTGAGGACTCACACCAAGGCTCTCATACAACCTCCTACATCAACTCCACTAAGAAGGTCCTCAAGGATCCACAAACCACCACACCACCTAGCTAATTTTCAGTGCATGCAAACTTCTAAACTTCCTATTGCACAATCATCATCATCCTTGCATTCTCTTTCACATTGCATATTGTAACAACCCGGTTTTCGAGTAAGCGAGATCTTTTCAGATGGCATGGATTTCTTCGGAAGACCAAAAAAGGGAACACCTCTGTTGTATCATCAAGCATCTCAATCCTCATTGTCATTATGTCATCTTTAAGCTAGAACCTCTGTTGAGATAAGTTTGACAACACAGTCACAAAGAATCTAGTTTTTGAGCCGTATCGGTTAGGAGTTTTGATTCTGATTTTCGTAAATAGTCTCAGTTTGAAGAACCGGACTCGATTCATGAGAGAAGAGATATAATAGTATAATATTAACATTATATTAGTATTAGAAGCTTCTTGAATGATATTATAAGGTTACCTTGTCTGTTTTAGTTAAAAACAGGAAATCGATTTAACCGGGTTCACAGTTTACTGGTGCAGCTTAGCACCAGCACTCTTTAATGACTTTAGCAATGCTAATGCCTCATCATACATGTTCTATTCTCATAATAAATATATTACTAGTATCATTCATGCCAGTAGTTCAGAAAAGAATTTTTAGAGATATTTTTACAAGTGTTCCAATACATCTAGTTTCAGTAGTTATACACCTGAGATATTTTAATATTATTTTAACCCACCTCCAAGCCAACCAGTCACAACTCACCTTACACCCCCAAGACCTCAAAGGCTGTCTCATTTCTTCACTTTGGCCGACAATTACAAGAGAGAAAAAGAGAGAAAAGTTCTTAGTTCCAAATCTTCAAAGCTTGATTTCTTCTGAACTAAAACTCAAATTAAAACTCCGATTTCACCAAAATGATCCTCTCTTCTTCCTCTACATAACCATGTAACTTATCAAGGCTGGAAATAAGGTTATATGGCTGTCCCTTTCCCCTTTGAATTCGGTTTTCAAGGAAAACCATGCAAAACATGTATTTTCTTAATGTTCTTCCTTATATCTCTTGCTTAGCTTGACTTGTGAGCCAAGAATCTTCAATTCCCAGAACGTTTAAGGTGATGACTCCCTTCCTAACATGTTGATTAAGGTTTGGTCAGTTGAATTTTTATGGATTCAAAGTTGTTCTTGATGTGTTTTAGGAGGAAAAAGTGCCAAAAGAACACCTAAAAGCATAACCGGATTTGAGGTAGCAAATCAAGGTAGGGTTTGGTAAAATTAATCTTGATTAATTGTGTTTGAGTTGTGTGATTATGATATGGTTTGGTTATGCTTGAAATTGATTTTTTATATGAGTAATTCTCGTTGAAAATTTGATGAAAATTTGATGAAATTTGATGAAATTCAAGCTATGAATTTGTGTTCTTGAGTGCAGCTGGAAATTAAAACCCTAGGCCCTAAATTGGGGTTCATTTTGTGTTAAAATAATGTGGAAAAGATGGGGTTTTAGTGGCTAGGAATTTATTATGAATTATGGTAAAAATCGGTTGTTGAAAAGACTGAAAAATGGATGAAAACAGAGAAAGAATCCGAAGAATTTATGAAGAACATGAAGAACACTTTGAGTGTGATGAAGAACATTGAAGAACAGGTTTTAGATCTTTAAAACGGCAAGGAAGTAAAATTTTTGGTGTTTGGGGAGTTATTTGGTAATTTCTAAAAGTTAGGGTGGTTAAAGTATAAATATTAAAAGTTATGGGTGGTAAAAAGTGAATTTAAAAGGTTAAAAGTTAAAGAGGGATAATTTTTGAAAATTTAATGATAAAATAATAAATTAAAATAAAATAATGTGAAAAAGGCAGTTTTCTGTAAAAACTTTAGAAAGACAACTTTAAGCGCAGAATCTCATAATTACCTTCATAAAACACTTAGGGAGTGGTAATAACATATTAGTGAGGCAAAGATAAAGGAGAGATAACAAATTAAAGAAGAGATAAAAATTAAAGAAAAAGCCTGTAAAGTTTTAGTGACAGAAAACAACAGAGACTAGTGAACGAACTAGGAGTTCTTGAGTTGCGCCTAGGGTTAGGTATTATATGAAAAGTTAAACTATTTCAGTATAGACTTAATGAACCTATACTTGGGACAGGCTAACTATTCATACCAAAATTTACATAAGCTATAAATACATATGTTGAACAGAAAAACCAGAGCAGAACAAAGAGACAAAGAGAAAAAAAATAATAAAAGCAGAGTAAAGAGACAAAGAGAAAGGGGTAATATAATAAAGAGAATAGAGGAAAAGAGTATAAAAATAAAGAGTTAAGCCTTGTGGAATGATATTCTGTTGTATATTCATCTGCTGCTTTTCTGTTGGCCCTAGAGGTCCTATAGGCCCAAGTTCACCTACAGTGAGTTGTTGTTCCTGTAGGCCAAAGTTCACCTACAGTGAATATCAATTGTGTATCTCAGGGTGTTGCTCCTGTAGGCCGAAGTTCACCTACAGAGAGTTGTGATTCCTGTAAGCCAAAGTTCACTTACAGGGGCGCCATTTCTGTAAGCCGAAGTTCATTGCAGAGGTGCCATTTCTGTAGGCCGAAGTTCACCTACAGAAAGTTGTTGTGTTGTGTTTAGACTATTCATGTAAGTCAAAGTTCACTTACAGGAGTGCTATTTCTGTAGGCCGAAGTTCACCTACAGAAAGTTGTTGTGTTGTGTTTAGACTATTCCTGTAAGGCGAAGTTCACTTACAGAAGTGATATTTCTGTAGGCCGAAGTTCACCTACAGAGAATAAGCAATATCTAGGACTAGTTCCTAGGTAATGTCGGGTTGCAGGGTGTAAACCGACACGTGAGTTCATGACCTGCATAGGACAGACATGCATCATACTTAGTTGTGCATTTCCTCTGTTATGATTGTTGTATGAATGAATGCTTTCCCTATTTGTATTTTATACTCTGTGTCTGTGTTTTATTTTCTTGTATTTTTCTGTTTGTGTTCTGTTTTCTATTTTCTTTATTTTCTCAGTTTATCTATACCTTCTGTTAATTGTTTCTTTGTATTCTACTGAGTAACACAAAGTTAATGAACTTAACTAATAACCCTGACTCTACTAAGAACTCCCCAGTTCTTACCCCTTCTCCCTCCCTTCCCCCATCAGATAGAAGTAAGAGTACCCTTCCGTAGTTCATTGATGATCGTTCCACAAAGAGGATTTCGCTCTAGGTAGTCTTCTGAGTCTAGAGTGAACTCTGTTATCTGATTATATGTATATAATGTGAGACCAGCCAACGTCTGCACCCCGTTTGTAAGCGAACTTTAACTAAATCCTATGTACGAGACTCCTGTGATGTGGCTACTTGACGAGATACCATAGAGATGTCATATGGCAAAGTCTAATCGTGTAGAGGAGTAGTAGATGATGTTCTGCCTTTTGATGACGTTCCACCTGACTTGAGTTTTGAAGACTTAGAACGTACTTTCCCTCGCTTTAGTAGTTTAGAGGAACTAGGTGAGTATAGAGTCTAGGCTAGCCTGGGCGCCAGCTTAGGGACTACTTGAACAGGTCAGAGCTTGGGATGTTGTATTTATATATATGTATATAATTATTACCTAGCTATATCTAGGGGTGTTCTAACTAAAAGTCTATACTCTAATAAAGGCTGGATCACGGAATGTTATCAACTGCTTGAGATATATTTATGCGTGGTTGTTTATAACTGTTTCATCTGTTATTATTTGTGAACTGATTATGAATGATTCTGTTTATTAATCCAAACATTTTCAAAAAAAAGTACCTCAAAAAATAACTATGCTTTTAACAACGAATCAGGCTCATATAATAAATAATAGATAACAATTAGGAAGACAAGTTGGTAGGACTCAGTTTCTAGTATGATCATGACGTACCAGAAATTGGTTCGTTACACGTATCATATCATAAACTCTCATTCACCCACAAAGCATTGTCATTGGCTATTTCAAATGCATCTGAACCTTCATGTTATGAGAAAATTATAACTCAAAGATGCTAGGAAGAAGCCATTATTGTAGAATTAAATGCTCTGAAGTTAAACCAGATATGGGACCTCATCCGTCTTCCTCATGGAAAGTCTACAATTGGTAATATATGGATTTTTAAACTAAAATTAACGCCTGATGGATCCGTTGAACGCCATAAGTCCCGGTTGGTTGCAAAAGGTTACATCCAATGTAACATCCCAAATTTTTTGAATCATGTCATTATTCAATAACTAATTAATTAAAATAATAATGATTTAAAATTTAAATTAAAAATAAAAAATAGGAAATAATGCATTTGAAAAACTAACATATCTAGGTTAAAATTCAAATATATGAAAGCACTAGTGGTAGCTAGTAAATCTCTAACCGACAATAAACAATCTTTTAAGATATAGTCATAATTAATTCTATATTTTGTTGGATTTGAATGATATTTAGATACATGAAAAGATAAGAAAACTAGCTTTATTCCTTAAGTTCAGTACAAAATTAAAATTCAAATTAAATTAGGTAGATAAATCAATTACAAGTCCATTGTAAAAAATCGCACTCTTATCAGCCAGCCTGATACACTAATAGTATTTCAAAAAAATCTCAAGTTGTGGTTATCCTATTGACTTCGTTTAAGATTCATTTTAAAGCTAACTCAATTATCTATAAATTTATGTCTAATAGTAATTTCCAAATTCTCAACGTCAAAAACTTAATATGGCTTGCAAAGTGACAATTCAGATTGGAGATTTCACATAAACGCGAATTAGATTCTCCTAACACAATCTGTACATACCTAAAAGCTATTTGAGTCCTTCCTTTCCCATTCTATTTCCTTTTTTCTATACAAAATATTCTAGCCAAAGTATTCACAAAGTCCACTCATATATTGTTCAAGAAGATATCCTTTCGAATTATGTGAACTACGGAATATGGAAATTCTTTCTATCCAATCAAGAATTAATACCTACATCAAAATATACACAAAGACTAGTCATGGAACAAGTTTCTCTTCACTAAAAAATCGCATCTATTTGCATCAGAATACATATGGGAACTTCACTCGAGGTAGGGGTTTTATGCTAATTTTTATTTGTCATATCTTAAATATTTTTTGATATAGATGTTAGCATTGCATGTCATGATATAATGTCTCTTTTCTTCATACGCATTATGCATTATAATAACAATCTTGTGTGCATTAAAGAACTGAGGAAATGATTATTTGGTAAGGGAAGGTGACCTCCAAAGACAAGATAATCGAGATGATCCTTCGGTAAGGGAAGGTGATCGAATCGAGATGATACTTCAGTAAGGAAAGGTGATCGGAAAAATTTTGGGAACCTTCAGTAAGGGAAGGAGACTCTCATCAATTTTATAATAATATATCTTGGTTGTCATAACTTTTCTCTTGTGTATGTCTAAATAACCTTGATTGTAAATTGAACTGAGGGAATGATCCTTCGGTAAGGGAAGATGACCCCCAAAGACAAGATATCGATATGATCCTTCGGAAAGAGAAGGTGGTCAGCAAAACGTTTGGAATAAGAACCTTCGGTTAGGGAAGGGAACTCCTACATTTTATACCGGTTTGAGCTTAATACCTTCCATAAAAGCTACGAGAAAAAGTAATGAAAAGTACAATGAAAAGTGTGATCATGTATGTTCTTCTTTTATCCTTTTTTAATTTATGATTATATTTATTATTTCATTCAAGAAGATCCTTCTTTTATCCAAAGTTCCTTTTTATTTGATGGATGATATTGTTTAATATCTTTATTTTATTTAGATCTATTCTATTTGACTTATTTATGCCAATGTTAGTATTCTTCTCTTATTTATTATTTATTTTGCCTTGCTTTACGACCTATGAAAACATCAAATCAAGATTTATGAGTTTACATTCAGTATGTTCTAATGCTATAGCCAATTTGTATGTGTCACACATGTCATAACATAAGTAAATAAGAAGCAACTAAAAATCAAAAATCACATCACTTCGACTAACAAAGACTTTTAGAAATAATAATTGAACAACATTGTATCATCACTGTTTTTATTTTAAAACTTGGAGTGGTTGTGGATGGATACAATGACACCATATAGATAAACTATTGAGAAACTTTTATTTCTCACTCTTCTCTCTCTGTACCATCTTCAGAAATGACGCAGTACAAAGCAATACACTGCTCGATTAGGTGAAAAGACAAGTACACTATTAGGAGCAAGATATCAAGGATGCAGATACAAAACAGTAAGCGCTTACCTGAATTCATATAAAGGAGGAAGAGTAGACGATGGTTTTAGTCAAAGTTACTCAAATTAAGAGAATTAGGATTTTCTGTGCGGCTTGTTTTATTTTTATTGAGTAATTGCATTGTAACTATGATGTTTCTTTTTATGATTATTTGGTATGAGTAAAAGTTGTCATTGTTGTGCCTTCATAGTTTAGCATGCCCGTTTTTCATATTAGAATTTCCAGATCCACTTATGTTTTTCAACTGGTAACTATTCTAATAAAAATTAGTTATTCAATATTTTTATATATATAAATTCTTTTATATAAAGATTTCATATTATTTTAAAAATTTTGCAAGGTTTCAAATATCAACAACTAATATAATCCAAATAAGGCTTAACCCAGTTTAGAAGCATTAGGGTGTTACATTTTGGCATCAGAGCAATTTGATTCCATAGAGCCATATTCTATGCTTGCAAGATTAATTTATTATCATTTAGTTATAATTAGTGTCATACAATGAAATCTTTTCTGTTTGATAAAATTAGATTAGAAATATGTGATCATCTAATAGTAAAAGTTATGGTACTCCTAAATGTTTTGTTTGAGGCTTATTGCCGTAATTATTTGATCAAAATGTGCATGTGTCAATTTTAAAGTATAGATCATCTAGAAACACTCTACTCTTAGTTAAAGATATAGCCAAATACACATGAGATGTTTTTTTTTTTAAAAGAGTTAGGAAATTATGTTTTTGTTGCTTTATATGCTTGGCATGCATTATGTTTATTTTCTTATTTTCATGTTGTATGATGCCCTTGTTTTGTTATCATAATTATTGTTTTATGCATTATTCCTTCTTTCCTTCTTTTATACGTATACATTTATGTTAATCATCCAGGTTCTTTCCTATGCAAAACCCATCATTGTTAAGTCTTTATAGTTGAAAGTACATGCACGTTCTTATGCTTTTTTGTATAAATGCTATTTTTATAATTATTAGTACTACCTTGCAAGTCATTTAAGTCAAGAATACATGCATTTTTATAAACTCTATGTGATTATTTAGTATGTCACATTATCATGAAATTCTATTAAACATGTGATATTACACAATTTTTTATGTATGCCATTTATGTTACTATTATAACTCTTTGATCAGAGGTAACGAGAAAATATGAAGCAATTGACTTGCATGTTAAAGAAAACTAATTACCTTTAACTTCTCTAAACTCTACTTATCATGTTTTTGCTTAATTTGATTTGACATTAGCTTCCTTAATTAGCTTTTTTTTCTTCCTCTTTGGTGTTTGAATAAAAAAAGGAATGAGATTATCTATCATGTGAATATATCTTATATAATTATAGTAGACTTGAATGTTTAATTCACATTTGGTATACTTAGTTAGCTCATGACGAAGATAGAACTGTTTTGTAGCTTTACTTATTTTGCCTGAATATATGGCTTAATTGAACTTAATTATGTTAGAACTATCATATATCCCTGTAGAAAAAAATAGATTAAACCTACTAGGACAAGACGAGGTTGATTAGTATGTTCTTAGTAGATACGAATTTTGAGGACAAAATTCTTTTTTAAGAGGGTGAGAATGTAACATCCCAACTTTTTGAATCAAGTCATTATTCAATAACTAATTAATTAATTAAAATAGTAAAGATTTAAAATTTAAATTCAAAATAAAAAAATTAGAAAATGATGCATTTGAAAAACTAACATATCTAGTTTAAAATTCAAATATATGAAAGCACTAGTGGTAGTAAATCTCTAACCGACAATAAACAAACTTTTAAGATATAGTCATAATTAATTCTATATTTATTTGATTTAACTAATATTTAATTACATGAAAAGATAAGAAAACTATATTTATTCCTTATGTTCAATATAAAATCAAGTTCAAATTAAATTAGGTGATAAATCTGTTACAAGTCCATTGTAGAAAATTGCGCTCTTATCAGCCAACTTAATATACTAACAGTATTTCAGAAATATCTCAAGTTTTGGTTATTCGATTGACTTCGTTTAATATTCGTTTTAAATTTAACTCAATTATCTATAAATTTGTGTCTAATAGTTATTTCTAAATTCCAAATGTAAAAAAACTTTATATGGCTTGCAAAGTGACAATTCAGATTGGAAATTTCACATAAACACGAATTAGATTCTCTTAACACAATCTGTACATACCTAAGAGCTATTTGAGTCCTTCCTTTCGCATTCTATTTCCTTTTTTCTATACAAAATATTCTAGCCAAATTATTCACAAAGTCTACTCATATATTGTTTAAGAATATATCCTTTTGAATTATGCGAACTACGGAATATGAAAATTCTTTTTGTCCAATCAAGGATTCATACCTAAATCAAAATATACACAAAGACTAGTCATGGAATAAGTTTTTCTTCACTAAAAAATCGCGTCTATTTGCATCGGAATACATATGGGAACTTCACTCGAGGTAGGGGATTTTATGCTAATTTTTATATGTCATATCTTAAATGTTTTTGGATATAGATGTTAGCATTGCATGTCATGATATAATGTCTCTTTTCTTCATACGCATTATGCATTATAATAACAATCTTATGTGCATTAAAGAACTGAGGGAATGATCATTTGGTAAGGGAAGGTGACCCCCAAAGACAAGATAATCGAGATGATCCTTCGGTAAGGGAAGATGATCGAATTGAGATGATCCTTCGATAAGGGAAGGTGATTGGAAAACTTTTGGAAACCTTCGGTAAGGAAAGGGGACTCCCATCAATTTTATAATAATATATCTTGGTTGCCATAACTTCTTTCTTGTGTATGTCTAAATAACCTTGATTGTAAATTGAACGGAGAGAATGATCCTTCGCTAAGGGAAGGTAACCCCCAAAGACAAGATATCGATATGATCATTCGGCAAGGAAACGTGATCGATCGAGATGATCCTTCAGTAAGGGAATGTGATCGCCAAAACGTTTGAGATAAGAACCTTCGGTAAGGGAATGGGACTCCCACTTTTTTTACCGGTTTGAACTCAATACATTCCATAAAAGCTACGAGAAAAAGTAATGAAACGTACAATGAAAAGTGTGATTATGATTGTTCTTCTTTTATCCTTTTTTAATTTATGATTATGTTTATTATTTCATTCAAAAAGATCCTTCTTATATCTAAAGTTCCTTTTTATTTGCTGGGTGATATTGTTTAAGATTTTTATTTTATTTAGATCTATTCTCTTTGACTTATTTATGCCAATGTTAGTATTCTTCTCTTATTTATTATTTATTTTGCCTTGCTTTACGACCTATGAAAACATCAAATAAAGATTTATGAGTTTGCATTCAGTATGTTCTAATGCTATAGGCATTTTGTATGTGTCACACATGTCATAACATAAGTAAATAAGAAGCATCTAAAAATCACACAACTCCGACTAACAAAGATTTTAGAAATAGTAATTGAATAACATTGCATCATCACTATTTTTATTTTAAAACTCGGAGTGGCTGAGGATGGATACGATGACACCATATAGATAAAATATTGAGAAACTTTTGTTTCTCACACATCTCTCTCCGTACCATCTTCAAAAATGACGCAGTACAAAACAATACACTGCTCTAGTGAGGTGAAAAGACAAGTATACTATTAGGAGCAAGATATCAAGGATGTAAATACGAAACATTAAGAGCATACCCGAATTCATATTAAAGAGGAAGAATAGGCGATGGTTTTAGTCATAGTTACACAAATTAAGATAATTAGAATTTTCTGTGTCTTGTTTTATTTTTATTGTGTGATTGTAATTATAACCATGATGTTTCTTTTTATGATTATTTGGCATGAGTAAAGCTTTTCATTGTTTGCTTTCATAGTTTAGTACGCCTGTTTTTCATGTTAGTATTTCCAGGTTCACTTATATTTTTCAACTAGTAACTATTCTAATAAAAATTAGTTATTCAATATTTATATATATATATATATATATAAATTATTTTATATAAAGATTTCATATTATTTTAAAAATTTTGCAAGATTTTGAATATCAACAACCAATATAATCCAAATAAGGCTTAACCCACTTTAGAAGCATTAGGGTGTTATATTTTGGTATCAGAACAATTTGATTCCATATGGCCATATTCTATGCTTGCAAGATTAATTTATTATCATTTAGTTATAATTAGTGTCATACAATGAAATATTTTCTATGTGGTGAAATTAGATTAGAAATATGTGATCATCTAATAGTAAAAGTTATGATACTCCTGAATGTTTTGTTTGAGGCTTATTGCCATAATTATTTGATCAAAATGTGCACGTGTTAATTTCAAAATATAGATCATCTGGAAACACTCTACCCATAGTTAAAGATATAACCAAATACACGAGATTTTTTTAAAAAAAGTTAGGAAATTATGTTTTTGTTGCTTTATATGCTTGGCTTGCGTTACGTTCATTTTCTTATTTTCATGTTGTATGATGCCCTTATTCTGTTATCATGATTATTATTTTTGCATTATTCCTTTTTTCCTTTTTTTTATACGTATACATTTATGTTAATCATCCAAGATCTTTCCTATGCAAAACCCATCATTGTTAAGTTTTGTAATCGAAAGTACATGCACGTTGTTATGCTTTTTTTTTTGTATAAATGCTACTTTTATAATTATTACTACTACCTTGCAAGCCATTTAAGTCAAGAGTACATGCATTTTTATAAACTCTATGTGATTATTTAGTTTGTTGCATTATCATGAAATTCTCTTAAACATGTGATATTACACAATTTTTTTTGTGTATGCCATTTACGTTACGATTACTAACTCTTTGATCAGAGGTAACGGGAAAATGTAAAGCAATTGACTTGCATGTTAAAAAAAACTAATTACCTTAAATCTCTGAAATCTGCTTATCATGTTTTTGCTTAACTTGATTTGACATTAGCTTACTTAATTAGCTTTTCTTTTCTTCCTCTTTGGTGTTTGAATAAAAAAAATGAATAATATTATCTATCATGTGAATCTATCTTATCTAATTATATTAGACTTGAATGTTTAATTCACATTTGGTGTACTCAGTTAGCTCATGATGAGAATAGAATTGTTTGTAGCTTTACTTATTTTGCTAGAATGTATGGATTGATTGAACTTACTTATGCTTGGACTATCATATAACCCTGTAAAAAAAAGTAGATAAAACCTACTAGGACAAGATGAGGTTGATTAGTATGTTCTTAGTAAATATGAATTTTGAGGACAAAATTCTTTTTTAAGGGGGTGAGAATGTAACATCCCAACTTTTTGAATCAAGTCATTATTCAATAACTAATTAATTAATTAAAATAGTAAAAGATTTAAAATTTAAATTCAAAATAAAAAAATTAGAAAATGATGCATTTGAAAAACTAACATATCTCGGTTAAAATACAAATATATGAAAGCACTAATGGTAGTAAATCTCTAACCGACAATAAACAACATTTTAAGATATAATCGTAATTAATTCTATATTTATTGGATTTGAATGTTATTTAGTTACATGAAAAGACAAGAAAAATATCTTTATTCCTTAAGTTCAGTATAAAATCAAGTTCAAATTAAATTAGATAGATAAATCTGTTACAACTACATTGTAGAAAATCGCGCTCTTATCAGCCAACTTGATATACTAACAGTATTTCAAAAATATCTCAAGTTTTGGTTATTCGATTGACTTCGTTTAATATTCGTTTTAAATTTAACTCAATTATCTATAAATTTGTGTCTAATAGTTATTTCCAAATTCCAAACGTAGAAAACTTTATATAGCTTGCAAAGTGATAATTCAGATTGGAGATTTCACATAAACGTGAATTAGATTCTCCTAACACAATCTGTACATACCTAAGAGCTATTTGAGTCCTTCCTTTCGCATTCTATTCCCTTTTTTCTATACAAAATATTCTAGCCAAATTATTCACAAAGTCTACTCATATATTGTTTAAGAATATATCCTTTTGAATTATGGGAACTACGGAATATGAGAATTCTTTTTGTCCAGTCAAGGATTCATACCTAAATCAAAATATACACAAAGACTAGTCATGGAACAAGTTTCTCTTCACTAAAAAATTGCGTCTATTTGCATCGGAATACATATGGGAACTTCACTCGAGGTAGGGGGTTTTATGCTAATTTTTATATGTCATATCTTAAATATTTTTTTATATAGATGTTAGCATTGCATGTTATGATATAATGTCTCTTTTCTTCATACGCATTATGCATTATAATAACAATCTTATGTGCATTAAAGAACTGAGGGGATGATCATTTGGTAAGGAAAGGTGACCCCCAAAGACAAGATAATCGAGATGATCCTTCGGTAAGGGAAGATGATCGAATTGAGATGATACTTCGGTAAGAAAAGGTGATTGGCAAACTTTTGGAAACCTTCGGTAAGGGAAGAGGACTCCCATCAATTTTATAATAATATATCTTGGTTGCCATAACTTCTTTCTTGTGTATGTCTAAATAATCTTGATTGTAAATTCAATGGAGAGAATGAGCCTTCTCTAAGGGAAGGTAACCCCCAAAGATAAGATATCGATATGATCATTTGGTAAGGAAAGGTGATCGATCGAGATGATCCTTCAGTAAGGGAATGTGATCACCAAAATGTTTGGGATAAGAACCTTCGTTAAGGGAAGGGGACTCCCACTTTTTTTACCGGTTTGAACTCAATAACTTCCATAAAAGCTACGAGAAAATGTAATAAAAAGTACAATGAAAAGTGTGATCATGATTGTTCTTCTTTTATCCTTTTTTAATTTATGACTATGTTTATTATTTCATTCAAAAAGATCCTTCTTATATCCAAAGTTCCTTTTTATTTATTGGATGATATTGTGTAAGATTTTTCTTTTATTTAGATCTATTCTCTTTGACTTATTTATGCCAATGATAGTATTCTTCTCTTATTTATTATTTATTTTGCCTTGCTTTACGACCTATGAAAACATCAAATAAAGATTTATGAGTTTGCATTCAGTATGTTCTAATGCTATAGGCATTTTGTATGTGTCACACATGTCATAACATAAGTAAATAAGAAACATCTAAAAATCACACCACTCCGACTAACAAAGATTTTAGAAATAGTAATTGAACAACATTGCATCATTACTGTTTTTATTTTAAAACTCAAAGTTGCTGAGAATGGATACGATGACACTATATAGATAAAATATTGAGAAACTTTGGTTTCTCACACCTCTCTCTCCGTACCATCTTCAGAAATGACGCAGTACAAAGCAATACACTGCTCGACTGAGGTGAAAAGTCAAGTGCACCATTAGGAGCAAGATATCAAGGATGTAGATACAAAACATTAAGCGTTTACCGGAATTCATATTAAGGAGGAAGAATAGGCGATGGTTTTAGTCATAGTTACACAAATTAAGAGAATTAGGATTTTCTGTGTGTCTTGTTTTATTTTTATTGTGTGATTGTAATTATAACTATGATATTTCTTTTTATGATTATTTAGTATGAGTAAAGCTTGTCATTGTTTGCCTTCATAGTTTAGTACGCCCATTTTTCATGTTAGTATTTTCAGATCCACTTATATTTTTCAACTAGAAACTATTCTAATAAAAATTAGTTATTCAATATTTTTGTATATATAAATTATTTTATATAAAGATTTCATATTATTTTTAAAAAATTTGCAAGATTTTGAATATCAACAACCAATATAATCCAAATAAGGCTTAACCCAGTTTAGAAGCATTAGGGTATTATATTTTGGTATCAGAGCAATTTAATTCCATAGGGCCATATTCTATGCTTGCAAGATTAATTTATTATCATTTAGTTATAATTAGTGTCATACAATGAAATCTTTTCTATGTAATGAAATTAGATTAGAAATATGTGATCATCTAATAGTAAAAGTTATGGTACTCCTGAATGTTTTGTTTGAGACTTATTGCCGTAATTATTTGATCAAAATATGCATGTGTTAATTTCAAAAGATAGATCATCTAGGAACACTCTACTCAGAGTTAAAGATATAGTCAAATACACATGAGATATTTTTTAAAAAAAAAGAGAGTTAGGAAATTATGTTTTTGTTGCTTTATATGCTTTACATGTGTTATGTTTATTTTCTTATTTTCATGTTGTATGATGCCGTTGTTCTATTATCATGATTATTGTTTTATGCATTATTCCTTCTTTCCTTCTTTTATACGTATACATTTATGTTAATCATCCAAGTTCTTTCCTATGCAAAACCCATCATTGTTAAGTCTTTGTAATCGAAAGTACATGCACTTTTTAGGTTTTTTTTTTGTATAAATGCTATTTTTTGTATATACATTTATGTTTGCCTTCATAGTTTAGTACGCCCATTTTTCATGTTAGTATTTTCAGATCCACTTATATTTTTCAACTAGAAACTATTCTAATAAAAATTAGTTATTCAATATTTTTGTATATATAAATTATTTTATATAAAGATTTCATATTATTTTAAAAAATTTGCAAGATTTTGAATATCAACAACCAATATAATCCAAATAAGGCTTAACCCAGTTTAGAAGCATTAGGGTATTATATTTTGGTATCAGAGCAATTTAATTTCATAGGGCCATATTCTATGCTTGCAAGATTAATTTATTATCATTTAGTTATAATTAGTGTCATACAATGAAATCTTTTCTATGTAATGAAATTAGATTAGAAATATGTGATCATCTAATAGTAAAAGTTATGGTACTCCTGAATGTTTTGTTTCAGACTTATTGTCGTAATTATTTGATCAAAATATGCATGTGTTAATTTCAAAAGATAGATCATCTAGGAACACTCTACTCAGAGTTAAAGATATAGTCAAATACACATGAGATATTTTTTTAAAAAAAAAAGAGAGTTAGGAAATTATGTTTTTGTTGCTTTATATGCTTTACATGTGTTATGTTTATTTTCTTATTTTCATGTTGTATGATGCCGTTGTTCTGTTATCATGATTATTGTTTTATGCATTATTCCTTCTTTCCTTCTTTTATACGTATACATTTATGTTAATCATCCAAGTTCTTTCATATGCAAAACCCATCATTGTTAAGTCTTTGTAATCAAAAGTACATGCACGTTTTTAGACTTTTTTTTGTATAAATGCTATTTTTATAATTATTACTACTACCTTGCAAGCCATTAAGTCAAGAGTATATATATTTTTATAAACTCTATGTGATTATTTAGTATGTCTCATTATCATGAAATTCTCTTAAACATGTGATATTACACGATTTTTTTTATGTATGCCATTTATATTACTATTACTAACTCTTTGATCAGAGAGAAGGAGAAAATGAAAAGCAATTGACTTGCATGTTAAAAAAAACTAATTACCTTTAACTTCTCCGAACTCAGCTTATCATGTTTTTGCTTAACTTGATTTGACATTAGCTTCCTTAATTAGCTTTTTTTTCTTCCTTTTTGGTGTTTGAATAAAAAAAATGAATGATATTATCTATCATGCGAATCTATCTTATATAATTATATTAGACTTGAATGTTTAATTCACATTTGGTGTACTTAGTTAGCTCATGATGAGGATACAACTGTTTGTAGCTTTAGTTATTTTGCTTGAATGTATGGATTGATTGAACTTACTTATGTTAGGACTATCATATATCCCTGTAGAAAAAAAGTAGATAAAACGTACTAGAACAAGATGAGGTTGATTAGTATGTTCTTAGTAGATACGAATTTTGAGGACAAAATTCTTTTTTAAGGGGGTGAGAATGTAACATCCCAACTTTTTGAATCAAGTCATTATTCAATAACTAATTAATTAATTAAAATAGTAAATATTCAAAATTTAAATTCAAAATAAAAAATTAGAAAATGATGCATTTGAAAAACTAACATATCTAGGTTAAAATTCAAATATATGAAAGTACTAGTAGTAGTAATTCTCTAACTGACAATAAACATCCTTTTAAGATATAGTCATAATTAATTCTATATTTATTGGATTTGAATGATATTTAGTTACATGAAAAGATAAGAAAACTATCTTTATTCCTTAAGTTCAATACAAAATCAAGTTCAAATTAAATTAGGTAGATAAATCTGTTACAAGTCCATTGTAGAAAATCGCCCTCTTATCAGCCAGCATGATATACTAACAGTATTTCAGAAATATCTCAAGTTGTGGTTTTTCGATTGACTTCATTTAATATTCGTTTTAAATTTAACTCAGTTATCTAGAAATTTGTGTCTAATAGTTATTTCCAAATTCCAGAGGTAGAAAACTTTATATGGCTTGCAAAGTGACAACTCATATTGGAGATTTTACATAAACGCGAATTAGATTCTCATAACACAATCTGTATATACCAAAGAGCTATTTGAGTCCTTACTTTCGCATTCTATTCCCTTTTTTCTATACACAATATTCTAGCCAAAGTATTTACAAAGTCTACTCATATATTGTTTAAGAAGATATCCTTTCAAATTATGCGAACTACGGAATATGAAAATTCTTTCTGTCCAGTCAAAGATTCATACCTACATCGAAATATACACAAAGACTAGTCACGGAACAAGTTTCTCTTCACTAAAAAATCGCGTCTATTTGCATCGGAATACATATGGAAACTTCACTCGAGGTAGGGGGTTTTATGCTAATTTTTATATGTCATATCTTAAATGTTTTTGGATATAGATGTTACCATTGCATGTCATGATATAATGTCTATTTTCTTCATACGTATTATGCATTATAATAATAATCTTATGTCCATTAAAGAACTGAGGGAATGATCATTTGGTAAGGGAATGTGACCCCCAAAGACAAGATAATCAAGATGATCCTTCGGTAAGGGAAGATGATCGAATTGAGATGATCCTTCGGTAAGGGAAGGTGATCGAAAAACTTTTGGAAACCTTCTTCGGTAAGGGAAGGGGACTCCCATCAATTTTATAATAATATATCTTGGTTGCCATAACTTCCTTCTATTGTATGTCTAAATAACCTTGATTGTAAATTGAACGGAGGGAATGATCCTTCGGTAATGGAAGGTAACCCCCAAAGACAATATATCGATATGATCATTCGGTAAGGGAAGGTGATCGATCGAGATGATCTTTCAGTAAGGGAAAGTGGTCGCCAAAACGTTTAGATAAGAACCTTCGGTAAGGGAAGGGGACTCCCACTTTTTTTACCGGTTTGAACTCAATACCTTACATAAAAAGTTACGAGAAAAAGTAATGAAAAGTATAATGAAAAATGTGATCATGATTGTTCTTCTTTTATCCTTTTTTAATTTATGATTGTGTTTATTATTTTATTCAAAAAGATCCTTCTTTTATCCAAAGTTCCTTTTTATTTGCTGGATGATATTGTTTAAGATCTTTATTTTATTTAGATATATTCTATTTGACTTATTTATGTCAATGTTAGTATTCTTCTCTTATTTATTATTTATTTTGCCTTCCCTTACGACCTATGAAAACATCAAATCAATATTTATGAGTTTGCATTTAGTATGTTCTAATGCTATAGGCATTTTGTATGTGTCACACATGTCATAACATAAGTAAATAAGAAGCATCTAAAAATCACACCACTCCGATTAACAAAGACTTTTAGAAATTTTAATTGAACAACATTGCATCATCACTGTTTTTGTTTTAAAACTCGGAGTGACTGAGGATGGATACGATAACACCATATAGATAAAATATTGAGAAACTTTTGTTTCTCAAACCTCTCTCTCCGTACCATCTATAGAAATGACGCAGTACAAAGCAATACATCTGCTCGATTGAGGTGAAAAGACAAGTGCACTATTAGGAGCAAGATATCAAGGATGTAGATACGAAACATTAAGCACTTACCCGAATTCATATTAAGGAGGAAGAATAGGCGATGGTTTTAGTCATAGTTACACAAATGAAGAGAATTAGGATTTTCTGTGTGTCTTGATTTATTTTTATTGTGTGATTGTAATTGTAACTATGATGTTTCTTTTTATGATTATTTGGTATGAGTAAAACTTGTCATTATTTGCCTTCATAATTTAGCACGGCCGTTTTTCATGTTAGTATTTCCAGATCCACTTATATTTTTCAACTAGTAACTATTCTAATTAAAACTAGTTATTCAATATTTTTATATATAAAATTATTTTATATAAATATTTCATATTATTTTAAAAATTTTGCAAGGTTTTGAATATCAACAACCAATATAATCCAAATAAGGCTTAACCCAGTTTAAAATCATTAGGGTGTTACATCTAAATTTCTGGTTTTGATTTTTTTTTTTTTTTGACACATATAATCCCGTTGCAAAGATGGCAACCCTTCGGACTCTCGTGGCAATTTCAGTAGCTAAAATTTGGTATTTGAACAACTCAATATCAATATGGCATTTTTACATGGCGATCTCGATTAGGAGATCTATATGCGACCCCCTAAAGGCCTTCATCTTCCAAGACCAGACCTTGTCTGCAAACTCAGAAAGTCTCTCTATGGCTTAAAACAAGCCAGCAAGCAATGGAACATGAAACTGACTTCAATGTTAGTTAGTTTGGGGTACAAGCAATCCATCAATGATTACTCTCTTTTCACTAAACATCCTGCCAAGTCTTTTACTATTGCTTTGGTTTATGTGGATGATTTAATATTGATAGGGGATGACCAAGATGAAATTAGGAAAACCAAGATGGCTCTAGACAAAGCATTCAACATCAAGGACATAGGTGATCTCAAATATTTCTTAGGCTTGGAAATAGTCAGGAACAGCAAAGGTATCTCTGTTTGTCAAAGAAAATATGTCACTGATTTGTTGAAGGACTATGGCTTGAGTGATGCCCAACCGATTAGCACTCCATGGAGTATACATCAAAACTATCCAGATTAGCTGCACCTCCGTATAACTATATTTTGGCATATCACGGATTGGTTAGGAGATTGGTGTATTTGACCACGACAAGGCCGGACATTTGTTATGCAGTTGGCAAGTTAAGTCAGTGTTTGGACTGCCCCACAACAGCCCACTATCAAGTAGCGATTTGTGTATTGAAATACCTCAATAATGCCCCCACTACTGGCCTTCTATTCCCTATCTCTTCCAACCTCTATCTGAAAGGCTTCACTAATGCTGATTGGGCATCTTGTCCAGATACCAGGAGGTTAATTTCTGGGTATTTTTTTTAGGTGATGCTTTGGTCTCTTGGAAAAGTAAAAAGCAACCTACTGTAGCGAGGTCATCCTCCAAAGCCGAGTATAGAGCCATGGCAGCTGGTGTGTGTAAGGTTCAATGGCTGTCTTATTTTTTCACGATCTTAATATTCCTATTACCTAGCCTATTCCCTTTTATTGTAATAACCAGTCTACCTTTTATATTGCTGCGAATCCCATGTTTTATGAGAGGACTAAACACATTGAAGTAGATTGTTAGGTGGTGCGAGAAAAAGTTGTGTCTGGGTTAGTTAGATTGTTAACTATCTCAAACAAAAATCAAACAGTGAATATTTCCACCAAGACCTTAGCACCTGGTCCTTTTCAGAACTGTTTTCACAAGCTAAGCCTATTCGATTGCATGCTCCTTCATTGAGGGGAACGGTACCAGTGATTTTGTTACTTGGTGATTGACAACTTCCTTTACTGCAAGTTAGTGATATGGAATTCTCCATTTTCCCAATTTGAGAGGGAATGTTAATTAGTTAGATGGTGTCATAGTTAGACTGTAGTTTTTACTCCAAGTCGATATTATGACAGTATGCATAACTATCAACTTAAGGGGGAGTGTTAGTTGGATAGTTAGCTTGCTAATTATAGAGTTGGATAGTTAGCTTGCTAATCATAGAGAACTCTCTATAATTAGCAAGCTAACTATCCAACTAACATTCCGCTTCAAGTTGATAGTTATGCATACTGTCATAATATCAACTTGGAGTAAAAGTTGTAGTCTAACTATGATGCCATCTAACTAACTAACAGATGTTCATGTAACCTCCTTGATCAATGCAACCGAGCACCATCTAGCACGCTTTGTCATAGGTGTGAGGGGGAGCCACTGATTGAAGCCCTATGGAAAAGGAGAATCATGCAAGACATCGTATATGAGGATAATTCCCATTATGCTACATCAGTCGCTAATCTTGAGGCAGGTCTACTTCGCCTTACTTACAATGATCAAGAGTATGAGAAGGGAGTTACTAGCATTGGCAGAAGAAAATACATATGTTGTTATCTTGTGCTGATATTTCTTCCACCAAGGTTTCATCTTCTTTTCCAAATGAAAGTTGATGATGTTTCAACTTTAGTTCGTATCCGTCCAGATCACTGGCCTAACTTAGCCTACATTGATGATTATTTAGAAGCTTTGTATCTCTCATAAAAAACGTCTCTCTGCTAAAGAATCACATTCACATTTTATTGAGGCTAATTTTTATGTTTATAAAAGTGAGATGAGCAATATACCTAAATATTGTAATTTTTTATATTTTTTAAAATTGTGAAAGATACATAAATTAGAGGGTTTGATTTATGTACGTCAAAATTTTTAATCTTTTTGAAATAAAAATCGAATGGTCTGATTTTTGTACCTTCCAAAAATCAAAAAAATTAATTTTTTTATTCCAAATTAAACGATACCATATTTAAAATTAATACCCTGACAATTCATAATCCGAAAAAATATTATTATCAATCCAATATCAAATGAAAAAAAAATGTTTTGTTGAACCCTTTCTGTATTCTCGATGCGGAGGGTACATTTTTTTTGCATCCCATAATAAATTGTGTACATATCTCGAGTTAGGTCCTTTTTTGTATGTATCTTATTGTTAATTCAAGGAGTAAACTTCCAAAATGTCTCAATTATTAATTCACTCACAAAATTATCTTTAAAATTTTTTAAAAATATGATAAAAATATTTAATATTAAATATATTTTTTCAAAATATTTACAAATTGAATTTCGATATTTTTTAAAACATAATTAAAAAAATAAAATATTTTTATTTTTAAAATTTGATAATTTATAAAAGTAAATATTTTTTACGATTTTTTATCACAATATTGCTACAAAATTTTGGATTGGATCAAATTAACAAGCGGAAGCTATATGCACATTTCATATCAGTCATTATATATTTGTATATAAATATATATATATATTATTTAACTTATTTTTATATCAAATATTCTATACAAAAATTGATTTGATAGTTAATTTATTATGTACATGTAGTATGATTAAAGAAAATACTATTATTTTTTATTATTTTTAACATATTTTAAAATATTTTGAAGAACATTTATATCCTTTTATGAATAAATAGTCATCGTTACTTTACTCAATTTGTCAATTCCCATTGTATCTTTATATTCTTTTTAGCTAATTTATTTCACCAGGGTATGACCACTTTTTAATTTTGAAATAGGTGAGGGAGTGGTGTAATGCACGAGTATGATATGGAAAATATCAGTCTTATGACTATTTTCTCAAATCGTGGATCTAGTTTGTTGCGAAAAAAATTTATAATATTAAAACTAATAATTCGATTTTTGTTTTCAAAAATTAAATATTTTTAAAGTTGAATTCAAACCTTTTAATTTCACTTTTTAAAATATTAAAAATTTTAAAATATTAAAATCAAATCTTTCAATTTATGACTCTTCCATTTCATATTTTTCTTCGCCTCACAACTAATCAAATTATCTAATTTATATAATAATAATTTGGAAAAAAATTATTCCATATCAAAAGAAAAACACCAAACTTTTCAATAAGAGTGCATATCCCAGCATTTTAATCTATATAAAATAAATTAGCCACAACTCTCACCCTTCTCAGAAAAAGGAAAAGAAAACTATAATATAAATTAAAAAATAATTTGGACTCCGTATGCTTTTATTGTTTTTTTTTTTACTTCTCATCTATTTTCCTTATACGAGACACTACTTCTGGGCAAACTAACTAGATGATGCTAAGGAATGTGAATGAATGTTCAATTGTTTACATGAAACTATAGCAACTCGCACGATATGCGGACGATAAATTAATGATAATGTATAATATATTTTAATAAATATTATATTAATTAAAAATTATTTAAAATATATATAAATTAATATTAAATTTAATATATTTTTTATTTAAAATATTTTATAATACAAAATTTTTTATATTGAAATTGTATAAAATTATATTTTTATTTATTGTTTTTATTTTTATATTTATTTTAATTAATAAATTTAATTTTTTTTATATAATGTTTGTCCTCCTTTTTTGTTTTAAGTTGTTTCTTTCTTTTTTTTTTACATATATTTTTGTAAAACGTTCTTATGAAGATACGTTCTTTTTGAATTGTTGACTTGCATATATTTTTTTATTATCTTTTTTATTTCATATTTGTATATATGTTCTTCAAATGAAGATGTGTTTTAAATTTATTTACTTTTCGTTCTCTTTAATTTTTTATTTGTATGTCATCTAAGTTGACGATATTAATGTTGAAAAAATTGGTTTCTGTAATCAACAAAGAATATAAATGAGTAATATAAATGATGTTTTAAATAAATAAAATTTTGTAATATTACCTATTTTATTTGTTGTAATAGGAGTTGAATTTTATTATTTTTTGTTGGGACAAATATTTTGGTAATAGTGTATTATTGAGACTTGAAAGCATAGTTAAAATTATTTATTTTGACTTTAAAGATAAGTATGAGATTGCATAAATTTTCGATTGGATTGGTGCTTCAGTGCCATTACCGTCTTAGAGTCTAATTAGATTTAAGGTAGTTGTAGTTGTATCCTAAAATATTTTTGCTTCTCTATCAAATAGTACAAAAGCTATTGGAACATTTTGGTCTAAAACCTTTAATTCAATTTTGAATCTATAATAATTATTGAGTTAGTAATTTATAATTTGATGAAATTTTTTATAATTTGAATCTATGATAATTTTTTATGTTGTAGCACAAAAATTTATTTTTTGTATTTTTTGTGAGTTTTTCTTTCACAACTACTTATTCTTCTCTTCCTAGAACACAGTTTTTCGATGACATTTATAATAGTAAGAAAATTTTTAGAATATTTATTGTGTGTGTATATATATATTGAATAAGTTATTTTAATATGAATAATCTAAATAGTATAAAGTAAAAATAATTGTTAATAATTTTATAATTTTTGTAGGTTTTTTTTGGCATCTATTTGTTTTTCTCTTAGTGCATACAGTTTTTTAATGATATCTATAATATTATAATAGTAAAAATAAAAAATTTTAGAATATTTATTTTTGTGTGAGAGTATATATATATTGAATAAGTTGTTTTTAATAAGAATAATTTAAATAGTATAAAATAAAAATACCTGCTAATATTTTTTTAACCCATTCTATCATATAATTTCTCAAATGATATAAATATAAAATAACATTAGAAAATAATCAAAATTGACTTTTTGGGTTAAATAGCATATTAAAATAAGTATAATAAAAATAAATTATAAAAATTTTAAAATACAATTAGACGTAGAGTATTACAAAATAATATAAAAAATATAAATAGTAAAAATAATAAGCATGTTTTTTTTTATAAATTTGTTTTAAAAATACAATAAATATTTTTATTTTGTACTTAATCATGTGATAGAATCACTTTTAACTAAATAGATTCCTTCCTTTGTTTGTGATAATATTATTATGTAACTTATACTGATGATGTTTATTATATTTGGTTAATACTAGAATAATATGTAATAAATTCATTAATTATGGAAGTTATGGTTTTAATTTTTATTCTTTTAAAAATATTTTACAAAAAATTGATTGGTTAATTTTTAAATTTTGCCAAGTATTCAAAAATGATGACGCAACATCATTAGAAAAAAAAAACATAGCTTAAATTTAATATACAAAGAATTAGTACCAACTGTTATATAATAAAAATAGATAGAGGATTAGGCATTTCTCGTTCCAATTTACAAGGGGAAATCGAAATAAAATGTGAAGCATTCGCCAAACTCATAACAATGATACTTCTGCATTCTGCAATATAATGACGATATGATTATATAATACCACTCTATAGCAATCTAATAGAGGAAGCAATGAACACAGAATTTAGAACTTCATCTGCTATAACATCAAGGCTTCAAAGTTAGAGACCTAATCTCTCAAGAATCATCTCCTCTCGTGGGATCTCCCAGCTTCCAACGCAAGTTTAATAGATTCTAATGTATTTCTACCCTTAGTATCTGCGTTTTTCTCTTCCTGGGATGACTTTTGCCGCCGCTGCACATCTTTTGTGTATCGGCGCCACAAGGGTTCCCTGTCTTTCCTTGGAACTTTGTTATATCTTGGATCAGATTTCAAAAGGCGCTTTGCAGTAGACCATGAATTAAGAACTGTTTTCCCATCTTCACCTTCATGAGATGCAGCTTCCAAAGTCAATACTTCAGCCAAAAGCGTTCTAAAATCGTGTGCACATCGCTGTTCAAATCAGAGAGATCCCTGACGTTAGTGTGCAATATAAAGTACTGCATATGCTGTTACTGATTCATACAATCAGCACACTCATTGACAAACCAAAAACCTGCTGAGACACGCATCATAACTTTTAAGAGAAACCCACACAAAATAGTTTAGACATAGTCACTCACTTCCTGAAGCATCTTGATATGTTCCCGAAAGAGCTTTTCAGTGTCAGCTGGATCTAGATCAGGATTAGTTGCACGTCCTTGAGGATCCTTTTCTAACTTATGCTTAGATTCCGTCCATGATGCCTAACAATAAGGGTAGCAATAATGACGTTACTTGAAAGTAAATAGTAAACATTCATTATTGTTATTTGTAAGAGGCAACCTCACATAAAATAATGCAAATTACCAGCAAGCAATAGAAGTGTAGAACTTTTCAAATTTCAACCATCAAGTGTTAGAGAAGACTCTGTACATCCTCTAGGGGTGAGCTATGTATGGATTAGAAGATTTATGCACACATAGATCTAGATAATTTTCCTCTCCATTTTAACCACATACCAAACTCACCCTAAAGATAACAATAAGATTAATGGTACAGCATATAGAATGAGTGTTATACCAAAGGGTCTTTGATTGTCTCCACAAGCAAAGCTTGAAAAGAAGTGATTGCCTCCTTTCTTCGTATTTTCACCCGCACCCTTTCCATTTCCTGCTCCTCTCTTTCCTTCCTTTTCCGAAGCTCCCGTTCTCTCTCCCTCAACTTATCCTGCAAATAAGTTTCAGTAGTTTGAATGTAATTAACATGTTAAAAAAGCTATTCAAAATAAACTGCTGAGTGAATGCTAGGATACAATTAAATCAATAAGCCAACACAAATAATAGATGAAGAATCAGGGAAATTATCAATGAGAATCATCACTGAGATGTGTCACAAAAGTGCTAGAGAAACACATTTATACCTGCTCCTCCCTTTTGGCTTTATTCTCTCGTTCTGCAGCATGTTCAGTAGCTTTTAATTCAGATATATACTCATTGAACAAAAGCTCCCTATCCTCGTGTCTCACAGATTTATATCTTGGGTCATCCCTTAAACTTTCTTTGACCTGCATCAACCAAAGGATATAAATTAAATAATATAACAAAGAACAGATTAACATGAATTGAACTTTCGTGGTAACACATTCAAGGATTTTAAAATATATCTATATAAGGATTAAGCATTAAATAAATGAGATCATGGAGCAAATCATTTGTCAATTGATTTTGCAACTGCCAAGATTATTGGAAGTAACACTTGAAAACAAACTTGTCATCCTCCAAATCAGACAGCAAAAATAACTAAACGCAAAAGCTAAAGATTGTTGACCAATTCATGATACACCCATACCCTGGACCAACGGGAGTTAATAGATATATCGCCTCGTTCTTTAAGCATTGATTTAAAACTAGTAGCAGCAGCTATGCGGCTTGCTTGAGCCTTTTGTTCAGCAGCTTTCTTCAAAGGAAGAACTCTGAAACACAAAAAGGAACCCCCATCAACCAGCATTTTATGAGACCAAATCAACATAAAGAAACCATTTACCATGCAAATCCAAAAAGTTCAGAGGGCATAAGGACACACCCACAGAGAATCCGAGAGTCTGTCATTAGCCTACTACCTGCTGACTCATGTTGCTTTCAAGGATTATCAATAGAAATCATTTCTCTGTCTAGGAAAAAGTTCAATATTAATGCAAATGAGGATGCAAACCAAACCAAGATATCAACAAACGAAGGTAAGAACTTAGCCGAATCTGATTTACCAAATTTTGAAAAATGAAATCTAGAATGGCAGGAAAGGCAAACTGTATGCAACAGCATGAAAACGTGTCAACCGACATCTCTTCAATCCATTAGCTTTATGGTATTTTGTTATAAGCAAATGGGCTACATTTACACAACAGTCAAAGCTCTAGCACTTACATATTTTGAAGAAGTTGGAATATAAAGTAAGAGCAACAAACAAGATACCATAGTTTCAATCCAAGATAGGTGGTAGATGCAATAGAGGATCAACAATACAATAAAAATGCACCTTATTCTCAAACAAATAAATTTAACAGCAGCACCCACTTAGCTACCAATTAAGCAGGACCTGGAAATGCATTATTATGGGATGGGTGCTGTTTATGGGAAAACTAAAGGAAAGCTGAATAAAATAGCATATTAAAAATGCTAAGTGGCACCTTTCACTTAATAAGTGCTGCCGTTCTTTGCGGTCCAATGCCTCAAACCGTGGATCGTTTCCCCATTTCTTTCGGAAAGTCTGATAATCAGTATTGTGGTCAATGTCCTGAAAACCGCATGGTGTATAAGTATTCAGGAGAGTCACAAGTTGAAGGCAGATAGATTTGATGAAAACAAGAACAAGTACAATGAGCTTCAAATTGAGCAAATATAAAACCTCTGAGGCTTCATCAAGTAATTGCTTAAACCCCTCAATTGCAGCCTTCTGTGCAGCACGCTTTTCCTTGCGTTCTTCTTCCGCACGAGTTTTAACATAATGCTCAAACAAGGATCTCCTAGCAGAATAACTTGGTATGGCCTGTATTGATATAAATTTTTCCATGTTAAGAATTTTGCAAATGAAAGTAAGCCAAATGCAACCTAGAAATATTGTTTTTAGAAAAGGAGAGGGTAAAGTATCATATTTGAAAAACAGAGAACCAAAGACAATACAGTAAACATTAAAGCTCTCAAAGAAGCTTTCTACTTAACTTCCTAGACATATCTGCTCCTAAACAAACTATGGGATGAAACCCACAAGGAAGCCATAGAGATTCTATTCCATAATATTTTCTTCTTTTTTTCCTTCCCTTGTGTTTGCAGGGGGACAACGAGATTCCTATGAGGCACACTAACCTAAATCAATTGATTATATATTTCCGTTCTTTCCAAAGAACTACATAGGGAAGTAGCTAGTTCTTTGTATACATAAAATAAATAGCTAATGTCTATATATGTTAGAAATTTGCTCTAAAATCACTAGATTCAACCAAGTTGTATACAAAAAGTAAACTTAAAACTGAACACCATTTTTCACGTCCATCTTTGACTGATTGGAAACTCAATCAAGACTAACAATTTACACATGAAGAGCAGAGCTACCAAAAGAATATCTAGACACCCTATATCATGAAAGAATTAACCCAAAAAAGTTGAAGAAAAGTCACCAACTCCAAACAAAGTAAAGGGGGCTAGGTCTCAATAAACCTTGAAACGTGGATCAAATACTATCTTTGGCAATTCTTTCTCCCACTTTGAGAATGGTGCCACTCCTCGCTCTTTAAGCATTTCCTGCAAAAACCATAAGCAAAAATAAACCCAATATAATAGTAGAATTTAGATATTGTTATAAACTAATGTACATGATTAAAAAGATTAAAAATGATAAATCTACAAAAGCCCCGTCCCTCCGAAAAAAATATAACATTCAATGGAAGAGGACATTGTCACTCCTATTTTTGATAATGTCACTCCATACATGATTTTTTTTTTTTCATGGTATTTCGTCTGAATATGTTAAAAAAAAGAGTGACAATATCCATTCTATATCCAAATATGCGCGCGCGCACGCACAAGCCTCGGGAAAAAGAATGAGCAAAATAAGAAAAGAGGAACAGATAGAGAAACTATAAAAGACAAAGATAGTTAAAATTATATAGTGAAAAGCAAGATCACAATTCTCATGATGGGATGGAACAATGAAGGAAGGAACGAAGATTGAAAAACAACCGCATCAACTCATAAAAAGCAACTATACCTTAAACTGAATGATGCACTCTTCCTTTGAGGGTCCACTATCTTCATCTTCTGAATCTGAGGATGTGTCAGAGGTGTTAGCATCACCATTAGCATCTTTTTGTTTATCTTTGTTATCATTTTGCAGGCCCTTTGCTGCAGATTCAGCTGCTTTGGAACCATTTGATTCAGATCCTGTTTGTACTGGTGACACAGGAACAGAAGAGGAAGCAACAGGCATTCCAGACTCCTGCAGCTTCTTCTTGATCAAATCCAGTGCCGATGATGAGCTCTGAACACTAGAAGGTTTAAGAGCTGCAGCATCACGACCACCAGTATTAATAGCAGGAGTATTCAGAGTAACCATTCCAGACCCTCTATCAGACAATACATTAGTATTTGGAACTGACATTGAATGATCTTTTGTGACATCACCATCTTGCTTCTTTTTCAATTCGGCCACCTCATTTGGAACTTCCCAGGAGCTTGTCTAACATGGAACAATGGACCAGAAAATAATAAACAAATTGACAGAGAAATCATATCACAACAAGTTGAAGAAGCAGCAATAAAGAGAAGAATCAGAAGCTAAGAAGGCCAGGTCATGCTAAAATGAAAAGATAGGAGATCAAGACCAAGTGAACGATGACAGAGATCATGCAATTAAGTTGTGAACATATCAAATGAATATTCCAATCATACCTTGGTTTGTTTGTTGTAGTAATATTTCTTCCCATCACTAGTGGAGACCAACATCCAATCTGTACCTGGTATATCCACCCTATAACAAGAAAACATAATCAGAGAAGACATGGTAGTAATGTACATCTTTGTTTCGAAATAACAAACCTTTCAGAGCAAGCAATAAACTAATATCAAGATGTATGTAACAGACAACATAGTTCAGAGTCAACATGAACAAATGACACCTATGTGTCTTACTTTAATTAAAAAGAACTAAAGACACCTTTTATGGCCTCAATTAAAATAAGGTAATCCAGATAAGGAAAAAATGAATAAACAACAGATATATCATACATCGAGACCACAAACCAAAATAGACACAAGGACTTGACAATAAACTTACATTGAAACTGGAGTTGGCTGCACAGCAATTTGGTGAGGCTGACATAGGCAAAAAATAGTAAACTGAATTAGAAAAGGGATAATAAATTGAAATATTTATGACCTACGAAACCAAGTATTCTTCACAGTTTCAGTTGCAGTATACAATTATCTTCTGAATTTTTCCTTTCATAGTTAGGTTATCCATTATCCAATATCCAATACTTAGATATTCATATATATAAACTAACATAAAATTAAATCTTAAAAAAAGGGTTACAATTGTGATATTAAAAAATATTATGCCAACAACAAAGAGTATTACTTATGTGATGCAGGGCAGGAAAAGGAATATCGGCCAAGGGAGTCGGCTCCAACTATGCATACCTCGCCTTTAAAGCCAACAGGTTTATCATATGTTGATTCTCCTGTCAAGGCATTATAATAGTATACAACTCCTGTTTCAGTCTTATGGGCTGTCCAGGCATCCAATTTCTCGTTAGCAGCACCAACATTCTGAGTCACATTTGATTTCTTGTCATCTACAAAAAGGACCGCAAATATGAGGAAGTGATGTGTATTTTCAAACCAAATAAATGAGCTAATGCACAAGTGGAGTAGTGATGTTGCTGTGCACATACCAGCAGGGCCAGAAATTAAATCTGTCTGTAAATCAGTTCCTTGTCTAAGCTGATTATCGGAAGCAGAAGGTGCTGAAGTTGCAGCAGTAGCATTCACAGGTGTAACACCAGGGGGTTGGGAATCAGGTAGTGTAACAGCAGGCGGATTTACACCACGCACTGGATAGGGAAATGGACCAGGAAAAGCAGCGGGATATTGAAGAAACGGGGGCCTAAGTATGCCACTCATTTGCGGAGGTTGTAACCAAAACCCTTGAGGTGGTGGGGCAACCATGCGAGGCATGGATGCATAGGGTGTGCCTTTCTGTGTAAGAGTAGGATCTGATGCAATGGCTGCAGCCGGCATATTTGGTCTTAGAGGTGCTGCTGAGGAGGAAACTGTGCTTGGTGGAGCAGCAAGATTTGTAGATATTATCGAAGATGTTAGTCCAGGGGGGGCAGGATTACCAGGAGCTCCAGGCATTACAGGATGCCCAGGAAAAGATAGAGGAGTTGGCATCCATGAAGTAGTTGGGCGAAAATTGGGGTCAGACGGTGGAGGCATTATAGACGTATGAGCAGGGACAGAATGTGGAACACTTGACACAGATGATGCTTTACTAACATCCTGCACAACAGGATCTGACTTATTCTGCAATAAGCAAACAATATTACGAGAAAATCATTTCTATCAAGCACTTTCCATTTAGAAACTAATTACCAGACACTACAATATTACATTATATCCATTATCCACTTTTGATGGTCAGAGTCTACCCATATCACAAGTTTTAAAATGCAAGGATATTTATTCAGTCTTATAACCGCATGAAAACCTAGTATTAAAAACAAAAACAAAACAAAAAAACAGAAAAAACAAATGTAGGCCCCATTATGTTATTATACAATTACATCACACAGCATTATGTTATTAAACAAAACTTTTTTTCTGAGAAAAAATATTCAGTTATCACTAATAACTATTATATATGTCCATTAATTATTTATATTACTGTTTCATGCATCCCTTACTTTAATTATTTTTCACTTCACTCAAGCATTTAAAAGGGAGTGCATGTTTGAGTATGTCAAACGTGAAACAGTAGCAGATAGGGGCAAGCTCAAAGGAAATGCATAAGCCCTTTTATCCTCATTGATGGTTGCTTGGTAGAGGGATGAAACAAATTTCAACTCATTTTCAAACTAGAGGAGTGAACAAATATTATATGATGAGGCAGAAAGGAGTAGCACTCCACTTTCAACTGCCTCATACCATCTTCAAATCAGTCAAGTGTGAATTAACTTTCATTCCATTATTTCTACCTACTGAAACAACCATCATAGCCTAACATCTTAATAAATCTCACTAAAACATGGAATCATCCATCATGAAATACCTTCAGCTTAATGTAAGAGTATGAGGCTTACTGTGTTAGACTGTGTAAGCTGATTGCTCGAAAAAGCGGGACCGCTCTGCCAAATATTATACGAAAATGAAGGAGCAGCATGTGGAGGGAGACCAGGAACTGGAGGTTGAACTGCCGTGGGCATCATTGTCGTATTAGACTTCATCCCCTGCATTTTAAATACAGCAAAAATAATGAAACAAAAAAAAATTCCCAAAACGTAAGACTCTAAGAACACACATCTTTCATCTTTCATTGATCATAATAGCCCTGGTTCTTTAAAATACCAAAAAACACTAAATAAAAAAATAAATACTAACAGGATGAATCGACTGCTGAGGATTCCCGGAAGCGTTCACATTTTGATGCATGCCGTAAGAGAATGAAGCTGCCGGAGCTGAAAAAAAAGTAGCAATAAATAAATTTCAATCGCGAGGTGCTCCAATTAATTCAGTTGTAACAACAATAACAATACTGAAGAAAAATTAAAACTGTAGAAAGGGGCGAAGTTGAGTGTAGAAGTAGAAGACACACCATTTGGGTTCGGAGTGGAAGAAGGCGCGGCGGGCAGAGGTGGTTCTGCGGGAGGTGGTTGTGGGTCCTGGTTCAACCACGCAGGTGAAGCCATTTATGAAGCACTGATCTGCGTTCAGAATCAGGAATTCGAAAGAGTGAGTGCGGTATTAGGAGCTAGGTTTTATGAAAACGCAGCGAGAAATGAGAATTGTAAGTGGGTAATTTAGAGAATAATAATAATAATAATTTGTAACGGCGCATAGGGTATAAGAAACTTGGAGAAGAAAAGTGAAGGATGGTAAAGACAAACCAGTGAGAAAATGAGGAGTGAGTTTGGCGCTTTATGGGGTTTTGAGGTTTAGAGATTGAAAAGGGAGGTTTGTCAGTAATATAATTGGGGTGAGCTAGCTCTTGCCTCCGCTTGCGAAGTTGCGATTCATTCAACGGGTAGCGCCGTACTAAAGTTTAAAGACTAAGTGTTATTATTTTGATAAAGAAAAAAAAAAATTGTAATGAAAAATATTTTTTATTTTTTAGCATGTTTAGCAAATTTCGAGTAGTAAAAATAAAAGTACTAGAAAAATCAAAAAAATATCTTTTTTGAAAACCTATAATTTACATCTTTTTTTAAAAGACATTTTTCATGTAATAAATAAATAAAAAAGTACTTTTATATTGTTATATCCAAATATAATTGATAGATAAAAAGATCTTTTTGTATGAGATACCCAAACATAAAGTTAATTTTACTTTTACATAAAATCTTTTAAAAAGAGATAACTCGAAAAAATATCTTTTTTTAGAAACTCACTCAAAATGGTGTCCAAACAAGCACCAAAAAGATGGTAAAATACTAAACGTTTTTAAAATAGATTTTTTTCTAATATAAAATTAAAAAATTTATTGATTCTCAAAACAACACTTTTGAACTTTATTCTCGAAAATACATTTTTCTTTTTTACGTATTTAAGACAAATTTGTCGCACCCCAACGAACCGTATATAAATCATAGAATTTTTTAGATGCGACGAACTCCATGATTTATATAGAGTGGAAGCATCATCATGTCTTCATGCAGCCATGAAGGAGGGTGTTAGTGTGGCGGTTCCATTGGAGAAGAAAGGCGCGTTGCTGGCTGTTGCTGTGTCGGTAGGGGGGAATAAGGAGATATTTCATGGAGATCCGGCAAACATGAAGGTCGCGGGAGTCACTTTCGCTGGGCAAGCCTCGGTTTGAGGTTGGTGATGCACTTTAATTTTCTTGTTTTATATTTTTATATTTTAAATTATGGATAGTTTAAATATAATAGTTTGGAATATTATGTGTGCTTCTAATAAGTTAGCCCGGGTGAATTGTAAAGAGTTGGTTAGAAAATTTAAACCTGTAATTTTTATTGTGGCTGAAACTCACTGTCATTTTCAACACTTGAAACTGTTCTGGAAAAGACTTGGTTATCACTCTATTGGTATAGTGGAGGCGTCAGGACATAAGGGGGTATCTGGTTCCTTTCTGCAATGCAGGGTGTTCACAGCAAATGGGTTGATACTTTTGATCAGTGTGTTACAGTTGAGGTTCAGGTAAATAATGTGATTTGGAGGTGCAGTGGTATCTATGGTAGTCCTCAGTTTAATACCAGAGTTCTGCTATGGGATTATCTTGTTACTCAGTCTTCGTCTTTCTGCGGGCCATGGATTGTTCTTGGTGATTTTAATGAAGTACTATTCTCTCATGAATCTAAGGGTTGCCTCTTCTCGAGTCGCCATGCAGATCAGCTTGCTACCTCTCTAGGGGATAGTGATCTGTTTGACTTGAAGACTATTGGAAGATATTTTTCTTGGTACAGAAGGGTTAAAAATGGTGTTGAGGTGGCAAAAAAACTTGACCGGGTCTGTATCAACAGTGAATGGTTATCTCTCTTTCCAAAGGTTTATGCAGAAATTTTAAATAGGTTTCAGTCTGATCATTGTCCTATCCTAGTACGCTGTACAGGTCGTCCCCAACTGAGAAAGAATAGACATTTTCGGTTTATTGCGGTTTGGGCAACTCATTCGGGTTACAGAGATATTGTGAACCAGTCATGGCAGGTTGGCTACAAAGAGATGCATGGCAAGCTTTCAGAAGTGCAGAAGAACTCTTTGGAGTTTAATTCTAAAGTGTTCGGCAATATTTTCGTTAGAAAATGCGAATTGGAGAGACAGATTAATTTCCTTCAGAAGCAACTAAAAGTAATGGAAGATTTGTCTATACGGTAAAAAGAACAACAGCTGATTGAGGAATTTAATAACACGCTTGTACAGGAGGAACTTCTATGGTTTCAGAAATCCAGAGAGCAGTGGGTAAAATTCGGGGATAGAAATACCAAGTTCTTTCATGTCCAAACTCTTGTGTGGAGAAAGCATAATAAGATTCATAGTCTCTTTCTTCAAGATGGAGTGTGAGAAACGAAACCGGAGGTCCTTAGAAGGGAAGCTGAATCCTTTTATAAACGCCTATTCTGCCAGTCAAAGGATGTAGACTTAGGTTGTCTTGGTGATGTACTGCTGCCTTTTCTGCATGATGAAACCTGTTGTAGCCTCACAGCGCCAGTTACTCTGGAAAAAGTTAAGTCAGTTGTTTTCAGTATGCATTCTTTTAAGGCGTCGGGCCCTGATGGTTTCAGGCTTTCTTCTTTAAAGAATACTGGGAGATTGTTGGTTTTGATGTTTGGACTATGGTTCGTCATGCATTCTCTGGTTTGGATATAGATCCAAGGATAATGGAAACTTTTGTGGTTCTTATTCCGAAGGTAGAAAACCCGGTTTCCATGAAGGATTTCCGACCTATTAGTCTCTATAATGTGGTTTACAAAGTTATAACAAAGGTCCTAGTCAATAGACTTCGTCCCTATCTCAAAGAGATTGTTAGGCCCCTTCAAGGAGGGTTTATCCCGGGAAGAGGAACCCCAGACAACATCATTGTAGCACAAGAGGTTCTCTATTTCATGAAAAAGACAAAGTCAAAGAAAGGCACACTGGCCTTTAAGATTGATCTGGAGAAAGTGTACGATAGAGTGGATTGGAGATTTCTGAAACAAACCCTTGTGAGTTTTGGCTTTTCTCCTCCGACAGTCAATCTGATTATGCCTTGTGGCACTGCTTCCTCACTGTCTATCCTCTGGAATGGGGATAGATTAAATAGCTTACTCCGAGTAGGGGTCTTAGGCAAGGAGATCCTATATCACCAAATCGGTTTGTGTTGTGTATGGAGAGATTGTCCTGTTTTATTAATCAGCAAGTTGATAAGGGCTTATGGAAGCCGGTTGCGGTTTCTAGAGGGGGTCCAAGAATTTCTCATTTTATGTTTGCCGATGATTTGCTTCTTTTCTGTAAAGCCGAAAAACAGCAAGTTCAAACTGTAATGGTAGCTTTGGAAAATTTCTGTAGAGCCTCTGGGATGAAGGTTAATGTGGAGAAATCTAAAGCGCTATGCTCCAGGAATGCTTTAGTGACAAGAAAAGAGATTTTCACCGGAGTGTCCTCCATCAGATTTGTCAGAACTTGGGTAAGTATTTAGGGGTGAACCTTAATCACTCTAGGGTGACACGCGCAACTTTCAACGATGTTCTGGACAAGATTTGGGGAAGGCTAGCTAGCTGGAAAGGGAGATTGCTTAATAAGGCAGGAAGACTCTGTTTGCTCAACTCAGTAGTGACTGCGATTCCTTCTTACCGCATGCAAGTATCTCTCTTCCCTAAAGGGGTAACTAATAAGATAAAATCCATGATGCGAAACTTTCTATGGAAGGGTTAAGCTGATGGTAGAGGCCTGAATCTAGTTAATTGGAAAGTTGGTCACCCCTAAGAAGTTTGAAGGTTTGGGAATTAGAGATATTTTTTGTGCTAATATTGCTCTTCTTGGAAAGATAGTTTGGCAACTTTTTCACCATTCAGACAAGCTATGGGTTTAACTGTTGACAAAGAAATACCATTCTTCTAAGGATGATTGTTTCAGTCGGTCTCGAGGAAGGAAATCTTATGTTTAGAAGAGTATATGTCGAGCCTGGAATATCCTGAAGGAAGGTTTTATTTGGTGTATTGGAGATTTGGAACAGAACATTTGCTTTTCTAAATGAAGAAGAGAGGGGCGGTTGTGTCAGGAGATGGATTATGTTCACATTTCTGATTCGGATCTCAGGATCTTGGACCTTTGGTCATCTAGACAGTGGAACCTTGAGAATATCTATTCTCCTCTGAATCACTCTCTGCTGGGGGTGTAAGTTACCGAACCAGACAAAAAATTATCACAGAACCGAACCGAATTTTACAACAACCGATTGGAAACCAAAAAAACCGGTTTTTTTGAACTAAACCGATTGGTTCAGTTCGGTTTTCGGTTGCTTTGGTTAAAATCGAACTGAACCGGACCGAACCGAAGAATGAGGGTTCAGTGGAGTGTGATTTTACTTAGTTGCCCTTTAACCTAAGTATAAAAGGGCAACTCAGCCACATAACCTAGCTTTCTTCTTCCCCTTTTACGCCGCGAACCCTATAGTCCTATACCCAGTCTGCCAGTCACCCACACTTCTCTCCCCCATTCTTCAAAGGTTCCACCTCCGACCTCCATGCTTGAGAGAAGGAGAGGCTGAGGGAGACAGAGAACTCGCCAGTCGTTGCTCAAAGCCTCGAAGTTGTTCATTCATCACCGTCGAAGGGTCGCCGTCGCAGGGTCGCCATTGCAACAAAGCCAAAGCCGAGCAGCACTCCAACGTCCAACCAGTCCGTCGCCGAGCAGCAAACGATTCGCCGAGCAGCAATCCAGTCGCTGAGCAAGACTCCAGTGGCCGAGCCACCGAACAACCAGTCCCTCTCCTGCAAAAACCCAAAACGCAACAAAACGATGTCTTCGTCGGAGGTTAGATTTTGTGCTTGGTTATAATTTTTTTTTACAGTAATTAAGTAAGTAATGTATATATTGTCAACAAAATCCTAGTCTGCAATATTTTTAGTGATATTGGTACTTGATTTAGTGGGATTTTTAGTGATATTTGTACTGTTATGTGAGTTTCTGATTGTATGTTAAGTGAATTGGAAGACTTATTTAAAAATATACAGAGTTAATGAACAGAAAAAATGAAGTTCTGGAGTTGTTAGATATGAGAAAAACTTTGCAACTTTTGTTTTTTAGTTAATGTTGCTGTGTTGTTTTTTAGTTAATGTTGCTGTGTTGTTTTTGTTAACTACTAGTGAGTCTATTTGATTGTTCTTTCTTGTTCTTGTGATACTGATCATTGCCGAAGCCTTAGAAAATTTATGTAATAGAAATTCCTCAATTTTTTTAATAAAAAATACTTCCAATCCCCTAGTTAGGGAATTTTTTTTTACTACTTTGAACTTCCTAGGGATCCTATAAAGAGGTTTTTTTGGGGGGGGGTTTGGGGGTTATAAAACCCCATAGAAAGAATTGTAACTTTACAAGTCAACAGCAGCCAATCACAGAGAAAGGATATGGACAATTAAGCTATGAAACACCATGAAATTTAATATGCACATGTACTAAGCCAATTAAATCTAATTCTGTACAGACATCAACAGCCATTAATCAAATTGGTTTTGCCTTACTTTACAAGCTTTGCACCAAATGCATATGATAATTCAAACTGATGGCCATTCAATATTCAATATATCAGTGTTTACTGTATGCTTAGACAGGAATTAGGATAGAAAATTCTTGTTCTGGTTGAAGGTATTGGTTTATTTTATATAGAGGTTGTCTGCACCTTTTTCATAGAAGTCTAGTTTCATCTTTGTTTATTAATGAACATGCTTACTTTGAAAAAAAAAACACTATGCATATACTCTTATAACAAATATCATTTTGACTTCAATATTGTTATCAACCAAATTTATTTTCTTTGTTAATATATAATTAATTGTTGATTGGCTGCTTATGAGCTGTTGTGGTTTTATTGCTGGAAACAAAACTGTTGGTGCTATTCATGAGTTAAAAATGCTACTTTTTCATTGTTCTGTTTATATGTATGCAACCAACAAGCAATGAGGTGCCCAATGAACGGACGCCTGAAGTTGGGGGTGAAAATGTCGAGTCTGTGGTACGTTCTTCAACGGACAGCGGCGTGCTTACCAAACCCCCGCCCCATCCTAGATCAAAGAAGAGGAAGGTTGATTCAACTAATGTGGGTGCAACTTCAGGAGCAACTCTTACAAATCCAGCTCCAAGCAATGTGGACACTGATGAAGAGGATGGCAAGGATGAAGCCAATGAAAGTAACAGAAAACCTTCTAGACCTAGATCTTGGACTTGGGAACACTTTACAAAGGATCCTAAGTCTAAGCCATCACATCCTAGGGCTAATGTAATTGGTGTGGTGCATCATATGCATGTGACTCTCATAGAAATGGTACAACTAATATGCGTTATTATTTGTTGAATTAATGTAAAAAATTTCCTAGGGACTCGGGTGACCCTAGTCAAACAATCCTTACCTTCCGACAAAAAAAAGAGGGTGAAGGGGTATTTACTGCAGTTACTTTTGATGCTGAAATGTGTAGAAAAGTCCTTACTAGGATGATAATTGTTGATGAGCTACCGTTCAAGTTTGTTGAGGGGGAGGGATTCAGATTCTATATGAGTATTGTGTAACCTAGATTTCCACTTCCAGGAAGGATTACTGTTGCTAAGGATTGTTGGAATCTTTATATTAGTGAGAAGAATAGGTTGAAAACTGTGTTCAAACAACCGAATCAATCTGTTTGTTTAACTACTGATTGTTAAACTTCTGTGCAAAATCTGAATTATATGTGTCTCACTGCTCATTACATTGATCATAATTGGAAATTGCAAAAGAGGATTATCAATTTTTGTCTTATTAAAAACCACAAGGGAGAAATAATTGGTAGAAAAATTGAGAGATGTCTTTTGGGATGGGGGATATCTAGAGTGTTCACAATTACTGTTGATAATGCTAGTTCTAATGATACTGCAATATCTTATCTAAGAACTAGAATGGAGGATTGGAATTTACATCCTTTGAAAGGAGAGCTTTTGCATGTTAGGTGTTGTGCACATATTCTTAATCTTGTTGTTAATGATGGATTGAAAGAGATGCATGAATCTATTAGCAAGATAAGAAATGCTATTAGATATGTACGTGCTTCCCCTAGTCGCATGAATAGGTTCAAAAATTTCATAAAGGAAGCTAGGATACAAGACAAGTGTACTGTTCAACTCGATGTTCTCACTAGATGAAACTCTACATACACCATGCTTGAAAGTGGTTTGAAGTTTCAAAAGGCGTTCAAGAGGCTAGGGAAAAGAGATACAGAATATGCTCTAATGCAAGGTGGTATTCCGAGGAATATTGATTGGGACAATGTAAAACACTTTATGGAAATCTTGAAAATTTTTCATGATGTTACAAATAGTGTGTCTGGTAGTTTGCTTGTGACTTCTTCTCAATATTTTCATGAGTTTTGTAAGATTTTGCAAGTGTTCAAGGCTTCTTGTGGTAGTCGAGATCCATTACTTGGGAGTATAGCTGAGAGGATAAAGCTTAAGTATGACAAGTACTGGGGTAACATAAAAAATATCAATATGATGATTTTTGTTGCTGTGGTTCTTGATCCTAGATACAAGTTGAAGTTTGTGAACTTTAGCTTTGAAAAGCTATATGATAAGGATGATTCTGATTTTTTGGGTGCAAAAGTGAAAGAGACCTTCTCCAACATGTTTGAATGCTATGTGAGTGCAAATAATGGGGTAGATTTTTTACTTCAGCAACAATGGATGGTGCATCAGATGTGGGAGTACCTGATGGCGATATGGCTGGTGATTTTTTCAAGGAGGTGCATTTTCATGAGATCATCAACAAGAATGAGGTGGATTTGTATTTGATGGATGGTTTAGAGAAGCCTCGTGATCAAAATACTTTTGACATATTGAATTGGTGGAAGGTAAATTCTAGCAAGTATCCTATCTTATCCCAAATAGCTAGAGATGTCTTAGTAATGCCGGTCTCGACTGTTGCTTCAGAATCAGCTTTTAGCACTGGTGGAAAAGTGCTTAACAACTATAGGAGTTCTTTAACTCCAAAGACAGTTGAGGCATTGATATGCACACAAAATTGGCTTCGTACTTCTCCAATGACAACTGATTTTAAGGAGCTTATTGAAGAGTTTGAGAAACTTGAATTAGGTATGCAAAAAAGAAATTTGTAGTTCCTTTCATGGTTTATGCCTATAATTTATAATCTATATTATGTTTATAATCTATATTGATTTTCTTGTTTTATTTTTGTAGAAATTGCACCAACCGGAGAAGATGAGGATGAGTCTGGTGTGGATTCAGATTAAACATGGTGGCTATTTGGTTTTTATTTGTTTTAAAGTGAATGTTTCGGTTTAAACTGTGTTTATTTTTGTTGTTTTGCTAGACATTTTTAATTGTCTTTGTTTTATGTTTAATTAAGTTGAATTTGTATTGAATTTGGATGTGATATACTCTTGTTATTCTAGTTTATTGAAGGTTTTAAATTTCATTTTATGGCATTTTAAATTCTGATAATTAGGTGTAAAAAAACCAAAAAAAGCGACCGAACCAAACCACTGTTGGTTCGGTTCGGTTGGTCAAACAGTAGCCAACCAAATGGTTGGCCTCTTTGTAGAACCGAGCCGATTACACCCCTACTCTCTGTAGAGCAACATTAACTCTTACAACCCGGATGTTCAAGTTGGTTCAGAGGTCGGTTGGTGTTGGACTGGTGCGACTTCAAAGGTTTATGATGCTCCTAGTGGTTATTTGTGGCTCAATAAGAAGATTTTTAGTTGGGAGGATAGGGGTAATTGACTTTGGCTTTAGCGTCAACATGTTCCGGAAAAGTACAAATTTTTGGCCTGGCTATGTCTTCGGGAGGCTCTTTCTACTGCTGCATTTCGTTTTATGAGGGGCATTTCGCACATGGATAGCTGTCCACGATGTTTGTCAGGTCAAGAATCGGTTTTACATTGTATTTGGGATTGTCCAAAAGTCCAACTAGTTTAGCAAGCTTTAGGGATCTTCGATCAACCAATGGATTTGATGAGTTGGTTCTTACATAACAGCAAACAGCGCCCTTTTAGATTCTTTTCTGGTCTCTGGTGGATTTGGCATTCGAGGAATAACGAGATCTTTCATCCTCATGAGCATTGGACCACAGACAAGGTAATTAGTATGGCTTTGTCCTTGGAAAAGGAGCTCTGAAATGTTTTTGAGTTGCAACGACTGTCTATCTCCTCCACCATTAGTGGCTCTTGGATTCCCCCCTTAGTGGGTACCTTTAAGATTAATTGTGATGCTAGCTATCCTGGCAATGGTGCTCGAGTTGGTTTTGCTTGTGTTAGCAGATATTGGAAGGGAAGGTGGCAACGAGGCTGTCTGGGAACAATTGAGAGTCGTATCATTTTGCAAAGAGAGTTCTTTGCTATTTGGAGAGGCTTTCTTTTAGCATGGGACTCGGAACAAAGAGACATTATATGTGAGATAGACTGTGTGGAAGCTTTTACTATGGTCAATAATTTACAAGATTGCTCGGGGTTTATTGATCATTTGGTGTTAAAAATTCGAGATATCATGTCTTGGAAATGGTGTGCTGATCTTCGGTTGATCTTGAGAGATGCAAATACAGTAGCAGACATAATGACAAAGACTGCAATGAGGACCCTTTCTCCCCAAGTAGAGCTTCCATTGCCTTGGAAGGAGTTTGAGAGTAGTATTCAACAAGAGTGTCTTTCTTAAGCAAAACTAAAAAAAATTGTAACATTAGATATAAATGAGTTTTCAGTCCTTATTCTTAATATTTTTTAACTCTTTATCGTTCTTAAAAATTTGAAAGTCAAGATTTAAATATAAAAATTAAAAAATAGCAATTAACAAATTAATTAATAGTATAAAAAAATTAACATAAACAAAGATTAAAATAAAATTAACTTTGGCTGTTGTGAAGAATATAACCTAACATCATTTATAAATTTAACTAATTTATAAAATCAATTAGTCCAATTTATAAATTCAACTAATGAATTTGGGCATAATATTTTACACTATCAAATTGGAACTAAAACAACATAATTTAACAATCGAGTATTTTATATGAAAAATAAATGAAGACACATATTACTCTAACTCACTTTTATTCAATTTTAAAAAATAAATATGCAAAAAAGCAACACAAAATTGCATTTATAAATTTTTCATTAGTAGAAAATCTAGTTTTATTTTTTCTTAAAATGGAGAAGACTATGACTAAAAATGTCGTCAAGGTAACAATGCTCTGCTAGGATTTTTTACTCTTATCAAAGTTTTCGTGCCGTCAAGGTCAGCATTTCAAAAAATTTTCTCACATTAATCATCAACAAGTCTCTACCACATCAACAATTCAAAATATTCTACAAGTCTACATTTTTCTATCACACAAGAGCATGGAGGATAGGAGGAGAAACAACCAGGAAAGGTTACCGGAGAACGAAGATGATGGTGAGGGCTTGATACAATTGGAGAAAGAAGATATAAGGAGAGAAAATTTGAACTATATTAACAGTCTAATTGGTAAATTGTTTGTTGATAAACAATTCTATATGGGAACAATGGAGGAGCGCTATGGGCAATATGGGGGCGTCCCGACGGTTTTAGAGATACATAGGTAGGACACAAGCAATTTCACTTCTTCTTTGATAGAGAATGGGATGTAATGAGAATAGAGAAGGGTTCACCGTGGTTATTCAAGGATTACATACTTCACGTTCAACGGTGGAAGGAGGGGTCGAAGGTTGATGAACAGAAAATTAGTATCATCCCAATATGGACCCAATTTTGGGATGTTTTTGAAGCCTTTAAAACCTTAGAAGTGGCTCATAAGCTAGGAGGAGGATTGGATAAGGTGATAGATGCATGTTTTTTTATGTTAAAGGGCAGAAAATCAGAATAATCAAGGCAAAAGTTGGAATAAGAGGAGAGCAAACTATTAGAGACAACCTTAGCGTGATTGGTCCAGATAAAAACAAAGTAGAGGTGGTTGTACGATATGAGATATTAGGCACAATCTGTACCTACTGTGCACAATAGGCCATGACCATAAATTTTGTTCCAAGTTCATGAAAGATGCTAAGAAAGAAAGAATTAATGAAGATAAAATAGGAGAATGGGTGAGAGCCGATCAAGTTGGAAAAAGGGTGGAATTGTAGGATAAGGACAGCACTGAGAAACAAACAAGGCCCCAAGCCAACCAACCAGTGAGACATAAGAATCTGATGCCAAATTGCCTCATAGAGGATTTTGCTAGCCTCAGTTCCAAGGAGTCGGTGAGGGGAGCAGCAGGGAATGGAATATGAATCAATACTGGGCGCAATGAAGAAAAGGAGCTAGATAGAGGTAAAAAAAATGCGACACAATTTAGTCTAATGCAACTCGGGATGTAGGATGCAACTATCACCATAAATGCCTTTGATTCTAGTGGAGCTCTAATGGAGAACCAAAGGGATAATGTGCCTCCAATTCACTATGGCAGTCAGTTTAAGAGCCTAAAACATTCAGCCAGAAAGAACGCTGAAGGTGCTGAAGCAGTGGGTGGAACTAAAAGAAGAGCCGAAGGAACAACAGAGAAGTTATATATGGAAGTGGAGAGGGTGGAGGGTGCTAGCTGTTCAATGGCACCCCCAACACCATAAGGATCCTTTCATGGAACTGTCGGGGTTTGGGGAGACCCCTGACAGTCCATAATCTTAAAGGGATGTGTCAATCCTACTCTCCCGAGTTGGTTTTTCTAAGTGAAACCAAAAACTAAACTCGACTTGTTGAACAGAAACTCAGATCATGTGGATTCACTAATTTTACTATTGTAGATTCAAGTGGTCTATCTGTAAGACCTAGAAATTTTAGAAACGTGACATTCTGGTAGTGAGGGTGTTACATTATGGTATCAGAGCGGTCTTTCTTGTAGAGCCTGAGGAATGAACCGACTATGCTTCAATTGCATACTCTGAGAGTTTGTCATGTAGTAGGTCTTGTTTGGATAACGAGAATTAGAGCTTTATGCACATGACGGTCTATTGATTAATGCCGTTAGTTTTGCATTGCATAATTCCTAGTATTAAGTTTGGCCGACTTAACACTAGTAAATTATGTATATGTAAACACTAATGGGTTATCATGGACGATATGCGAGTTATAGATAACGCGAGTCGCGGTATTGGGAACGTTAGAAACTAAGTTCTAGAGATTATTTCCGTTTCGATGTATAATCTTTGTTCGTGCTTGACATTATCTTTTTCTTTATCAATTGTATTAGAATATCTAGTTTTTTTATTTCTTTCTTGAAATGTGTTTTGGATATTTTTCTACCATATCTTGTCATTCATATATATCCTTGCTTGATTATGTTCCTAATTGTTGCTTGAATCTTTAAGGAACATTCAACCTTGACACTATTCATAAATTTGGTATTTATTGATTTGATCTTGAATTAGTTTTGGTGCAACGCATAATCCTTCATTCCTAAATCATTAGAAATCTTAAGAGTCGCAATTCGTAGTAAACTAATTATGCGATTTAATTCTCCTGTTTCGTGTTTTACAACTATTGTGTGTCCTGCTTGAATTACAATCTTTGGTTTTCTATTTCTTCGTAAAAATGATAAAAACTAACCTTGTTTTGATAAAATGTATCAATTCTAGTACTTTTCTTCTACAACTCTTATCTTAGAATCTCTTTTGAAAATAGTTCTATTTTGGTTCTTTTTCTGTTTAATTCTGATTGTAACTATTATTTGAATTCTGAATACGACAACCTTTGATTTTATAAATACTTCTCTACAAAAAAATGAATAATTTCTTTATATAGTTAAAACATGCTTTTATTTAAAAGTACTACTTAGTCTTTATTTATTTTTACAAGAATACCTTACTTTAGATTTTCTCATTTGAACATAATTTGATTATTTTACAACATTATTCGAATTTTTACGCATATATACTTATATATATATATATATATATATATATATATATATATCTACGAACTCTTCAAACTTTCTAAAGCAAGTTTTCTGCTTTCATTCCAGTTAATTTTTATTTAATAAACTTCACACAAGTCATTTTAATTTGAATTTAATTTAGCATAACATAATATTTAACTTTGTTTAGTTTTTGTTGAAAAAAATTGAATTTATATACTTTCTTTAGAAAGAGATAAACCAATTCCCTTATGTTCAATTTGAAGTTGTTCTAAATTGCTGTACTCTCTTTCTTATTGTTGCCCATGTCAAAGCTCTTTAATTCAGAATTCCTTCTTAAGCTTTCGAATTAATTCCCTTTACACTGCACTTCATTGCTTATATACATCCTTGTCTATTGATAATCACATGTATTCTTTCAAATACTTGCGAAGTACCATCCTTATTCAACTGTGAACCTGAGTATTCTCCCGATTTCTTGTAAATACCATTTGTATCGTTTGTAATATTCTTAAGTTTAGTATTTCTTATGTGTTAGTTTTTAGGGACGCGCTTTGTGCGCGTAGAAAGTGAATTTGGTAAATGTACGAGGTTATAAAGAGTTGCGGAGTTTCGAGGTAACGTAAATATTTATACTTTGTTTAGTTCCCTCAATTGTTTATTTCATATCTTCTCTTTTTACTAAGTAAGATGATCTTCCTCTTAAGTTTATCTATTCCTTGTGGACCTTTCATTTGATTGCATTCCTACACATTTCCTTGGATTTTGCAAACGACGTCCTTGACTCTGGTCATTTTTTGTGTATCTTGTACCTTGATTCAGCTTGAATTCAATTTTAATGAATGCACCTGGTGCGCGTGTACGCATAACCCGCACTATCTCATACAACAGTAGCAATACCAGCAAGTACACTGGGTCGTCCAAATAATACCTGAGCGAGTTAGGGTCGATTCCATGGGGATTGTGGCTTGAAGCAAGCTTATGGTTGTCTTGCAGGACTTACTCAGGCAGAATCAGAAGGTTTATGAAGTATGATGATCATGTAATAATAGGAATTATATGCTGGGAATTGGAATAAGTGATAGGATTAGATTGAAAGTCAGAGTTGCTTTGTCTTTCTGAAGTAACTCTGGTACTACCGTCTTCTTTTCTTGTGAATGATCTTCTTCTATGGCAGGTTGTATGTGATCAATGCCACGGCCAGTGATCTGAGGTTTAACCAGTTGATCTCCTCTATTAACAGGTTGAACGCCTTGGTTAAGTGGTCTGAGGTTTTACCTATCCAATCTGCTGGAGGGTGAAGCGCATAGCTATTTATTCTCTTGGCGATCCTACTCAAAACTCCACAGACAAGCTAGAATCTTTCGAATCAGAGAACGCTGCTTCATGGATCTAGCCTATACTACGAAGACCTTAATCGCCCCAGAGATAAGCTAAACTGATGTCTCAAGAAGTTCCCAACAAAATCATGGATTAACTGTCTGAGAGATGTAAATCCATAGCTGTTAGTTCGTGCTTTCCAGCCAAGTATTCACACGAACCCAAGTAGACGTGGGTGTTTGTTAAGCACGTTCATCTTAATGTGATGAACAGAGCCAATTTGTTAGATCGTATTGTTCATCATGATGAAGATCGGGATATACATCTTAGAGATAGATCAGACACGGATCGAAGAAGATGAAATAGTACTTTTATTAATTCATATGACTCAGCAGGGCTCCTCCCCTCAACCTAGGAGGTTTAGAAATTCATACTGAAAATAAAAAATACAAGGATGAAAATAATGGCAAACCTCTCTCCCAGAGGGGGAGGAAGGTGATGAAAATTGTTCAAGTCTCGTTATCTCATAAGTGATGAACATTACATAAGCATAAACCCTTAAATAGATGACTAGTAGGGTAAAACAGTCTATTTAGTGCTAAAATCCACTTTTGAGGCCCACTTGGTGAGTGTTTGGACTGAGTTTTGATGAGATCCATGTGCCATGATGTCCTTGAGGCATGGAATGCCAGCTAGGGGTCCTTTCTGGGCTTTTGGACGTTGAGCTTTGCTCCTTGGGCGCTGGACACTTGGAAGGGGGCAGGAAGCTGGCATTGGGCACCAGTTTTGGGCTTTCTAATCCGAAGCAAAGTATGGAGTATTATATATTGCTGGAAAGCTCTGAAAGTCAACTTTCTATTTCCGTTGAGAGCGCTCCATTTGAACTTCTGTAACTCCAGAAAAGATCTTCCGAATGCAGGCAGGTTAGATCTGGACAGCATCTGTAGTGCTTTCTCTGTCTCTGAATCAGACTTCTGCTCCAGCTTCTCAATTTCAGCCAGAAAATACCCGAAATTGCCCAAAAACACAAAAACTCATAGTAGAATCCAAAAATATGATTTTAACACTAAAACCTATAAAAACTAATTAAAAACTACTAAAAACTATATGAAAGTGATGTCAAAAAGCGTATAAAATATACGCTCATCAGCACCGTTTTCTTCTTATTATCTCTATTGAAGTTCTTTAATCTCTCCATACGTCCACCTCTTATTTGTAAATTACTATTTGAATCTTTAAGAACATCTATCCTCGTCATTATACTTCTCTTTATGAAATCTTATACTCTTTGACATAATATTGGAATTGTTTTTGGTACGATGTTGACCCTTGAATCTTTGAAAATGTAAAGTGCCCCTTTTTATCATGTACAATTGTATTGGCTTATGTGTTCTAAATTATGCCATTCAATTTGATGTGTCGTTCCTCCTTCTCTTTTCTTGGAGTGTAATTTAAATTTTCTTGCTTCACCATTTGTACCTTACGCATATCTTGGCTGTTTACACTTCTGATTATGTTAAAACTCTTGCAACACGGCTATTGATTCTATATTCCTCCATGAACTATGAAACCCCCATGATCATTTGAATTTATTTCGCAGTAATGCGTCACTATAGTCTTTAATCATTCCTTTTCTATGAAATCTCATACTTCTTCAGCTCAGTTTGGATATGTTTCAAACTAATGCGCTGCTTTTCTTCTTATTGATCCTATTGATTTTTTTATCCAAAGGTTATCCTTGAAATTGTCAATTGATTTCTTTCTAGCAAACTTCATTGCTTGAGTATCCTTGTTTACCTGCAATTGCATTTATTCTTTCAAATTCTTGCAAACACGGTCCTTGTCGCTTTTCTTTCTTTTCTATGGTCTATTATCCTTCTGGGTATACTCGAGATTAGTTTTAGCATCTTGTGTGACCGTTAGACTTAGTGAACGACGCATTAGTCCTTTAGGACACATTTGACATTTGGTGAATGCAAAAGATGAAACTGGTAAGTGTACGACGTCACAGGGAGTTGTGAAACCTTGTTTTACGTGAAAGAGTTCTGTTGATGTAGGACTTATGACCAATAGTAAGGTTTGCAAAGTGTTTGACAAAATTGAAAATCTTCGGATGAATTGTTCAATGAAGTACGGTTGAGAATGGTGGAGATAAGTTATGCTGAGTTTAAATAGTTGAATCTCTGAAGTTGGTATGAGATCAGTATGCGGACGTTAAGCACATCATTTTAGCCCCAGCTTGTTTTATAACCTTTTGCCGCCTTGCATTACCATCACGCATTTGAAACATATTATTTTGTGCATCAAGCCTATCTTGTAACCTTATTTCACATCATACTTATACCCTTTATATTTTTATGCCATATGAAAATCTTGGTATTTGAAACTATATGTATATATATATTGAGGACTTTTTGCCTTTTTTTAAATGAGTTCAAGAGCGAAATAATATGAAATCTCTTTTATTTTGTATCAATTTTTGAGGTCAAAAATTTTTATAAGGTGGGTAGGATGTAAGACCTAGAAATTTTAGAAACGTGATATTTTGGTAGTGAGGGTGTTACACTATCGGGAGGTATAGCCCTGGCATGGAAGGACTTTATTAAGGTAAGGATAATTGCTCAAAACTCGTTTTCTGGGATTGCTAAAATTAAAGATGAGAATAAGCGTATGTTGTGGGGGTTGGTAGGAGTATACCTAAGTACTCATGAACAAATTAGAGTGGGGCAATTTGAGGCATTATCTATACAACTTCAACAATTTCAAGGAAATGTTGTTTTTTTGGTGATTTCAATGCAATCAAAAATAATGAAGAAAAAGAGGGAGGGATTACAAGATCAGCACTTCCATTGAAATTTCAACAAATATATTAATGACAATCAACTAGCTGATTTGGGAATGATCGGTCAATACTTTACATGGTCAAATAGGAGGAATTGGGGGTGAATTGATACAGGAGAGACTTGACCGGGTCATGGTAGGTGTGCCTTGGAGGGAAGGATATGAAGCAGCTGTTATTAGGAGATTATCTGAAAATGGATCGAATCATGCCCCCATTGCTACTAGATGCCAACCCTCCAAGATGGTCATTAAAAAGTGCTTTAAATTCCAAGAGAGGTGGTGTGAGATAGAGGAAATGAAGAAGATTATAGTGGATGCTTGGTCTAATACTTTTCAAGGCTCACCAATGTTTGTTTTAGCCCAAAAACCGAAGATATGTCGTCACCGACTAGTCGATTGGCAGAAATAGTACCGGATAAACTCAAGAAAATAATTGAGGATTTGACTCAGCAGCTGGATCAACTGAGGGAGAATGGAGTATTTGGGGGTGAAGAGCTGGTGGAGTTGGAAAACAAATTAGAAAATAAGTGGCTAAAGGAGGAGAGTTATTGGCGAGAGAAATCACGATGTAAGTGGCTAAGAGAGGGTGACAAAAATACTCGCTTCTTCCACCAAAAATTCCATGCCAGAAATCAAAAAAATAAAATCGGGGGGCTGGTTGGGAATAACGGAGACGTAGCATCCGATCCCAAAGGTATTGCATTGTGGCTGAAAATTATTTCAAAGAGTTATTTTCCGCTACTAATTACGTCAACCCTAGAGACTTTTTAATAATTTTTGCCCTACGGTAACAACTTCCATGAACCGTAGGCTGTTGAGACCAATAACAATGGAGGAAACAAAGAGAGCCACTTTCACTGTTTGCTCACAGAGTGCTCCAAGTAATGATGGATTCACTGGTAATTTTTTCCAATTCTACTGGAATGTGATATGTATATAGAGCAGTGGTGAGCTTTTTTGGTGGAGGGAGGATCATTTGATAATGTTATAGAAAATCTATCTCTTAAATTCCATATCCAAGGTTAAAGGGTTTCAACCATATGCAAATATGTTTGATCTCCAAGATTCCAGATGCCTGACATATGACACAGGTCAGACTTATTAGTCTATCCTCAGTATTTTATAAGATTATTTCGAAGATTTTGGTGCATCGACTTCAATATTTTATGAATGATCTTATTAGCCTTAATTAGAGTGCTTTCCTAAAGGGTAGATTAATTTATGATAATATTCTTGTGGCTCATGAATGTATGCATTATTTAAAAACTAAGAAATCTGGCTTGGTACATGAAATGGCCATTAAATTGGATATGAGTAAAGTCTATGATAAAGTGGAGTAGAAGTTCCTATGGTTTATAATGGAGAGAATGGGCTTTGATGCTAGATAGATATCTTGGATTCGAGAATTTGTTACTACTGTTTCTTACTCTGTACTTGTGGAAGGACAACCTTATGGCTTCTTTAAGCCAACAAGGGGAATTCGTCAAGGAGACCCCTTGTCACCATACCTTTTTCTCTTTTGTGTAGAAGGACTTTTCTATCTGTTACACAGGGCAGAGCAAAACAGGCTCATACAAGGCATTCAGATTCATAGAAGAAGTCCAGTAGTTAGCCACCTTCTTTTTGTAGATGACTTAATACTATTTTGTAAAGCAATAGAGGAAGCATGCATTAATATCCTAGCTCTACTCTATGACTACGAAAAAATCAGCGAACAGAAGGTTAATTTAAATAAATCTGCAATTTTCTTTAGCCAGAACACTCCTAATACTCTTAGACAGCACTTGGCAGAGGTGATTAACATTGAACACGTAGGAGCTCAGGATAAGTACCATGGCCTACCATCAGTGGTACAGAGATCCAAGAAAGCCACTTTTGGTGCAATTATAGACAACGTCTGCCAAAGAACTCATACATGGAAGAGGCAACTATTATCAGCTGGAGGAAGACATGTCCTAATCAAGGCAGTTGGAGAAGCTATTCCTGTGTACATCCTTTCCTATTTTCGATTACCAGAGTCACTCATAGAAGATATTCACAGGATATTATCACAATTTTGATGGGGTCAACGTGGTTCAAAGAGAAAGATGATCTGGATCAGCTGTGACCATATGACGAGACCAAAAAAGCAAGGAAGTTTGGGATTTAAGGACTTAAAGGCTCAGAATATGGCACTGTCAGGCAAACAATTCTGGCGTATTACTGCTAATCCTAACTCATTGCTGGCTCACATACTGAAAGGGAGATATTATAGATATTCAAACACATTACAAGCTATAAAAGGTTACCAACCGTCCTGGGGATGGCAGAGCTTATTAGAGGAGAGAAAGGTGGTGGAAAAAGGTTTGTGTTGGAGCATTGGCTCAGGAGAGAATATTCGTATATGGCACGACCCTTGGCTATCCCCTTATCCCTTTCAATTAAACATTAATAGCAGTCCATTCACAGGAATCAATATGGTAAAGGATTTACTTACCGAGAATAAAAAATGGAACCAGGATTTGATCACTGAGTTGTTTCCTTCAGCGGTCAGGAACCATATTCTCTCCCTCAGCATTAATGCGGATAGCAGAGACAAAATCCAGTGGATCAGGAATAAGCGGAAGCAGTACGATTCAACATCTGGCTATCTTATTGCTTACAATTTTTTTCATGACCCAATGGAGCAAATTCCAGCTGTAATGAGGAACCCTGTAATCTGAAAAGCCATTTGGAGGGTTAAAAATCCCATAAAAATATAGGTATTTTTATGGAAAGTTTCCCACGAAAAATTATCTATGTTGAAACTTATTCACCAGCAATTTCAAACAACTTCCCCGCTGTGCTCAAGATGTAGAACGGAGTAAGAATCAATTGTGTACTGTTTGCGACACTCTGGTCCAGCAAGGGAAGTCTGGAGCTTTTTTTCCCATTGTATTGGCGATTAACCAACAGGATCCTGTCGATTTCGCAACCTAGTGGCTCACGGCGGTGAGATGCAGCCAAAGAAGTGAATCCTCCCTCACACTCTTTGCATGTATATGCTGGTCCGTATGGAAAGCTCGGAATCTAGAAATATTTGAAGCCAAGAGAACATCAGCGTCAAGCATAATGGAAATGGCCTCTAGATTGCAACGAGAAATTCTTCAGAAAAGATGAAGCGTTAACCTCAAAGAATGCTTGTTTCAACTTTACCTTCTCTTTCTTTAAGTTTAATCTTTTTGTCTTTTAGGTAGCGTTTGGTGGAGAGACAGAGACAGAAAGACTGAGACTGAGAGACAGAGACTAAGAGACAGGGATTGAAACAAATCTCAGTATTCTGTTTGGTGCAAAATGAGAGACAGGAATTAAAATAAGAATGAAACTCTAATTTAATTTGCATAAAGGGTAAAATTGGAATTAATTAATTGAAATGAAAGTATTTTAGGTATAAAATGTTATTAAAGTTTCAGTCTCTATCTCTAAAAATTTCAGTCCCCTGTGTCCCTACTTTTTGGAGGTACTGAAATATTGAAATTTTGGAGACAGAGACAGAAATTTTAGTATCAGTCTCTGAACTAACAAACACGATACTGAGTCTCAGTCTCTCAGTCTCTGTCTCAGTACCTGAAAACAAACGCTACCTAGTGATGTGTATATCATTATCTGAGCTTCTTTATTTGTCCTTCTTTGGACAATATGTCTCTTTACATTCTAAAGAAATGCAATTCATCTATCTTCAAAAAAAATCTAGTTTTAAAATTGATGAACATGCGTTATACATATTGACATTTTTTCACGTAAAAATATTTCCAAAACAAAACATTATTACAAATATAAGAAAGCAAAAAATGTGAAAGCAAGCAAATAAACAATAGCTATATAGACCAAGCACTAAATTACAGGATATGGCTAAGATCTAAAGCAATTATAGTTCCATAAACACAAGGACAACCACATTTATATTCCAAATTCACTAATTTCAATCTAAATTTTAAAATGTGTAATCAAAATAAACTAACGTCACGACTACGATTAGGGATACCATTAATTAAAATTGACAAAAAATAATAGGAAGAGGAAGAGGGACGAGGACAGCCTACCTATAAGTAGGACTAGTGGCGACAACAACAGTGACAGTAACAGCGACATTCGGGCAAACAACAGCAATTACTCAGGCGATGTAATGAGTTCCAGTCGCGCCATGCAATCCTTGGAGAATGTTGGTGGTGGCCAGCGCTGGAGAAGGTGACTACTTGAGGTGGTTGGGAGAGGGAGAGGGAGAGGGTGAGGGAGAGAGAGAGTGTGCAGTTCAAATTTAGGGCACGTTTACCATTGAATTTATTGACAGTAACGAATTGCGCTTGACCAAAATGCGACGTTTCACTAAAAGAGCTTACTGTCAGATTCATCTGCCGGTCAATCTGACGTTAAATGTCGCGCCATTTTTTCGTTGTTTTTCCTCCAATTTGTATCGCCAAATTTACCGTCAAAAAATAAGATCTGTCGATAATATTTGGACCTAACGAATTAATTGCCAAATTTATTGGTAAATTCGTCGGTAACTTACAATACTAAATCCGATGGTATTCGGCGCCTTTCTTATAGTGTAACCCTATAATGCATGTGATTGCACTGAAATTTATATAAAAAGTGTTTGGAAGATAATAAAATTTCAGTTCAAAATAATCAAAAGTATCTTACACAAATAACTATTAAAGCTTAACTCATAAAATCACAAACTAAATTAGAAATTTATGCTAGTAAAATTCTTAAAAATTTACTAATTTACTGCTGCGTCTATTTTGTAGCGTTATTGCTCCTTTGGAGGTTAGCACTGAAGGCAGCAAAAACATCTTCTTTAGGAGGCAGAGTTTCTTTGACAACATTAAGGTCAAGAAGTCTTTGGCTCCAATCATAAAGCTTCGGAAAATTCTCAATGACTACCAATTGAGGCAACCCCAGAACTTGATGTAATATAGGGAACCAAAAAGCCAAGAAGACACCAACAATGTCCACAAACCCAAGTGCATCTCCTCCAAAGAACAACTTGTCTTTGAGTTCATTCTCAAGAGTCTTCAAAATCTCACTCACTTCTTCAGTGCCCTTCTCACGTTTTTCCTCATCAAAGGTCCACGCGGTTGTCCATATAGTATACATGCACTAATTATGCTCCCATATTAAAATAATTGTTACTAGGTAATTCAGAAAGTAACTAAACAAGTTACTTTACATTTTTTCTATGCTTAATCCCAGGATAGATTGATGTGCGTATATATGCAAAAATATTATTGTATATCAAAATCAGTCATGATGTATTTGTACATAAATATATATAAAATTTAATTTATTTTTAATATATATTTTATATTTCAATATACATTCTACGCTAATAGTTAATTTTAGTATATACTTAGCATGATGGTATATATATGTAAAAGTAAATTTTAATAAGCATAAATAATATTTATTTTTGGTAAAATAATTTTTAAAATTTAAAATAACCATAAATAATAGATAGAAAATTTTGATCATGGATGAATTAGGATAAATTTAAATATTTATTAATATATGGGTTATTGAATTATATATTAAAATTTTTAATTATGATAATAAATACAAATTAATTTTAAAAGTGTATTTTTTAGTTATTTTTAAAAGCATTTTTAATTTGTTGAAATTATAAGTATAAATACATGATTTTTTTATTTTTTTATTTTTGGATTTTTTTATGGTATTTTTAATTTGAAAGGTTAAGAATTAATTTATCACATATCTAAATTTTATATAAGAGTTTGCTACTAACTAACGTGTTATTGCATATATAAGAAATGATTCAAATTTCGGACATTTTTTTAAATAAACAATAAATTAATTTGTGATATTTTTTATTTACCAAACATAAATGGAAGAGATTAATGCATGCGATTTCCAGGTACCCATCCAAAAAAATTTAAATCCTAATAACACAAATTAAAGAAGGAGCATAAAAAAGTAAAATTACCTTTTCAGCGATAAAGATGGCCCAGAACCGAGCCAAGGCTCTTCGGTAAGGTTCGTGAGGCAAGATCTTGTACCCATCCCAAGTCTCATCAATATATTCAATAATCACAAGAGACTCTATTATGGGCTTCTCCTTGTGAAGCAATACAGGCACCTTCTTGTAAATAGGGTTGTATTTGAGAAGTAGCTGGCTCTTATTTTCAAGATTCTCTTGAAGGTATTCATGTTGGACTCCCTTCAGCTTCAGAGCTAGCTGCACTCTGTGACTAAATGGGCTTGCTCTGACTCCCAAAAGCTTCAATCCCTCTTCTTGCTCTGCTGCCATTATTGTTGTATGTAGCTTCTTCAATTTGTGGTGCGACCTTAACCAATTTTAGTAGTTTCCTTTGTCTCGGTCTTTGATTGCTTTTATCGATAGGTTAGGCATTTTCATATTGGACTTGTTCAATTTATGTAACATCATTGTAACTACATATATAAAAAGATTAGTCAGCGAAATGTTTCTTTAACTCATCTATTGTTATATTTTGACTTATTAATAATAAATAGATAATATATTGGTGTATGATAAGTAACTTTATTAAATATATCAATGTGTTATATTTCAAATGGTATAATTTTTCAATACTCACTTAAGATGCTGCAAGTTCGAGTCTCTCTACCCTTAGTAAGAAAAAAAGTAACTTTATTAAATAGATAATTTCATTAAAATTTTATTTACTGTCATTCTATTTAAATCTCATGGAAATTGTCCAAAACCTCTTATTGAAAATAATAAAGATATAAATTTTATATTCAATTATGTTAGATGTACACTAAAATTAGTTATTAGAGTAAAATATATATTAAAATACAAGATATACATTAAAAATAAATTAAACTATATATGTATTTGTATACAAATATACAATAGTTAATTTTAGTGTACAGATAATATTTTTTTTTATATTTTATTGCAAATAGTTAGAAGAAGAGAAATGCATGATTCATATATTTATTAAGAGGTAAATACCAAATCGGTACCCGAAAGATTCTAATGCTGATAAAATGGTACTTAATTTTTGTTATTGACAAAATAGTCCCTAAAAGATTTTAAAATTTGACAAAATCATCCAACCGTGAAAAGAATGACATCATAGTGAACGAAAAATGTGATGTGACCATCAGAAGAGAGCTTTAATAATGGCAAAGAGCTCCAACGACATTTCCAGCCGTCTTCTTCACCATGGCCGAGGGGACGCTGATGCTGCATGGCAGCGGAAATACTTCTTCTTCTTCTTCTTTTTCTTTTTTGCCATAGTGGAAGGAAACACATGGCGAGGTGCTGCCATGAGGGAGAGGACACAGAAGGGACACAATGGCATGTTGAAGAAGAAGAAGCGGCGAACACAAGAACGCGGTGAGGTGCTGTCATGGCGGAAGGGAACACGAAAGGAGACACAATAGCGTGTTGAAGAAGAAGCGGCGAAAAGCGAACACGAAGAACGCGGCGAGGTGCAACGGCATGCCATGGTGGTCTTCTTCTTCAGCTGCCATGGCGAAAGGGGACGCAGCGGCGTGTTGAAGAAGAAGAAGCAACGAACACGAAAAAGGTCGCCGGAAACGTCGCCGAAGTTCTCTGCCATTATCGGAGCTCTCTTTCGACGACCACATCAACGTTTTTCGTTCACTGTTATGTTATTCTTTCACGGTTGGGTGGTTTTGTCAAATTTTAAAATCTTTTAAGGTTATTTTGTCAATAACAAAGTAGATACCATTTTATCAGCGTCAAAATCATTCGGATATCGATTTAATATTTACCTCATTTATTAATAATTACTTTCAATTAGCGATACAAAAAAAATATCTATTTATTTTAGTTGTCTATCCGATATCTGGAACGTTAACTTCACCTCGCCTAATTTGGACATGACACGAGTTGTGTACATAATTTCAGGATGGTGGCCACTCAGATAAAGACGCCTATTTCATCTTTTGCTAAAGATGTTTCCATGTTGCGTTTTAATTGGTTTCTGTATAATTTATTCGGTGTTCCTCATCACATATTATTAAATTTCTCAAAAGATTTTCTTTCCAAAAATAATAAAAATATTTAATTTAGACTAAAACAAAAAAGGTAATAGATTAACTATTAGATTTTTTTAATTATTTATATAAAAAATATATCATATTCATCAAAAAAATTATTTATATATATAATAAGCTCAAGCCTCTTAAAATTTTTATAAATAAAAAAATAATTAATTTATATTCGTACAATATATAAAACAATTACTATATTATTATTATATTATAGATTAAGATTTACTCATTTAATTTTTTTTCATTTTTAATATAAACATTAGAAATAAATAAAATTTTTACAACTAAATGTAGTGTAACAAAATATATATAATATTAATTAGTTCTTAAAAAATTCTAAAAAAAATAGTTTTTCATTTTAGTAAAATAACTATTTATTAAAGTAGACAAATTAATTATTTTTTTCTCATATACAGTTTTTTTAAGACATAAAAGTAATTAATTAGGACATTGGTTAAGATAATTAAAGTCACTATTTTATTAAATTTTTAATTAAAAAAATCCTAGTTAATTTTGGTATAGAAATTTCGAATTTGAAAACATTGATAAAAATTATGTTGAATTTTGATTTATTTGATTTTCATTTAAATTAATCACTACATAAGTTAAAGTTCTGTTTTGAAGTTATATTCGAGCTTTAATTTGATTTTTAAAGTTTCAATTTACTTAGTTTGATTTTTTAACTTAGGTATCCATGACTCATATTAGGGTTTTAAGTATTTAATTGAAAAAAATTAAGGTAAAAAAATTTTAATTGTCACATCAAATAGTCGCTAGAATGTATAATGTAGCAGTCGTTAGTCCATCTCAGCATGTCGTTAATGATTTTGTGAGACAGTAACAAAAATAAGATTAGGAACCAATGTGAGTCATAACTATTAAGTTGGGAGACTAAATTGAGCAAATCAAAATTTTTGAAATTAGATTGAAACATAGTCAGAACCAAACCAGTGATCAAACCGGTCAAACTACTGGTTCACTGGTTTATTGGTTCAACCGATAAATCACTGGTTGAACCGATAAAACCGGTCTCACGTAAATATATAATATAAAATAGTTAAAAACTTAAATTAAAATTTGAAATACATATCTTCACTAACATTTTATGAAGAATCAAGTCTCAACTTCTAAAAATAACTAATATAAAAAAAACCATAAAATTTTAATACTAAAATAGTATCTTAATTTGACACAATAAAAAATAAATAATTTATAAAGCCTATCATCTAACTATAATATCAGTAGATTTTAACACTAATATCAAAACAAATAACCTTAATCACAATACTAGCAATAAAATAGATCAAGTAAATTAATAAATTTTTAGTGAAATTTATATTTATATTAATAATGGTATATAATTAAAATATAATTAATTTTAAAAATAGAAAAAACAAAAATTAAATTAAATTAGATATTTATGTATACTATATAATTAGTATTTGTCAAATATAGTACTTAGAAGTGCAATGGCTAAGTGGCAAGTGGAGGTTGCTTTTACTCCAAGATTCTTGGTTCGAGACATGGTGGAGACATTTAAAAATTTTTTTTCAAGCAGACTGATTTGCACCGGTTCTCGTCGGTTTGCATCGGTTCTCGTCAGTTTGATTCGGTTCTTACCGGTTCACACCGGTTTTCTTCCTTAAATGGTCCAAGAAATAAATCGAACCTGACTAGGGTCCGGTTCACTGGTTTTCTGGTCAAACCAATCGGTCCAGTTCGGTTTTTACAACTATGGATAAATACGAACATAATTTCAGAGACCAATAAGTATTATCTCTTTGTTGACAATTAAGTTGTTTTAATGGTAATTAAGATCTAATAATGGTTTATAATAAAAGAAGCATTCTTTTGCAATAATGAACCTATAGTAGTAGTTAGGGGTGTTCATAGATTAGATCATATCCATAAATCCATAAATTCACAGTATTTATCCGTATCTGATCTGTAATTTGTGGATATGATCTGATCTGTAAGATGATTAGATTGGATCGAATCGGATCCAGACTCTAATAAGATAGAAGTAAATATGTTTAAAAAAGTAAACAAAAAAATTATTGACTTTTTTATAAAAATAATTGTTTTAATATTTTTTATTTTATGGATATATTTGATATCCGATCCAAACATAAAAAATACGAATATCGAATTTGATCTAATGAGTTTAGTACAGATTGGATTGAAATTTCAGCCATATCCCGTCTGTAAATACCCCTAACAATAATAACTAAAAAATTATAATAATTATATTTTTAACTAAGAGGAAGTGCCAAAAAAAAGTACTAAATACAAGAATATTTAATCAAATATTAAAAGAAAATTTATTTTAAAACAGTTGGACTTTTTTTACTCATATATATATATATATATATATATATATATATAATGTAATAATAATAATAATATGATAATTATTTTATATATCACACAAATATAAACATTTTTTCTGTGATCTTAAGAAAGGTTTTGTAAGTCCTAACCTTGTTATCGATTTTTGTAGTGTTAGCCCTCATATTATCAATTTGATTTATATAATTCGGATGATAAATTATTTGGTGAGTGCTTCTTTTTTTACTATGACATACTTGTTATTATTATTATTATTATTATTATTATTATTATTATTATTATTATTATTTTGTACATTAAAAAATAACAGGCCAAATTATTGCCATAACATAATAGAAGTATGGAAGTTTATCATTTTTCTCTAATGGAGAAAACAAAATTCTTTTCAATAGTTTATTTAACGTTTAGTAGAATAAAAATAATTTTTATTAGAATAAATTTTAGTACGAGTTTAATATTTTTATTCATCATAAAATATTTATAGAATTACTCGTAGATAAATTTTAGAAAAAAAACATGATTTTTAATTTTATTTTTAAATAAAATTTATTTTTAGTTTTAAAATAAATTTTATTTTTATTTTTTAATAATATTAATTTTTTACCGTATATAATTATTTAATTATTTTTTAATCATATATAAATAAATTACTCTTAATAAGACTTTTTTTGTGTTATTCAATTATCTTTTTTTAAAAATAATTAATTATTAAAATAATTAAACTTTTCACAACAAAAATAATAAAAAACTTTTTTGTATTTTTATTCATATTTTAATTATAAACATAAATATAATTTGATTATATTATTTATGAAATGTGACTATAGATGTAGATAAAATTTAGTTATATTACTTATATATAGTTTTATTATATTGTATTGCTTATAAAGTTAGATTATAATTATGACAATAGAATTGTTCTTGTATTTTTATATGTGTGACTAATTGGTGGTGTTAAAACATTACTTTTAATTATAAATAAGGTTTATAATTTAAAAAATCAAAGACTCAATTAAAAAGATACAAAAAATGATGTTAAAATATTCTAACTCTTTAAAATAAAAATATTCGAAATTCAATTAAAAATTATTTAAAATTTAAACTCAATAAAAATTTACATTCAATGTATTTTGTATTAAATATATTTAATAACCTATTATATCATATTGGTTGAAATTAGCTTTTATAATGTTAATTTTCTAATAACACTTCATTAGAAAAAACCATTTTTTCAAAAAATTTTAAAAACTAATTAATATTATATATATTTTGTTACACTATATCTTGTTATAAAAAAATTATTTATTTCTAATGCTTATATTAAAAATAAAAATAAAATTTAAATTAGTAAATTTTAATCTATAATATAATAATTATTTTATATATTGTACGAATATAAATTAATTATTTTTTTATTTATAAAAATTTTAAGAGCTTATTTTATATACTTATTATATATATATATATTATATTAATGAATGTGATATATTTTTTATATAAATAATTTTTAAAAAAATTAATAGTTAATCTATTACTTTTTTATTTTAGTTTAAATTAAATATTTTTTATTGTTTTTGGAAAGAAAATCTTTTAAAGAATTTAATAATATGTGATGAGGAATACCGAATAAATTATACAAAAATCAATTAAAACACAACATGAAAATATTTTTAGCAAAAGATAAAATATACGTCTTTATCTGAGTGGTCACCTTTTAAGATACACTAAACTTCGAATTCGGAGTCTATTCAAGTGAAACTAAGCCGCTTATACTCAAACCAACACTGTAAAACTGTCAGGAACTAGATCTAAGTTTTTTAAAATCTAAATTTACTAATAATTTTAGATACAAATTTACAAGTTAATTTATTTGACTTGTTTGATTTATCTGAGCCTATTAAAATATATAAATAGTTTTGTCATATTTAAAAAGTGTTTACCGTAAAATCTGAATATTTTCAATTTATTATAATTTATTATAAATAATTTTATATATTTTAAATATTTTGAATATTTAGATATTGAAAAAGACATAAAATTTGGTAAACTACGTATTTGTAATTTTTTTATTCAAAATCATCAGATATTCTATTAACAAATTTTAGATTTAGCTTAGTATTTAAAAATAGGTACATTTTATGGTATCTAAATTTAGTTATAGAATTTAAAAATAAAAGAATGGATCCTATTTTTTTTATTGCTACTTTTAGATAATTTAGACACAAAATTTATAGGCACAAAAAAACTCCCCTTAAAAATAAGCTTCTATCCAACAATAGATCAGTTAATTACATTAGTCTAACATTTTAAGGGCAAAGGCATAATGCTTATTCTATCTAGACTTGTTTCCACCTCTCCAGTTATCCAATAACTTTCTAAGAATTGAATTAGCAATATTTCTCCATAGCATAGATAGACGTTAGCCCATATTATTTTTGGCTTTGACTTCTTCTCAGTTGAATTTCCATAGTATGTCTGTGACGCATTTCAAAACCATATTATGATGATTAAATGCAGTTATTTTCTGCTGAAGTGAATTAGAGGTTTAAATGACGAACTTCTTTTTCTTTTTAATATTGATCCATTAAGTGAGTTTGATCCAAAAATGAGTTCATTGGCGTGTTTAACGTCGTTGTAGGAGCGTCGCCGTTATCTGCAAAATGTCGACGACGTTTTGATGAAAACGTCACTGACGTTTTATTCTCCATGTTTGACACCTGACTTACTTCTCTCTTATTCCCTGTATAATCCAGCAACAGAAATAATCTCATGTTCCCATCCTTATTTCTTCTCTTCGGTTGCTTTCAATTCTTCAGCAATAACAAACCACTTCTAAAAATACTTGCTCCTCTCCTCACCAAGTCACAATTGAAGAAAATGTCACCGCTGTTTTGACTAATTTTAAACTTTAAAATTCGTGTAACACGCAAAACGGTACTGCTGTTTTCAGTTTTTTAATTTCAAAAAATAAAAAAATTCTTTAACACAAAACGGCAAAGCCGTTTTCTTTTTAAAATATTAAAAAATTATTAACATGCACAAAACGATGGTGACGTTTTGTGTATATTCTGACAGTTAAAAATTTTTTCTATACCAATATTAAATTCAACCATACAAAAATAATTTTGAAAAACACCCATCTCTCTATAATATTGAAAAAACTCAGCCTTTAAATGACAGTCAATGCATCAGAATTTTTAGTGTTAAACTCTATTTTTATGAATTTCTTATCATTTAATTTTGTTTCCAAGCATTCTTATGCTTTTTGATATATTTAAAGAGCTATTGCAGACTAGAAAGGATGAAAAATACAAATTCATGCTATTAAAATAAGAAGAAAAAGAAAAAGAAGAAAAAATTACTTTATATTTTAAAAGTTCATATATAAAATTTTAACATAAATAATTAGTCTAATTTTGATGTTTTGATTATATAAAAAATTTTACGCAATTTTTTTTTTTAAATGATTATTCACGCATTCGATAAAAATAATAGTTATTTTTTATGATGTAGTATTATATGATTAAATGCACATTTTAAGATGCTTTTCAATAAAAGTGCATTAAAATTAAATTTCATGAATAATATCTTAGGATACATAAGAAATGTCTATGACATTATAAAACCAAACAACATTTATTATACAGCATTAAAAGTTTGAAGACGAGCATTGAAGGCGGTGAAGAGTAATTCTTTAGGGGGCAGAATTTCTATGACAGTAAGAAATTTAAGAACTCGCTGGTCCAATTAAAGAGCTTTGGAAATTTCTCACAATTTAACAATTGCAACCCCACAACTTGATGTAATATAGGTGTCCAAAAAGTTAGAGAGTATGTCCACAAACTCAAATAAATTTTCACCAAAATATAACTTGTTTTTTATCTCATTCTTCAATATCCCTCTCATGTTCCTTCTCATCAAATGTCTATAAAGCCATGATGATAGCACCATCACTCAATACTTCAACACATGTAACAATTACAAAACCAAAAGAATAAATTAGAAAGGAGAAGTATAGTATTACATACCCAAGCAAGAATGAAATATTAGGAATAGAAGCTTCTAATCATAAGGGGAAGCAAATTTCTCCTCTGTCCTTACATTACACTTGAAAAAAGAGAGTGGAGGGTAAAATAGAAAACAATAGGAAACAGAATCATGACAGTGTTAGTGAAAAAACATAAAAGATTTTCAGTAGCAATGATTCTAACGGATTTTTATGATTAGAGTGAAGAAAATATAAATATTAGCAAAATAAGGAGATGAAGGGGCAAACTTATGGAAAGAATGAAGGATAGACTAGGAGAGTGAGGATGGCTCTTACCATCACAACCATTATCCTTTCTTTCTTGTATTTCCTTTCTTCTATATTAGTAAATTGAGTGAAATCATCTTGATTTACTCTTTATTGCTTTAGCTGTTCTATTTTGTCTGTTAATTTTACTACCTAAGATACCAGTTGTTACAACTGGTATCAGAGTAAGGTTCTAGGAATGCGTTGTGTGGTGTCCACGCGAGCCACTTCAATGGGGGCAAGGATGGACAGACTGGAACGCTGGATAGATGTGATGCAGGAGGAACAAACCAGAAATATGGAGATGATCCTGAAGAGATTGGAGGAGTTGGGGCCGCGAGGAAGGCAAGAAGGGAATGAGGTGGGTGAGCAACCGCATGGGAATCAGAACGACAGAGAAATGGAAGAAAACTCGGCCGAGAGGAGGAGCGAAAATTTGCTAACCCCGCGCGTGGAGGTGAAGCGGAGGGTGGAACTCCCAACCTTCGAGGGGGAGGATGTGTGTGAGTAGCTGGTGAAGATTGAAAGGTATTTCCGCATGTCACAAATTTAGTAGGGAGGCCCTGAGGTGGTTAGAATGGTGGGAGGAACAGACTCCATTCTTCACATGGAGGATATTCAAGGAAGACTTGCTAAATAGGTTCCAACCTGGTGCCATCGCGAATCCGATGGGTCTGCTTTTGATGGTGAAATAGATGGAAACGGTGGCGCAATATTGCCGGGAGTTCGAGTTGCGGCGAGAACACAGCATGTCCTGGGGGACGAAGCCCTTATGTGCTTCTTCTTGAATAGATTGAAACTGGAGGTGTACGCAGAGATGGCAATCTCGGATTTTTCAAACCTTCAAGAGTTGATGGATCGCGTGACGATGATAGAAACCGAAACAATGCTTGGCGGGATGCGGGGATGATTCTGGGAGGATGAAGAGTGGATTCAGTTACTAGGGGCAATGGTTTCATTCTGCGTTGGAGCTCCAACTGGATCCGGCAAGGCCCAAGTGTCCAAGAGGGTAATGGGATCCGAAATGGGGGTGTAGCTAATACACAAAGCTTTAAGTCTAATGCTGGGCTCACTTTGGTGAATTTAGGGAGAGTAAGTAGTAGTAGGTCAAATAGGCGTAGGCAGCAGGGAGTGAGAAGGCTATCCCAAGAAGAATGGGCTGAAAGACAGAAAAAAAGCCTATATATGTGGAGAGAAGTGGGGACCAGAGCATATGTGCCAAATGAAGCATTGTGAAATTATTCTTTTGGACTAAGTAGAGAAGGAAGAAGTGGCCGAGGAGGCAGGAAATATGGGCCTTGAAGAAAAAGAAACTGAACCAGAAACATTGGAGTTGCAGCTCTTTTCTTACAGTTTTTGGGGGTTTGACTACCCATAAGACTTTCAAGGTTCAAGGAAAAATGATGGGCCAAAGAGTGATTGTTCTCATCGACCCTGGGGCTTCCACAACTTCTGAAGAAGGACAATTTTGGGTGGGGAATGGAGGCACAAGAGGCTTTTAAAGCACTTAAGAAATTCATGGCAACATTTTTGATCTTGGCTGTTCCATCTTTCTCTAAGCCTTTTGCTTTGGAGACTGATGCCTTTGGTAGATGAGTGGGAGCGGTTTTGCTGCAAGAGAAAAACCAATTACGTACATGAGCCAAAAGCTATTAGAGCGTGCCAAAGCTAAGTCAGTGTATGAGAGGAAACTCATGGCAATAGTGTTAGCAGTCCAACGTTGGAGGCTGTATCTTTTGGGATAATATTTTACTGTGTATACGGACCAGAAAAGTCTCAAATTCTTTCTGGATCAGAGAATAGGAGGGGAGGAATAGCAATGATAGATGACCAAGCTTCTTGGGTATAATTTTGACATAAAGCACAAGGAGGGTAGTGAAAATACAGTGGCCGATGTCCTTTCTCGGAAGTTTCAGCTCTCTTCATTGTCAATTGTGCAGTCAACTGAGTGGGATAAACTAGAGGAGGAGGTTCAAGTAGATGAGAGGCTTCAAACCATAATACAGAGAATGAAGTATTAGGAGTAGAAGCTTCTAATTATAATGAGAAGCAAATTTCTCCTCTGCCCTTACATTACACTAAAAAGAAGAGAGTGGAGAGTAAAATAGGAAAGAATAGGGAAGAGAATCATGACAGTGTTAGTTAAAAAAATGTAAAAAATTATCAGTAGAGATGATTCTAACGGATTTTTATGATTGGAGTGAAGAGAGTATAAGTATTAGCAAAATAGGGAAAGGAAGAGGCAGACTTATGAAAAGAATGAAAAATAGATCAGAAGAATGAGGCTGGCTCTTACCATCACAACCGTTATCCTTTCTTTCTTATATTTCCTTTCTTCTATATCATTAAATTGAGTGAAATTATCTTGTCTTACTCTTTGTTGCTCTTTGTTTCTTTCTTATATTTCCTTTCTTACTCTTAATAATAATAATAATAATAATAATAATAATAATAATAATAATAATAAATTTAATTTTTATTTCATCAAATTATTTTTTGATAAATAATTAAATTTAATAGAATAAATAATAATTAAATTAAACTTCAATAATCATAAAATTTTATTTAATTATTATTGTTAAAAAAATAGTTTTCTTAAAAATTACATCTCCATATAATATATTAGTTCATAAATAGTTAATTATTTAATTTTAAAAAAATTCAGGTACTTACATTCTACCACACTTATAAAAATTTTCGTCTTCGAAAATTGCTCCAAAATAAGAGAGGTTCATATGGCATACAGGTATAAGAAAAAAAGTACGATTACAAAGCTGAAGTTACAAGGCAAGCTTGATGCAAAAGATGATATGGTCCAAACATGCGATGGTAGAACAAGGTGGCGAAAGATTATAAAACAGGCATGGGAATAAAACGACACGTTTAACGTCCGCACATTGATCTCATACCAACTGCATAGTTCCAACTTCCCAAGCATCAACCTGATGTATATTCACCACTCCAAAATGTACTTTAACAAATAGACTATTCGTGAATTTCTCAATCTCATCAAACACTTCACAACCCAATACTGGTCACAAAATAATCTTTCACAAACTTCTCCACGGGACTCAGAATCCTAAAACATCCTGTGACGTCGCACGCTTACAAGCTCTACCTTTCGTGTTCACGAAACTCATCATAAAGAGCTAACGCACCACTTGCTATGTATAACGGTCGCACGTGACATCAAAACAGATCTCAAGTCACACAATTATTAATAATAATAAATGCTATACAAATGAATTCAATATAAAACTCAAATACAATACATATCTCTCTGGATAAAATAAAATCTTAAATAAGAAGGGTGAGGGAATTCTATAAAAGCAACTCAACACATAAATTTAACTTAAATAAAACTCTTAACCGCCCACAGCTTTAAACTGAATCTTCGAACTTGTGTCACTGAAAGGGTGGAAGATTTTGGGGTGAGAACAAACCACACGTTCTCAGTAGGAAATGGGAATGCCGTAAAAGTAATGAATTTAATGCAAATAATTAACTTACTTAGTAAAACTATTTTGTTAACCCTTTGGAAATACTTTTATTTCTATTTTAGATAAATAATTACTTTTCTTTAAATTTCTAAACTCAAAACAAATTTTAAATATAAAACTAGTCACATTTTCTGTGCCAACTTAATACTAATGATTTATGCAATGGTAAGCTAACAGCATTAATCAACAGATAGTTATGCATCTCAAAACTCAAACTCTTATCATTAGGACAAGTTCTATTGCATGACAGACACTCAGAGTATGCAGTGAAGCATAATCAGTCCATTCCCAAGGCTCTAATAGGAACGAACTGCTCTGATACCATAATGTAACACCCTAACTTTTATGTATATGAGAGTACTAACGGGTTATCATAGACGCAATAGAAGTAATAAGTAACGTAAATTACGGGGTTTGGGAACGTTAGAAGTTAAGTTTAGGGGGTTAGCTCCGTTTCAACGCATAATCCTTATTCGTGCTAATGTGAATCTCTTCCTTGATTGTTTGCCGTAAGACTTTTTGTTTCAAACTTCTTTCATCAGATATGGTTTCTTTCACATTTGGAAACTGAACATGCCACACTTCTCTATTTCTTTTCTTTGATATTTTTGAAAATGGAGTTGATATGAATCTTTTCCATCTTATATCAATTTTTGAGAGCGAAAATTTTTGTAAGGTGGATAGGATATAAAACCCGAGTTTTTAAAATTAAATTTTACGCTTTGAATTTGAAAATAAGATTTAATTTAATTATGACTTATTTTATTATTTTAAATTATCTATTAGAAACTATATTGATAGTTACGGTCTAAATTAATTTTTATAATTATTATTATTATTATTATTATTATTATTATTATTATTATTTGGTTTTATGCAACTAATTAAAATGGAACAAAGAAAAGAAAAAAAAAGAAAGTTAAATGTGAATTTTTATATGCATGTGCATATATATATAATGAGGACACATAATCCAATTATTATTATTAGGTGAAGTTTATGGTGTAGATGCCAAAAGACATCTACACATGTAAAAGTAACGTGTTTTGTTTTTTAAGTGACATTTGGCATCTTTTTTTTTGGAACTAGTGAGATTTGATGTCTGCTATTAGTATTCTTTTTCAGATGTGCAGTAAGAATACTGTAACTTTCAATTTTTGTCTACCTTAAATATAATGTTTAATTATATTGTTAAATTTTAATGACATCCATTTTTTTGTCACATAATAGGCCGAATAAAAAATTGAACAATGCATTCAGTTGGGCTATAAATCTGCCCAAGCATAGCTTTCTCTCTTTTTCTATTTTCTAACTATGTGTAGTAACAGTATAAAGTGCAAAATAAAATCATGCAACATATTATTTGGTTCCTTTATCAAATTTACTCATCTAACAATTATTTTTTTATTATAAAATTAGATTTTATAATGTCATGACTCCTTTCAAGAAATATAAAATGGTCATAAAGTTGCTACATTTTAAAGATAAATTTTTTTAATTATATTTACAAAAAATTATATTAAAATAAGATATTAACTAGGTGATACGTGTTTCAAATATTCGTGATGTAAAGAGTTCAAATATTATTTAAAAGTTATTAGTTTATATTTTTAGAATATTCAATTTAATTTGATGTATTTTGATTTTGTTTAATTAGTTACTAGATTGGGCTTTATATTTATAGGTTTATGTTTTTTTTTTTATTTTAACCTAAAAAAATGTTATAAATACCTTTTAAACTATTTTAATCGTCATATTGAGTGATTAGAGGTGTGAAAAGTCTCTTTTAATTTCATGATAAAACCATAGTGTAGACAAGTGAAGTTGAATAAGTCTCTGTTGTTGCATCGGAGAATTGGATAGAAGGTTGAGCGTGTCCCTTCAATTCAATTCTCAAAGTATAATATGGACAAGTTAGGTTGAGTAAGTCTCTTTCTTGTTGCATTAAGAAATTGAATTAAAAGTCAAGTGATTCTCTCTATATTCAATTTCAATCTATCCTTTGTTTTCTATTTTAATTTTAATATATTTTTTATTTAATTTTTATTTTTGTCTTTTGTTTATTTTGAATTCTATTCTTTATCGATAGACCTATTTCAGAATATATGTTTAACGATTAAATACTTTATTGCATTTTAAATTTGAGCCTTATTCTAAAGTAATATACTCTTAATTCTTTAGAATTGAATACTAATAAAATTGTACAATAATAATATAAATATTAGTTAATATATAAATATTGATTAAATTACTAAATATATTTTAACCTTAAATAAAATTAATTTTTCCTGTGTAAAAGTAAAATAAAAAGATATTTACAAACTATATATATTGTAAAAGGTTTAATTGTTCTGTTGGTCCTTATAGTTTTACGAAATTTTCAATTAGGTCTTTATACTTTTTTTTTTTCTTTTAATTGGTTCCTACACTAATTTTTTTTCAATTAGGTCCCTCTTGGCAGTAATTAGCTTAATTTTATAGGGACCCAACTAAAAAAAAATGAGTGTAGGAATCCAAATAAAAAAAAAAGTGTAGAACCCAATTAAAAAAAATTTTGATGCAAGGACTCAATTGAAAGAAAAAAAATACAAAAACTCAATTAAAAATTTCGCAAAATTATAAAGACCAACAGAATAATTAAACTTTTGTAAAACTTAAAAGTTCTAAGTATATAAATCGTATATCTTAATTACTCACCAAATTAATAAATATATATTTGTATAGCAATGGGATTAAGAATTTTAGCATTGACCAAATAAAACATTCCAAAGTTTAAAAAAGAAATCAAAGGGCAACTTAAAAGACCCAACTGAATGATTTTATTTGGCCCAACAATGTATACCAAAATCTAAATATCATTAAAATTTTAATAACATAATTAATATTACATTTAATAGATAAATTCTGAAAATTACAGTAATTTTATTGTACAGTATAAAAGACAGCACAAATAACAAACACCAAGTATCACTCATCAAACTAAAATACGTTATTTCTACATATATAGATGTCTTTTGGCATCTATACCATAGAATTCGCCTTATTATTATTATTATTGTCACCTGGCCTTATCATGAGCGGTTCCAATAAGGGAAGTAAGGAAGAAATGAAACGTGTCTTGAAAGTATATATCCATATACATATATACATGACATCTATCAATGCTTAGATTACCACCACAAATCAATATCCATTACTATCTAACCTTTAATTGACTTTACTTCCTTTTAACCGAAACCATAAGGAAAGAAAAGGAAGAAAGAGGGACCGTGGGTGAGGGAGGAAATCGCGACTCCTTCTGATATTTCAGCTTTGATTTTTTGAGATTCGTAACTCTAATAAAAAATCTAATCTGATAAAAGTGTTCGTATCCTTCTCTTCTATTGGCGTCATTTTTGACCGGTAGAAGTCGACGGTGACGTAACTCTCCTGCCCCTTGAGTTCGGCTAACTGGAGTTCTAGGAAGCACAGACGATTTCTGATGCTTTCTCCTTCAGCAGCTCGATCAGAAAGCTTCTCCGGAGCTTCTGTTGTTTTGATTTCGTACGGAGGTAGGGGATTTTATCTTGAAATTAACTGTTTTTAAGCTATGAATTCCATGAAAGTCTAGTGGGTATTTGTAAATAATTTATGATTGTTTGAAGTGACTGAATTTGATGAGTATGTATTTGATTTCCTGATTGAAAAGAGGTTGAAAAGGGTTCAGTTGGGACCCGAAAAAGGGTGGCTAACCCCGAATTTTAGGGAAAGTGCTGCCAAAATTTTATAAAATCTGAGGTTTTATTTGAAAAGTTATTTTAAAAGATTTGGTTTTGGAAAATTAAATTATTTAAAATATATTTAGTTAAGAAAAGATTTACTCTATTTTAAAGTTTGATTTATTAAGGAAAATATAATGTTTTAAACCTAATCTTTTAAGGAGAGATTTTGTTTTAAGTAAAGATTTGAGCTCGGTTTATTAAGAAAAGGAATCTCTACCACAGGAGAGCAGAGAACAAGGATTTAAAGAATATATTAATTAATGAAGTGTCTGCCACAAGAGAGCAGATGTGACATTGTTTGGGCCTTAGTGCCAAATGTAAAGTGGGGACGCCCACACACTGAGAACTATTTTCCTGATGTACGCTTATTGATTTGGAAAGTCACACTGATGCGGCCTAGCCGTACATCTTATAAGCACACTGATGCATCTGGAAAGCAATATCTGGGACTTGTGCCCGGGTAATGTCGGGAGCGGGTAGGCAACCGACACATGAGCTCATGGCCTGCGTTAGGGATAGACATGCATCATGTTGTTTGCACATTTGCATTTGATTGCGCTTGCTTGTCTTATTACTTTATGATTGTATTGTTTGTCTTGTTGTGACTTGCTTGTACATTGAATTGAATCTCTTGCTTGCACTACTTGTTTGTGCGTGTATTAAAGTGATTACGAGTTGACATTTGACCGAAGATCGTACCAAAAGTAAGGAGTTACTAACCTGTTCTCCTTATTTACTATTTAATATTGAGCCTTTAGATCGATATCGCGTTTCAGTTTATAAGAAAATACCAGAAAATTATTTGTAGTAATTCAAATCACACAATTATTAATAATAATAAATGCTATACCAATGAATTCAATATGAAACTCAAATACAATACCTATCCCTCTGGATAAAATAAAACTTAAAGCAACAAGGGCGAGGGAACTCTATAAAAACAACAGGAATCACAAGTAAATCTACTAATCGTCTGCAGCTTCTTACTGAATCTCCGAACCTGTGTCTCTGAAAGGGTGGAAGATTTGGGGTGAGAACAAACCACACGTTCTCAGTAGGGAATGGGAATGCCGTAAAAGTAATGAATTTAATGCAAATAATTAACTTTACTCAATAAAATTTTTTTTTATCAAACCCTTTGAAAATACTCTTGGATCTACTTTAGATAATTAATTACCTCCTTTTAAAATTTCTTAACTCAAAACAAAACTTAAATATAAAATTAGTCACACTTTCTGTCTCTCAGCCACATATTAATCCTCGGTCAAATGTCAACTCGTAATCACTTTAATACACTCACAAACAAGTAGTGCAAGCGAGAGATTCAATTCAATGTACAAGCAAGTCACAACAAGACAAACAATACAATCAGAGTAGTTCGTCCCTTTTAGAGCCTTGGGAATGGACTGACTATGCTTTACTGCATACTCTGAGTGTTTGTCATGTAGTAGGACTTGTCCCACTGACAAGAGTTTGAGTTTCAGATGCATGATTGTCTATTGATTAATGCTGATAGTCGACTATTACATATCTCATGGTATTAGGTCTGGCCAACTTAATACTAATGATTCATGTATATGGAAACACTAATGGATTATCATAGACGAGATAGAAGTAATAGGTAACGTGAATCGTGGGTTTTGGGAACGTTAGGAGTTAATTTCTTGATGTTACTCAGTTACGTATCTGTTCTTTCATGGTTTGCCTTGAGGTTCTAGTTCGAGATTTCTTTCCTGAAGAGAGCTACCTGATTATTCTCCAATCCTGTTTCCTTGTTCATATGCTTTCTCATTCGATCTTGATTGTATATGTCTTCTTAAATTTCTTGAATATCTGCCTTGTATTGTTTAAACTCCTCTTCTTGACTTATATATTCGTTGATGTAATTTGGATTTGTTTAATGCATCAAAGTGAATCCTTGAAATCTTTGTGAACCTTGTCCAAGTTGCTTGTCCTTTCTCTGAGACCCTGTATCTTTTTGAGTGACTTGAGATTAGATTAGTGTATGGACGTTAAGCACGTCGTTTTAACCCCATGCATATTTTATAACCTCTCGTTATCTTGTCTTACCATCACATGATTAAACCATGTTATCTTTTACATCGAACCTCCCTTGTTACTTTTGCTTGCAACCACACTTTTACCCTTGTATCTTTATGCCATATAACTATCAAAATATTTGAAAGTTGTATATATGTATATATGCTGAGATATTTTTGCTTCTTCTCTAAATGTGTTTAAAAAAATGAATGAAGTGATATGAAATATCTTTCGTTTTGTATGAATTTTTGAGGACGAAATTTTTTATAAGATGAGTGGGATATAACACCCCGAATTTAAAAAAAAAAATTAAATAGTTAGTTATTCATAATTTATTATTTTATTTAAAAAAATTATTTTTCTAAAGTAATTAAATAAATTTTATAATACTTTAAGTTTAAAATCTATTAAAAATTTTAAATTATTTTTATTATTATAATAAGATATTTCAAATATATATATATATATATATATATATATATATATAAGAATTATTATTATTATTATTATTATTATTATTATTATTATTATTAAAAGAAAAAGGCCGAAGCCATCTAGCTAAGGAAGCAAAAGGTAAAAAATGAAACGTGGCTTTTTCATGCATGAATATATATATATATATATATATATATATATATATATATATATATATATATATATATATATATATATATATATATATATAACTATGACACATGCCATTTCTCATTTAATCACCAATGATTCTTGATTAATCATCATCATACACGCATGGCTTTCATTCTTTGAAGAAAAGAGAAAGCAAAGTGCCGAGGAAGAGAGAAGAGTGACCGAGAGAGAGAAAGCCATAACCCACCAAACTTTCAAGCTTCCAGTTTTAATTTCTTGAGATCCGTAACTCCAATGAAAAATCTAATCTGGTAAAAATGTTCGTATCTTTTTTCTCTACGTATTGACGTCATTTTTGATCGGTGGAAGTTGACGGTGACGTAGCTCCTCTTCTCTTTGAGTTCGGTTAACTGGAGTTCTAGAAAGCACAAACGATTTCTGACGCTTTCTTTTTCAACAGCTCAGTCATAAAACTTTTCCGGAGCTTTCGAGGATTTTGGTTCCGTATGAATGTAGGGGATTTTATTTTGAAATTAACTGTTTTAAACTAGGAATGCCATGGAAGTTTAGTGAGTATTTGTAAATAATTTAAGATTGTTTGGAATGACTGAATGATAAATTTGAGTTGTGATTGTAACTGAATTTGATGAATATGTACTTGATTTCTTGATTGAAAAGAGGTTGAAAATGGTTCAGTTGGGACCGAAAAGGGTGGCTAAACCCGAGTTTTAGGGGAAGTGCTGTCGAAATTTTATAAAATCTGAGGTTTTATTTGAAAAATTATTTTAAAAGATTTGGTTTTCAAAAATTAAATTATTGGAGATTTATTTAGTTGAGAAAAGGTGTATTCTATTTTTAAACTAGATTTATTAAGAAAAACATAATGTTTTAAATCCAATTTTGTAAGGAGAGATTTTGTTCGAAATGTTGTTTTGAGTTTTTTTTTTAAGAAAAGGAATCTTTCACGGAGAATTCAATTTCACTGAGTCCATGTCGGAGACAGCGGGGCAGTCGTTACACCATTCGTGCAGGTCGCTACTTATGCGACAAGGAATTTCAGAAAGAAAGTCTTACCTCGGGATGGCGAAGGCCTTGACTTTAGGATAAAACTGACTGTTATTAGCTCGTTACGGTCTTTAGCTTTAGCCCGTTTAGTACCAGTTGTTACATAGAGTAATTGGCAAGAATTCAGATAATGCAAAGGAATAAGAATATGAGAATGAAGAATATAATTTAATCAAGAAATGAAAAATGTGTATAAAAACAAAATTTCCTTTTGAGTAGGAAATTGACTCCTCTCAATTACAATGTGTATACCATGCATACCTCAATAGTGTGCACTCTTCTCTATTTAACAAACTTGCTAATCATAACAACGTAACAAACTTCTTCTCATTCCGCTATCAAATTTATTCTCCTGCTTGCATTCCCATTCACATGTGGTAGTCCTGCATCCATAATGGTGGCTTTTTGACCCTTTTAATATTGGGTTGCACTATTTTTATTGGGTTAGGTTCCAACTCTTGTAGTTCTCTTACTTAGTTTGGGTCTTTGTTCGTATTAAGCACTCTCCCCATTACCATCCTTATTAGGGTACATTCGAATTAACTCGGACCAACTAATCCATGTGGCCTCCTCCCAGGGTAGCCCCTGCCACTCCACCAAAACCTCTATGTCTTTCTCATTGTCTTCATGTTGGACCACTCTAGTATCAACAATTGTAGTTGGGTGCGGATCAAAGGGTAGAACAAGTGGCAAGCCGTCCTTGCCAACTTCTCGAGGATTGTACTTGAAGTCCTTGAACATAGACACATGAAATACCTGATTGATGATGCTACCCTCTAGTAGTTCCAGATTAAAGGCCACTGCACCAACTCATTGCAGTACTTTGAAGGACCGAAATAATGCTTGCTTAATTTTTTATGACTACTGGCAGCCACAGACCCTTGCTTATAAGGTTGCAGCTTAAGCAGCACCCAGTCCCCAACCTCATAAGTCCTATCTTGTTGACGTGCATCAGCATGGTTCTTCATACACATTTGTGCTTGTTGCAATCTATAAGTAAGTTCAGCATCCAAAACCTCGCGAATTTACAACAATTTATCCATTTCTCCTACTTGAGTACTTCTCACGACATATCCCAAAATGGCGCATGTGTTGTACTTGTATAAAGATTTGTGAGGGAACGTCTCAATAGAGTAGTAATAAGAGTTGTTGTAGCAATATTCAACCCAATGTAGGTAGGTGTGCCACTGAGAAGGATGTGCATGAGTAAACACTCAAAGATACTGCTCAATGGTGCGATTCACTACCTTCATTTGTCCATCAGTTTGCGGATGATACGAGGTACTATGAAGGAGCCGTGTACCACAACTCTTGAACAACTCCTTCCAAAAGCGACTAAGAAAAATATGATCCATATTGGTAACGATGGTAGCAGGGAATCCATGATAACTTACCATTGAGTTTAATAATGCATGAGCAATTACCTTTGCTGTTAAACCTAACTTGAGCGGTGTAATTCGAGCTACCTAGTAAATCTATCAACAACCATCATAATAGCCATAAAGCCCCCAGAGTTTAGAAGCTTGATCCCAAAGTCCATACTAAGGTCATCCCACGGTTTAACTAGCAGTGGCAGAGGTTGCAAGAGCCCATGCAGTTTAGCTACGACGTACTTATTTAGCTGGCAGTCAGCACAGTGGTTGACAAAGTGCACCACGCTTTGCTATATCCCCAGCCCAAAGATCTCACCTAACTCTTTGTATGTCTTCAAGATTCCTCCATGCCCTGATATACCCGTACAATGAAATTGGTGGAGAAGGGTGTCACATAAGTTCTCAAATTCAGGCACCCAAATGTGCCCTTTGTATAGTAACATCCCATCTTTAAAAGAGTAGCGAGCGGACAATTTCTCATTTTTTGTGTAGAAATTTCAAAATTTTGGGTGCCTCACGATTAGCTCTCAAAAGAGTAGGAATAATGGCTTATTGAGTTGTACGTAGTGATAGTCTGGAATTGTGGAGCCACCTCTTCTTCCTCCAACCAAGAGAGTGCATCCGCACCTTTATTGAACTTTTCTAGCATATACACGATATCAAATTCATAGCCCATCAATTTTAAGAGGTAATGCTACTATTACGGGGTGAATATCACTTGTGTTGTGAGTTCTCGAAGTCCTTGATGGTCTATTTTGATGAGGAACTTCCATCCTAGAAGATAGTGGCGCCATTTAGCCACTGCTTGTGTCATGGCATAGAGCTCCCGAATATAAGCTGAAGCTTGAGATCAGCGTTGACCAAGTTTCTTGCTAAAATAAGCTATCGGATGTTCGTCTTGTGTCAAAATCATGCCCACGCCTGTGTTGGATGCATCAGTTTCTACTTCAAATAGCTTGAAAAAATTGGATAATGCTAAAATTGGTGTTCGTGTCATCATATCCTTTGAGCGCAATTACGCTTGATCAGCTACTAGAGTCCACTGAAAGTGTGAAACCCGTTTTTCTTAAGGAGCTCAGTTAAGGGACACGCAAGTTGTGCATAGTTAGCCACAAACTTTCTATAATATCGGATAAGGCTAAGGAAACCTCACAATTGTTTCAATGTTTTAGGTAATGAATGCTACAATCGCTTCAATTTTAGAAAGTTCCACTTAAATGCCCTCACCGGAAATAACATCCCAAATATTCTATCCTTGGATGCATAAATAAATATTTGGAGCCGTTGACACAAAATTGATTCTCCTTTAACACACGTAGAGCCACGACTACATGATGCAAATGATCTTCTTGGCTGCCACTATAGATTAAGATGTCGTAAAAAAAAAAAACTACAATGAATTTGCATAAGAATGGTTGGAAGATTTAATTTATGGCTTCTTGGAAGGTGGATGGGGCTATGCATTAATGAGTCCGAAGGGCTTGACTACAAACTCGTAGTGGCCGAAGGGCATTTTAAATGTCGTATTCCCAATGTCTTCTTCTCATATTTGAATTTGATGGTATCCACTCCTCAAATCGATCTTGGAAAAGTATTGAGCCCCATGTAATTCATCCAGAATATCTTCAATTGTTGGTATGGAAAATTTATCCTTCACCGTTATGGCATTGAGTGCACTGTAATCAACACAAAAATGTCATATTCTGTTTTTTTTTCTCAACTAGTAGAATCAAGCTGAAGAAGGAACTTTGGCTTTCACAAATCATTTCTGACTGCTGCATCTCTGTCACCAATCTTTCCATTTTTTCTTTTTGGAAGTGGGAATATTTGTACGGTCGAACACTAATGCTATGTTTGTTTGAGAGGAAAATGGAAGGAAAGAAAAGGGAGGAAAGAAAATGGGAAGGAAAATGATTATTTTCCATTGTTTGGTTAAGAAGGAAAATTAGAGGGGAAAGAAAATGGATGGAAAAAAACTGGTGAGGCCCACCAATTTTTTTCTCTCCAACATTGGAAAGAAAATGGAGAGAAAACTAATGTTTCTCTCTCTACTTCCAATACTACCCCTTCACTTTTTCAATATATATTATAATATAGGGGTAAAATTGTCTTTTTTAACATTTCTTTCCTTCTTATTTTCCTTCCATCCAAACACATCTAAAGAAAATAAAAATTCACTCAATTTCTTTCCTTTTCTTTCTTTCCTTTCTATTTCCTTCCTCTCTATTTCTTTCCTTCCAACCAAACATAGCCTAAACGGTGCAACACCTGGTGTTAGGTGGATTGCATGGTCTACTACCTAGTTATGAGGAAGTTCCTTAGGCTCAGCGAACTCAAAGAGGAGTTTTGCCATATCTTCATCTTCAACCGTTGTCTCAATTCTGGCCATCACACAAACTGCATCCAGTTGGAACATAAAGGCTACAACATTGCTACTATTGAGCTTTTTCAACTCCCTGTAATCCAACCCTACCTCCTTCAACAACCTCTTACCCCTGAAAGTTACCCATTCACCATCCACTTTGAACTTCATAAATAATTTAAAGTAATTAATTTGAATAGTGCTTAGATGCATTGTAACACCCTATCATACAGAGTCTTATTCTTAAGTCATAATTCAGAGATGGCAAGGTATTACGACCTCTAAAATAAAAATTTAGTAAGTATAGTAGTATGAATGAACGATTATAGCTAGGAGCCTTTGTAGAAAAAGGGGTAAACAAAAATCGCAACTCGAAAGCGCAACACTCCGATCGATAACGTAACGAACAAGAATAAACCAACGCGAGATTATATATATATAAAGGAGTGTCAAAAATAGGAATATCAAGACTCAAAATCCGGCTGCGAAGATATCCGGTCCGAGCATAGTAATATATACATATGATAAAATAAGGAAAACCCCAAAGGAAACCCAAAGGGACACAAATACAGAAACCTATTCTCCAAAATCTCCCATAGGAGGAGTCATCACAGTTTGTATTATTTAATGGAGATAAAAGTATCTAAGCAAAACATATAAACTAAACAGAGTCCCCAAGAACAAAGGATCTTCGCTAATCCAGAAGCCTCCAGTAGGCCTCAGCGAGAAACCTCACGTCCTGCATCTGAAAACCACAAAATCCGCATGGGTGACAACCAAAGGTTCCCAGCATGGTAACAGCTTCCACATATATAATGCATAATAATAGAGGAAAGCCGAAGGTAATCCTAGAACTTCCTCCAGATAATTCAAAAGCTTATAAACAAGTTAAACCATAAAGGGCATCTGACTAAAGATTCTTCAGTCTAACTAATACTTCCCTTTCCAAATCCTTCAGACCTCCCAACCACCAGCAGGAGTATAATGTAGCAAACACAGTTATATCAAATAAGAAATATACAAGTAGGAACAAATAAGGCATTTAGACAATTAGCAAGTAATATGCAGTCAAATAGGCAATCTCAAACAATTCATATAGTATGCATATGATGAATGCCTGTCCCTAGTGGCTGATGATATCATCTGTCGGTTATAGAGCCAACCCGACAAGTCCTCGTAGCTAACCAATGGACTGTCCCTCTGTCGTGCATCCCCAACTCGAGTTATACTCATCATAAACTTGATCATAATCATGATCTATATCCATCACCTTCACTGGTGAATATTTATGGGGCGAGCTCATCTGGAGCTTTCACAGTGCCCGGCCACACTTACGACATAGGGTCAAAAGAGCTTCGAGTCTCAACCTGGAGCACGTGGTGGCTAGCCACTGCTTCCTTCCAGGGAAACTCTCATCTCCAACAGTGGAAGTGCAACATTCACAATTCATTCAACAGCATATATGCATTTATACTTGGCCATAATCATGGCTCCGCCGTAACACGGCAATAATCTAGCCATCCAACTCACGGTTAAATCTATAACCAGCTATTCGGCTCACGGTTAAATCTATAACCAGTCATTTCATTAACAATTACGGCCCTTCGGCCCATGGCATAATAAGCACTTCCACCACCATCCTCCGCATCTCACATAATCATCTTTGATCCTCATTGATCATTCATTTTTCCCTTGCTTCACTCGCAAGTTACCACATTCCCTAGCTCCTTTTCTAATAGCTAGGCATATCATAATGAGTTAAGACATAAGTGGCGAGATCGGAGGCTTAGAAGTATGAAATTTGGCTTTTAAAACTCAAAAATCAACTTTGGGATGAAAACAGGGCACGCTTACGCGCACTCCATGCTCATGCGTGGATGGCCACAAAACTCATCGACGCGTATGCGTCATGCACACTAGTGTATGGATTGAAAATTAGCCAATCGCCACGCACGCGTCAGCCACGCGTACGCGTGGGTACTCTCGTGCCCCAGGCACAAATCTGGCACAGTTTTGGCACAACTTTCTGGAAAATGGCTGGGCATTGGGTGTAGCACATCGGCGCGCCTGTGCACATCACGCGTACGCGTGGATGGCGTTTTCGAGAAGAACGGCGCGTACGCGCCAAGTGCGCCTACGCGCGGGGGGTCATTTTGCTAAAAATTTTCTAAGTTAAAAACTGCATAATTCACAGATTCAACCCCAATCTTCCGACGGACATAACTTTTTCAGTTTAAATCGTTTTTCACCCGTTCTTCGAACGGCATGGGCATCCCGGATCCAATTTCATTTCTAAACAGATTTGGTACAAAACAGAGATCCGTAGTCCAAGTTATGTCCCGTCAAAGTATGCCCAAAAACTATGTTTTTCATACAAAACCACAAAGTGGCATTTTCAAAACAAGCCATTTTCAACTCTTTTCAAAATCAATCAAAGCATGCCAATTTCATCCCTTTTCTTTGAAATCAATCAAAATATATCAAATTCAACATCAAGCCTCCTCAACTCACACATTGAGACTTTACCACAATTTACAAAATCACTATCCCATCATTTTAACCCACTTCACTCAAGTGGCTCAAACTCAAACACATTGACATATCACATACTCTTCCTCATGCCAATTTTCAACAACACCAATTCCAATAAATCATCATTGTATACATTCAATGTCATACTCACCATCAACATGGTTCAACCCACAATTCAACCACGATCAATCATCAAGCATATATCGCAACATGCATATTTCTCATACATCATACCATCAAGGCATCAATAATCATCATCACATATATGACCACATCATATATATCAACCATTCAACAACACCAACAATCCAATGCCTATCTTAGGGCCTCTAGCCTAAGTATTTCCTACCACATTACATATTAGATACGAGAAACCGAGACCATACCTTAGCTGATTTTCCAAGCTCAATCGGAGTACTTCCAAACCACTTTTCCTCAAGCTCTCAAGGCCTCAACACCTCCAAGAACAGATTTTTCACCACCAAATCCCTTTTCAAACTTTTCAACATTATCAATCAAGCTCCAATATTCACATATACACAACCTAAGCCACAATCATCACACCCATACACAACATCTCAAAACTCAAACATCATAGAACCACAAATTACACTAGGGTTGAGAATCTTACCACACCCAAGGTCCAAAAAGACAAGATTAACCTTCTCCTTCAAGAGAGTTGGGTCCTATAACATCAAAGAGCCCAAAATCTCAATATTTTTGCTCATAAAACTCGAAAACAAGGCTGGAATTTCGAAAAGTAAAACGTGGCTTACCTCAAGATTGGTTGTATGGGTTTTGTAGAGCTCTCTGTGGTGAACGCATGGCAGTAAACGGTGCGGCAATCGGAGCTCTAGATCAAAAGTTATGGTGGTTTGAAGATCAAGTGAGAGAAAGAACTTGATAGAGTGTTCTTCCCCCTCTCTCTTCAATTTTCAGCGTGTATGAGTGATAAATGAGGAGAGAGAATGCTGAAAACTAGGGTTTTGGTTTAGTTATGTTGGGCCAAGGGCCCACTTTGGGTCCGGTTGGCCCGATTTGGCCCGTTCGGTCCAATCTTGGTCCGAATTCTATAAAATTGGTACCAAAATTCTCGTCTCAATCTCCTCTATCACATTTAGCCATAAAAATCACATTTTTGGCTTTCTAGAATAAATTCTCATTTATGGGTTAATTAGCCGTTAATTAACCGGGTTTTACATTTTACCCACCTAATTGGGAATTTTGCCCACAAAATTCAAATGTAATTACCTGAGAATAAGTGCGGATAATCCGTTCGCATCTCCGACTCAAGTTCCCAAGTGAGTTCCTCAACACCGCCTCGACTGCATGCCACTTTGATCAATGAAACCTTTTTTCCACGCAACCGTTTGATACTAGTATCATCAATTCTAACTGGAGCCACTGGAAGCGTCAAATCTTCCCTTAACTGAACCGACTCAGGTTCTAACACATGGCTAGCATTAGGAGTGTACTTTCGAAGCTGCGACACGTGAAATATGTCGTGCAGGTTCGAAAGATGAGGTGGTAGAGCCATCCGATACGCCACCGGTCCAATCCTCTCCAGGATCTGAAATGGACCAATGTATCGAGGATTCAACTTCTTTGTTTTAATCGCCCTACCTACTCCCATGGTCGGAGTAACCTTAAGGAAGACATGGTCTCATTCCTCAAATTCTAAGGGCTTTTGCCTCTGATCGGTGTAACTCTTTTGACGACTTTGCGCTGTAAGCATCCTATCTCGGATTTTCTTGACTTGTTCAGTAGTCTCAGCTATCATTTCTGGTCCCAACAAGCCGTTCTCTCCAGCTTCATACCAACATAGCGGAGATTGACATTTCCTCTCGGATTGACCATCTGTTTGAGGATGGTAAGCCGTACTCAAGCTTAATCGGGTTCCAAAAGCTTTCTGAAATGCACCCCAAAACCTTGAAGTGAAACGAGGATCTCTATCAGAGATTATAGTAGCAGGTACACCATGAAGTCTCACAATCTCCTTTATGTATAACCGTGCTAGCTCCTCAAGGGTGTAAGTCATCCGAATTGGTAAAAAGTGAGCTGACTTCGTCAGTCGGTCCACAATCACCCAAATAGCATCAAAACCAGCCCTAGTCCTTGGCAATCCCGACACAAAGTCCATTGCAATACTTTTCCACTTCCATTGTGGAATCTCAAAAGGTTGTAACATCCCGGAAGGTTTTTGATGTTCAATCTTTACCTTTTGACAAGTTAAGCACTTTGAAACATATTCCGTTACATTATTCTTCATACCCGGCCACCAAAATATCGCCTTTAAATCATGGTACATCTTAGTACTTTCCGGGTGAATGGAGAATCCACTTTTGTGTGCTTCCTTTAAAATATCTTGCCTCAAAGTGCCAACATCCGGCACAATGATCCTACCCTTAAATCTCCATAACCCATCTTTTTCTTCCGACACTCTCCACTGTTTCCGTTGCTCAATAGCCGGTAACACCTTCCATAACGCTTCATCATTTTGATGAGCCTTTAGGAGTTCAGACTTAAAGTCACTTGAGATTTCTAATCGGCTTAAACACAAAGTTCCGGATACTTCTCGAGCACCAATTTTCAGACTCTCGAATCCCTTGAGCAACTTCTCCTCTTGAAGCATCATCCAAGCCGCATATAATGACTTCCGACTTAATGCATCCGCCACTATATTCGCCTTTCCTGGATGGTAATTCAACTCAAAGTCATAGTCTTTCAATAATTCCATCCACCTTCTCTGCCTCATATTAAGCTCTTTCTGATCAAAGAGGTACTTCAAGCTCTTATGATAAGAGAAAACTTGGAACTTAACCCCATAGAGGTAATGCCTCCACCCCTTTAGTGCAAACACGACCGTAGCAAGTTTCAAATCGTGCGTAGGATAGTTCACTTCATGCGGTCTCAACTGTCGTAAGGCATACGCCACCACATTATGATGCTGCATCAGCACGCACCCTAGACCCTTTAATGAGGCATCACAGTACACCTCAAATGGCTCGTTCGGCTCAGGTAACACTAACACAGGTGCAGTGGTCAACTTTTTCTTCAATGTCTGAAAGCTCTCCTCGCATTCAGGAGTCCAAACAAACGGAGTGTCTTTGCGGGTTAACTTTGTCATTGGCAAAGCTATCCGTGAAAAGCCCTTAATAAACCTTCGGTAATAGCCAGCTAAGCCCAGAAAATTCCTTATCTCTGTTACGGTGGTTGGTTGCCTCCAATCCATCACAACCTCCACCTTAGTTGGATCTACGGCTATCCCCTGTTTACTCACTACATGCCCCAAAAACTTCACCTCACTCTTCCAAAACTCACACTTAGACAGTTTTGCATAGAGTTTCTTCTCCTTTAGAATCTGCAACACGGTCCTCAAGTGTTCCGCATGCTCTTCTTCAGTTTTGGAATAAATTAGTATGTCGTCAATGAAGACAACAACAAATTTATCCAGAAACGGACGGAAAACTCTGTTCATATAATCCATGAATACCGCAGGAGCGTTCATCAACCCAAAAGACATTACAGTGTACTCGTAATGACCATAACGAGTCCTAAAAGCGGTCTTAGGGATATCCTCACCCCTCACCCTTATTTGGTGATAACCGGATCGCAAATCGATCTTGGAGAAAACTCCAGCTCCTTGCAACTAATCCATGAGATCATCAATTCTCAGCAATGGGTACTTATTCTTTATTGTAACCTTGTTCAGCAGCCTGTAATCCACATAGAGCCGCATACTCCCATCTTTCTTCTTTATCAGTAACATTGGAGCACCCCATGGAGAGACACTCGGTCGGATAAAATTCTTACCCAACAAATCCTCTAACTGAGACTTTAGCTCGTTCATCTCTAACGGTGACATCCTATAAGGAGCACTTGAGATTGGTCCTGCCCCGGGCACCAACTCAATAGCAAACTCAACCTCTCGGTTAGGTAGAAACTCATCAATATCATCGGGAAACACTTCCGAAAACTCACACACAATCGGAATCTGCTCCAACCTTTGATCATCACCCAAAACGCCCGCGGTTAACAACAGGATACCCTGACATTCGGTTCTGGAACAATTCACCATCATCAAATTCAAGTAATAATTATTCACCACGACTGGCCCTTCTGTATCCTCCGGCATAAAGTACACCGACTTTGTAGAACAATCAAGTAGGACATGGTTCTTAGATAACCAGTCCAATCCCAAGATAAGATCAAGGCCAATCATCGGTAAGCAGACTAAATTATGAATAAAATCACGCTGCTTGAATCTAAAGGAAACTTTCGGGCATCCTAGCCTAGTTACCATGGCTTCATGGGTAGCATTATACACTTTTAGGTCATAACCTAAGGTTACGATCTTTAATCCTAACTCATGGGCTTTCTCAAATGCAATGAATGAATGTGATGCTCCCGAATCAAATAAAGCATTTAAAGTTTGACCAGCCATTTCATAGTTACCTCGAATGAGTGTCTCAGATCCCTCGGCACCTATAGCTGAGGTGGTGAACACCCGACCAGTCTGTTGTGCCTTCCCAGTACCTTGTTTCTATTTCTCCGGACAACTTGTGGCTTTATGCCCCGCCTTTCCACAATTGTAGCACAAACCCCATCCGGCCTTGCATGGTGCTCCCAGATGGTGACTCCCACATCTTGTACAAGCTTGATCATTCTGAGGCTGCTTCCCAAACTTCTTCCCTTGGGAGTTGTTGTTGTTGGGCCTCCTGAAAGAGCTTCCCCTCTTGAAAGGCGGACCTCTAGGTGCAAAGCTCTTCCCTCGGTTCTATGAGAATGATCCTCTGTGACTCCTTTTCTCAGCGGTTGCCCTTTTTACACACTCTTCAGCAACCCTACACTTGTTTACCAACTTGGAGAAAGTCCTAATCTCCATTGGTCCCACTGAGCTGAAGATATCGCTCCGGAGTCCTCCTTCATACTTAACACACTTCCATTCCTCATATTCCACCGGAGTCCCTTGGCACATACGAGAGAACCTGAACAGCTCTTCAAACTTGTCAGTATACTCTGACACGGACATGGTACCCTACTTCAGCTGTAACAATTCAAGCTTCTTGGCCATCCTAGCAGAAGTCGGAAAGTACTTCTGATGAGCGGATATTTTATACGCTTTTTGGGGGTAATTTCATGTAGATTTTAGTATGTTTTAATTAGTTTTTAGTAGAATATTATTAGTTTTTAGGCAAAAATCATATTTCTGGACTTTACTATGAGTTTGTGTGTTTTTCTGTGATTTCAGGTATTTTCTGGCTGAAATTGAGGGAGCTGAGCAAAAATCTGAGTTAGGCTGAAAAAGGACTGCTGATGTTGTTGGATCCTGACCTCCCTGCACTCGGAATGGATTTTTTGGAGCTACAGGAGTCCAATTGACGCGCTCTTAATTGAGTTGGAAAGTAGACATCCAGGGCTTTCCAGCAATATATAATAGTCCATACTTTGCGCGAAGATAGACGACGTAAACTGGCGTTCAATGCCAGTTTCATGCTGCTGTCTGGCGTCCAGCGCCAGAAACAGGTTACAAGTTGGAGTTCAGCGCCCAAAACACGTCACAACCTGGCGTTCAACTACAAAATAGCCCAAGCACGTGAGAAGCTTTAGTCTCAGCCCCAGCACACACCAAGTGGGCCCCAGAAGTGGATTTCTGCACCAATTATCTTAGTTTACTCATATTCTGTAAACCTAGGTTACTAGTTTACTATTTAAACAACTTTTAGAGACTTATCTTGTACCTCATGACATTTTCAGATCTGAATTTTATACACTTTGACGGCATGAGTCTCTAAACTCCATTGTTGGTGGTGAGGAGCTCTGCAGCGTCTCGATGAATTAATGCAATTGTTTCTGTTTCTCCTTTCAAACATGCGTGTTCCTATCTAAGATATTCATTTGCGCTTAATTATGGAGAAGGTGATGATCCGTGACACTCATCACCTTCCTCAATCCATGAACGTGTGCCTGACAAACACCTCCGTTCTACATCAGATTGAATGAGTATCTCTTAGCTTCCTTAATCAGAATCTTCGTGGTATAAGCTATAACTGATGGCGGCCACTCTTGAGGATCCGGAAAGTCTAAACCTTGTCTGTGGTATTCCGAGTAGGATTCAAGGATTGAATGGCTGTGACGAGCTTCAAACTCGCGATTGCTGGGCGTGATGACAAACGCAAAAGGATCAATGGATCCTATTCCAACATGATCGAGAACCAACAGCTGATTAGCCGTGCTGTGACAGAGCATCTGGATCGTTTTCACTGAGAGGATGGGAGGTAGCCACTGACAATGGTGATTCCCTACATACAGCTTGCCATGGAAGGAGCCTTGCATTTATGAAAGTGAGTAAGCATTATGTTGCAGGGATTCAGAGGACAAAGCATCTCCAAAAACCCCAACATATTCTCCACTACTGCACAACAAGTAACTATTTCACACTCTTTTATTTTTCTAATAATTCCAACTGATAATTTTAATTAATATCCTGACTAAGAATAATAAAATAAACATAGCTTGCTTCAAACCAATAATCTCTGTGGGATCGACCCTTACTCACGTAAGGTATTACTTGGACGACCCAGTGCACTTGCTGGTTAGTGGTACGAAGCTGTGTTAAATAGTCCATTAATATTGGCATACACAATTTTGTGCACCAAGTTTTTGGCGCCGTTGCCGGGGATTATTCGAGTTTGAACAACTAAAGGTTTATTTTGTTGCTTAGATTAGGAATAATCTATTTTTGTTGTTATAGAGTCATTAATTTCTGAGTCTTTTATTCCCTTTTCAAAAATTTTTCAAAAATATATTATTTTTCTTCATTAAATTCTAATTTTCGTGAGTTTAGTGTCTTGTTCTAAGTTTGGTGTCAATTGCATGTTTTTCATTGTCTTTTAATTTTTTTCGAATTGCATGTTCTTGTTCTTCCTTGATCTTCAAATTGTTCTTGTCAAATTTTCTTGTTTGATCTTTGGTTTGTCTTGTTCTGTGTCTTTTCTTGTTTTTCTTGTTTTTCTTGTGCTTTTTCAAAACATTAGTTTTCAAAAAATTTATTCTTATCTAAAAAATAATAATAATAATAATACATCTTTAAAATACATTACATTTTTAGCTCAGTTGGTTAGAGCATTGGCTTATGTTCTTGGCAATTGGGTATTTTCTTTTTAAAATCTTTTCAAAAATAATTTTTCTTGATTTAATCCTGTGCCAAACTTTAAGTTTGGTGTTTTCTTGTTGATCTTTCTTTAATTTTTGAAAATTTATCTTGGTTTTCAAAAAAAATTTTAAGTTTGGTGTTCTTTCTTTTGTTCTTGGTGTTCTTGTGAATCTTCAAGGTGTTCTTGAGTCTTTCTTGTGTCTTGATCTTAAAATTTTTAAGTTTGGTGTTCCTTGGTGTTTTTCCCCCAAAATTTTCGAAAATAAGGAGCATTAGATCTAAAAATTTTAAGTCTTGTGTCTTTTGTGTGTTTTTCTCTTTTATCATAAAATTCAAAATTCAAAAAAATATCTCTCCTAACTAATTTTAAACTACATTTTCGAAATTTTTATATAAAAATTCAGATTTCAATTTCAAAATTTTTCAATTCTTATTTTTTTTAATATATACATTTTATTATCTTTTTCAAAAATTTTATCCTAACCACTTTTTCCTTTTCCTCAAATTTTTCGAAAATCTTCACAAAATATTTTCAAATTTTTATTTTATTTCGTTTTTATTTATTTTATTTTTATTTCATTTTATAAAATAAATTTTTATAAAATAAATAATATCAACATCCATACCATCTCCTTTATTCCATCATGGAACTAAGTGGAAATGAACAGTCCAGGAGGACTCTGGGGTCATATGCTAACCCCACTACTGCTTCATATGGGAGTAGTATCTGTATACCCTCCATTGGAGTTAGTAGCTTTGAGTTGAATCCTCAACTCATTATCATGGTACAGCAAAGCTGCCAGTATTTCGGTCTTCCACATGAAGAACCTACAGAGTTTCTAGCACAATTTTTACAAATTGCTGACACAGTGCATGATAAGGAAGTAGATCAGGATGTCTACAGATTATTTCTGTTTCCATTTGCTACAAAAGATCAAGCTAAGAGGTGGTTAAATAACCAACCTAAGAACAGCATAAAGACATGGAAATAGCTGTCAGAAAAATTCCTGAATCACTATTTTCCTCCAAAACGGATGACACAGCTAAGGCTAAGCATCCAAGGCTTCAAACAAGGAGATAATGAATCCCTTTATGATGCCTGGGAGAGATACAGAGAGATGCTGAGAAAATGCCCCTCTGAAATGTTTTCAGAGTGGGTGCAATTAGACATCTTCTACTATGGGCTTACAGAAAAAGCTCAGATTTCTCTAGATCACTCAGCTGGTGGATCTATACATATGAGAAAAACAATTGAAGAAGCTCAAGAGCTTATTGATACAGTGGCCAGAAATCAGCATCTGTACCTAAGTAGTGAATCTTCCATGAAAGAAGAAGCTAAAACAGTAACTGCTGAACTCAGTCTTATAGATCAGGCTAATGAATTCAATCAGTAATTAGACTTTCTAACTCAGCAGCTAGCCGAATTCAAGGAAATACTACAAAAAACAAGAATGGCTAACAGGAATATGGAAGTACAGTTAAAGCAAACAGAAAAGCAATTGTCAAAACAAATAACAGAAGAATGCCAAGCAGTTCAATTAAGAAGTGGGAAAACATTAAATACCTCACTTCAAAGCAGCAGGAAGCCAAGAAATGAACAAACGGCTACTCAAAATCCCTCTGAGGACAATCAGAGCCCAGAGAGGAATAAGGCTGGCGCTGAACGCCCAGACCATGCTCATTCCTGGCGTTCAACGCCAGAAACAAGCATGAATCCGGCGTAGAACGCCCAAGGGAAGCACAGTTCTGGCGTTCAGACGCCAGTAACAGATAAGGAGTTGACGTCTAACGCCACTCCAACTTCCACCCCTGGCATTCAAACGCCAGTGGGGGATCAGTCACATACAAGTGCTGATAACAACCCTTCTAAAAAGGCTTCCCAACCCACTTTTACAGGTAATAAACCTGCAGCAACTAAGGTTGAGGAATACAAAGCCAAAATGCCTTATCCTCAAAAACTCCGCCAAGCAGAACAGGATAAGCAATTTGCTCGCTTTGCAGACTATCTCAGGACTCTTGAAATAAAGATTCCGTTTGCAGAAGCACTTGAGCAAATACCCTCTTATGCCAAGTTCATGAAAGAGATCTTAAGTCATAAGAAGGATTGGAGGGAAACTGAAAAAGTTTACCTCACTGAAGAATGCAGTGCAGTTATCCTAGAAAGCTTACCTGAGAAGCTTAAGGATCCTGGAAGCTTTATGATACCATGCACATTAGAGGGTACTTGCACCAAGCAAGCTCTATGTGACCTTGGGGCAAGTATCAACCTAATACCTGCATCTATTATCACAAAGCTTGGTTTAACTGAAGAAGTCAAACCAACCCGGATATGTCTTCAACTTGCTGATGGCTCCATTAAATACCCAACGAGCGTGATTGAAGACATGATTGTCAAGGTTGGGCCATTTGCCTTTCCTACTGACTTTGTGGTGCTGGAAATGGAGGAGCACAAGAGTGCAACTCTCATTCTAGGAAGACCTTTCCTAGCAACTGGCCGAACCCTCATTGACGTCCAAAAAGGGGAAGTAACCCTGAGAGTCAATGAGGAGGAGTTCAAGTTGAATGTTGTCAAAGCTATGCAAAATCCAGACACCCCAAATGACTGCATGAGTGTTGATATCATTGACTCTCTGGTAAGAGAGGTTAATATGGCTGAGAGTCTCGAATCAGAGCTAGAGGACATCTTTAAAGATGTTCAGCCTGATTTGGAGGAATCAGAGAGGATAATAGAACCTCTGAAAATCCCTCAGGAAGAGGAGAAACCTCCCAAACCCGAGCTCAAACCATTACCACCATCCCTGAAATATGCATTTCTGGGAGAAGGTGATACCTTTCCTGTAATCATAAGCTCTACCTTAGAGCCATAGGAAGAGGAAGCACTAATTCAAGTGCTAAGGACACACAAGACAGCTCTTGGGTGGTCCATCAGTGATCTTAAGGGCATTAGTCCAGCCAGATGCATGCACAAGATCCTATTGGAGGGTGACGCCAAGCCAGTGGTCCAACCACAAAGGCGGCTGAATCCAGCCATGAAAGAAGTGGTGCAGAAGGAGGTCACTAAATTACTAGAGGCTGGGATTATTTATCCTATTTCTGACAGCCCCTGGGTAAGCCCTGTCCAACTCGTCCCTAAGAAGGGAGGCATGACAGTGGTTCATAATGAAAAAAATGAACTGGTTCCTACAAGAACAGTTACAGGGTGGCGTATGTGTATTGATTATAGAAGGCTCAATACAGCCACCAGAAAGGATCATTTTTCTTTACCATTCATAAACCAGATGCTAGAAAGACTAGCAGGTCATGAATACTACTGCTTCCTGGATGGATATTCAGGTTATAATCAAATTGCAGTAGATCCCCAGGATCAGGAGAAAACGGCATTCACATGTCCATCTGGAGTATTTGCATACAGAAGGATGCCATTTGGCCTGTGCAATGCACCTGCAACCTTTCAGAGGTGCAGGCTCTCAATTTTCTTTGATATGGTGGAAAAATTTCTGAAAGTTTTCATGGATGACTTTTCAGTATTTGGAGACTCATTCAACTCCTGTCTTGACCATCTAGCACTTGTTCTAAAGAGATGCCAAGAGACCAACCTAGTTTTAAACTGGGAGAAATGTCACTTTATGGTGACTGAAGGAATTGTCCTTGGGCACAAAATCTCGAACAAAGGAATAGAGGTGGATCAAGCTAAGGTAGAGGTAATTGAAAAATTACCACCACCAGCCAATGTTAAGGCAATCAGAAGCTTTATGGGGCATGCAGGATTCTATAGGAGGTTTATAAAGGACTTATCAAAAATCGCCAAACCTCTAAGCAATCTGCTAGCTGCTGACACGCCATTTATCTTTGATAAAGAGTGTCTGCAGGCGTTTGAAACCCTGAAAGCTAAGCTGGTCACAGCACCAGTTATCTCTGCACCAGATTGGACATTACCATTTGAATTGATGTGTGATGCCAGTGACCATGCCATTGGTGCAGTATTGGGACAGAGGCATGACAAGCTTCTGCACGTCATTTACTATGCCAGTCGTGTTTTAAATGACGCACAGAAGAATTACACAACCACAGAAAAAGAGCTGCTTGCAGTGGTTTACGCCATTGACAAGTTCAGATCCTATTTGGTAGGATCAAAAGTGATTGTGTACACTGATCATGCTGCTCTTAAATATCTACTCACAAAGCATGATTCAAAACCCAGACTCATCAGATGGGTGTTGCTTCTGCAAGAGTTTGATATAGAAATAAGAGACAGAAAAGGGACAGAAAACCAAGTAGCAGATCACCTGTCCCGAATAGAACCAGTAGAAGGGGCGTCCCTCCCTCTCACTGAGATCTCTGAGACCTTTTCGGATGAGCAACTCTTTGCCATCCAAGAAGTGACATGGTTTGCAGACATTGCAAACTACAAGGCAGTAAGATTCATACCCAAAGAGTATAGTAGGCAGCAATCAAAAAAGTTGATCACAGATGCAAAGTACTATCTTTGGGATGAACCATATCTCTTCAAGAGATGTGCAGACGGAGTAATCCGTAGATGTGTGCCTAAAGAAGAAGCACAGAGAATCCTATGGCATTGCCATGGATCACAGTATGGAGGACATTTTGGAAGTGAGCGAACAGCCACAAGAGTCCTCCAATGTGGCTTCTACTGGCCTACTCTCTATAAAGATTCCCGAGCATTTGTGCTTAATTGTGATAGTTGCCAAAGATCTGGCAATCTGCCTCATAGTTATGCCATGCCTCAACAAGGGATCTTGGAGATTGAGTTGTTTGATGTATGAGGCATTGACTTCATGTGACCTTTCCCACCATCATACTCAAACACTTATATTCTGGTGGCAGTGGATTATGTATCCAAATGGGTGGAAGCTATTGCAACACCTACTAATGACACTAAAACAGTGTTAAAATTCCTCCAGAAACACATCTTCAGCAGATTTGGTACCCCTAGAGTATTAATCAGTGATGGGGGCACTCATTTTTGCAATAAACAGCTTTACTCTGCCTTGGTTCGTTATGGAGTTAGCCACAGGGTAGCCACTCCATATCATCCACAGACAAATGGGCAAACTGAAGTCTCCAATAGAGAACTCAAAAGAATCATGGAACGGACTGTAATTAACCGTAGAAGAGACTGGGCAAGAAGCTTGGATGATGCTCTGTGGGCATACAGAACCGCATTCAAGACCCCTATAGGGACCTCTCCATACCAGCTTGTGTATGGAAAGGCATGTCACTTACCAGTGGAACTGGAACATAAGGCCTACTGGGCAACCAGATTCCTGAACCTTGATGCCAAGTTAGCTAGAGAAAAACGATTGCTTCAGTTAAATGAGCTAGAGGAATTTAGACTAAATGCTTTCGAGAATGCAAAAATTTACAAAGAGAAAGCAAAAAGTGGCATGATAAGAAATTGTCATCCAGAGTCTTTGAGCCGGGGCAGAAAGTTTTGCTATTTAATTCTAGGCTCAAATTATTCTCCGGGAAATTAAAATCCCGGTGGAGAGGTCCATATGTAATTACTAATGTATCGCCATAAGGATACGTAGAGCTTCAGGATAATGACTCTAACAAAAAGTTTATTGTTAATGGACAGAGAGTTAAACATTATCTTGAAAGCAATTTTGAGCAAGAATGCTCAAAACTGAGACTTAATTAAAGCTAAGTAATGGTCCAGCTAACGACATTAAAGAAACGCTTGCTGGGAGGCAACCTAGCCAATCACAAAATTTAATTTTATTCGTTTTGATCAATTAATTGATTTTTACAGGTATATGTCAAAGTATCTTCAAGGTAAAATAGCAATTGATTGGATTCACAGAGTTACAAGGGAATTTGGAAGCTCACTGGCGTGAAAAAGCTAGTAAGAAACATTTTGGGCATTGAACGCCCAAAAGAAGCACCCACTGGGCGTTCAACGCCAGTAAGGGTAGCCATCTGGGCGTTAAACGCCAGAAAGGAGCATCTTCTGGGCGTTGAACGCCAGAAAGAAGCACCTTCTGGGCGTTTAACGCCAGAACTACAGCATCCTGGGCGTTTAGAAAAACGCCCAGTGACAAAGGACTTCCTGGCATTCAACGCCAGAAAGAAGCAACAGCTGGGTGTTGAACGCCCAGGAGAAGCATCAATTGGGCGTTAAACGCCCAAAACATGCAGCAGTTGGGCGTTTAACGCCAGGATGGTGGGGAGGAGGTAAAATTCGTTTTCATTTACAAATTTTCTAATTTTTTATGTTTCAAATCATGATTTTTTGCATAAACATGTTTCAAAATGTCATCCTTCAAATCAAAATAGTTTTCTTAGAACCCTAATTTCTAAAATCCCTTTTTCAAAAATAATAGAGCTTCATACATAAACATAAACCTTTTTCCAATCCAATCCAACTCTTTTTCCAATTTCTTTTCAAACTTAATTATCTTTTAAAATCTTTTTTCAAATTATAAATTTCAAATTTATTTTTAAATATCATTCATATCTTTTTAAATTATACCCTTTTCTTGTCATATTTATCTTTTATAAATCATATCTTTTATCTTATATCTTTTCTTATTTTCGAAAACCTACCCCCTCCCTTTAAATCCACTTTCGGCGCCCCTCTCATCATCCACTATTCCACACCTGCTCTCCTTCTATCCCTCTTCTCTCTTTTCTTTTGCTTGAGGACAAGTAAACCTCTAAGTTTGGTGTGCTTATCCATGATCACAAAAACATACTCACTTTGATCATGGCCCCTAAAGGAAAACAACCCAACCCAAGAGGTAAGAAAGAGAATATTCCAAAACCACTTTGGAATCAAGGGAAGTTCTAAACTAAAGAACATTCAGACCATTACTACAAAATAATGAGTCTAAGATCAGTGATCCCGAAAGTCAAGTTCGATCTGAAAGAAGATGAATATCCGGAGATCCAAGAACAAATTCGAAACAGGAACTGGGAAATCCTAGCTAATCCTGAAACGAAAGTGGGAAGGAATATGGTTCAGGAGTTCTATGCAAATCTATGGCAGACAGACAGGCAAAGAATAATTGGAGCTGCCCTCTATGATCATCGGACCTTAGTCAGAGGAAAGATTGTTCACACCCATCCTGACAAAATCAGGGAGATCTGTAAGCTTCCTCAACTGAAGGATGACACAGACTCCTTTAATAGGAGAATGATGAGGGTAAACAAAGGCCTGGACAAGATTCTAGAGGATATATGCATCCCTGAAGCCAGGTGGACCACCAGCACAACTGGCATCCCAAATCAACTCAAAAGAAAAGATCTCAAACCAGCTGCCAGAGGCTGGCTAGATTTCATTGGGCATTCCATATTGCCCACCAGCAACCGTTCTGAAGTTACTGTTAAAAGAGCAGTGATGATTCACTGCATCATGTTGGGAAAAGAAGTAGAAGTCCATCAACTGATCTCGTGTGAACTATACAAAATAGCAAACAAGAATTCCAAGGACGCCAGATTGGCCTATCCAAGCTTAATTTCTATGCTCTGCAGAGATGCCGGAGTGAAGATGGGAATAACAGAATATATTTCAGTTGAGAGGCCAATCACTAAAATATCAATGGGAAGACAACAGCTGCAGGATGATCCAATTAAGAGGAGAGCACAAGAAGTCCTCCCAGAACTTCCTCAATTCGAATATTGGGAACATCTTGAAGCATCTATTTCCAAATTGCAAGAAGCTATGAACCAAATAAAGGAAGAACAGAACAATCAAAGTAGCATGCTTTGCAAACTGCTTAAGGAACAAGAAGAGCAAGGGCGTGATTTAAGGGAGCTGAAGCGCCAGAAATTAATCCTTGAAGGACCAAGCACCCCACAGATCAGAGGAACATCTACTTCCCAAAACACAGGTTGTTGAGTTCTAATTTTAGCTTTAACTCTGTGATAGTATTATTATAGAAATTTACCTTAGAAGATATATAATAGTAGTAGTAGTAATTAGCATATCTACTCTGGTCTTATTTCCAATTAAGTTATAATTTATCTTTCTCATCATCATTAGACATGAATAAAGTAGTAGATTTTTAGAATAAAGAAGTAATTTATATTTTTCGAATTCTTAATAATAAAAATTATAATTAATTACATGTGGTGGCAATACTTTTTGTTCTCTGAATGAATGCTTGAACAGTGCATATTTTATCCTGAATTTGAAGAATGTTGGCTCCTGAAAGAATGAGGAACACGAAAAATATTATTGATGATCTGAAAAATCATGAATTTGATTCTTGAAGCAAGAACAAGCAGTCAAAAAAAATTACAAGGAATCATTAGATCAAGAAGAGGAACAAAAGCCAATAGCCCTTAAAACCAAAAGGCAAGGGTGAAAAGGATCCAAGGCTTTGAGCATCAGTGGGTAGGAGGGTCCAAGGAAGTAATTCCAGGCCTAAGCGGCTAAATCAAGCTGTCCCTAACCATGTGCTTGTGGCATGCAGGTCCAAGTGAAAAACTTGAGACTGAGTGGTTAAAGTCGTGATCCAAAGCAAAAAGAGTGTGCTTAAGAGCTCTAGACACCTCTAACTGGGGACTTTAGCAAAGCTGAGTCACAATCTGAAAAGGTTCACCCAGTCATGTGTCTGTGGCATTTATGTATCTGGTGGTAATATTGGAAAACAAAGTGCTTAGGGCCACGGCCGAGACTCATAAAATAACTGTGTTTAAGAATCAACATACTAGACTAGGAGAATCAATAATACTATCTGAATTCTGAGTTCCTATGGATGCCAATCATTCTGAATTTCAAAGGATAGAGGGAGATGCCAAAACTATTCAGAAACAAAAAGCTACAAGCCCCACTCATCTAATAAGAATCTGAGCTCCATTTAAAATTCTAAGATATTATTACTTCTTAATTTCTTTTCATCCTATTTTATTTATCTAGTTGCTTGAGGACAAGCAACAGTTTAAGTTTGGTGTTGTGATGAGCGGATATTTTATATGCTTTTTGGGGGTAATTTCATGTAGATTTTAGTATGTTTTAATTAGTTTTTAGTAGAATATTATTAGTTTTTAGGCAAAAATCATATTTCTGGACTTTCCTATGAGTTTGTATGTTTTTCTGTGATTTCAGATATTTTCTGGCTGAAATTGAGGGAGCTGAGCAAAAATCTGAGTTAGGCTGAAAAAGGACTGCTGATGTTGTTGGATCCTGACCTCCCTGCACTCGGAATGGATTTTTTGAAGCTACAAGAGTCCAATTAACGCGCTTTCAATTGAGTTGGAAAGTAGACATCCAGGTCTTTTCAGCAATATATAATAGTCCATACTTTGCATGAAGATAGATGACGTAAACTGGCGTTCAAAGCCAGTTTCATGCTGCTGTCTGGCGTCCAGCGCCAGAAACAGGTTACAAGTTGGAGTTCAGCGCCCAAAACACGTCACAACCTGGCGTTCAACTTCAGAAACAGCCCAAGCACGTGAGAAGCTTTAGTCTCAGCCCCAGCACACACCAAGTGGGTCCCAGAAGTGGATTTCTGCACCAATTATCTTAGTTTACTCATATTCTGTAAACCTAGGTTACTAGTTTACTATTTAAACAACTTTTAGAGACTTATCTTGTACCTCATGACATTTTCAGATCTAAATTTTATACACTTTGACGGCATGAGTCTCTAAACTCCATTGTTGGGGGTGAGGAGCTCTGCAGCGTCTCGATGAATTAATGCAATTGTTTCTGTTTCTCCTTTCAAACATGCGTGTTCCTATCTAAGATATTCATTTGTGCTTAATTATGGAGAAGGTGATGATCCGTGACACTCATCACCTTCCTCAATCCATGAACGTGTGCCTGACAAACACCTCTGTTCTACATCAGATTGAATGAGTATCTCTTAGCTTCCTTAATCAGAATCTTCGTGGTATAAGCTAGAACTGATGGCGGCCACTCTTGAGGATCCGGAAAGTCTAAACCTTGTCTGTGGTATTCCGAGTAGGATTCAAGGATTGAATGGCTGTGACGAGATTCAAACCCGCGATTGCTGGGCGTGATGACAAACGCAAAAGGATCAATGGATCCTATTCCAACATGATCGAGAACCAACAGCTGATTAACCGTGCTATGACAGAGCATCTGGACCGTTTTCACTGAGAGGATGGGAGGTAGCCACTGACAATGGTGATTCCCTACATACAGCTTGCCATGGAAGGAGCCTTGCATTTATGAAAGTGAGTAAGCATTATGTTGTAGGGATTCAGAGGAAAAAGCATCTCCAAAAACCCCAACATATTCTCCATTACTGCACAACAAGAAACTATTTCACACTCTTTTATTTTTTTAATAATTCCAACTGATAATTTTAATTAATATCCTGACTAAGAATAATAAAATAAACATAGCTTGCTTCAAACCAATAATCTCTGTGGGATCGACCCTTACTCACGTAAGCTATTACTTGGACGACCCAGTGCACTTGCTGGTTTAGTGGTACGAAGCTGTGTTAAATAGTCCATTAATATTGGCATACACAATTTCGTGCACCAACTTCTTATAGAACTCCTCTTGGAAGATATTCTAGGTGATATAGTCATCACTCTGCTGCAGAAGACGTCGGATACCTTGCCACCAATGCGACGCTTCACCGGTGAGCATATGGGTAGCAAACTTGACACGCTGTCCTTCAGGCACCACTTGTGCTTGCAGTGCTCGCTCTATAGCCTGAAACCATGTATCAGCCTTAGTCGGGCTAGTAGTTCCCTTGAACTTAGGCGGATTAACCTTCAAAAAGTTTGCCAGTGTCATCGGGCCCTGAACTCCACCTCCATCATTACCATGGTTGTTCATCTATTGACCAAGAGCCTCAGCAGTGGCTTACATAGCAGCAGCCATGTTCTCCAACGCAGTCATAAAGTTCACCGGGTCATTAGGGTTATTCTCCGGCACACGAACATTAGTATGACCTCTACCACGGCCTCTATCGCGTCCACGAGGTGCCATCTGGTCCCTATACGCACCAAACAATCGATATTAAGTTGATTAGTCTCAATATCGGAAGTCTAATGCTTCAAAGTCCCAAATGCATGCTCATGAACATTTATGCCAATTATATCAAGCAAATATACTAATAGCACATAACACACACACACACACACACACACACACACACACACACACACACACACACACACACACACACACAGAATGCACAGAAGCATAGTCAATCCATCCCTCAGGCTCTACAGGAACGAACTGCTCTGATACCATAATGTAACACCCTACCATACAGAGTCTTATGCTTAAGTCATAATTCAGAGATGGCAAGGTATTACGACCTCTAAAATAAAAATTTAGTAAGTATAGTAGTATGAATGAACGATTATAGCTAGGAGCCTTTGTAGAAAAAGGGGTAAACAAAAATCGCAACTCGAAAGCGCAACACTCCGATCGATAACATAACGAACAAGAATAAACCAACGCGAGATTATATATATACAAAGGAGTGTCAAAAACAGGAATATCAAGACTCAAAATCCGGTTGCGAAGATATCCGGTCCGAGCATAGTAATATATACATATGATAAAATAAGGAAAACCCCAAAGGAAACCCAAAGGGACACAAATACAGAAACCTATTCTCCAAAATCTCCCATAGGAGGAGTCATCACAGTTTGTATTATTTAATGGAGATAAAAGTATCTAAGCAAAACATATAAACTAAACAGAATCCCCAAGAACAAAGGATCTTCGCTAATCCAGAAGTCTCCAGCAGGCCTCAGCGAGAAACCTCACGTCCTGCATCTGAAAACCACAAAATCCACATGGGTCAGAACCAGAGGTTCCCAGCATGGTAACAGCTTCCACATATATAATACATAATAATAGAGGAAAGCCGAAGGCAATCCTAGAACTTCCTCCAGATAATTCAAAAGCTTATAAACAAGCTAAACCATAAAGGGCATCTGACTAAAGATTCTTCAGTCTGACTAATACTTCCCTTTCCAAATCCTTCAGACCTCCCAACCACCAGCAGGAGTATAATGTAGCAAACATAGTTATATCAAATAAGAAATATACAAGTAGGAACAAATAAGGCATTTAGACAATTAGCAAGTAATATGCAGTCAAATAGGCAATCTCAAACAATTCATATAGTATGCATATGATGAATGCCTGTCCCTAGTGGCTGATGATATCATCTGTCGGTTATAGAGCCAACCCGACAAGTCCTCGTAGCTAACCATTGGATTGTCCCTCTGTCGCACATCCCCAACTCGAGTTATACTCATCATAAACTTGATCATAATCATGATCTATATCCATCACCTTCACTGGTGAATATTTATGGGGGCGAGCTCATCCGGAGCTTTCACAGTGCCCGGCCACACTTACGACATAGGGTCAGAAGAGCTTCGAGTCTCAACCTGGAGCACGTGGTGGCTAGCCACTGCTTCCTTCCAGGGAAACTCTCATCTCCAACAGTGGAAATGCAACATTCACAATTCATTCAACAACATATATGCATTTATACTTGGCCATAATCATGGCTCCGCCGTAACATGGCAATAATCTAGCCATCCGGCTCACGGTTAAATCCATAACCAGCCATTCGGCTCACGGTTAAATCTATAACCAGTCATTTCATTAACAATTACGGCCCTTCGGCCCATGGCATAACAAGCACTTCCACCACCATCCTCCGCATCTCACATAATCATCTTTGATCCTCATTGATCATTCATTTTTCCCTTGCTTCACTCGCAAGTTACCACATTCCCTAGCTCCTTTTCTAATAGCTAGGCATATCATAATGATTTAAGACATAAGTGGTGAGATCGGAGGCTTAGAAGTATGAGATTTGGCTTTTAAAACTCAAAAATCAACTTTGGGATGAAAACAGGGCCACGCGTACGCGCACTCCCGCGCACGTGTGGATGCCACAAAACTCATCGACGCGTATGCGTCATGCACACTAACGCGTGGATTGAAAATTAGCCAATCGACGCGCACGCGTCAGCCACGCGTATGCGTGGGTACTCTCGTGTCCCAGGCACAAATCTGGCACAGTTCTGGCACAACTTTCTGGAAAATGGCTGGGCATTGGGTGCAGCACATCACGCGCACGCGTGGATGGCGTTTTCAAGAAGAACGGCGCGTACGCGCCAAGTGCGCCTACGCGCGGGGGGTCATTTTGCTAAAAAATTTCTAAGTTAAAAACTGCAGAATTCACAGATTCAACCCTCAATCTTCCGACAGACATAACTTTCTCATTTTAAATCCTTTTCACCCGTTCTTCGAACGGCATGGACATCCTAGATCCAATTTCATTTCTAAATAGATTTGGCACAAAACAGAGATCCGTAGTTCAAGTTATGTCCCGTCAAAGTATGCCCAAAAACCATGTTTTTCATACAAAACCACAAAGTGCCATTTTCAAAACAAGCCATTTTCAACTCTTTTCAAAATCAATCAAAGCATGCCAATTTCATCCCTTTTCTTTGAAATCAATCAAAATATATCAAATTCAACATCAAGCCTCCTCAACTCACACATTGAGACTTTACCACAATTTACAAAATCACTATCCCATCATTTTAACCCACTTCACCCAAGTGGCTCAAACTCAAACACATTGACATATCACATACTCTTCCTCATGCCAATTTTCAACAACACCAATTCCAATAAATCATCATTGTACACATTCAATGTCATACACACCATCAACATGGTTCAACCCACAATTCAACCACGACCAATCATCAAGCATATATCACAACATGCATATTTCTCATACATCATACCATCAAGGCATCAATAATCATCATCACATATATGACCACATCATATATATCAACCATTCAACAACACCAACAATCCAATGCCTATCTTAGGGCCTCTAGCCTAAGTATTTCCTACCACATTACATATTAGATACGAGAAACCGAGACCATACCTTAGCCGATTTCCCAAGCTCAACCGGAGTACTTCCAAACCACTTTTCCTCAAGCTTTCAAGGCCTCAACACCTTCAAGAACATATTTTTCACCACCAAATCCCTTTTCAAGCTTTTCAATATCACCAATCAAGCTCCAATATTCACATATACACAACCTAAGCCACAATCATCACACCCATACACAACATCTCAAAACCCAAACATCATAGAATCATAAATTACACTAGGGTTAAGAATCTTACCATACCCAAGGTCCAAGGAGACAAGATTAACCTTCTCCTTCAAGAGAGTTGGGTCCTATAACATCAAAGAGCCCACAATCTCAACATTTTTGCTCATAAAACTCGAAAACAAGGCTGGAATTTCGAAGAGAAAAATGTGGCTTACCTCAAGATTGGTTGTATGGGTTTTTTAGAGCTCTCCGCGGTGAACGCGTGGCCACAAACGGTGCGGCAATCAGAGCTCTAGATCAAAAGTTATGGTGGTTTGAAGATCTAGTGAGAGAAAGAACTTGAGAGAGTGTTCTTCTCCCTCTCTCTTCAATTTTCAGCGTGTGGAGTGATAAGTGAGGAGAGAGAATGCTGAAAACTAGGGTTTTGGTTTAGTTATGTTGGGCCAAGGGCCCACTTTGGGTCCGGTTGGCCCGGTTTGGCCCGTTCGGTCCAATCTTGGTCCGAATTCTATAAAATTGGTACCGAAATTCTCGTCTCAATCTCCTCTATCAAATTTAGCCATAAAAATCACATTTTTGGTTTTCTAGAATAAATTCTCATTTATGGGTTAATTAGTCGTTAATTAACCGGGTTTTACATGCATTAGTCAGTGTACCCCTAAAACAATATCAACCCCCTTTAAATCCAACATATATGCATCCAATGAGAAGGAATGGCCCTATACCACTAATGCTAATTCTTGACATTTAGACTCACACATGATTGAATCACCGTTACCCACCATTACCTGAAGGGTCGGTGTTGGCGTGAGCGATAGCTGCAATTTCTTCACTAATGAACGTTTAACAAAGTTGTGCGTGTTTCCCCCATCAATTAGGATAATCAAGGGTTTGTCATTGTAGGTGCCCTTAACACGCAAGGTCTCCAGGTGGAACTCACCCTCCAATGCATTGAGGCTGATCCGTGGTTGTTACTCTTCGTGTTCATCCTCCTCCTCCATGTCAGAGTCCACGTCGCCACTGTCTACTAGTGGTTTGTCCCGCTATGATAGCTCCTGTAACTCTTCCTTGCCAACCAGCAGTTGGTACATGGTCTTGCAATTCTTTCTGATTTGCAGGATGCTAAGATAGTAGACACTCTGCTTCAAGCTGTGTCTTCATGTTGGCTAGAGGAATTATTGCATGGAAGTCTAACAAACAGACTCTTATAGCTCCTTCAAAAATGGAAGCAGAGCATGTTGCTTGTTTTGAGGCATCCAAACATGCCATACGGTTGCAAAATTTTGTCATTGAGCTTCGTATAGTAGATGACATTGAAAGGCCATTAAAGTTATTTTGTGACAATTAGTCAGCAATACTATACTCTAACAACAATAAGAGCTTGACGAAAGCAAAGCATATAGACATCAAGTTCTTAGTTGTCAATAAGAAAGTTCAACAAAAACAGATTTTCACAAAATATATAGGAACAGAGTATATGCTAGCAGACCCATTAACTAAGGGATTGACCTCTAAAGTCTTTCATGAGCACACTGCTCGGATGGGTGTCAATATATATGATGCCTTGATTTAGTGGGAATTTATTTTATGTTGTATATCCTATGACAGATATTGAATTATCCTTCTATAGAATTAAATTGATGGTTTATTTCATGTTATGTGCAACATTTATTTTGCAATATTTGTTTTGTGCTTTATCTCAATAAAGTTTTAAAGTTGGACTAGCTGAAAATAGACATGTACGAGATCATTTGGCATGTAATTTTCATATTACTCATCTAAATTTGATCTATGTCATTAAATATATTAGTATGGAGATCATCGTGGTTCAGTCACGACACTAATGTAATAAAAGCTGTGGTAAGTCTATAACTAATATATGAGATAGACCAAATTGTTAAAGTAATAAGGGAAATATCATTCAGATGCGTGCATAAAGTTTATAATATGTGATTATATCAGGAAAGAATATATGTATAGTCCAAGTGGGAGATTGTTGAAAAATTATTGTCAATTATAATTACAAATTATGCTATTTCACATTAAATGACTTATATAACGATAATCTCATTTATTGTCATAAATGTTGAATTGAAGAAGTCATAATTACTTTTGATTTGGAATTAAATAAGAATAAAACCAGAGATACTATTTTTATTTGTGCTTTAGGGTTTAATGGGTTTTATGTTCAAATATAAATAGTGACTTCAAGGTTTCGGTCTCAAACACACAAGCCATCTCCGTCTCTCTTTTTCCCATCAGAGGAGTTACAATTAAGCCTTATCAAGGACATAGAGGGTTTTGGTTGAGTTTTGGTGATTTAATATCGATGATTTGAATTATAAAATTATTTGTTCTAACACCCTAATCTGTTCTCATGTCCTATTCTAAGGTATTGTTTTATTTTCAAATATCACCTCATTCCTACATCACAATACAACTCATATAATGCTGAAAAAAGTAAATTATCCATCTTTTTTTTTCTTCTATCTATATCATGAGACATCTAACATTTAAACCAAAATTTTATCTTTCTACTACCTATCTAGCATGTATTTTTCCAACATAAAACTTGTCACCATAGTTTTAAAACATACTTAGTGCAAGAATAAATGGTTCACCGTTTTCGATTCAACAATGTACAATGTAAATCCCACTAAAATAAAAAAAATAATTAGTTAATAAATTGAATTTTAAATAAGAAAATTAAAATTGCAAAACTAGTATCAAAATAGGATAGAGCTCGTCAAAACGAGAATTTTGATACCAATTTAAAAAATTTGGCCCAAAATCGGACCAGAAGAATTGAACCGGAACCCGAACCGGGCCCGTGGGTCCAACCGGACCCAAACACTTAAAGAAGACAGCAGCTCCTTCTTCCCCCATTTGCATGCAACGCAGCAAAACAGATTTGGGGAGGAAGAAGAGCCCCCAAACCCTTAACCTCCTTTAATCCGCCATAACTCTTCCGTCCAGGCTCCGATTGTCACACCGTTCGTGGCCACGTGTCCAGCGCATCAAGCTCTACATTTCTATCAGATTAATTTTACCAGTAAGCTCCATTTCTATTCCAGAATCTCTACCCCTCTTTCTGTTCTTGAAATTAAAACCCTATGGTGAGATTTTGCCAATTTTGATGTTCTAGGTTCGATTTAGCTTGCAGAGCTTACTGGGTTTGAGTTGCTACACGTGTGAGAGTGGTAAGGTTTCTTTAAACTTTAATTTGGTTTTAATTCTGTTAGGTAAAATCTGATTTGGAACATATATGTGTATTAGGTGAGAGTTAAGTTCGTATATATATATGCATTAGAAGTAAAAAGTGAGTATTTGGAGGTTTATTGGTGATTGAAGCTTGGTTTTTGGCTATTTCTTTGAGCTTGGAGGGCTGTGTTCTTGCTTGTGAGGCTGCCTTGGGTTGAATAAAGTGAGCGGTCAAGGTATGATTTAAGTTTCGCACGTTTAATATTTACGGTATTGTGAAAACTTAGGTTAGAGGAACCATAGGATAAGTTGAATTGTTTGTTGTATTTAATGATTAGCCTTGTAATGTTATTTGAATAGATATGTTGGTGGATATATATTGGAATTATGAGGTGTGAAAGTTATTAATGGTGTGCTCTTATATTTATTTATGATGGATTAGGATTGGTGTTTGTTAATAAGGATGTAGAGTTGTGTGGTGGTGGTATTGCATATGCTGTAACTAATTATGTAATAATTGGAATTGCATGAGACTAAATTTGGGCTAAACTTGGGAATATAAGGAACTAAACTGAAAAATTTGGGACCTTTTTGTTAAATATACAATTTATGGCAAATTTTTAAAGTTAGGTTGTTAAATCTGTCCTGCAGCAGAAAAGGTCAAACAGGGCAGCAACTTGTTTGTCTTGCTGCGACTTCTACGAGTTGAGTTTTAGAGCAAAACCAATTTTGTTATAAAATTTGATTAACTTTCTTTATTTCTATAAAACTTCAGAATTTTAAGAGTTGAGGATTGGGAGTTGTGAAGTTTTGAATATTGGTGGTCAAAGCTGAAAAGAAACAGATTTCAGCAAGCTATGCATCAACTTTCAATGCTTATAACTCTTTGAATTGAATAGCAATTGAGTTACAACCAAAACACACTTGTTTCTGGATGAGCTAGAAGTTTCCAAACAAAAATTTAGCTTAATTGAAGTTTTGTAATAAAAGTTATTCAAATTGAAATGTACTAAGCTTGTTGGTTTCTAAAATAGATTTTGACTCATTTTTACTTAACTTCCAGGTAATGTAAATTCTTTATTAAAAATGGTATTAACTCAAAACCAATTGAGAAAGAAACCTAAATGAGTAAAGTTTAACTACATTAAGTTTTAAAGTTATTGGATTTAACTTGGATTTTATATTGAATTTTAAATATCATATGCTGCTGCTGTTTTTCTGGTTTTATGCACTACAGAGTAGTCACGGTTTTTCCTTTATTCCTGAGGCTAGAGAAATCATAAAATTATGATCTTTGGTTTTTTAGAAAGCTTATTTCAAGATAAACGCCTGGACATAAAGTTTGTGCAATTTCGAGTTCATTTGTTATATTAAAAATAGAAAAGAAAATAGAGTGTCAAGGATGTCTTAATGATAGTCATGGGTTCGAGAAGTTAAAGTTTAATCTTCGTGTGATGTGATTGATTTAATATTAGAGTTGGGTTGATTTTAAGATTATTCAATATTAAGAAGGTTGAGAAGAGTTTGATAAATAGTTTGGTCAGGACCCGAAAAGGGTAATCAAGATGAATTATAAGGGAATGATGATGAAAAATGTGAAAGGGAGGTTGTTAATAAAAGGAGTTAACATGCCATGGCTTGATGAATGATTAAATAATGATTATGACTATGAAATGGCTTATGAATGATGATATCTGAAATACGAGTTTTCCTGGGTAAAAACCGTGGCTCGCCACCACGTGTTCCAAGTTGATTCTCGATACTCTGTTAACCCTACGTCGTAAGGGTGACTGATGAGCGGATAATTTATACGCTTTTTGGCATTGTTTTTAGTATGTTTTTAGTATGATCTAGTTAGTTTTTAGTATATTTTTATTAGTTTTTAGTTAAAATTCACTTTTCTGGACTTTACTATGAGTTTGTGTGTTTTTCTGTGATTTCAGGTATTTTCTGGCTGAAATTGAGGGACCTGAGCAAAAATCTGATTCAGAGACCAAAAAAGGACTGCAGATGCTGTTGGATTCTGACCTCCCTGCACTCGAAGTGGATTTTCTGGAGCTACAGAAGCCCAATTGGTGCGCTCTCAACGGCGTTGAAAAGTAGACATCCTGGGCTTTCCAGCAATATATGATAGTCCATAATTTGCCCAAGATTTGATGGCCCAAACCGGCGTTCAAAGTCACCCTCAGGAATTCCAGCGTTAAACGCCGGAACTGGCACCAAAATGGGAGTTAAACGCCCAAACTGGCATAAAAGCTGGCGTTTAACTCCAAGAAGAGTCTCTACATGAAAATGCTTCATTGCTCAGCCCAAGCACACACCAAGTGGGTCCGGAAGTGGATTTTTATGTCTTTTACTCATCTCTGTACACCCTAGGCTACTAGTTTTCTATAAGTAGGACCTTTTACTATTGTATTATAATCTTTTGATCACTTTAGATCTCTAGATCATCTTTGGACATCTAGTTCTTAGATCATTGGGAGGCTGGCCATTCGGCCATGCCTAGACCTTGTTCTTATGTATTTTCAACGGTGGAGTTTCTACACACCATAGATTAAGGTGTGGAGCTCTGCTGTACCTCGAGTATTAATGCAATTACTATTGTTCTTCTATTCAATTCCGCTTGTTCTTGTTCTAAGATATAACTTGTTCTAAGATATCACTTGTTCTTCAACTTGATGAATGTGATGATCCGTGACACTCATCATCATTCTCACCTATGAACGTGTGACTGACAACCACCTCCGTTCTACCTTCGATTGGGTGAATATCTCTTGGATTCCTGATACACGATGCATGGTTGATCGCCTGACAAACGAGCCAGCCATTCCGTGAGATCAGAGTCTTTGTGGTATAGGCTAGAACTGATGGCGGCATTCAAGAGAATCCGGAAGGTCTAACCTTGTCTGTGGTATTCTGAGTAGGATTCAATGACTGAATGACTGTGACGTGCTTCAAACTCCTGAGGGCGGGGCGTTAGTGACAGACGCAAAAGAATCACTGGATTCTATTCCGGCCTGATTGAGAACCGACAGATGGATAGCCGTGCCGTGACAGGGTGCGTTGAACATTTCCACTGAGAGGATGGGAGGTAGCCACTGACAACGGTGAAACCCTTGCTTAAGCTTGCCATGGAAAGGAGTAAGAAGGATTGGATGAAGACAGTGGGAAAGCAGAGAGACGGAAGGGAAGGCATCTTCATACGCTTATCTGAAGTTCCTACCAATGAATTACATAAGTATCTCTATCTTTATCTTTATGTTTTATGCGTTTATCACCATACCCATTTGAGTTTGCCTGACTGAGATTTACAAGGTGACCATAGCTTGCTTCATACCAACAATCTCTGTGGGATCGACCCTTACTCGCGTAAGGTTTATTACTTGGACGACCCAGTACACTTGCTGGTTAGTTGTGCGAAGTTGTGTTTATGCCATGGTATTGAACACCAAGTTTTTGGATTCATTACCGGGGATTATTTGAGTTGTGAAAAGTATTGATCACAATTTCGCATACCAAGTTTTTGGCGCCGTTGCCGGGGATTGTTCGAGTATGGACAACTGACGGTTCATCTTGTTGCTTAGATTAGGTATTTTTTTTCTTCAGAATTCTTAAGAATGAATTCTAGTGTTTCAAGATGATCTGTTGAAGTCTGGCTGGCTGTGAAGCCATGTCTAATTTTATTGGACCGAGGTTTCGACTTATCATCACAAGAGCTTGTTGATTTCTATCAATCTTGCTGTTGGAGCAATGATCTGCTAAGGCTTGGCTGGCCTTTGGCCATGTCTAGTGTTTTGGACCGAAGCTTTCTTTGAAAGCTTGGCTGGCTGTGAAGTCATGTCTAATTCCTGGACCGGAGTCTTAGACTAAACATTGCATGATTCCTGGAATTCTCATTAAGAATTTTGATACCTTTATTTTCTTTTTCCACTTAATTTTCGAAAAAGCACAAAAAAATTTAGAAAATCATAAAATCCAAAAATTTCTTGTTTGAGTCTAAAGTCTCATTTTAAGTTTGGTGTCAGTTGCATGTTTATGTTCTTCTTGCACTCATGCATGTGTCTTCATTAATCTTCAAGTTGTTCTTGATGATTTCTTACTCTGATCTTTGAATTCTCTTGACTTGAGTGTTTATGTGTCTCATATGCATTCTCGTTAGTGTCAGTAGTATACAAACTGCTAAGTTTGGTGTCTTGCATGCATTGTTATTTAATTTTAGTTGCATTTTGATTATTCCTCTTTATTAAAAATCCAAAAATATTTTTAATTTGTGTCTCTTCAAGTCAATAATACAGAGAATTGAAGATTCAGAACATACAGCAGATGAATTACACAGAAAAAGCTGGGCGTTCAAAACGCCCAGTGAAGAAAGCAAACTGGCGTTTAAACGCCAGCCAGGGTGCCTAGCTGGGCGTTTAACGCCCAAAAGGGTAGTGATTTGGGCGTTAAACGCCAGAATGTGCACCATTCTGGGCGTTTAACGCCAGGATGGCACAAGAGGGAAGATTCTGCTTTTAATTCAGATTTTTTTTAGGTTTTCAAAATTTTTCAAAATCAAATCTTTTTCAATCAAATCTTTTCAATCAAATCTTTTTCAAAATCAATTTCTTTCTATTTTCAAAGATACTTGCTATCAATTAGTGATTTGATTCAACATTTCAAGTATGTTGCCTTTTCTGTTGAGAAAGGTTTAATGTTTGAATCATATCTTTTCTTGATAGCCAAGTCATTAATTTTCAAAATCAAATCTTTTTAAAATGTTTTTCAAATCATATCTTCTCAATCACATCTTCTTAAAACCAATCATATCTTCTTAACCACATCTTTTTCAAAATAGTTTTCAATCATATCTTTTTAATTTCTAATTTCAAAATCTTTTTCAAAAATCACTTGATTTCTTTTCCACTCTTGGTTTTCGAAAATCAATTAAGTGTTTTTCAAAATGTTTTCAAAATCTTTTACTTAATTTTCGAAAATTGCTTCCCTTCTTCTCACATCCTTCTATTTATGGACTAACACTATTCCTTAATGCAAAATTCGAACTCCATCTTTCTTGATAAGTTCGAATTTTCTACTTCTGCTTTCCATTTTCTTTTCTTCTGACACCTCAAGGAATCTCTATACTGTGACATAGAGGATTCCATATTTCCTTGTTCTCTTCTCTTTCTTATGAGCAGGAGCAGAGACAAAAGCATTCTTGTTGAGGCTGATCCCGAACCTGAAAGGACCTTGAAGCGAAAGCTAAGAGAAGCTAAGGCACAACTCTCTGTGAAGGACCTGACCGAATTCTTCAAAGAAGAAGAACTCATGGCAGCCGAAAACAACAACAATGCCAACAATGCAAGGAAGGTGCTGGGTGACTTTACTGCACCTACTCCCGACTTCTATGGGAGAAGCATCTCTATCCCTGCCATTGGAGCAAACAACTTTGAGCTTAAGCCTCAATTAGTTTCTTTAATGCAACAGAATTGCAAGTTCCATGGACTTCCATTGGAAGATCCTCATCAGTTTTTGGCTGAATTCTTGCAAATCTGTGACACTGTCAAGACTAATGGGGTTGACCCTGAGGTCTACAGACTTATGCTATTCCCTTTTGCTGTAAGAGACAGAGCTAGGACATGGTTGGACTCTCAACCTAAAGAAAGCCTGGACTCTTGGGAAAAGCTAGTCAATGCCTTCTTGGCAAAGTTCTTTCCACCTCAAAAATTGAGTAAGCTTAGAGTGGAAGTCCAAACCTTCAGACAGAAGGAAGGAGAATCCCTCTATGAAGCTTGGGAAAGATACAAACAATTAATCAGAAAGTGTCCATCTGATATGCTTTCTAAATGGAGCATCATAGGTATTTTCTATGATGGTCTGTCTGAACTATCCAAAATGTCTTTGGATAGCTCTGCTGGAGGATCTCTTCATCTGAAGAAGACGCCTACAGAAGCTCAAGAGCTGATTGAAATGGTTGCAAATAACCAATTCATGTACACTTCTTAAAGGAATCCTGTGAACAATGGGACTAGTCAGAAGAAAGGAGTTCTTGAGATTGACACTCTGAATGCCATATTGGCTCAGAATAAAATATTGACTCAACAAGTCAATATGATTTCTCAAAGTCTGTCTGGAATGCAAAATGCACCAAGCAGTACTAAGGAAGCTTCATCTGAGGAAGAAGCTTATGATCCTGAGAACCCTTCAATGGAAGAGGTGAATTACCTGGGAGAACCCTATGAAAACACCTATAATCCTTCATGGAGAAATCATCCAAATTTTTCATGGAAGGATCAACAGAGACCTCAACAAGGTTTCAACAATAATAATGGTGGAAGAAACAGGTTTAGCAATAGCAAGCCTTTTCCATCATCTTCTCAGCAACAGACAGAGAGTTCTAAGCAGAATAACTCTGACTTAGCAACCATGGTCTCTGATCTGATCAAAACCACTCAAAGTCTCATGACTGAAACAAGATCCTCCATTAGAAATTTGGAGGCACAAGTGGGTCAGCTGAGCAAGAAAATTACTGAACTCCCTCCTAGTACTCTCCCAAGCAATACAGAAGAAAATCCAAAAGGAGAGTGCAAGGCCATCAACATGGCCGAATTTTGGGAGGAAGAAGAGGCAGTGAACGCCACTGAGGAAGACCTCAATGGACGTCCACTGGCCTCCAATGAGTTCCCCAATGAGGAACCATGGGAATCTGAGGCTCAAAATGAGACCATAGAGATTCCATTGGACTTACTTCTGCCATTCATGAGCTCTGATGAGTATTCTTCCTCTGAAGAGGATGAATATGTCACTGAAGAGCAAGTTGCCAAATACCTTGGAGCAATCATGAAGCTGAATGACAAGTTATTTGGAAATGAGACTTGGGAGGATGAACCCCCTTTGCTCACCAAAGAACTGGATGACTTGTCTAGGCAGAAACTGCCTCAAAAGAGACAGGATCCTGGGAAGTTTTCAATACCTTGTACCATAGGTACCATGACCTTCAAGAAGGCCTTGTGTGACTTAGGGTCAAGTGTAAACCTCATGCCTCTCTCTGTAATGGAGAAGCTAGGGATCTTTGAGGTGCAAGCTGCAAAAATCTCACTAGAGATGGCAGACAACTCAAGAAAACAAGCCCATGGACTTGTAGAGGATGTTTTGGTAAAAGTTGAAGACCATTACATCCCTACTGATTTCATAGTCCTAGAGACTGGGAAGTGCATGGATGAATCCATCATCCTTGGCAGACCCTTCCTAGCCACAGCAAAGGCTGTGATTGATGTTGATAGAGGAGAGTTGATCATTCAAGTGAATGAAGAATCCTTGGTGTTTAAGGCCCAAGGATATCCCTCTATCATCATGGAGAGGAAGCATAAAGAGCTTCTCTCAAAACAGAGCCAAACAGAGCCCCCACAGTCAAATTCTAAGTTTGGTGTTGGGAGGCCACAACCAAACTCTAAGTTTGGTGTTGAACCCCCACATTCAAACTCTAAGTTTGGTGTTGGGAGGTTCCAACATAGCTCTGAGCATTTCTGAGGCTCCATGAGAATCCTCTGTCAAGCTAATGACATTAAAGAAGCGCTTGTTGGGAGGCAACCCAATGTTTTATAATTAACTATTTTCTTTTGTTATTTTATGTTTTTTGTAGGTTGATGGTCATGAGAAGTCACAAAATCAATGAAAAAAACAAAAACAGAATGAAAAACAGGAAGAAAAATAGCACACCCTGGAGGACGCACCTACTGGCGTTTAAACGCCAGTAAGGTTAGCTGTTGGGCGTTTAACGCCCAGTCTGGCACCATTCTGGGCGTTTAACGCCAGAAAGGGGCACCAGACTGGCGTTAAACGCCAGAAAAGGGCAAGCTCCTGGCATTAAACGCCAGAAATGGGCACCAGCCCGGCGTTTAACGCCAGAAATGGCTAAAAACGCAATTTTGCTTGCCATTTGGTGCAGGGATGACTTTTTCTTGACACCTCAGATTTGTGGACCCCACAGGATCCCCACCTATCCCACCACTCTCTCTTTTCTTCCCCCACTCACCAATCACCTCAACACCTCTTCCCCAAACACCCTTCACCTATCAAATCCCATCTTTCTCTTCACCACTCACATCCATCCTTCATAAAACCCCACCTACCCCACCATTCAAATTCAAACCACTTCCCCACCCAAACCCACCCTCACTTGGCCGAAAATCACCCTTCCCCTCTCCTATATAAACCCATCTTCACTCCTTCATTTTCACACAACCTAAACCCCACTTCTCCCCCTTTTTGGCCGAACACAAAGCCATTCCCTTCTTCCTCATTTCTTCTTCTTCTACTCTCTTCTTTGCTCTTTTGCTCGAGGACGAGCAAACCTTTTAAGTTTGGTGTGGTAAAAGCATTGCTTTTTGTTTTTCCATAACCATTTATGGCATCCAAGGCCGGAGAAACCTCTAGAAAGAGGAAAGGGAAGGCAAAAGCTTCCACCTCCAAGTCATGGGAGATGGAGAGATTCATCTCAAGGGTGCATCAAGACCACTTCTATGAAGTTGTGGCCTTGAAGAAGGTGATCCCCGAGGTCCCTTTTTCACTCAAAAAGAGTGAATATCCGGAGATCCGACATGAGATCCGAAGAAGAGGTTGGGAAGTTCTTACCAACCCCATTCAACAAGTCGGAATCTTAATGGTTCAAGAGTTCTATGCCAATGCATGGATCACCAAGAACCATGATCAAAGTGTGAACCCGGATCCAAAGAATTATCTTACTATGGTTCGGGGGAAATACTTGGATTTTAGTCCAGAAAGTGTAAGGTTGGCATTCAATTTGCCCATGATGCAAGGAGATGAACATCCTTACACTAGAAGGGTCAACTTTGATCAAAGGTTGGACCAAGTCCTCACAGTCATATGTGAAGAGGGCGCCCAATGGAAGAGAGATTCAAGAGGGAAGCCGGTTCAATTGAGAAGGCATGACCTCAAGCCCGTGGCTAAAGGATGGTTGGAGTTTATTCAACGCTCAATCATTCCCACTAGCAACCGGTCCGAAGTTACTATAGACCGGGCTATCATGATTCATAGCATCATGATTGGAGAAGAAATAGAAGTTCATGAGGTTATAGCTCAAGAACTCTATATAAGGTGGCGGACAAGTCCTCTACCTTGGCAAGGTTAGCCTTCCCTCATCTCATTTGTCACCTCTGTTATTCAGTTGGAGTTGACATAGAGGGAGACATCCCCATTGATGAGGACAAGCCCATCACTAAGAAGAGGATGGAGCACACAAGAGACTCCACTCATCATGAGATCCCTGAGATTCCTCAAGGGATGCACTTTCCTCCACAAAACTATTGGGAGCAACTAAACACCTCCCTAGGAGAATTGAGTTCCAACATGGGACAACTAAGGGTGGAGCATCAAGAACACTCCATCATCCTCCATGAAATTAGAGAAGATCAAAGAATCATGAGAGAGGAGCAACAAAGACAAGGAAGAGACATTGAGGAGCTCAAGCACTCCATAGGACCTTCAAGAGGAAGAAAGAGTCGCCATCACTAAGGTGGACCCGTTCTTTAATCTCCTTGTTCTTTATTTTCTGTTTTTCGAATTTTAGTGCTTATGTTTGTCTATGTTTGTTTCTTGTGATCATTAGTGTCTTAGTGTCTATGCCTTAAAGTTATGAATGTCCTATGAATCCATCACCTTTCTTAAATAAAAATAAAAAATTGTTCTTAATTGAAAAAAGAGAAGAATTGCATGAATTTTAAATTTTATAACAGTTTAATTATTTTGATGTGGTGGCAATACTTTTGTTTTCTGAATGTATGCTTAAACAGTGCATATGTCTTTTGAATTTGTGGTTCATGAATGTTGGCTCTTGAAAGAATGATGAAAAAGGAGACATGTTACTGAGGATCTGAAAAATCATAAAAATGATTCTTGAAGCAAGAAAAAGCAATGAAAAAAAAAAGAGAAGAAGAAAATTTCGAAAAAAAAGGGGAGAAAAGAAAACGAAAAAAGAAAAGAGAAAAAGGAAAATAAAGTTGTGATCCAAGGCAAAAAGAGTGTGCTTAAGAACCCTGGATACCTCTAATTAGGGACTCTAGCAAAGCTGAGTCACAATCTGAAAAGGTTCACCCAATTATGTGTCTGTGGCATGTATGTATCCGGTGGTAATACTGGAAAACAGAGTGCTTTGGGCCACGGCCAAGACTCAATAAATAGCTATGTTCAAGAATCATCATACTTAACTAGGAGAATCAATAACACTATCTGGATTCTGAGTTCCTAGAGAAGCCAATTATTCTGAATTTCAAAGGATAGAGTGAGATGCCAAAACTGTTCAGAGGCAAAAAGCTAAAAGCCCCGCTCATCTAATTAATACTGATCTTCATAGATGTTTTTGGAATTCATTGCATATTCTATTCTTTTTATCTTATTTGATTTTCAGTTGCTTGAGGACAAGCAACAATTTAAGTTTGGTGTTGTGATGAGCGGATAATTTATACGCTTTTTGGCATTGTTTTTAGTATGTTTTTAGTATGATCTAGTTAGTTTTTAGTATATTTTTATTAGTTTTTAGTTAAAATTCACTTTTTTGGACTTTACTATGAGTTTGTGTGTTTTTCTGTGATTTCAGGTATTTTCTGGCTGAAATTGAGGGACCTGAGCAAAAATCTGATTCAGAGACCAAAAAAGGACTGCAGATGCTGTTGGATTCTGACCTCCCTGCACTCGAAGTGGATTTTCTGGAGCTAAAGAAGCCCAATTGGCGCGCTCTCAACGGCGTTGGAAAGTAGACATCCTGGGCTTTCCAGCAATATATGATAGTCCATACTTTGCCCAAGATTTGATGGCCCAAACCGGCGTTCAAAGTCACCCTCAGGAATTCCAGCGTTAAACGCCGGAACTGGCACCAAAATGGGAGTTAAACGCCCAAACTGGCATAAAAGCTGGCGTTTAACTCCAAGAAGAGTCTCTACACGAAAATGCTTCATTGCTCAGCCCAAGCACACACCAAGTGGGTCCGGAAGTGGATTTTTATGTCTTTTACTCATCTCTGTACACCCTAGGCTACTAGTTTTCTATAAGTAGGACCTTTTACTATTGTATTATAATCTTTTGATCACTTTAGATCTCTAGATCATCTTTGGACATCTAGTTCTTAGATCATTGGGAGGCTGGCCATTCGGCCATGCCTAGACCTTGTTCTTATGTATTTTCAACGGTGGAGTTTCTACACACCATAGATTAAGGTGTGGAGCTCTGCTGTACCTCGAGTATTAATGCAATTACTATTGTTCTTCTATTCAATTCCGCTTGTTCTTGTTCTAAGATATCACTTGTTCTTCAACTTGATGAATGTGATGATCCGTGACACTCATCATCATTCTCACCTATGAACGTGTGACTGACAACCACCTCCGTTCTACCTTCGATTGGGTGAATATCTCTTGGATTCCTGATACACGATGCATGGTTGATCGCCTGACAACCGAGTGCTCGCCTGACAAACGAGCCAGCCATTCCGTGAGATCAGAGTCTTCGTGGTATAGGCTAGAACTTATGGCGGCATTCAAGAGAATCCGGAAGGTCTAACCTTGTCTGTGGTATTCTGAGTAGGATTCAATGACTGAATGACTGTGACGTGCTTCAAACTCCTGAGGGCGGGGCGTTAGTGACAGACGCAAAAGAATCACTGGATTCTATTCCGGCCTGATTGAGAACCGACAGATGGATAGCCGTGCCGTGACAGGGTGCGTTGAACATTTCCACTGAGAGGATGGGAGGTAGCCACTGACAACGGTGAAACCCTTGCTTAAGCTTGCCATGGAAAGGAGTAAGAAGGATTGGATGAAGACAGTGGGAAAGCAGAGAGACGGAAGGGAAGGCATCTTCATACGCTTATCTGAAGTTCCTACCAATGAATTACATAAGTATCTCTATCTTTATCTTTATGTTTTATGCGTTTATCACCATACCCATTTGAGTTTGCCTGACTGAGATTTACAAGGTGACCATAGCTTGCTTCATACCAACAATCTTTGTGGGATCGACCCTTACTCGCGTAAGGTTTATTACTTGGACGACCCAGTACACTTGCTGGTTAGTTGTGCGAAGTTGTGTTTATGCCATGGTATTGAACACCAAGTTTTTGGATTCATTACCGGGGATTATTTGAGTTGTGAAAAGTATTGATCACAATTTCGCGCTACCAGTGACCGGGCACGTATAAATTCCCGGGTATGGATAACCCCCATTGAGTGATTTATATGATGATTGAATGTGAACTCTATGCATAGACTTTTGGGGATGCGCAACGGGGGACAGTCTAAGGTTTTCAGACTTGTCGGGTTGGCTGGATAACCAACAGATGGCCCCATCAGCCATAGGATAGGCATGCATCATATGCATTTGTTTGTTTTGATTGCTATGCATTTCCTGGGTTTGCCTAATTGATATATATCACCTGTTATCTGTTATACTTGCTATTTGTACTATCTGCTCATTACTTGTGCGTGACCTTGTTTGGTCGCTTGTTTCTGTTGCATTGTGGATGATGGAGGGATGGAAGAAATGGAGAAATGGGTTGGTGTTAGATTAGGATTGAAATTGAGTAAGTTAGGTAGATTTAGAATACCTACCCCTGTTTATAGCTTCTAACTAGTAATTAAGTTGGATAATTGTATAACGGAGTTCTAGGATTACTTATGGCATTCTCAGGACCTTATTTATTATACGTGTGGCACTTTTACCATGCTGAGAACCTCCGGTTCTCATTCTATATTATATTGTTGTTTTTCAAATGTAGGTCGAGAGGCTCCTCGCTAGGCGTCTGGATCCTGGAAAGCGAAGTAGTCCTTGGGTGTATTTTGACTTTTGGCTGTATATATGTATATATACGTTTAGCTTACTCTTCAAGTAACTTATGTATGCTGCTCCTCTTAGAGGTTGAGGAAGAGATATGAGTTATTTTGATAATATAGTGTATTTTGGGATATTTTGAGAACACTTATGTATGTTTAGATGTATATATATATATATATATATATATATATATATATATATATATATCTCCGGCCAGCCTTAGCTTCGCAGGCTGAGTCAGGGGCTAGTTATGCTGCTTCCTTGGTTGTCCTTTATTCTTTTGCTTATCTTTGTCATGTTCCTATTAGGTTTTTTAGCACGCAAGTAATCCTTTCCTGAGCGTTACGCCTTTTTATTTTGCGATTTTGTTTTACCCGTTTTTCAAGACTCCTAATTAAATATCTTTTTCTTTATTATTATTATTATTATTATTATTATTATTATTATTATTATTATTATTATTATTATTATTATTATTATTATTATTATTATTCTTAGAGGCCGTAATACCTTACTATTTCAATCTTATGACTTAAGCATAATACTAAGGGTCCGATTGGGAAACACCAAAAAGCTATTTTTTTTTTCAACTTTTAACTTATAAAAAGTTACAATAATAGTGTTTGGTACAATTTTTTAGATAAACTTTTAACTTTTCAAAAAGTTATTTAAGAGCTTTTGAAGAAGTTAAAAAATGTGACTTCTCCTATTTTCAAAAGCTATTTTAAAACAAGGACTTCTATAATAACTTTCCATACACAAAATAACTTATTTAAAAATTATTATTAATAAAAGTCCTTATATTTTAAACTCCTTTTTTAAAAGAACTTATTTAAGAAGTTTAGCCAAACTGGCCCTAAGTATGGTAAGGTGTTACATACAACACACACATTTTATCACCTTAATTTATGATACATCTCTTTAAGAGGACATTTTTTTATTTTTGTATCTAAGACTCCTAAGATCATAAATCATGTGAATATTACTACTCTTGGTGGCACTACTCCTTGTCAAATATTGTCAAACACATGTTTCATTGTAGATTCACCATATGTTTTTTTCCACTGCAACGTCAGTAAATAATTTTGTAGTGTACTTTCCATCTGATCCAAATGTCCATGCCAAGCTGTCCTTGTAACCTACACAAAGAAATACACTATCTAAGATACTTTGTAATTCTATAATGTGTGTTTTTTCTCTCAATTTTTTTTCTACAATTAGAGGTTCCACACCTAGGTTGACCCTATCACACACCACCGTCATAGATCTTGCTCCCCTTCATGTTTGCTCCCCTTCTTCTTTAGAGTTTTGTCCCTAATTCACAAATCCTCCCAAAATCTTATCGTTCAACCATTTTCAACACACATTTCCTATTCAATCTTGCTTATTTCTCTCCGTATATCACTTTTATTTGCAATATTCACTATATTCTTCCAAATTTCATTCAAGCATTTGTCATCATAAGAAGTTCTTGTTCAAAATATTATTATTTTTTATTGTTTAGTATTTGATTTTTTTGTGCAATTAGATATAAAAGATAAAAGTATAATTGCACGATTAAAACAAACAAATGCTATATGAATAATTAATAAAAAATACTAGATGGCTAATAAAATTTATTGTTTAAGCTAGTAGTTAGTTATTAATATTTAAAAATGTATACTAAAGTATGTTGTTGAATTACTAAATTAAAAAAATTAAATTGATTACTAAAAATAATAAATTCTGATAATTCTTAAATATTTTTCGAAATTTATTTATGTGTAAGTACTTATTTGACGATTACAAATAGGTATTATTTAGGATGAGAATAATTTTAAAAATATACTGAAATATAACAATGCCAAAATTTATCTATTTCTGATAGTTATACAAATAATTTTATGATTGCTCGTATATAATATCATGTATTAAAGAATTGGTAAAAACGCTTAATAATTATATATGATAATGATGGCTACCAGTTGTGGTTCAATTTCATTTCATGCATAGATTTTTAACCCTAAGATATTTCATATACAATAATGCTAGGAAATCAACTCTCTATAAGCCAAGAATCAGCCAAATATTTTTAGATAAATCTAAAACTTCTACGTAGATGGTACTTATGCTAGGCATTAGGATATTTTTTCTACTAAGTATTAGAATGTTTCTTTTTCATATTAAATAGATGTTCTTTTATATATTTTTTAAATGATTTACAGCAGCTGTGGAGAAGAAGTGGGTTCCGTAGAGATTTTACCGTGATTCTAGCCAAGAATACCTCAACGTATCTCTTCACACTTGAATTTGGCATTAAAACTAATTAATAACAAATATTTTAATATATAAATAAATAAAATTAATTAAAATAATTATAAATAATTAAGTTATTTAATTTTTGGCTGATCACCTCTTAGTTCCATATACTTTTCCTATCATATAATATTATTTGAATCAAATCACAACATTTATTTATAGAGTAATGTCCAATTTAGTCTTCGAAACGTGAATTCACGTTCATCACTCAGGAAATTGTCATTTTAATGGTGATGATGTATATTATTAAATGTCAACTTGGCATTCCAGCTATATACAAATATAGACAAAGGTTAAATCTGGCTCAAATTAATCTCTTAATTTGTTTTATAATACCCAAATTAATCCATCTTAAATTATAAAACCAAAACCCTCATTCATCCTAGTTTTCATCATCTCTTTTCTTTTGTTCTCCGTATTCTCTTTCCTAATTCATCTTCTCTTTCCCAATTCATCTTTTGAATATCCATCACCATTAATAATGGTTCCCACAAAAAAAACTCAAAGAAATCTTCTCCTTATGAATTATCTATTTTTTTGTGCATGTAGATCTGGTGAATAATTTGGGATCATTTGCGAGGTTTGAGACGAAGGGATTTATGGAGATGCTACAAGCCGGTGGTGACGTCGGTATGATTGAGTAGTTCGGTGTTGGGTTTTATTCTGTGCACTTAGTTACTGAGAAGGTGATTGTGACAACCAAGCATAATGATGATGAGCAGTATATTTGGTAATCGTAAGCTGGTGGATCATTCACTGTGACTAGTGATACCAGTGGGAAGCAACTCAAAAGAGGAACCAAATACCTTTTTCCGTATGGAGGATCAGGTAAAGAACAACATATTTATTTGTGTACGAATTTATTTAGAAGCACAGTGAGGTATGTACATCAATTTGAATAACTGTTAATGCTTAGTTTTTAGAGTTTAGAGAAAACTTTTATAATGTTTCAGGAATTTTTTTAATTGAAAGTTGATTTAATTTGAGCTTACAACATGAGATAATAGCTGAGTGATTGATATTATTTTTATTTTTAACAACTGGAGTACTTGATAAAGAGGAGGATTAAGGATCTTGTAAAGAAGCACTCAAAATTCATTTGGTATTTTAATTATCTGAAAAGATTATTGAAAAAGAAATCAGTGATGATGAAAACGATGAATCAAAGAAGAAGAAGGTGATGCCAAAGAAGTTGCTGAAGAGAAGAAAAAGGACTCCTAGAAGATAAAGAAGATTAAGGAGGTTTCTCATGCAATTGGTAAACAAAAGATAAATGGGAGAGGAAAAGACAAATAACATAACAGAAGAGATGATGAAAATTAGGGACAAAAGAGAGTTAAGGTGTTATAGTTCAAAATGGACTAATATGGGTATTAGAAAATAAATTTGGGGACCAATTTGACAACATTATAGCGTACAGCTGGAATGCCAAGCTGACACTTAAAATATACATGAGCCTGTTAAGACGACAGTTCACTTCACTTAGGGATGAACGTGGATTCACGTTTCTCAAATTAAAATATGTAGTTGGTCATTTATAAAATTCGAAAATTTAATTGATATGCGATTTAAATTTTAAAGATCAAATTGGACATTTAGTCTTTATTTATGTCTGTATAAAGCTAATATTAATATTGTCATATAATGAGAAGTTGACAACTTGACATAATTTTACCACATAAGCATTATTATATAGGTATCAATCCTTGCCTTACATTACTATCCAAGTTTGTTTTCTATCTATAATGTCTATATAAATCATTACAATTGTATTCATTTTTTTCACTAATTATAATGAGTGATACTACGTGTATAAGTCTTTATGTAACTGATTCGTCTGAACACAGGGTAGGCCGAGTTTAAGCGCTTCCGAGTAAGTCGTCGACTGAGAGGAATAGCTTTACGTCGGCCAAGATCAAACATCGCGGTGGGAATACCTGCAAAAGATACTCCGACGCTCAAGTTAGTGATAATCTCGAGAGAGAAAGAATAATTAAGTGAGAGTGAATAAGTGAATATGAAAACTGGTAGTGGAACCTGGTTTTAGCCGAGAGTATTAGTTCGGCTTTATAGGGATTGTTTTACTGTTTTCATGTGGATAAGTCCTAGTTTGTAGGTTGGTTGGGATATTCTGTTTTCATGTGATTAGGTTGAGCACGTTTCCTATTTTCAAATGAGTGAGACCGTTATTGTCTGCTATCGTGCCGAGTATATCGGTCTGACGACATCATCGGCTCATGTGCCGAGCTTTTTGCGTGACCGAGGATAAGGGTGACGTATCAGTAACCAAGTTCAACTAAATTGGTTCAAAGTCCAGCGAAAAAAATGCATGCATATGTTACTATTCTTTTTTTTGTACTTTTTGTAGCACACAAATTTTCAAAGCATAACACACAAAATTTTGTACATAACACAAACTTATCGATATAGAATACAAATTTTTACGCATAGCACACATATTTTTGCACATAGCACAAATTTTTTTTGCTAATATATTTTATTAGTTGGGTGAGTCACTGTTTTGGGTATGTAGTCCTACAAAAAATTTTATGCTGCACATAAAAAATTTATGCTATGCAACAAGATTTTTGTGTTGTTTATAAAAATTTATGTGTTGTGCATATTTCATTGGTTGAGTGTCAATGTTAAAAAATTTTGTGTTGTATAGTAAAATTTGTGTGCTGTGCACCAAAATTTATATGTTGTGCATCAAAATTTCTGTGCTCTAATTTTCTAAATATTTATAAGAGAAGAAGATGAACACGATGAGAATGATGATAATGATAATAAAAGAGGATGAGGAGGAAAAAAGAGAAAAAAAATTAAACAACAACATCAAGAAGAAGAAGAGCAGTGGTGATAGTGACAATGACGACGGTGGTAACAGTAGCGATGATCGTTAAAGGAAAGAGAAGCGGTGCGCAAATAAATTTTTATTTTAAATAACATGGTTAAACTTGGTTACTCAAAAAATTTGGATACCTAGAATTTTTGAATTATAATTACTAATTCCCACTAATTACCATCATTAACTACACATAATATATTCTTTCTCTTTCACTCATTTTCAAATCATTTTCATTAAATTCATTCTCTTATTCTTTTTTTAATAGTTGTTACAGTAAGATCTCGACCCTAATAAAAGGAGAAGGAGTTTCAGTACGAATAGCAGAAATAAAAATAACAACAAAATATACATAACACACATTTGCTATTAGATTTTTATTTTTACCTACCTTATCATACAAACTAAAATACCAAACACTAACTATATAATAATTCCTTTAGCATTACCATCAAAATTATTCTGAATTAAAATTTTATTACTATTTACCACATATAAAAAATGCTGTTATTCACTTCTAACACATTTAGAATATTTTTTGATTTTGTAATATCTCTCCACCTTTAAATGAAAATCGAAGTAGTCTAATTTATAGAATAAAATGGTTGAATTTATTTCTCTTAAAGTTAAGCTTCCATTGAGCTTTGGATGATCCTGATTGCCAATCTAGGAAGTATTATTCTATTGTTTTAAAAATCAAGGGCACCACCTGCTAGTACTTCTTCTAACACGCACTCTGAACTATAATTTTCAACCTATCCACCATTATCATTAACATCGATCCTATACATATAAACTCACATAATAAAATCACCATTTTACAATTATCATCAATTAGATATCTTCTAATAGAAAACTTTTGTTTCTTCTAGATAAATTCAGAATATATCCACCATGATCTAGTATAGTAAGTCAAGTCTATTATTTATCTCCACAATGCTTGTGTTTGTCAATTCTAAGGATCTTCAATTATTTTGCCTTTTTGAATCTTTATTCTATTTTCTCGAATGATTCAAAGTCTCTTCCCATGTTTCACTTCACTGAACCACTATTTTTTCAAAAATTCTTATATTCCTATTTTTCATGTAACTCGGCATCGAATTTGATGGTCCCAAAACGTTTAAATCCTTAAATGGTCTTATAACAAAACATATTTTTAAAATTTTTTAATAACTACTAAATTGTCCTTATTTAATTTTAATTATAAATTAATACTCTATATTATTTAATTATAAAATTTATTTTTATTTTATAAATTATTATTTTATCATTCATCTATCATGTTTATTAATAATCAAGAACAAAAACAATCACAAATTAAATTTTTCATTAACCGTAATAAATATTTTGGCAATCCTAATTAATTAGAATTTTATCCTTGATCCGTTACATCCATGAACGCCAGTGAAAATGTGTTCTTGAAAATTCAATCGATTGGACATATAACACAATCTATTGAATGTCTGGGTTTTTCAAAATTCAATCAATTGAAATTGCTACACAATCGATTGAATTTTGCAAGGCATGTGGGTTTTTTCTAATTCAATCGATTGTTCGTGTTCGATTGAAGTCATCAAAGCAATATGGATTTTCATAATTCAATCAATTGTTCGTGTTATCCAATCGATTTAAGTTTTCAAAGCTATATAAATTTTCACAATTCAATTGATTAGTTCTGTTACCCAATCGATTTACCTGTGCACTGCGTTATACGCCATTCATCTATCTTATCTTTAAAATTCTATCTTCAATTTTTAAGTTTTTATTTTAATTTAAATATTCTAATCTTATTTTTTCTTTAATATTAAGATTATAAATTAGTGAATAATCTATCATTAATTATTCAATCCTACCATTAAAATAGTTTATCTTGATTATCAATTGTTTGTTTCATGATGACCCTCACCACCATCTTCAGTCAAACTCGACTCTTCATCATCGCTTAATGAGTTTTTGTTTCTATTTCCCTTACCAAACTCAGCCATTGACATAGTCTAACCACACATGGTTTCCATTGTGAGTGAAAAATTCGAGGACTTCCCCGAAGACCCATGGCAAGGAAGATTTTGATTCTGGGTCATGGTATATGGCACATGCTGTGATTGGTGATGAAGCCGCATTGAAAAAGGAAAATCAAAACCACCAAAAGAAAATCCACCTTAAACCGTACCACCTTGTGGCAAATTCCCGTCCATTGCTTCACAAAAAAACCAGCCACCAGAATCAAACCAATGAACTCATTCCACCTTAAATCCTATAAATGTTGTTCATCAAACCTACAGATTAAAATCAACAATCCAATTTCAATGAAATCCACCAAGGTCCAAGCAAACCCTTTTCAATCCCACCTACAATCTTCTAGAATTTCAGCTAAAAACACACCACCTAAAATCCACCCCCATAAAAAAAAGGAGCCCTTTTCCAAAACACCATTTCATATACCAATATTTGCATCCAACAATAACTTAAATTTCATAAGCCAACACCAGTTCCACAAACACCTAGAAACAAAAATCAGAAGAAAATTGAATTAAAAAAAATTTACATGCCTTGTAAAATTCAATTGATTGTGTAACAATTTTAATCGATTGAATTTTGAAAAACTCAGACATTCAATCAATTGTGTTGTATGTTAATCGATTAAATTTAAGAAACACAATTTCACCGACGTTCACGGACATAACATATCAAGGATAAAATTCTAATTGATTAATGATTAGGATTGTCAAAATATTTATTACGATTAAGAGAAGATCTCATTCGTTATTATTTTTGTTCTTGATTATTAATAAAGTTGATAGATGAATGAGAAAATAATAATTTATAAAATAAAAATTATATTTTATAATTAAATAATATATGAAGAATTAATTTGTAATTAAAATGAAATGAGGACTATTTAGCCGTTATTAAAAAAAACTTAAAAAACATGTTTTGTTAGAAGATCATTTAGGGTGTGTTTGGCAAACGTGTTGGTGAAGAAAAAAGTGTGAAAGTTTCACTTTTACGTTTGAGAAAAAGCTAAAATTTGTAACTTCTGTGTTTCACGTTTATGGTTGCTGATTATTTTTAGAAAATTAAGTGGAAAATTTATTTCTTTTTTACTAATTTTACCCTTCATTTTTTTTTCTATAAAAAGGATACCAATAACTATAAGCTTCACAGTAGTTCTTTCTATTTTTTCATGGTTCTTCCTTCCAATTTTTTTTCATCAAAATCCTTCATATTTGTTTCAATCACTAGTAAATTGAATATTTTAATTTATTTTATTATTTTTAGTACTCATTTTTATATTTTAATTTTTAGTGTTACGATTTCCAGTGTTATATTTTTATATGAATTTTTTTATCATTTTCTATACTATTTTTTATATGTATATTTTTTATGAATTTTTTTTAATTTTTGTTTGACTTTGTTTATATAATTTTTTATTTAGTTTTTATTGTATTTTTTTCATATGATATATGTTGTTTATTTTATGAAATTTTTATTATTTTTTTTCTATTTTTTATATACTCTATCTTTATTTTATATTAATTTTTTTATTTTGACTTTGTAAAATTTGTCATTGTAATTATTATATACTACATTTTTTATCAAAATTTTGTATAATATAAACTATGATCCTATAAAAAAGGACAAAATAAATAAATAATTAATTATAAGTAACAATAGAACCATAAATAATAAAAATTTATAATTCAAAATAGTACTAAATTAAAGAGTACGGATAATACTAGAAAAATTATAGAATATTTTTTTGTTTAACATTATAAAATTTATAGTACTCTCTTTTATATTTTTTTATTGTATTTATTTATTTATATTATTTTTGTTAGGTTCTGTTATTGCATGTATATATAAAAAATAATTTAAATTAATGTCTTTTTTAATAATTTTTTATCTAAAAATAATTTTAAGTAGTATAATCCAAACAATATTTATTTTACTATAATCAATTTTAATATAAATATTGTTAAATATAAATCACATTAACTCAAACTTATTTTTTATCAAAATCAATTTTATAAAATCAATTTTATACGAACTCAAGGTTAATATCAGTCCCCTACCACACATCTTTTTAGAATCTTGTTTAAATACAGTCACTGACACATCTTCACATTCTTTATGACCATATCCTTTCTGATGAGATATCTAAATGTTACTTTTGCAATATCACTCTATGGTCCATTTGATTTTGGCATGTCCAGTTATTGGCTTATTTAACTAGTCCATTACATGACGTATTTTTCATGGCGATTTATCTTCACTTGAAAACTTCCACCGTATCATTATTTGAATAATCATACTGTTCATACCCTGGCCCAATAATAAAGGTTCAGGTCCAAAAGAAAGGCTTAGTCCAGAGGATTGAGCCTTACTACGCACCGACCTAGTATCAAGAAGTCGGTGCTGATCACGATTTGTCTTAAAGAAGTCGGGCACGAGATTAGCTGGCAGATAAACACTCATTCAAATGAGTAACTGCCCCTAAAATCTCTCTAACCGCTTCATCAAACCATATCTTAACCTCCCTAAGATAATGGGACGGTTAACACCCAAAAGATACGGCACTACTCTAACGGTGGTTATTGGCTCACCACTATAAATACGCTGACACCCCTCAGGTATCTCTAAGCCCAATACTCTCTAGACCTGCTCACACCATTGCTAACTTAGGCATCGGAGTGTCTTTGCAGGTACCAGCCCCATCTCCTCGTACAAACAAGTCGGACGGAGCCTCCCGAGTTGCAGATCCGTTCGGAGCCCTCCTCCTTCACACGTTTGGGCCAACCAATTTCATCCAGCCCATCAATCTCCGGTTACCCACCGTAACATTGGCGCCGTTGCCGGGGACCCGAGAGATCATCCATAGATGGCGGACAGATCCCACGAAGAAGGCCATGTGGAGACAGATTCTGAACAAGAGAATCTGAATATAGGCAATAACGATGTGGATTTCACCCTCCACCAGGAAATCGATAATCAACACAGGGAAGGCACCTCCGGAGTAAAAAACCCAAAGGTAAACTCCTCAGAAGAGCGCGAGTCAGAAAAAGAAGGACCACCCCATGTAACTGAGTTCATGGGATTAGTCCACAGCCGCCTGGAGCAGTTAGAGCAGGAGCGAGAGCGGCAAAAGGAAACTGAAAAGCGCCTAAAAGAGGAGATGGAACGACGAAAAGAGTTAGAAAGAAAACTCTTAAAGTTGGAATCCTCCCTCAAAAGTCGCAACTCCCGTGACGAACAAGAAGAGCCACCCTTAGGAGGGGAGGATCCCTTTAGTGAGGACATAATGAGGGCTAAAGTTCCGAGGAACTTCAAAAGCCCTAATATGGACCTCTACGACGGAACCACGGATCCAAAGCATCACCTGAGCAACTTCAAAAGTCAAATGTACCTAGCTGATGCCTCCGACGCTACGCGATGCAAAGCCTTCCCGACCACTCTATCGAAAGCAGCGATGAAGTGGTTCGATAGCCTCCCCCCAAGGTCGGTTACCAGTTTTGAAGACTTCTCAAGGAAGTTTTTGATGAGGTTCTCAATCCAGAAAGACAAGGTGAAACATGCACCGAGCCTCCTGGGAATAAAACAGGAGGTCGGAGAATCTTTACGAACCTATATGGAAAGGTTCAACAAAGCATGTTTGGAGATCCAAGACCTGCCCACAGAGGCAGTCATAATGGGATTAGTCAATAGACTTAGAGAAGGTCCCTTCTCGCAGTCCATATCTAAAAGACATCCCGTTTCTCTAAGTGATGTACAGGAAAGAGCCGAAAAGTACATCAACATGGAAGAAAACGCCAAATTAAGAGACCCGAGTTGGAGACCTGGGCCCCCTCCCTCAACAAAAGAGAGGGAAAGGGAAACCAAGAAAAAGGAAGAATTCGGTCTCGAAAGGCCAAGAAAATATCACTCTTATACTCCTCTGAAAGTTTCTATAGTGGATGTATACAGAGAGATTTGCAATACTGAGAGACTGCCACCCCCTAGACCCATTAAAAATAAAAAGGGGGGAGCCGCAGCGATTACTGCGAGTACCATAAAATATATGGTCACTCCACAGACGACTGCTACGACCTTAAAAATGTGATAGAAAAGCTGGCTAGAGAAGGTCGGCTTGATAGATATCTCATAGAAAGGTCGGACAGTCATGGAAAGAGAAAGCGAGATGATATGGATAGAAGAGACCCACCACCACAGACTCCAGAGAGACATATCCATATGATCTCAGGAGGGTTTGCGGGAAGGGGACTTACCAAATCCTCTCGCAAAAGACATCTCAAAAGAGTCTACCAGGTCGGAGAGGAGTCACCCGACCTTCCTACCATTTCATTTACAAAAGAAGATGGGCAAGGAATAATCCCTGGACACGATGATCCAGTAGTAATAACTATGATCCTGGCAAATGCCCATCTCCACAGAACCCTAGTAGACCAAGGAAGCTCGGCAGACATTCTCTTCAAGCCTGCTTTCGACAAGCTAGGGTTAGATGAGAAAGAGTTAAGGGCCTATCCCGACACCCTATACGGATTAGGGGACACGCCAATAAAACCACTAGGATTTTTGCCCCATCACACCACTTTTGGAAAAGGGGAAAATCAAAGACTCTGAGTATAGACTTCATAGTCGTTGACGTGGGGTCAGCATATAATGCTTTAATCGGCAGAGCTACCCTTAATCAGCTCGGAGCTGTGGTATCCACTCCCCACCTCTGCATGAAATTCCCGACCTCAGCGGGGATAGCAACGGTACGGGGAGACCAAAAATTGGCAAGGAAATGCTACAATGAAAGCCTAAATCTGAGAGGAAAGAACAGAGAAGTTCACACAATAGAGCTCGGCGGTACAAGAGCCAAAAAAGAGCTGCGACCACAACCGGGAGGAAAAACCGAGGAGATACAGGTCGGTAAAGAGGAAGGGAAAAACACTTATATAGGAGCCAACCTAGGGGAAACTCTAAAACAAGAGTTGGCTAAACTCCTAAGAGATAATTCCGACCTCTTCGCCTGGAAGGCCTCTGACATGCCTGGGATTGACTCCGAGCTCATGTCCCATAAGCTCTCGGTTTATCTAGGGTCCCGACCCGTACAACAAAGAAGACGCAAGCTCGACCCAGAACGAGCCCTAATAGTAGAAGAGCAAGTACATGCGCTCCTGGAAGCCGGCTTTATTAGAGAGGTCAAGTACCCAACATGGCTAGCCAATGTAGTGCTAGTCAAAAAACAGAATGGCAAATGGAGAATGTGTGTCGACTATACCGACCTAAATAAGGCATGTCCCAAGGACCCTTATCCCCTACCAAGTATTGATACCCTAGTGGATTCCAGCTCGGGGTACCAATACTTATCATTCATGGACGCCTACTCGGGATATAATCAAATCCCGATGTATGAGCCAGACCAGGAGAAAACATCATTCATCACACCCAGAGCTAACTTTTGCTACGTGGTCATGCCATTCGGATTGAAGAATGCAGGAGCCACATATCAAAGGCTGATGAATAAAGTGTTTTCCCCTCACCTGGGGAGCCTAATGGAAGTATACGTCGACAACATGCTAGTAAAAACCAAGAAGGAAGTCGACCTCTTGTCCGACCTCTCACAAGTCTTTGACACCATAAGGCTGCATGGGATGAGACTAAATCCCGCAAAGTGCGCCTTCGCGGTGGAGGCAGGAAAGTTTCTAAGGTTTATGCTAACACAAAGAGGGATTGAAGCCAATCCCGATAAGTGTAGAGCCATCCTAGAAATGAAAAGTCCGACTTGTTTGAGAGAAGTCCAGCAGCTCAATGGCCGACTTGCAGCCCTCTTTAGATTTCTGGCGGGATCGGCGCTAAAATCCCTTCCACTATTTTCCTTATTAAGAAAGGGATGCCAGTTCAAATGGACTCCTGAATGTGAGGAGGCGTTCCAGGAGTTCAAAAAGTTTTTAAGCCAACCTCCTATCCTAACCCGACCAGTACCAGGGAAAGACCTCGTTCTGTACTTATCCGTAGCAAACAGGGCTGTCTCGTTAGCCCTGATAAAAGAAGACGAGGTCGGACAACATCTAGTCTACTTTATCAGTAAAGTTCTACAAGGCCCTGAACTAAGGTACCACAAACTAGAAAAGTTTGCCTACTCCTTAGTAATAGCCTCACGAAGGCTACGACCTTACTTTCAAGCTCACACAATAAGAGTCCGTACGAACCAACCCATGAAGCAAATCCTCCAAAAGACGGATGTTGCAGGGAGAATGGTTCAATGGGCAATAGAGCTCTCCGAGTTCGATTTGAGATATGAAACTCGGACAGCAATTAAAGCCCAGTGCCTCGCCGACTTCGTGGCAGAATACGCAGGGGATCAAGAGGAAAAACCGACTACATGGGAACTCTATGTAGACGGATCCTCCAATAAAACGGGAAGCGGCGCAGGCATAATATTGGCAGATGAAAGAGGAACCCAGATAGAGGTTTCCTTAAAATTTGGATTTCCGGCTTCAAATAATCAGGCAGAATATGAAGCCTTGATCGCCGGACTAAAGTTGGCAGAAGAAGTCGGTGCTACAAAGGTGATGATATACAGCGACTCACAGGTGGTGACCTCCCAGATAAGTGGAGAATATCAGGCAAAGGACCCAAACATGAAGAGGTACTTGGACAAAACTCTGGAACACCTCGGGCATTTTGCAGAAACCGAGGTTAAACACATAACTCGGGACTTAAACAGCAGAGCAGATGCCCTATCCAAGTTAGCAAGTACCAAACCAGGAGGGAACAACAGAAGCCTGATTCAAGAAACCCTCCAGGAACCCTCAGTAGCAAAAATAGAAGACAAACAAGAGGTACTTGAGGTAGTTGGTCTAGACCTCGGATGGATGAACCCCCTAGTCGAATACATGAAATTCGACGTCCTCCCTAAAGAGGAAAAGGAAGCTAAAAAGATCCGAAGGGAAGCACAACACTACACATTGGTGAGAAATATCCTCTACAGAAGGGGGATATCAACACCGTTGTTAAAATGCGTACCGACCTCAAGAACCGCCGAGGTATTGGAGGAAGTACATAGTGGGATCTGCGGAAACCATCTCGGAGCAAGGTCACTAGCCAGGAAAGTAATCCGAGTTGGATTCTACTGGCCGACCTTGCAGAAAGATGCCACAGAATTTGTGAAAAAGTGTCAACCATGTCAGATGCATGCGAATTTTCACGTAGCTCCACCAGAAGAGCTCATCAGTATCACTTCTCCATGGCCTTTTGCAAAATGGGGAATGGATTTGTTAGGTCCTTTTCCCCAAGCGCTAGGACAAGTCAAATACCTGATCGTGGGGATAGATTACTTCACAAAGTGGATAGAAGCAGAACCATTGGCCACCATCACTGCTCAAAGAAGTCGCAGGTTCCTCTACAAAAATATCATCACAAGATATGGGATACCTTATTCTATTACTACAGATAATGGAACCCAATTCACCGACGCTACCTTCAGAAGCTTAGTAGCCAGTATGAAAATCAATCATCAGTTCACCTCGATGGAGCACCCACAAACCAATGGGCAAGCCGAGGCAGCCAACAAAGTCATACTGGCAGGGCTAAAAAAGAGATTGTAGAAAGCAAAAGGAGCTTGGGCTGAAGAGCTCCCTCAGGTGCTATGGGCTTATAGGACAACCCCCCAGTCCGCCACAGGAGAAACACCTTTTCGACTAGTTTATGGCGTAGAAGCCATGATACCAATAGAAATCAATGAGCAAAGCCCAAGGGTAATTCTCCATGATGAGGTCGGAAACATACGGGGACACAAAGAGGAGCTCGACTTGCTCCCCGAAGTCTGAGAAGATGCCCAGATAAGAGAAGCAGCATTGAAACAAAGGATGGCTACAAGGTACAACAAAAAAGTCATTCGAAGAACATTTGCCCCGGATGACTTGGTCTTAATCAGAAACGACATTGGAGTCAACAAATCAGGAGAAGGAAAGCTCGCCGCAAAATGGAAGGGACCATACAAAGCCAATGAAGTTTTAGGAAAAGGTTATTATAAAGTAACCGACCTGAACGGCACTGAATTACCGAGGTCGTGGCATGCTTGTAATATGAAAAGGTACTACAGTTAAAAGCGAACTCTACTCCCTGATGTACTCTTTTCCCAACTTCATGATTTTTTCCCAAAATTAAAGGGTTTTTTCTGGAGAAGGGTTTTTAACGAGGCATCATAGTAGAGGCTAAGGGAAAATAGGCTATTAAAACCCTTAGTAGCAAGAAGGTACCTCCCCAATAAATAAAGATCTTTTTCATCTACAATATCTCTTATAAAATCCTTTTTATTTTTTCTAAGTCTTTCTATGAAACGCGCCGACTTAAGCTCGACAAAACGTGAAAATCCCATGAACTGACCTAGATGGTCGTCAGGATAAAACGATGAGGTACAAGTCGGTGTAAAGAGGTTATATGAGTTGATCGTAAAAACTCGGGAACAATCCGACTCATAAGTCGAAATGAGAACCCGAGTAGAAAAAGCTCGGAAATACTCCGACCCGTAGAACGGAGCCAAGAACCAAGTAGAAGAAAAACGCATCGCAAAAATAACCTAAGTCATAAGAATTCGCTAAAACAAAGTCGAGTATAGGAGATAACAAAAAGAGATTGGAAAACCTAGGAAAAAGTTTAAAGGCTGTCCCAAAAGTCCTTAAACAAAAAGCTCAGAAAAACAAACAAGCCGAAAGGAAAGGTTTTCAAGAAAAGATCAAGGAGACATCAAAAAACCAAAAAGCATACACGCATAAGGTAATCTAAACCCTTATCCAAAAAGGGTATCCATTTTGTTAACTTAAAAACCCTTATCAAAAAGGGTATTTTTTAAATATTTTGTTTACGGCCTGGGAAGGCCAGAAGAAATTGTTCAACCAACACCACCAAAAATAAATAAATAAATAAAGAGTTTAAAAACGGGGGACCCACAGGCCGGACCCCCAAATAGCCACAGATCATTTTTTAGGAAGAAGAGTAGACGGATCACCACCACCGGAGTCAGGAGGAGCGCCATCAGAAGCATCCATGGGAGATGAAGAGATCGGAGGAACTACTGAAGAACTCGGAGCGTCTTTAGAACGAGAAGGAGAATCAATAATCCTCTGCCCCCGAGTCTTCAACTCTGACTCAGAAACGATTACGGGGGCAGGAGGATCTAAAATGGCACCATCAATAACAACTTTGTCAGGATGTAAAGGAGAAAGATCCAAGTCGGGAGCAATAACTCTGACCTGCTCCAGAAAGATCCTCCAAGACTCCTCGGCGCCATCAGCAATAGAGTCCTCCAACTCATCATATGCTTTCCGAGAATTCAAAAGCTCAGTCTTCACAGACACAAGATCTTTGAATAAGCTTTGATAGCTGGCCTGTGCTGTTTTCCTCAGATCCATCTCCATGTTGCATTGGGCCTGCAAAACCTTCCCTTTCTCCCGGAGGGTATCTCTTTCCTCCCTCAGCTTGGCAATTTCCTTCCTCAACTCTCCCTCATGCTCTTGATATGCACGAAGCCTTCCTTCCAGCTCCTCGACCCTCGAAGTCATCCCTAAAGAACTGAGAGGAGCCTTCTCAAAAATATCCAAGAGCTTGTCGCAGACCCCCGCCGCTTTGAGACTCTCCTCGATCATAGTGGTAAGGTGGCTCCGAACAGACATATCATCCATGCCTATACGAGCATGAGGATAGATATTCTTTCGGACGAACGCAAGAGCATCCGCCTTAACCTCACCAAAAGAACCAGACTCTAAGGTCTTGCGCTTCTTGGGATCAGGGGAAGGTCAGACGACGGGGGGCGGCTGAGAGGGAGCTGAAGAAGAAATCACCATGGGATTGGAAAGAGTCCCAACGTTCCGAGGAGGAGGAGGAGGAGAGATAACCCTGGCACCACCAGCCCAAGCGCGAGACTTAGCTTTAGCCTCCTGGACCCTCTGGAAAGATTCTTGAGCATTTGTCTTTGCCATTTCTGAAAAAGAAAACAACAGCTAAAGAATCAAACAAGTCGGAATGATCAGTTAACAAGTCGGGAATCTAACAGACAAGAGAAAACTACCTAGCTGTGATTGGATAAAGGCCGGAGACCCTTGGAGAAACTTTTTAGTATCCAAATATGGGGCCCTCCCCCACACTTCTCGGAGGAACCCTACAACGGCAGCCTCTACTTCATCCAGGTCATCCAGACCATATTTCTCACAAGGGAAGGCCTACAGCCAGTATAAAGGAAAGCGAGGAGAAGAATTATCATCCAGAAAAAAGGGGTGATGACCCTCTACAGCTTGCACTTTGAAAAAAAAAAATTTTAAAGTCATGAAAAGATTCATCAAAAAGGGTAAAAATCCTCCGACCTTGTATGGCTCGGAAGGAAACCCATTGCTGTTTATTGTTCAGCCCACTAAAAGGCTTGGTCATATGAAAAAGATGGAAAAAGATTTTCAGAGAGGTCGGGAAATCCAGAGCACGGCTAATAAATTGATAAATTTTCAAGAAACCCCAGGAGTTGGGGTGAAGTTGGGTAGGGGCAACCCGACAATGCTGCAAAACAGACACCTCAAAATCTGAAAAGGGTAGAAAGACGCCCAGACGGGTGATCATGCACTCATACATAAAGAAGAAATGGGGAGCCGTTCCGTTGGCTCTCCCATGACAAACTCGGTCCTCTGAACCAGGGACAAGCAATTCATACTTAGGCTCATCCTCATCCGAAGTACAGAGCCGGTGGTGGGTGCGAAGATGAGTAATAAACTCCGCATCAACCAACGGTTCCTCCCCTAGAACAGTAACATCAACCCAAGCTACGGAGGCCATTTTCTTTCTCTAAGGAAAAATGAGAAAACCTACAAAGGCAAAAAGAAAAGAAAAAATCAAAAACAAAGGTCTCTAGAGAGGAGAAAAGGAACCAAGCAAAAGTCCACAAACCTATTTTTCTACAAAGTAAAGTCATACGAAAAGTGCGAAAATGAAAAAAGAAACTAACCTCTTTCCGAAAATGAAGGTTGGAAGAAGCAGAAGTCTCCGGAGCACGAGAACACAGTACGAATGAATGAAGAACAAAGAAAGAAGAAATTTGAAAGATTGCAGAAACGGAAAAATGAAAGAGAGGAAAAGTATTTATAAACATGCTAAGGGGCATAATGGTAAAAACGGAGCAGTCATTAATGAGAGTGCACCGTTATCAAAGCCATCAATCCCTAAATGCACCCCTAACGGACACGACGCTTGAATAGACGTAACTGTCAGAAACAAAAGGTCGCGAAAATCACGTCGGTTTAAAAACCCGTGTTTCCTCCAAGAAAGTCGGCTACGAACCCGAGTTAAATACTTGAACCCAAGCCCTATAGAGATCTTGGGCTCAAGTAGGGGCACTGTTCATACCCTGGCCCAATAATAAAAGCCCAGGTCCAAAAGAAAGGCTTAGTCCAGAGGATTGAGCCTTACTACGCACCGACCTAGTATCAAGAAGTCGGTGCTGATCACGATTTGTCTTAAAGAAGTCGGGCACGAGATTAGCTGGCAGATAAACACTCATTCAAATGAGTAACCGCCCCTAAAATCTCTCTAACCGCTTCATCAAACCATATCTTAACCTCCCTAAGATAATGGGACGGTTAACACCCAAAAGATACGGCACTACTCCAACGGTGGTTATTGGCTCACCACTATAAATACGCTGACACCCCTCAGGTATCTCTAAACCCAATACTCTCTAGACCTGCTCACACCCTTGCTAACTTAGGCATCGGAGTGTCTTTGCAGGTACCACCCCCATCTCCTCGCACAAACAAGTCGGACGGAGCCTCCCGAGTTGCAGATCCGTTCGGAGCCCTCCTCCTTCACACGTTTGGGCCAACCAATTTCATCCAGCCCATCAATCTCCGGTTACCCATCGTAACACATACCATATTTTTTTATTGTGATACCTCTAACTCCTAATCCTCTGTATTTTTTTGGCTTTTGAATTGTACTCCAACTAATAGTAGAAATATTTTTTTATCATTTTTAGCTCCAAAAAAATTCTATTATAAAAAACTATCTTTTTTTAGTTTGAACAAACTAAGATAATAAATAAGAAGGTTATTGATAAGTTATTTTCAGAGTGAATCTGCCAGTTCTAAATAACAAACTTGTCTTTTATTTGTTTAATCTCTTTTCAATTTTTTTTATAATCAGTTTATACTCATATTTACTATATAAATTAACATTTACTTTACATATTTTTTTTGTAATCTTTTTTTCACGTAATTATTTGTCTCTTACTCTTTCTTCTATCAATTCTTGCTAATATTTTACATATTTATTTTTATAAGCAAAACTTTTTTTATTTTGCAAAATAATTGACTCTTCGTATGTTAGAAGATGCATTTACTAAAATGTATGTTTTTTTATTTATTTTTCTTTCCTCTAGTTATATTTATTAGTTATATATTATCTTTATCATCTGTATCTCGCTTTTTGACCATTTCAATATTTTATATTTTTTAATATTATTTAGTTATAATAATAATGTTAAAAATACATAATGTCGTGATTCATGAAAAATATAATTAAAAAATTGAATGTTATTTTTAGTTATTGAAAATTACATATGCATTTGTATTGTATCTAATATTATTATTATTCTTGCTTTTTAGTATTTAAATATAATCTAAAAAGACAAAAATACTAAATAAAAGTGACTACTTAAAAATAATAAAGCTTTGATAAAAGACAAAAAATAATAAATAATAAAGGTGATTGCTAAAATTATTTAGTTTTTTATTTTCTATGGTATTATTAAATTGAGTAATTACCTAAATTTGTCCTTGAGATTTTAGAATCGGACATTTTAGTTTTCAAGAAAAATTAATACATAAATTAATCTCCAAGGTTTTACTCTAGTAGACAAATCAGTCCACAGCTCATTTTTCGGCAGTGTAATTATCCAGATCAGTCCCAAAGATTTTAAAAATGGACATTTTAGTCTCCAAGAAAAACTAATGTACAAATCAATCCTCAACGTTTCTCTTTGTTAGCCATAATAGTCCTCCATCCAAAAATAAAATAAAATAAAATTATTATTATTAATTGCTAAATAATATTATACTATATTTTTTGGAGAAAAATAATTATAAATTTATTCATTAAATTTATATATATATATATATAGTCACTCAATAATAATAATAATAATAATAATAATAATAATAATAATAATAATAATAATAATAATAATAATAATAAAATTATTAGAGATTATTTTATAAGAAATTTAAGATTAAAATCATTTAATATTTTTGTATTTAATATAATTAAAAGATGTCCTATGTAAAAAAAAATATATGTTTGTATTAAAAAATATCTACTAAAAGAAAATATTTTAATTTAGATTTATATTAAATATATATTTTTGTAATACAAACATTTTTTAAAATAATACATATTTTAATTATATTAAATACAAAAATATCAAATAATTTTAATCTTGAATTTCTTGTAAAATAATTTCTAATAATTTTATTATTATTATTATTATTATTATTATTATTATTATTATTATTATTATTATTATTATTATTATTATTGAGTGACTATATATATATATAATGAATAAATTTATCATTATTTTTATTTAGAAAATAAAAAAAAATCATGGGATAATATTATTATGTAATTAATAATAATAATAATAATAATAATAATAATAATAATAATAATAATAATAATAATCAATAAAATTATTAGAGATTATTTTACAAGAAATTCAAGGTTAAAATCATTTGATATTTTTGTATTTAATATAATCAAAAGATGTACTATTTTAAAAAAATGTTTGCATTAAAAAAATATGTATTTATTATAAATCCAAATTAAAATATTTTCTTTTAATACATATTTTTTAATACAAACATATATATTTTTTTTACATAGGACATCTTTTGATTATATTAAATACAAAAATATCAAATAATTTTAACTTTAAATTTTTTGTAAAATAATCTCTAATAAATTTATTATTATAATTATTATTATTATTATTATTATTATTATTATTATTGAGTGACTATATATATAAAAGAATTCAATGAATAAATTTATTATCATTTTTTCCAAAAAATACAAAAAATATAGTACAATATTATTGTGCAATTAATAATAATTATTATTTTATTTTTGAACGGGGGACTATTATGTTTACCAGAGAGAAATATTGGGATTGATTTGTACATTAGTTTTTCTTGGGAACTAAAATATCTGTTTTTAAAATCTTTGGGGACTGATTTGGGTAATTATACTGTCGGAAAATAAACCGGGGACTGATTTGTCTGTCGGAGTAAAACTTTAGAGATTAATCTGTATATTAATTTTTCTTGGAGACTAAAATGTCTAATTCTAAAATATTCGAGGACTGATTTGGGTAATTACTCTATTAAATTTTATATTAATTTACGGGGAGATGATATTGTCGCTTCTTTATTTTTTACAAATATATATAAAATACAATATAAAAAAATGATAAAAAATACTGTTATTAAAAATAGAACTGATATTATTATTTCTTTATTATATATTCATCTAAATTTTGCATAACACGTGAGTTTAAATTTACTATTATATAATGAGAAAGTAGAGAGAGATAATGATATTAGTATATAATGTGTACAATAAATTAAAAAAATTAAAAATTAAATATCAGATTTCTAATTAATTATTTAATTTTAAAATTTAAAATTTAAAAATTTATGATTAACATTTAAATACATGATTATTTTCAATTTCATTATAATCTCTCGACTTCCGTTCTACCCTCAAAACTCGTCGTTGTCCCCAGGTCAGAGACCATGTCGACACACTCATGACCATCAATAATAATGATGATCTCACAAAAGGTTTTGAGATGTTCTTGTGGGAAAAGGAGGACACGGAGACTTCCTCGTCATTGTCAGGTATCACCTCGAAGGGTTTGCAATGGATGCTATAGCGGGTTGGTCTTGAAAGCTCATATGATGACTGCATCGCCATGATTGCTGTCTTTGACATTGATTCTAATTAATTATTTTTTTTGTCTTACATCATCATTGAATGTTCAATTTATTAGGTATATAGATGGTTATTTTAATTTTTAATTGAATGGTTATGTTATTCGATTTAATTTAAATATATACGATTAACAATGTTAGATGGTCATTTCACTAAGTAGTGGGATGATTAATGACGATAGAATAGCAGACAGTTGGAGGAGGAAGGAGGGTGTTTAGGTAAATTTCATTGACAAATTAGAGTTGAGATGATTAATTTTTTAAAATAACTATTTAAATTTTTTTTTTATGTATTAGACCAAATTTAAAATCCTTTGTAAGCACTGTCAAGATTTCACATTGTTTTTCTAACAAAATTCATATAGAAAAGAAAGCATACTTGTTTGTGGCATGATAATCGGTAGTAATTTCTAATTTGTGCATGGTCTGCTGCCTAAATTTTTTTATGAGTATCAAGTTAATTTGTATCTCAAAATTTTTGTACTGGGAATACTATAATTATTTGAACTTGTAGAACTTCAATTCTATTCTGCTTAAAAATCATTTTAGTTACATTTAAAATGCTTTAGTAATCTATATTGTAATTTATTATAATATAGATGTTGGTTTAACTTATATAGGAAATTAATTAATAATAAAATATTTTTTTACAAATTATACATATGTGTTTTGTCTCTAAAAATAATGTTGCAAAAAATTAATACTATGTATTTGTAATTAAAAGAAAAAAATATTGCCAAAAATTCGATAGTGTTACAAAAAATTTTAAAAATGAAAAATTGTCAACAATTATGTTAAAAATATCTGTCTCACAATATTATATTTTTTTTTGTAATAAATCTTTTTTTTGTTACAAAACCATTTTGTAACTCTAATTACAATGAAAGTTTGGGTTAATAGTCAAATTAGTTTCTAAAAAATAACTCATTCTTTAAATTCGTCTTTAAAAAATTTTATCAATCAAATTAGTCATTCAAATATTATAAATTTATCATTTTTGCCTTTAGTCATTCAATTAGCAGTTTTTGCCAATAATTGATGACACGAAACATTAACTCATACCATACATAACACCTAGCATATCTAATTAAAGGCTAAACAAATATATATTTATAAAAATTTATCAATTTAGTGTCGTTTGATTATATTAGGATTAGTATTTATATAATTAAAAATATTGACTAAATTAATAGATTTTTATGAATATATTTATTCAGTATCCAATTGAATATGCTAGGTATTATGTATGCTGCAGTTAATATTTTATATAATCAATTATTAACAGAAACTATTAATTGAGTGATGAAAAAACAAAAATAATTAATTTACTTGTAATCTTTAAATGACTAATTTGATTGAATAATTTTTTTAAGAATAAATTTAAAAAATAATTCATTTTTTAGGAACTTGTAAAAATTTTGTAACAATTTAGTTTTGTTATAAAAGCATTTAGTAACAAAACTAATATATTTTTTAATAATTATTTTTATACAATTACTATTTTTTTTGTAATGCCCAAGAGTGTGTTAAAAAAAAAAACCTATGGTGGTTGATTATTCATATTATCATATAGACTATCCAATCAATCCTTTTCTAAAAGTATAGTAAAACTACTCATGAAAGTCCAGGTAAATATTCTCTATATTACATTCCCTCACTTGAGCAATATTAATAATTTTTTCTCATATATAACAATAAAATAAAAGTAGTCTTCAGTTGAGCTCACAGTGCGGCTAATTTCGCAACCTAATAACCTATAATAACGAAATAACATTTTAGCTTATACTCTTATTATATTTTTTATTATGAGTATAATTCACGTCACGACATTACTCTACTTCAACGCAGCATACCGGGCTTTGTAAAAGCCCAAAAGCCCATTTCTTGGAGGTAAGTTGTCCTTCACAACAGGGTGGTTAGTGAATTCTTGACTCCACTTATGTAGATTAGGGAATTTGTCAACGGTCAACAAAGTCAAGTCCGCAGCTTCTTCAAGAAGAGGGAGCCAATAAGCTATGAAGCTAGCAGCAATGTCCACAAGACCAATTGTGTCTCCACCAAAGAACTTGTGATTATAACGCTTCAGCTCATTCTCAATAAATTGAAGGGCTTCAGTTGCTTCTTGAATGGCCTTCTCACGTTCTTCATTTTGAATAGTCCATGCAGCCTTCACTACTGTAGGAATGCACTAGCCACAAGAAAAACAAAAATGAATGGGGCTTTATATTTTACCCTATTTTTAAACATTTCATAAATAATATTTGTAAGAGTTAGTGTTTAAAATATTATCTAAAATTAGGTGGAAGAGATGAATAATTCAGACGGATAATGAGTAAGTTAGGATAGAATTTAGATTTTATTTTAATTTTATTTATAGGTTTAAAATTTGTTTAAAACTTAATCGTATTCTATATGTAATTTGAAAATATTACTTCTACTCGCATCCTAAAATTTCACACCCAATTTTATTCTATCCAATTCACAACAAATTAATTTTTTTAAGTTAAACACAATATATATTTCATTATTTTATAATTCATAATCATATTAATAAAACAGAAAATATAAAACTAAATTTATATTAAAATTAAAAACAACAAATCATAATATATAAAATCTATGTTAAAATTATAGAAGAAAAAATGTGAGTTCAATCTCTATCTATTTCATCATATATATATATATATAATCTCTATCTATTTCATCATATATATATATATATATATATATATATATATATATATATATATATATATATATATATATATATATATATATATATATATATATATATATATATATATAAGTTTTAACTGGAGATCGGATAAATTAGACCTAATTAAACTTATATCCAACTTTACTCGTAATTCAACCCGTTTCACTTTTAAACCTATCCAAATGCCCCGGTTCGGTTGAATTTAGATACCTGTGGATAAAGTTAGTATTATCAATCCTAAATGAATTAAGCCAAGTCAAATTTAAGCTTAGCTTACGATATTCATCATTAATAGACCGAGTTTAATTATAGAATTAAAATTCGGTTACCAAAAACTCACGAATTAAATCAAATTTATTAGTAACTCAAAGAGCATGAATATACTTATTACAATTATAATTATAATTTACATACATTATAATTTACATACGATTTTCTTACTCTGTTGATCCTATAATTTTAATAAATTTTTAATTAAATTTCTATATTTTTATTATTTTTAATTAGGTCTCTATATCATATCAGATTTTGTAACTAATTCCCTATCGTGACAAAAATGTTAGAATTAACAGAATATTCTGTTAAACTATATAGAATATTCAGTTAAGTATTAGACATATTCATTTTGTTTAACAAAATATTCTGTTAATTTCAACGTTTTTATTACGACAGGACTTAATTACAAAATATGATATGATTATGTTCAATAATTTTTAAAACAGAATTTTGCAAAAAATTATCTAACTTCCAAACTACGTAACTTCTTCATTAAAAATGGTATTGACTTGGAACTAATTGAAAAAGAAATTTGAATAGATTAAGTTTAACTATATTAATTTTTGAAGGTGGTTGGATTTAATTTGGATTTTATATGAAATTTTGAATGTTGTACGCTATTGCTATTTTTTTGTTTTTAAGACACTGCAGAGTAATCACAATTTTGCTTTTATTCCCGAAGTTAGAGTAAGTAAAAAATTATGATTTTTGGTTTAATAAAAATCTTAGTCCAAGACGGTTGTTTGGATATAAAGTTAGTGCAATTTCAAATTTATTTAATATTTTAAAAACAAAATTAAAATTTGATTGCCAATGTTGTTTTAATAACTATTTTGAGTATGATATTTAAGAATTAATTTTTATACTATTATCAGGTATTTTAAGAATATATTATTGTGAATTAAATCAAAAAGAAAAACACCACACACATTTTAAAGATCACACATAAATCAATTTGATCTCTTATATTATTTATGGTACTTATTTTAAAATAACACTTACTAGGGATAACTCAATTAAAATGTTATCTTAAGAACTAATTTCATTGGTGTTAACATTTTAGTGGTCCAATTGAAGCGATAAATCTTTTATAGACCAAATTAAACTCATATGGTTTTTCATGCACCAATTTGGACATTAACTAATCCATATTTTTAAATTTAGACATTATTCTATAATCTCCAAATATTAGGTAATATAAAATTAAAACAAAAAAATTAAAGGCTAATTACAAAATTAAATCAAAATGAAAATAAAACAAAAAAATCTTACTTATACAATCAAATTATAAAATATCTTTTCGATACATATAGATAATTATAAGAATTTAATCTTCATAGTTAATAGAAATAAAAATTAATTTCTGTAATTATCAAATTTTCATCACTAAAAGTAATTTCGCAATTAAAAAATATAAGCAAATGAAATAACTATGTCCACAAAAGACTTACCTTTTCATCAATGAACTTGGCCCAAAATCGAGCCATGGCTTTGTCATAAGGATCACTATAGGACGCACGGAGATTAGCGGCAGTTTAATTGCCGAATTGCGGCGGTTTGAAACCGCCGCTAAACAGATTGGCAGCGAAACGGGAACCGCAAGGCATAAAGGCGCGGCAATTACACTTTGCGGCGGTTTCCAGCAACCGCTGGCATAACCGCAGCAAATCATGAATTTTGCGGCTAATGGTTTTGCGGCGGTTTATAACCGCCGCTATATCATCCAAAGGTGATTTCTCAAGAATCTTTGCGACAACTACCAACCGCCGCAAATTTAAAACGGTTATTTATTCGCAGCGGTTTAAAACCGCCGCTAGTTGCTATTTTGTTTTTTAGAAACTTTATTCGCGGCACTTTAAAACCGCAGCTAGTCTGATTTATTTTATTTAATAATTTACTTTGCTTGATTTTACAAACCTGGATAATTTTTTTATATATTTGAATTTATCTAAACAATGTTATCGTTATTTAATTTTTTTAAACTTTTTATTTATATTTTATTAATTTTATCTTTCATCCTTTTTATTTAAATATGATTATACCTTTTTTTATATCTAAAATTCTGCACTATGAAAAAATAGCTCATGAATATTTAACTGCGAAGCAAATTAACATATATATTTTAATAATGTCAATAGAGTATTTTAATAGTCACCCAAAAAGGTAAAGTACTTGGCTAATAATTAATGCGGCATACTTAACATAAACTAAACATATACTGAAAGACAGAGTATCACATATAGCCTAATCTCTATTTTCTGCCATGTCCGTCCAAACAATTCATCCGTGCAGCGATGTCCGGAGGCAGCTCCCCACAATGCTGTTGGACCAGATAACTCAGCACACTCTCTATTGCCTGCCTCTTCATTGCTTTTCGCTTCAAGTTTGCGGTTGTCACCTCCGCCTGTAGTTCACACAGCATCCTTTGGGTCTCTTCTTGTTGAGCTCTATCCACCGGCGGCTGCGAACTCGGACGGAAGAGTTGACTTGGTGTTGGCCCGTGTCCCATCCCACGCACTCTACCCGGGTGCTCTTTACCGAGAGCTTGGGCAAGGGAATCATTTTGTGACAATAATCTTGTAGATTCATCCAGCTGCTCAATCTCATGTATTTTTTCCTGCCAGCATAAATAAAATTACACAATCTCACTAGGCTAATAGCATTCTCAAGACATTCTAATAAATAAACCCAACATGATACACCATAAATGATTAACTGTACTTACACCAATCTTCCGAGCTTCTTCATGTATATAACGTCCATCAGATCTTTTGTGCTTTAGGATAAATATTTCTCCTCTACCAACTTTCCTCCCTTGCTTTTCTGACTGTGACAATACAATCTATGCCATGAATCTCACTTCTTTAGAGTTTTCCAATAATTCTATGTTGTTTTACTATATAAATAAATGAACACTAAATGCCAGTTATGTACTTGACTACAAATTTATATTACCTCTTCTTCTCTTGCCCTAGCCAAGCTTTTAGAACCGCCAATGTGCTTGTAAAGTTGCTTCTTTCGATTCAGCCTGTTTTGCTTGCACTTCGCCTATTAAAAATCAACAATAAGCTGCTGTTCACTAAAGTAATAAATATAATTATGTAGCATATATGCATGCGGGCCCTATTTACATATAAGAAGTTAACAATGTTATTATATTTCTAATATGCAAATATAACCTCTATAAAAAAAGCTTTACCAGGCATCTGTGACAGCCCAATAACAATTATAATATTGCATAAATTATAATAATAGGGGTACTCACATTAATACAAAAGTCCTATACGGTAACATACAAACAATAAGGTTGTACTAATGAAATTTGGTGTACATCAATCTCATCATCATGCAAGTGTATATTATGATTTTATCCAAATATTCTTACTGGACCGTGACATGTGCTGAGTATATATGTTTATATTAAATTTAATTAAACATGTATATTAAATAACAGGGTTCAAATTCAAATCAATTGTAATAAAAACTATTTATATATATCAGATCAGATCAAAAAATGATCAAAATTGCATGTTCAGACTTGAAAGAATTTCATCATAATTAAATTAATGGGGTACCTTTGTCGCAGGATCATTACGATAGTCAATGAACCACTTCCAGTGCTCTCTAGGAATTCCCTTCGGGCGCTTCTCAAGATTCTGCTCAAGTGTCCATAATGGGTTGTAATGGGAGTTATATAGCCTCCCCCTTGTGTCCTTCCAGGACTTTCCCATTTGCTGTAAAAGTTTTTTCTTGATTATACCACTGCTATCCTGAAAGTGGAACATCTCCTGCGACGACAAAGCTCAGCTGTAAGTAGTTGCAAGTTCTAAGGTTTGATATGATTAAACAATGTCGAAAGTCATTACCTTTATGCAATCATCATAAACCCTATCTTTGCCCCGGACCTTTGCCCAACTCTTTTCACAGATAGGAAATTTGCTGTAATCAGAACCCAGCGCTCCTAGAATGCCACTCAACAGGCCAGCTCCATCTCCGACTGCTTGCAGTTCTTCATTGAACCTCAGTATGATCTTGCTACCATTAAGAGACCGCTCCATAGCCTCTCTCACACTCATTTTAGCTGGCTTGACAATTCCTTCAGAATCTATAAAAAAATTTTAAAAAATGGTATTTACGTGTTCAACGTGCCCAACATGTAAGCCATACCTAAGTATATCATTAGCTAAGCAATTAAAAAGTTTAATGGTTCAACACCGGTTACCAATGAGATCAACATTCCAAAACTCAGTGGTCTTTCATCCTTTGCGCTTTTCAGCACCAGAATTCTCTAAAATCCTTTCAATGTGTTCCTCAAACGAATCTACCTCTTGCGCCTCCGGGTCAATGTCTTCATTGCACGGTTCCGTCACTTGTGAACCGCTAGCGGCATGTGACATAGGTCTTGGTTCGCTCTTGGGTGGACGAAAGGGTTGCAGAATAGCCCCACTGGAGACACCACCATTATTGGGGGGTGGAGGGATGAGCCAGTCATCGTCATCGGATGGTGAAGACACAGGAGGTGCAGCTATAGGCTGCTGACGCGGTGGCGACACTCTTGCGTTTTTCTTGAAGCAAGCTTTCCTAGGCATCTTAAAATCCTAATGTAAACACATGTAGCATGCCAACATAAATTTTTATCTCATGTTAAAATTATCTACCTCAACAGGCTAGTAAAGAAACCATCGCATCTTAGGCTAATAGCATTACTCCCAATATATATACCAGTATATATACGTACATATATTAATTACATTAATATAATCTCTTTTTCCAAATGATCCAGCCATTGCATAAATAAATTACTAGTTTTCTTAATTCTATTGGGACAATGAAACCCAGTACACATAGCATAAATAAACTACTAGTTTTCTTAATTCTCTAATTGCATAAGCCAGGTCCAGTACATTAGACTATTAATTACAATTATTAATATTCCTATTTATTACAGTTGCAAACATTCCAGATATTTTTTAAATAAGAAACTATACTTAAAATTAACCGCTATCATTAATATTCAGCAAAAGAATTAAATAAGTTAAATTTCCATAAAGTTATTATTCTCTCTTTGCATTAGCACCACTTACTCCATTAGATTCACCACTACCATTACGATTTTTTTATTCATGAAAATAGGCCTAAAATTAATAGCCATCATTATCCCTTGTGAAAAATTAAATCAGAAATTAGATCAAACTAACAAAGGCTAATTATTTAATCCCTTTTTATAGTGACATTTAAGATATGAACATGCAATCCCTCCCTCTCCCCAAAACCAATTATAATTTATCTGTGAATATTTGTACCCACATAGAAGGGGAGTTAGTGGTAGGTTGAAAAAAATTAAATACAATGTATTGATTGCATGCGAATAGAAAGGGTTAGAATCTCAACGAGCATAAGGGCTCATCCAATATTAGGCACATAAGTATTAGCATGATAGAGGTGGAAGTTGTTACCTTAACGAGGACGACAACCGTGTGGAAGAGGAGTTGACTGACGGTACCGCCGTGAGGGAGCTAAGGGCGCAACAATGCCGACTATGCTTCTCTGATCCGACGGCTTGGGGAGTGAAAATAAGGATTCAGTTAGCGTGGGAGTGGGGTTGAGGAGTGGCTAGGTATTTAAATATTTAGAATAAGTGGGGTTGAGGAGTGGCTACGTATTCACTCCAAAGTTTGACTTAAGTGTGGGCCTTGAGATATGGAAAGAATAAGATCCTCTGGATATGGGTCAAAGATAGTATACTACTATACTAGTATATTCAAACCCGTTTGACTATTTATAAAAAAAAAGGAATGAATGAATTCAATTATAATGCTACTCCAATTTCAGTGGTTCCATAATTATAATACATTAATGGTATTCTTTCTTTTGTTATCAAGAAAAAAATATACAAAATAAATAGCTAGAATGATGCTATTGAGAACTCCGAAATAAATGTTTGTAACATTTATCTGTGGATTTATCTATCTATGAAAAAATAGAGCTGTGTTTTGTTTCAAAATGGGCCCAACCAAAAAGAGAAACAGATTAAGCATCAAAAAGCTCTAGAAGAAATTAAATGCAATGTATATTATCAAAAGGGTTAATGAGTGGGAAGTTATCAATGTGCCTAAGTTATAGTGTTGCTATCAATATGATTTATTCACCTTTGATCCAGGAAAGATATAATGATTCATTTTCTATCCTCTTTAAGTGCGTGTGTTGAGGAAGCAGGAGGCACTAACACATACTTGATTCATTTTCCATGGCATATTTCAAAATATTGTGGGATGAGACCCCTTAAGCTGCTTATTTGAATTATGTAATTGAATATTGGAATTCAAATCTAAAAATGAAATTCTACACCTAATATTTTTGCTGTGAAAAAAATTTTCAACATGCAATAAAGAAGTACAAAATAAATTATAACGTTGGTTAAATATCTTTGTATAATAATCTTGAAATAAATATTAAAAACATGGTATCACCAAAATCCGTGTCTTCATCTAAATGACATGTGCACATTCTTGAAAAAAAAAAGAAAGAGGTGGGAATCTTCAAGATAGTGATAGAAATAACATCCAAAACATAAAAGGCCCTTAGGGAAATAGACACTGAGAAACATCATTCGACAAGACACCATCACAAGAATACAAATTAGAGATGAATCAAAGTCTCTCGTTTTCGTCTGGTGTCTTATTGAGGTCATAATCTCTCAAACAAGTCTTTTGACCGGTCGAAGAAACCTCATCAGAACTCTTGCTGGGCAGTAGTTCTTCTTCCAGTGAGTCTTGAACTATCTCCCCTATGTCGTCTGTGTCCTCTTGAAGCTTCTCTTCAGATAGTTCTGAAAGTTAGAAAGTGAGAAACCTCTTGGAATAAGATTACACATTTTATAGATAACAGGGTCAGGTTACTATATTTTGCAAGGCTTGTTTGACTTACGTTCCCAGAGTTTAGTAAGTTTTCTTTCTATGAAAATGAATTCCTGTTTGGACGCAATATCCAGTTCAACCAGGATATTGTTCTCGCATCGGGCCTATATCAGAACAAAGTGAGCATCAAAACAATGGGGCAATCCAAGAGCTAGGGAGACAGTGCCTATGAAATCTGAACTATGGTAACAATTCTCAAAGTTGCTAGAAAGAAGTAGACAAGAAACAAAGATTTTGCTTTAAACAACGAGGCTTTATAAAAGAGTCAATCCATAGCATCACAACACACACACAGCAGCAACTGATCAACCTGATTTGTCACAATTTCTAAATGATTCCCCATTTTCACAACACACTAGCATAAACTCAAACCATTGACATCATCAGTACAATTTGGCAATTCAAGTGATAAGAAGAAAGTACATAGGAAAATCTTACTATGTTCAGGGGCAGGGGAAATTTTTGAATCAATTAAAAATGTGATTCGTGTAATTGAAGGAGCAAGAGAGCCTGATCGATATGCCAGAACTCCAAAAGAATGCAAATCAGCAAGTATGACCAAGAAGGAGACAAGAAAAACAGATTTCTATTTAAATAATTAGTTTGTTGAAAAGAGTCAATTAATAGCATGACAGTACAAAAGAATTGATGTACTTGAGAAAACAGTGGTGAAAGAAAGAATTGATGGCATATATCTAAATATCACATATAAATATAATATAAGTGGTCCCATCTGGGCAAATCATAGATTTAATGTGTAAAAAGACTTTTTACCTTCACCTCCGCCAGTATCCTATGCGAATCTCTCATGTTTGTAGTTGTAAAGAATTCGAAACCAAATTTCTTCCAGTACTTTGCTCCGAGTTGACACAAATCCTACAACATTACGGGTCATACAAATCATCAGATATTTTTGCTTTGTATTATGTTTACAGGATACTAAACCCACTCAATTATAGAAGTGGTGCCGGTAGAAGAAGTAAAAGGACCCCTGAGCGGTGGGCCAGATTGACCACGTACCGATATTAGTTCAGTAGGCGCTCTACCAATAGCAACTCCTATGTGCCTGTGTGCGGAGAATGCATCCAACCATGATCTAATAGGCGAATTGTTGAACCATAACTCCCGAGCGAATGAAGTTGCGTGCTCAAGGGAAGAGAACGGAGATGCCTCTTGCATCGAGTGGATGAAGTGGAAGCTGCTTGCACAGATAAAGAGCTCGTTCTCCTCCAATTTCCTTGTTAGGTCCCAACACATACAAGTCAACGATATCAATTCTCAAGGTACAAACCCATAAAAAAGGCGAAATTAAATAAAAAACAATTAAATAACTCTCTTTATATTGGTGTGCACGTCATATATTGCTAGCCAAATTTATCTATAAATCAGCAGCCTCTTCTCCGGTATCGATGGCATCAGGCGTGGGTTCTTCTAAGTCGCCATCTTTGGTCAACGAAATACCGTCAACATCATGCTTAGACAAATCAGTCAGACTTGGTTGGAGGGAAAGTTCGACCTCACAGTGTTCGTTGTATTCACCCATGTCAAACAAATCTCTCGGCTTCACATGGACTACTACACTCCAGTCCTTATCGACTTCATCATCCACATAGTATACTAGGCGAGCCTCGGATGCGAGAATGTGTGGCTCGTCATCTTCACGATCACCAGTGTGTATCGGATTACTAAAGTTGACACAGGTGTGGCCCAAAATGTCTTGTTTTATGCCTCTACCAGACGTGGTGTCTACCCATATGCATCTAAATAAGGCCACGGAAAACTGACCACTGTAATTCAGCTCAATGATGTCTACCAATCTCCCGTAATACACGACGCCACCAACAGCCATGTTACTGTCACGAGCGCTTGCATAACTTCTAGTGTCAGAAGTGACACAAACCCCGCTATTCTGGGTTCTCATTCCATCCTCTCTTGATAGGGTTCTAAACTTGAATCCATTGACATTGTACGCCGTAAAGCGCCTTGCCTGAATATTGGGGCCACATGCGAGCCACTGCATTTCTCTCGGGTGCATAGTACTTCCCTATGGTATCTACCAATGATAAATACTTTTTATTTCAGTTAGGTAAAAGAAGGCAAGATACCATCGAAACTAAAAATGGAATAGCCATATAGAAGATTTACCTCATGCTTGAACCACTCGGCAAATTCTCTGTGGACAACCTTGTCAATGTAGGCTTCATTTCTTTTTCCAATACTTCGTAACTGTCTTTTTCTGCTAGCCCTAAAATCCCTGGACATACCACATGGATTTATTGTCAAATGGTTTTACAAATATTGCCTTGGGGTACATCATCAGCCGAGCTGAAATAACTACACTTACTCTAAGAAATTCTCCATCGCTGTGCAATTGACTAATACGTGACGATGTGCTTGGAGTCTCTCGGTTGGTGAAAGATTCATACATGCTGAAGCCCCTATCGCTTTGCCAATCGATGGGAACATGCTTGTAACGGTAACAGTCACATCTTCGCTCGGTCGATCATCAACACGTACTGGTCGATTGATCCTGCTCTCAACATTATCCAGGTATCGTGAACAGAAAGTGAGAATCTCATCGGATAAGTAGCCCTCGGCAATCGATCCTTCCGGTGCTGCCCTATTACACGCACGTACTGCTTGAGACGACATAGGTATCTTTATGAGCAAGATATGGGTGTTAGGTTATTCGCTTTCAAAATAATTGAAATGTAAAATTAGTCCTTTAGTTACCTTTCAATTGGATACATCCACCTATAATGCACCGGGCCCCCTAGGCGTACCTCTTCGACCAAATGCACGGTTAGGTGTACCATGACTGTGAAGAAAGATGGTGGAAAAATTATCTCTAGTTGACAAAGAGTGAAGACAACATGTTCCTGTAGGAGAGGAAGTTGTTGAGGGTCTATAGATTTACTGCATAGTCGTCGAATGAAAGTTGAGAAATCAGCCAGGACGACTGCCACTGGGGCTTCCAATACATTCCTTGATGCAATTGGGAGAAGATGTTCCATGAGAGTGTGGTTGTCGTGACTTTTCAAGCCGGATAGTTTTCGCTGCTGTAGGTCAACACAGCGAGATATGTTGCTCGAATGACCATCTGGGAAGACCACGTTCTTTAAATTCCTAAGAAAGATGTCTTTTTGTGAATTCGACATGGAGAATATTGCAGTGGGATACTTTCCATCTTCTCGAGGCCAGAGTTCATGCCTAATTCCCATCAGTTGGAGGTCTTTTCGAGATTTGAGGTTGTCCTTGGATTTACCACTGTCGTTCAGTATCGTGTTCAGTATGTTGTCGCACACATTTTTCTCTATGTGCATCACGTCCATATTGTGACGCAATAAATTATATTCCCAATATGGTAGTTCAAAGAATATACTCCTCTTTTTCCAAGGAGATTCATCTTGTAATGCAACCTGTTGTCCGCGTGCTCTTCTACCGGTAACCGTTTGCCTCTTGCCATGCTTGACATGCACATTATCCAACTGTCTCAAAATATCTCCACCCGAACATGTTACAGGGGGACGTCTGACCTCTACATTGCCATCAAATCTGACCCGGTCCTGCCGAAATCTGTGACCTTGACTCAGAAAGCGCCGATGACCCATGAAACACCATTTCTGACTGAAGGTGAGTCGTTTAGGCTCAGCATCTAAGTTGCACGTAGGACAAGCTCTCCCACCGTACATATTCCACCCAGATAAGTTGCCCAACCCTGGAAAATCACTGATTGTCCACATCAACGCAGCATGCATCTTGAATGTTTTTTTCTCGCTAGCATCGTACGTATCAACACCACCCCACAACTGCTTCAACTCATCTATCAAGGGCTGTAGGTAGACATCTATGTCATTACCAGGCATCTTGGGACCGGGAATAATCATAGACAGCAAGAAAGAGCTGGGTTTCATACAAATCCATGGGGGTAGGTTATAGGGGATGAGGATCACGGGCCAGATCGAGTACCTTGAGCTGAGATTTCCGAAGGGGTTGAAGCCATCGCTAGCCAAGGCTAAGCGAACATTGCGCGGATCGCCACTGAAGTCCGTATATCTTCTATCAAATGCCTTCCATGCCTCTCCGTCCCTTGGATGCCTCAAAAAACCATATGAGTTAGAACCTTTCTTATGCCACAACATGTCAGTCGATGTCTTACTAGACATGAACATCCGCTGCAGTCGTGGAATAAGGGGAAAGTAACGAAGAACCTTCGCCGCCTGCGGCTTCCCATTCTTCTTAACAACTACATTGATCCGGACAATGGAATTCCTCCTAGTCTTTTGCTTCCACCTCGACGTCCCACATTCCTTGCACCTAGATAGTTCTTGGTTGCTGCCTTGATATAGCATGCAGTCATTCGGACATGCATCTATCTTCTTGTACGCAATGCCGAGCTTTCGTATGGTCTTCTTCGCATCGTGGAGTGAGGCCGGAATCTTTGCATGCTCAAAGGCCTCACCTAGTAGCTCTAGTATCATTCCGAAAGCCTTGTCGCTCACTCCGCACAGGCACTTTACATGGTATAGCCTCACCAAGAATGCCAGCTTTGAGAATTTTGCGCATCCCGGATACAATTCCTGCTCTCCATCCTGAAGCAGCTCATCAAAATTACGGGCCGCTTGACTAGGTTCACTGTACAGATACGGCAACTCTTCGGCGTCCCTCCCAGAATCCATGTTGCCTGATTCTTCTTCATTGGGAATGAAACCTGGCAGGTTGAATGCCTCATGAAGCATGTCGCGCATTGGATCTCGGCAGACGCTATCCGGGTCAACTTCTTGTGTCTCAGTAGATCTCTCTCCTACGCGTCTCTCGCCGTGATGTAACCAAAAGGTATACTTAGCAGGAAACGGTCTTAATAGCAGATGATCGTAGGTATCCTCTCTAGATTGGAAAAGCCGAAACCCACACGAAGCACATGGACAATGTATCATCCCATCGGATGATGCATTCGCAAATGCGAAGTCCAAAAATTTGTTCAAGCCGGCCCTATATTCGCTACTACCTCGAGGCTTCGAGATCCAACTCTTATCTATATCTACTTTAACGATATCGAATAAACGAATGATAAGTAATCCGAAGGAATATATTAAATTTATCACAGTTATTTAATGGGAGAGTAATAACATATTTTAATTTAATAAGTAATCCCATAGAGAGAATGGGAGCATAACTTGGGAATGAAACAGAGATAAAGGTACTTGTATCCGGGATAATAGATAGCATATAAATGGTAGAAGGAAAGGTTGCTTACTCATGATCTAATTCTGCACTTGTAAAAAAGTACTGGAAGAAAGAATTTCTGGTTCCAAAGCGAAAAAATGAAATGGAAAAGAAGAGCTTCCTTTGTAAAAAAAAAAAGGAGGGGGAGGAACAGAAGTTAGAGTGTAAAAATACAAAAAACAAAAATATAAATAACAGAAAAAAATTGAACAAAAAAATACTGCGCTATCGTCTTCCTGAAACGTCATTAGCTAGTCTAATGAATTCAAAATAGTTAGTATTAACTTTCAGCCATTGTTTCTCATCTTCCATATTGCCTTTTCATTTTGCGGTATCCTTGTTTATTAGATGTTCAGGAATACACCCTTGCTAATCAAACTTCTCTATTACGAAATATAAGTTAATATATAGTAAATTAACTTCACGGCATAATTGGAAAATCATATATCTATCCTGAACACAGCTCACACTGCTTGATTATAAATAACTAAATCTAAATACTGCTTTACTAAGCTAGCTGAATGTTATAGAGTATAACTTATTAACAGCATAAGAAGTTCCGTTGGATAAGAATAATCACCAGCCAAGATAAACATAAATACATGTACAACCACAGAATATTGCCAAGAATCAGACTTTAGGAGAGTTGCTGATTGACATGACGCAATCACACATTGCTAGGATTTCTATTCATTCCCAATAAGCAAACCAAGCTATAGTACAACATAGAAAGTGGAAATCCTAAAGCTAATTTATTATCAGATGAATCAGGAAATATGAGGCAGGGGAAGAAAATGATGTAATTTTCTAGTAATAATGTACCTGCGTCCTCTTTCGTGCACTCACGCAGGAGGGATTCCAAGTCTTCTCTTCGGTCCTCAACAGAAGCTTTGAATCGTTCTTCAACAGTCTTGACCTTTTTATACCAAATGCGGAATTAGATACCTTGGTAAACATGACAAGTTGGCACAATATATATGTAACATCCACATTGGCACAAGCGTGGCTTTATATATAACTTTCAAACTTATTTCAAACAGAATTATAAGAGGACTATCACGGAAGTTGCATCAATTGAACAGAGCAAGAGGAAAAAAATGTGATTAACAAAACACAAAAGCTAAACTTGATAACTAATGAGAAATAAGTAATTGATAAGTGTGTTGGGATGAGAAATAAGTAATAATGAGAGACCAGGAACTGAGAAACAAGAGTAATAAACTAACAGGTGTACTATGCTATATATAATATAATACTTGAGTTCTTTGCAAAGATAACAGTCCTACACATATCAAACTTTATAACTGAAACTTTATCTTCACTTCATTTGGTGAGCTTCTCCATTTACCAATCTCAGTTTATATTGTGAATAACTTTTGTTATGTTAACACTAAACAGAATTCTTGCTTCTTGAATCTTGATTTGGGATAACTTATTAACCAGCCAGTGTTTCTTATTGGTTTAATCTTTACCATTCCATTAAATATGCAGCTGCTGCTCATTCAGTCATGCCAGTCTTGACGTTCATGCAATCTGACACGGCCAGTGTTAACCACCACCATCATGAGACAAACTCTTACATGACCAAGTCAATCATTAGAATGAATAAAAAATAAATAAACATTAATGGCATTCGACCAACATGTTAATTAAATTGACAGCAACTTAGACATCTGATCTTCATTATCACCCCATGATTTAATTCTCTATTAAATAATTACTCATTCTTTGATCACACCATAATGTTGAAGCTTTAGGTGACACGTATTATAATAAATCATGTGAGGTTTTCTAATTAAAAGAAATAAGGAAGGGAAATTCTATAGAAACAGAACAATATATTGAAATGGCGGAAAGAGAGTAAACTCACCTTAGAAATTATACAAAATCAGAATATTGTTCACTTTTAAATAAATAATAATAATAATAATAACAATAAAGACCAGGTTTTGAACAATGGAACGATCAAAGTAATGTCGAGGATATTCCTTAACGTGGTCCACTACTTAAATAAATAATGTTTATCCAGAATCAATTATGTTAAAGAAGGCTAAGATCATGAATATAAAATAATCATAATGAAGCACTTGGAGCATGCGATTAAAATACTTTACAGTTATAACTAACAAAAGCTTGTCTTAAGTTGACCAATTTTTAGCACTGGTACACTGGCAAGCTATTTGAATAAAATTGAAAAAAAGGGTTATCTGGAGTAGTAGTCTATTAGTAGAGGTACTAACCATGGAGCAATAAGAATCTTTAGGTATTATAATAAATTAACAAAATATCACCTCATCATCAATCTTGGAACTCCTTATTAATTAATAATTACATGTTGCTTAAATAATTCCTACTTTCATTTTCGCATGTTTGTTAATGCACGAGTTTGGAATTGGAAGACATATAAAAATGGTTGGAATAGAAGTTCACTTTCTTGAGTTTGTAGTTTCAAATATGCAAGAGAATAAGACACTGCAGAAGATACTAGACAATGTGATTCTAAGAGTAGTTGCAAACGTGACAATGTGATTAGTGATTCTCTGAATGAACACACAATACATACATCAAGTAGGCTGATTTGATGTCACAACCAATTATAAGAAAGAACCTTCTCAACTTATTAATTACTCTTGCTTTTCTTCACTTAAAATATTCTGTTTCAATACTTGATACTCTATGAAGTTTCGAACTAGATTTATAAATGGCCATTTTGTCAAATTGTTAATTTCAATGGCTAAACACTTTTACTGAGCAAAATACATTATACATTAACCAGGACATAATTATGAATTAACAGGATTATCTATAATTATATGAACTTTACTGCACTTGTACGAAAATAAAAAACAAAAAAGCAATAATAACAAGATTGTGTTATGCTATAACCTCTCATCTACTGCCTCAATTCTGCTGAACCCATTAGTCTTATTAACCTTCTGCAGTTTCATTATTTAAAATTCTATGGCACAAATGAACAGGTTTTTGTTTGAATGCTAATTTGTGTAAAGTTCTTAATTAGTCCCGCTAAATGAGCTTCGGATCGATAGAGTATATACTCAAATTCAAACTAGTCTGTTATTTCATTGATATTTGATAACAGAATTTATTATTTTGGACTATAATTGTAGATATAATTGATAGAAATTATCTGCTTCTAGTTTTAGGGCTCATACAACCTCATTAACATTAACACTTGAAAATTTGGTGGTAGGTTCTGCTACGTGGAAAGGGGTTGTCACTTCCAATTTATTTTTATGGCTTACGGTTTCAGGCAAAATTGGTGAAAAAGTACCCCGCAAACCTTTGATCTACCCTTTCAGATACCAGTTACTTTTAGTGGAATAAAAACAACGGCACAATTCATATGCGAGACAGAGCTAACAAACAAAGAACAAACAAGAACCTTACAAGAAAAGAGGGGTTTTCTACATACCAGAATTGTAAACCACGATGCTGGTCGACGATGGATCCACCGGCAACGAGAAGCAAGATTCAGCCTGTAGTTGTGTTCTTTGTTTGAACGGCAGCAAGGATGGGCGCGGGGAGATGTGTTTCGTGCCTCTGCCCCTTATGTGTTCGCGCGATGAAGAGCTGAGCTGCGAATCTGATTCCGGAAGGGGTCAACGGCAGGAGGGAGAGGGCTGGATGGACATGCACGAGACTCCACGGTCACAGATTGGGCCACGGTAGAGTAGGGAAGACTTTCGCGCGCTCTCCTTTCTCCTTTGGCGGGTTTCTAAGATACTTGATTTTGGGTATTATGAGGCGCGGTACTATTTATAAAATCGGTAGAGGGTTTGGGGTTAGCGGCGGACTTGTGGGTTCGACGCAGAAGTAGAAGGAATTGGCGTCAGAAGGCTAATTTTGGGGATGAATCGCAGCAATTCACCTTTAGTTGCTGCGTCTTGTGAAACCGCAGGAAATTTGGCGCAGGGAACCACCCCGTGTGTTGTAGTGGATGTTGAGGCAAAATGGCATGGTTTTTGTTCCAAGTCTCATCAATGTATTCAAGAATCACAAGGGACTCTGCTAAGGGTTTTCCATTGTGGACAAGCACAGGCACCTTCTTGTAAATAGGGTTGTATTTGAGAAGTAGTTCACTTTTGTTTCTAAGATCTTCTTCAAAGTAAGTGTATTTTACTCCCTTCAGTTTCAATGCTATTTGCACCCTTCTTGCATATGGGCTTCCCCCAACACCAAAGAACTGAACTTCTCCACAGTCTTCAGCCATGTTTGTTAGTTGATTTAATTTCTATAATTGTGAATATTGTTCTTTTAACAAATGCCAATGTTTCTGGCTTCTGCTTTTTTTTTTATACATAATTAGTTTGGTCATCGATTAATTATGAGTTAGGTAAGATAAGAGGTGTAGAAGCTACCACGTCGTATTATATGTATTTGAGAATCATGGCAATTACCATATGTCACATATGTGACTTATGTGTAGAGTAATGTTAGGTTATAAGAATGGTACACTAAATTTTGTTATTAAAATGAGTTATCAGCATAAAATATATATTAAAATATAAAATAATACTTTAATAAATAAAAATTTAAAGTATTTCTTTTTTTTATTAAAAAAAATTAATTTTAGTTCCTGTTATGATTTCACTTAATTAATTAATTAAAATATTTAAAATTAATATAATTATTTTTTTAAATAATATTATTTAAATTTATAAATTTAAAAATAATTTACTATTAAAAGATATTAATATTAAAAAATACATATGTAACAATGATACACTATATAATTTGGGATTACACTAATTTGTAAAATTACTTAATACAAAGAAAAACATAATTAAGCTCTATAGTTGACGACAAGTATTGTGAAATTACTATATGTGTTCAATCAAGTCCTCTTTCAATTGTCTATGCTGCTGCCTATTTCGACGTTGGGCATTTCTTTGAAGAAATTGATGGTATGGTGCAAAATCTTCCTCTCCCAGCTGAGGTTGTGATAAGCCATTTTCGACATTGTCATACTCTAAGTCTTGAGCAAAATTTCCTGCATAAATGTCTCTTTCATCTTCAACAATCATATTATGCAATATAATACAAGCTCTCATTATGTTCGCAAGCTTTTTCTTTTTCCAAAAGCGAGCTGAACCACGTATAATTACAAAGCGTGATTGCAACACTCTGAATACTCGCTCCACATCTTTTCGTTGCCCTTCTTGGTATTGTGCAAATAACTTGCATTTCTCTCCATGTGGCTTTGAGATTGATTTGACAAATGTGGCCCATTCAGGATAAATATCATCTGCTAAATAGTATCTCATAATTATTATCATTAATAGTACAATTTACCTCCGTAGGACGATCACTTAGAATATCATCGAACACCGCAGAACGATCTAACACGTTTATATCGTTATTTGAACCAGAAACTCCAAAGAACGCATGCCATATTCAAAGGTCTAAACATGCTACAACCTCAAGTACTATGGTTGCAACCCCACGATAACCACTCATATACATACTTTTCCACGCCTTTGGACAATTTTTTCATTGCCAATGCATGCAGTCAATGCTACCCAACATGCCAGGAAAGCCACGACCCTCCGCCATTTGTAGCAGGCGTCGTACCTAATTTGGATTTGATTTTCGCAAGTATTCATCTTCGAACACCGAAATGACACCTTCAACAAATTTTTTCAAGCATTCAATTGTAGTGCTCTTGTCTATGCGCACATAATCATCAACAACATTAGCTGCTACGCCATATGCTAACATCTGTATCGCAGCGGTGTATTTTTAGAGTGGTGACAAGCCTCTTCTTCCAGTTGCATCAACCATCTGTTGAAAATACAGATAAACGTTTGAGAGAGCGTCTACTATCCGAAGGAACACATGTCATCTCATTCGAAATCTCCGTCGAAAAATATCAGCATTATACACTGGTTCATCTGCAAAGTAATCTTGAAAAAGGCGATCATGTCCTGCTTCTCGATCTCTGTTGATCCATGTACGAGGAGTTGGGATAGAGCTTCTATCGATGTCTTCTTCTTCTAATTAAATATTCGAATAAATACTCATCGATTCAATGATATATGAGTGTGTTATCTTGCCGTCTTCTTTTGCCATACAAAGCCTCATTAAATATATATATATATATATCATCAAAATTTCTAGCCATACCTTGGAATATAGGAAATTGATTATTATAAGGAGCTTAAAAATTAAAATTAGGAAGATTTTATGAACTTGGATTTTGAAATGTATTTGGTGGCGTGAAATTTTGATTTGGAACTTGAGAGTTTGAGGTTTGAGATTGTTGCGTATTTTGAATTTGAAAAAAGTTTTGTAAATAATTGAAAAAAGAGTTAAGTTGGTTTGGATCCATTTTTTCGAACAAAAAATAATATCAGCAAAACTTTGATAATGTGGTTAGCATTTTAAATTTTAAAAATAAAAATAACTAACCCAACCAAAATTTATTTTGTAAGGTGTAAAAATTAAATTTATTTTTTAATGTAAATAAATTTAATTAATTATAATTTAATATAATAATATAAATAATATTCAATATTAATTATGACATAAATAATTAATATAAATCATTAATTAAATAAAAATTTAATTATTTAATCTAATTAATTATTATAATTATTAATAAATTAATTATAATTTAATTATTTAATATAATTATTTAATTAATTAAGATTTTATATAATTATTTATTCTTATAATAACTTGTCAAGTGGCAAGTTATTATTGGACACTATGAGTGTCTATTCAGAGGGACTCTCTCTTCTCAAAAGCTGTGCAGAAACTCCCTCTATTTTCTTTCTAACGGTAACACTTTGTTTGGATGGAAGATGAAAAATGGGAGGAAAGAAAATAAAAGAAAAAGTTGATTTTTTTATGTTGTTTGGATAAAGAGAAAATAGATGGAAAAAAAATAAGGAAAAAAATCATAACCAAGTAAAATTACAGTAATACCCTTCATTTTTCTTTTATTTTTAATGTTAACACCATAGATAAATTAGTAATTTGACTTTCATTTTAGAATTGTCATCCGTTTTCATCGCAAGTTTAGAAAGAAAACTTGGGAGTGGGTCCCACGCCACTGTTTTCTTTTTCTTTCCAATTTTCATTCTCATCCAATCAATGGAAAATGAAGTTTTCTATCTATTTTTCTTTCTTATATTTTTTTCCTTTTGATTTCCATTGATCCAAAATGTTAAGTCTAAGTTGATTTTGAATTTTATAAATGATGACAAACATTCCTTGGGTTGAAAGTCCAATATTGTTTAATGTGGATTTTATTGTTACAGGCCTATTATTCAGTTTCACAATTCAGCTATGTAAAGAGCTATTGATCCTCATAGCACCGTTCAACAATTAAATGGCTATATGTTTGCAAAAGAAAAAATGAGGACAGCTGGAAGAATAAGGGAACAATAACCATGCAAAGACATGTGTGGCTCTGTGAAAGCAAGAAAGACACAAGGACATCTCCACTATCCCAAGGACATTAGCAGAGCAACATTCAGCTAGTGGGTGAACAAAACACAAAATTGATAATAGCAGTAGCAGCAGGGGTTATGGAGAAGAATGAAAAATGGAGTGCATGCCAAGGAAGAAAGCAAAGAAAAGGACCACAGAGGTGGTGGACGCGCTCCTCATCCAGTAGAAGAAGTGGAGCATGAGAAAGAAGGACGACATGCTAGCTGTGACAGCTCCAATGGGCAGCAAGGACAAGCAAAAGGAAGAAGCAAAAATGAAGGCAAGCTGAAGACATATAAGCAGCTTCATTCCATCATTTCAAAGCAAGAAAAAGAGAGCACACATACAGAGCATCATCTCAAACATTGAGCTGGAATCTTTTTCTTCTACTCAAGCTTAATTTCTGACCTTATTGTTATGGTTGTCTTGTGTCATTTTCTATTTTAAAAAGGCTAATATTGTGAGGTTGAAAATCTAAGAGAGAAAAGGCAAGAGTGATGCAAAAGAACCATTGATTTCTGATGTAATTTGAGTTGTTGAACTAGGATTAGTTCCCCTTGTTAAGTTGGGTTAGCACTTGGTGAGTTTAAATATGTTTAGATTCCCCTTCCTAGTTGGGACAGGACTATGGGAAGCTAAGCTTTGGTGAAGAACGTTTAGGGAAAGATACTAGTTGAATTAGGGAGTAATTCAATAGTATTGGTGAATGTAATCAGTGATTTTTAGTGAAAATTCCACCATGGTTTGTGATGGAGACTGGACGTAAGGATTCATTGCACAAAGAATCTGAACCAGGATACATGCTGGCCTTTATCTCCTCTTCCCTACTCTTTACTTTTTCTGCGCATGAGACAAAATGAAATAATCTCCTACAATTTATGCTTCTGCTGAAACAGAGCTTTGAAACTCTAACTTTTAAGCCAACTTGATTCAACCCCCTTCTCAAGTTCAAGTTGAACCATCAATTGGTATCAAGAGCAAGGTCTCAAGGAGTCAAGCTTCACAGCTTGGAGTAAAGATCCTTGGCCAACAATATGAGTCCCAACATCGTGGCTTTCACTATCACTGAAGGGCAGTCTAATAATAGACCTCCCTACTTCAATGGCAGCAACTATTCTTACTGAAAAGAAAGAATGAGAATCTTCGTACAGTCAATCAACTACAATATCTGGAAGATCATTCTCAACAGACCAGACGTCCCTACTAAACAAAATACTGATGGAGAAGTTGTGGCAAAAGAAGACAGTGAATAGACAGATGAAGAAAAGAAGAAGGTTGAATTCAATGCCAAGGCAATCAATCTGATGCATTGTGCAATAAGTTTTGAAGAATTCAGAAAAGTGTCAAGGTGAAAAACGGTTAAAGAAATATGGGATAGGGTCAGACTCACTCATGAAGGCATTAAGCAAGTGAGGGAGACTAGAATTGACATGCTGCTGAAGGAGTATGAAATGTTCAGTATGAAGGAGAATGAGAGCATTGATCAAATGTTCGAAAGGTTCTCAATAATAATCAACAATCTGGATGCCATGGGAAGGAACTAATCTGAAGAAACATTAGTGAGGAAGATCCTGAGAAGTCTTACTAAGAAATGGAAAGTAAAAAGTACAACCATCTCTGAAAGGAATGATTTGATCAAAATCACCTATGATAAGCTAATAGGCAAGCTGCTGGCCTATGAAACCACTCACATGTCTTAAGACAAAGATGACAAAAAGAAAAGTATAGCACTAAAATCAAGAATGATAGCCAAAGAAGAAGAATCTGATGATAGTTTCTCAGGTGAAGAAATAGTGCTCTTTGCAAGAAAAATGAGAAGATTACTGAGATTCAAAAGCAAAGGCAAAGGAAGTTCTTCATCCAAAGATTTCAAGAAAGATCAAGTCAAGTTCACATGCCACCACTGCAAGGAACCAGGTTACTTCAAGTCAGATTGTCCTCAACTAAAGAAAGGCGAAAAATACAAGAAAGACAAAAAGAAGGTGATAATGGCAACATGGGAAGACTTGGAGAACGACACCAGCTCTGAGAACTCAGATCAAGAAGCTCAATTGTGTCTGATGACTGATCATGATGATGAAGATGAGGTAGATCTCTCTGACTTATCTATTGATGAACTTCACTACATTATCAAAGACATTACTGTGAACTCTAAGGAAACTCTTGGATAAGTATGCTAAATGTAAGAAATAAAATGAGGCATTGAAGACAAAAAATGATTTTCTCTTGAAAAAGTTTAAGGAAACCAAATCTTGTAATGAAAATTTTTTAAAAGAACAAAACAGTGCCTTACGAGCTGAATTAGAGAAATTCAAACTCAAGCATAAGGTTACTGCTTCCACTGATTTGATTTCTAAAAACAAAAAGGTGAATGAACAAATTAAAAATCTGAATGAAGACTTAGCAAAGTTTGTTCAAAGTTCTCAAAATCTAAACAAACTGCTTGCTTTTCAAAGGTTTGGGTCTGAAAAATCTGGACTTAGATTCAAAGAGAAAAATAAGGTTGTTTTCAAACAAAATGTTCAAAAATCTGAAGTCTCCTCTTCCAAGTTTTTCAAACCAAAAGGATTCAGCAAACCTCAGAAATTAGTGGACAAGAACCATTGCTACAAGTGCAATAGAAAATGTCATGATCCCCCTCAATGCTTCATCTTTCTAAGATCTTTTGGTAATGATAGTAAATTATATAAAGTTATTCATAATTTTAATGCTCTTGGGTAACCAAGAAGATTTCACATCAAAGGATTCAAATGGATTTGGATACCTAAGGTTAGTTGAAGAATATGCAGGTGTGCCTTACATTCAAGAAGAAATTGGACATGTGGTATCTTAATAGTGGATGTTCAAGGCATATGACCGGAAAGGATACTTTCTTCATTAAACTCAACAAGTATGATGGAGGATTTGTCACTTTCGGAGATAATAGTAAAAGTAAAATAATTGCCATTGGTAAGGTTGGCAAAGATTTTTCTACTTGCATTGATAGTGTCCTTTTAGTTGATGGGTTAAAGCATAATCTATTGAGCATAAGTCAATTGTGTAACCTTGGATATGTTGTAACCTTTAGGAAATCTAATTGTAGAGTCATTAATGAGAAAACATGGGCTGTTTTATTTGTTGCCAAAAGAAGTGACAATGTTTATGGTCTTACACTAGATGATCTTAAAGTTCAAAATGTAACTTGTTTCTCTTCAATAGAATCTGAAAAATAGATGTGGTATAAGAGATTAGGACATGCTAACATATTCTAAATCTCTAAGCTTGTAAAGAGAAGCTTAGTAAGAGGTCTTCCTAATATAAAATTTGATAAAGACATCATTTGTGATGTTTGTCAAATGGGTAAACAAGTAAAAACCTCTTTCAAACCCAAGGAAGACGTCTCAACTAAAAAACCATTGGAGTTGTTGCATCTTGATATGTTTGGACCAACTAGGACTCAAAGTCTTGGAGGAAAAAGCTATGGCATGGTAATTGTGGATGACTATACTAGGTTTGGTTGGGTGTTCTTTCTTGCTCATAAACATGAGGCTTTTTCTGTTTTTGAAAAATTTAGCAAAAAGATTCAAAATGAAAAAGGTTTAAAATTTGTTTCAATTAGAAGTGACCATGGTAAATAATTTGAAAATCAATACTTTGAATCTTTTTATGATGAACTTGGCATATCACATAACTTCTCTTATCCTAGAACACCTCAACAAAATGGTATTGTAGAAAGAAGAAATAGAAGTTTATAAGAAATGGTTAGAGCTATGTTATGTGAATATGATATTCCCAAGTTCTTATGGGCTGAAGCTGTGAATACAGCTTGCTATGTTTTAAATAGAACCATCATTAGGAAGTTTTTAAAGAAAATTTCATATGAACTTTGGAAAGGACATCCTCCCAATCTTAGTTACTTTCATGTATTTTGTTACAAGTGTTTCATACTAAATATCAAGAAAAATTTAGGAAAATTTGATCCTAAAACATATGAAGGAACTTTTCTGGGTTATTCCACTCATAGCAAGGCTTATAGAGTATATAACAAGAACTCCAAAACTGTTGAGGAAACCATGCATGTCACATTCTGTGAATCTAACACTGTTCCTAGTGTTTGTATTGATGATAGTCTGGGTTTTGAAGATGAATTGTCCAAGAATGCTGAGTCAATTTCTCAAAATTCAAGTTCTCATGAATCTGCACCCATTAGCAGCGAAAATCCCAATTCTGCTGGAGACAATTTTAAATTATCTCCTGTTGCAGTAGAAAATACTGATGCAAAGTTCATTGTTGATAAAAAAGAACCTGAATCCTCAACTCAAACCAAAAGCCCCAGAGAATGGAAGTTTCTGAAAAACTATCCTGAGAAATTCATAATAGGTGATCTCTCTAAAGGAATATCAACTAGATCATCTTTGAAAAGAGCTTAAACCAACAACTTAGCTCTTATTCAAAGATTGGACCTCAAACCATCCAAGAAGCTCTTGCTGACCCATCTTGGGTATTAGCTATGGAGGAAAAATTGCAACAGTTTGAGAAAAATCATATCTGAACCTTAGTGCCTCACTCAAATGGAAAGAAAGTCACTGGCACTAAATGAATTTTCATAAACAAATTGGGTGAAGATGGAACCATTGTCCGTAATAAAGCTAGATTGGTTGCTCAAGGCTATGATCAAGAGGAAGGGATTGATTTCGATGAATCCTTTGCACCTGTAGCTCGAACGGAAGTCATCAGATTGCTCCTTGCTTATGCAGCTCATTGTGGTTTCAAGCTATTCCAAATGGACGTAAAGTGTGCTTTTCTCAATGGCAAAATAGATAGAGAGGTTTATGTGGCTCAACCACCTGGATTTGCAAACAAAACTTTTCCTAATCATGTTTTCAAGTTAGCTAAAGCCTTATATGGTTTGAGACAAGCTCCTAGAGTTTGGTATGAGAGTCTTAACTTATTTTAATTGAAAAACAACTTTCAAAGAGGAGTCACTGACACCACTTTATTTATTAAGAATTATAATGATTATTTTATTCGTATGCAAGTTTATGTTGATGATATTATCTTTGGTTCAACTAATGAGGATTTGTTTGCAGATTTTGCTAAGCTTATGACCAATAAATTTGATATGAGCATGATGGAAAAGCTCAACTTCTTTCTAGGCTTGCAAATAAAGCAAACTGCTGAAGGCATATTTATTCATCAAGAAAAATATGCAAAGAAACTTGTTAAGAAATTTGGGCTGGACTGTGCAAAGCCAATGGGAACCCCCATGCATCCAAATATCAAGCTTGATAAAGATGAACATGCTAGAGATGTTGATGAGACATGCTATAGAGGGATGATTGGATCTCTAATGTATCTAACCTCCTCAAGACCTGATATCATCCAAAGTGTTGGACACTCAAGGTTTCAATCAAAGCCTAAGGAATTACATCTCTCAGCTGTCAAGTGGATCATCCGATACATACTTGGGACCACTGATTATGGTTTATGATTTCCAAAGACTGATTCCTTTCAATCAGTGGGTTTTTGTGATGCAGATTTTGTTGGGGACAGAATTGATAGAAGAAGCACAAGTGGCATGTGTTGCTTTCTTCGAAAATCACTCATTGTTTGGTCAAGCAAGAAGCAAGCTATAGTGGCACTTTCCACAGCCGAAGCTGGGTATATTGGAGCCTCCTATTGTTGTTCTCAATTATTATGGCTGAAAACTCAATTAGCTGACTATAAGCTGAATGTTTCTAATATTCCATTATTTTGTGACAACATGAGTGCTATAAATATTTTCAAAAACCCTGTTTTGCACTCAAGAACAAAGCACATTGAAGTTCGATTTCATTCTATAAGAGAACATGTGCAAAATAAAAATTTAGATATTCAATTTGTTAATTCTGAAAGTCAGTTGGCTGATATTTTCACCAAACCATGATAGAAGAGAGGTTCTGCAAACTACGGACTGAACTGGGCATTCTTGCTTCATCTATGTTTTATTAATAATTCAGATGATGAGATTTTTTGTGTTTTGTCTCATAAATCGATATGAGATTTTTCTGGGCAGATGATGATGCTCTATAAATATGGCACGCAAGAAAAGAGCTGTCCGCAGAGGCTCTCACTGTGGCACCCACACCAACCGTTCTGATCATACACACTCTTCTCCATCACAATCTTCCACTAATTCTTCCCCTTCGTCCCCTACCAACCCTGATCCAAACATGGCTCGCACTAAAATCACTGCTCGCCACCCTAGTGTGGCTCCTCACCGCCCTGGTATAGCTCCTCGCCCTACTCTTACTCTACCAAATACCTCTCAGCCAAGCTCATCCAAACCCAGCTCTTTCAGAGGTAAGAGACCTCTTCATGAAGACGACAAAGAGATTCCCTCCTCTCAGACTCGCCATACCCGCGGTACTGTCATTGACTTTCCTCTTCGTTCCATTTCTGAACCTAAATTATCCAATCTCATTACTTACAAGTCCTTCTATGCTGAGTTTTTCCACGAGTCCTTTGATCGTCGTCGCTTTCAATCTCTTATGAACTACATATTTTTCTACAAAAACATCTATAAGCGCACTCTCTGTCCCTCTAAGCTTGTCAATCTAGATAAACTCCATAGAAAAGGTCTGAACTTTACACCTCTGTTTGCATGTCAAAGATGGATTCCCATTCTGTACATTAAGAAAAAAATTTATCCTGATCCGGTGAAGCAGTTTTATAGCAACTTGTCCTACAAAGAAGGGAGAATCGCTTCATTTGTCAAAGTAAAGAAAACAGTACCCAAACGTCGCCAGACTGATGACAGCACTGATGTTTCCTCTGTTGATGAGTATCCTCTGATTCCTCCTTCAACCTCCACCACGATCAAGGTCATGACACGCATTCTGAAGAATGTGCTTGAGGAGTTCATCAATCTGACAAACCTTCTTCTCACTCATGGTGCTGAGCGCAAAAAGAAACAAGTTATGGAGGAAAATGCTCTCAAGAAGACCAAAGGGAGAATTCGGATTCTGAGGGACTTTGTGGAGGATGTAGAAGTTAGACTCACAACTACGGACAATGAGGGGGATGACGATGGAACCTCTGATGAATCCAAATCTGATGCCTAGGCCTTTTTATCTCATCTGTGATTATGACTCAGTTTCTTTTTTGAACTTGTTTATTTTTTTTGGATGACTGTAAAGAATTTAACTACTCTGCTACTTATACTTTATATACTAGCCACTAACAAAATTTTGTGCAGGATTTTCCTTTCCCTCCTTGATGACAAAAGGGGGAGAAAAAAAAAGGATTGTTAGCATTGGCTTAGGGGTTAAGGACAATGATACATGATTATGCTCATTACTATGTTAAACTTACTTTAATCTGTCCTGTGCTGTGTATCTTGGTTTATGTTAATTATTTTGTGAGTCAATATCACTGTGATATACTGCTATGAAAATTGCTCTTGGCTATTTTACACTTTGTCAAGTTGAAGATGTAAGCCAGGATTAAGGGGGAGTAGTACACACTTCGAACGGTCATCAAAAGGAAGTACTCTCAACCCATTTCAATTAATTTTAAATTCTACTATCCTCTTTTATCATATTTGTCATCAAGGGGGTGATTGTTAAGTCTAAGTTGATTTTGAATTTTATAAATGATGACAAACATTCCTTGGGTTGAAAGTCCAATAATGTTTAATGTGAGTTTTTTTGTTATAGGCCCATTATTCAGTTTCAAAGTTCAGCCATGTAAAGAGCTATTGCTCTTCATAGCACCGTTCAGCAATTAAATGGCTATGTGTTTGTTAAAGAAAAAATGAGGACAACTGGAATAATAAGGGAACAATAACCATGCAAGGATAGGTGTGACTCTGTGAAAGCAAGAAGGACACAAGGACATCTCCACTATCCCAAGGACATTAGCATAGCAACATTCGGCTAGTGGGTGAGCAAAACACAAAAGTGATAATAGCAGTAGCAGCAGGGGTTATGGAGAAGAATGAAAAAGGGAGTGCATGCCAAGGAAGAAAGCAAAGAAAAGGACCACAGAGGTGGTGGACGCGCTCCTCATCCAGTAGAAGTAGTGGATCATGAGGAAGAAGGACGACATGCTAGCTGTGATAGCTCCAACGGGCAGCAAGGACAAGCAAAAGGAAGAAGCAAAAATGAAGGCAAGCTAAAGACATATAAGCAGCTTCATTCCATCATTTCACAGCAAGAAAAAGAGAGCACACATACAGAGCATCATCTCAAACATTGAGCTGGAATCTTTTTCTTCTACTCAAGCTTAATTTCTGATCTTATTGTTATGGTTGTCTTGTGTCATTTTCTGTTTTGAAAAGGCTAATATTGTGAAGTTGAAAAGCTAAGAGAGAAAAGGCAAGAGTGATGCAAAAGAGGCACTGATTTCTGATGTAATTTGAGTTATTGAACTAGGATTAGTTCCCCTTGCCAAGTTGGGTTAGCACTTGGTGAGTTTGAATCTGTTTAGATTTCCCTTCCTAGTTGGGACAACACTATGAGAAGCTAAGATTTGGTGAAGAAAGTTTAGGGAAAGATACCAGTTGAATTAGGGAGTAATTCAATAGTATTGGTGAATGTAATCAGTGATTTTTAGTGAAAATTCCACCATAGTTTGTGGTGGAGACTGGACATAGGATTCATTGCACAAAGAATCCGAATCAGGATACATGTTGGCCTTTATCTCCTCTTCCCTACTCTTTACTTGTTCTGCGCACGAGACAAAATGAAATATTTTCCTGTAATTTATGCTTCTGCTGAAACAGAATTTTGAAACTCTAACTTTTAAGCCAACTTGATTCAACCCCTCTTCTCAAGTTCAAATAGAACCATCACAAATAATGCGTAAGTTCCTACTTCTATCAAAATAGGGTTTCAACTTCTTGTTCGTCAGAATTGCTCTAAAAATTATAATCATATAAGTTGAAAATACAAAGGTATTCTGACTTTTCAAGTACATAATTCATAATTATATTTATTAAAATTTTATTTTATATAAATTCATTAGTGTCTCCAATTAAAAGGTTATTATAGTACTATATATATATATATAATTATAGGATTCCCCATAAAGTGGGTTTTTTTAAATAAATATTAAATTTGTTATTTACTGATATATTTTCTTAAAAATATTTTTTTTTTATTATTTATCAAAATATACATATTTCGTTATTATTGTCAACTAAATACGTAATAAAAATATTACACTAAATAGGTAATAAAAGAAGATATAACATTTTTTATTGCTTCTACAAATAAAATATGTACAAAAGCTATTTTAAATATATTTTGTAATGACAATAAATAGAATATATGAATTTTTATTTCGTTGTCATTATAAACGAAATATGTAATAAGATAAAAAAAATATAAATAATTAAAAAAATTAATTATTGTAGGTCGGGTCTTTCCAACCCATACCAAGACAAAAAAAAAATCCTAAATTAATTATCATATTAGTATTCTTATACGTAAAAACATACTGTAACAAATTTCTAGAATTAAAGACTAATACATCTACCATTTTAATTCATCTTATGTTGGCAAAATCGTAATGTTTTATACCTATTATTGTATATATAAAGGAAATTAATTAAAAGCATTTGGTATATAATTTTCGTTCTAAGTACTATACTAATGTTTAAATAAAAAACTGCTATTTTTAAAATTTGAACCAAACGTTTTTTATTATAAAAAATATTTATATCTTAATTAATAATATATTTGTTAATATTTATGTTGTTTTGAGAAAACACAAATCACAATAATAGTGAACCTGTTTGCTTAAGATTCTAGAAGAATAATTAACCCTAATCCTAAAAGAATAAATATGCATTTTTTTGTAAATATTAAAAATTAATTTTTACAAATTATAATTTATAATTTTTATAAATTCTTATTTTAAGTGAAGAGGTTAGTAATATTCCTTAATTCATGAACGAAAATATTGAGTAAAAAGCGTATGGAGAAAGCTTCAAGAGTAGGTGGGTATATAGCGTTCTCAGCAAGATTCCAAACCAAACTCCATTATTGACTACAATTTTCCTGAGAGAAAGAACGGGTCATTTCGTCAAATATATTCTACAAGCACGGGACACTTGAATTATTGTATTCGTGTCTTACATTTTAGATATGATAGTTCGATATGTATGTTTGTTGTATCTAATCGTATTTTAATAAAAAATAAAAAAGATTTGGATATATTTAGGTTTATTTAAATACTATTATGTGTCAGCGTATACAGTCTTATTCTTAACATATATTCTTGAAATAAATTTAGATATAATACATATTATTATTTATTAAAATAAAAAATATTTTAAATACTTGATATAACTAAAATAAAATATTAAAAATAATTAAAAAATTAATTTATATTTTAATATTAATAAAATATCAAAAATATTATTACGATTTAACTAAAAAAAATTTATATTTTATATATATGTATGTCCTGTTGTCTTATAAAATTTCAGCATGTTCCATCTCATGTCCGTGCATCATAGAATATATTATATATTCTCACCCTTTATAAAATACTTGAAAGAACCATCAAATTAAAATCACAAGACCCATAGAAGTAGAACGTAATGAAACCTGTAAAAGCAGTGAAAACTGAAATGAAGGAGCTTCCACAAGAAGTGATGGTGGAAATCTTCCTACGTTTGCCAGTAAAGTCCCTCTTGCGTTTCAAGTGTGTTTGCAAACATTGGTTGTCTCTTATCTCGGACCCCAATTTCGCCAAACACCACTTCCAACGATCTTCTTTGAATCTCACCCATAAGATCCTCTACACTCTGCATTTCGTTGCATGGTCTTGGGATTTCAATGCACCCTTTGTTGATCACTCTGCTCTGTCAAGGATTCAGTTACCTCTTGCCTTCGTACCTGCTAATGTGAGTTCTATGATACAAAAATTCGTTATTATACTAACATATACATATCCCCTGTAAGGCTGTAACCCTGTCATAGTCCATTAGTCCTACACGATGAAAACTTAACGGCTAAGGCATCAACGTGAAATTGATAATTAAGAGTTGTCAAATAATTTGACTAATTTTATTAAATTTTTATCTAACAATTCTTAATTATCAACTTCACGTTAAGTTCACCTAAGTTTTTACCAGTCCTACATACGTACATACATTTGCAGAGCTTGAAAAAAATTATCCCAATATAAATAATAAAAATATTTTAAAAATAAAATTATACACTAATCTTTTTATATTTTCATTATGTATATATTATATGCATTACGATAATATTAAATTTTAAATTGTACGCTGATTTTTTATATTTTCATTAATCATATAAAATTTTAAATTGGATATTTTGTGTCAAGTTAAAATATTTTATATTATTATAATAATATTATTATTTTTTGAATTGGCCAAATAATTATTGAATTAAATGGACCAAAGGGTAGGTTATTTTAATTTTGTAAGAAGAGAATGTATATTTTGTAAATAAAAAAAAATAAATGCCATCCTCTCTAAAATTATTGCATTTTTCTTTAGATACCTAATATTAGTATTCGTGTTGATTAATTACAGATCAATTGGATGAGGATGGTGGGTTCATGTAGAGGCTTTCTACTTGTAGCTCTCAATGACAATATTCTTTTGAATGATCTCATCATTTGGAACCCATCAACAGGTTCATGCAAAAGAGTACCACAACCTCCCACATGGGACAACAAGTTTGCATTCCTTTGTGGTTTTGGCTATGATGTTTCAACAGACGATTATATTATTGTTCAGGTATCATACAAGAATTGGGAAGCTTATCTTGATGACGAGGTCATCATCTTTGAAACCTTTTCAGTCAAATCCAATTCATGGAAAATAGTTGATGTCCATGGCCTCAATTGCACATATACAAATCTAAGGAACGATGATGTCGATACTCCAAGAGTAGGATCGTTCTTGAATGGTTATATTCATTGGTTGGCTTGGTGCAAGGACGGTGAAAGAGCAAATCATGGAGCAATAATCGCTTTTGATTTGAATGAAAACAAGAACGGTTTGCGTTTGCATGAAGTACCTTTGCCGGATGATTTCATCCATGAATATTCTGACTTGGGGGTGTTTGGAGGATGGCTTGGCCTAATTGAGATGAACGCACCGGATCAATTAAATATTCGTGTGATGAAAGAATATGGAGTAAAATCGTCTTGGGTTAATTTGATTACTGTGTCACTTCTCAATATCCCTTCTGACTTCATTTCACCCATGTTTATGTTCCTATGCAGATATGGTGAAGTTGTTGGAATTTATGATGGTGTAGGATTTGTAAAATATAGTGACAGAGGAGGGGAGTTACTAGAACCTCCTAATAATCCTCATGGAAGATCCAGGTTTTATTCAACTGCTAGTGTGTACACCGAAACACTTCTTTCTCTCCCAAGCAATCATGGTGATCAGGGTTAAAGTGGGTAACTAACCTCTTCCTCCAATTGTTTTTGCTTATATAGCTTTGTACATCCGAGAGCTTGAAAATTATGTTTTATATATATATAGTTCAGAGAATTGAATCCTGTTAAATTTCTAAGACAGAGATCACTTCAATGAACATGTTTAAATCCTATGTTTTATATACACGAACACGTGTTGATTTAATGATTTCTCTAGAAAAGAATAAAATATAATAAAAAATTTAACACTATTAATACATCAAAAATTACACTCTATAACAAATTGTGGGTCATTTTTTTCGATATGCCCCGGTGTGTGAGTTATGCTTGGTTATGGAGAACACAGGTGTTAGACACCAGTGTGAAATAGGCTTTTCTGAACAATGACAGGAAAAAATTGGACCATCCAATTTCTTTGTTCTGAGAATAATTGACCACCAATCGAACTGTCCGGGTTGGTTAGAGGAAAAATTTGAATTTGGCCGAAGCTAATCGGACCGTTTGAGCTGTATAATTTTTTTTTTGTGAAATTGAACTCAAATGGTCCGAATTGTTTGCTAAATATTTTATTTAATTCAGACAATACTAATCGGTGGGTCCGATTTAAACATGTGTGTGTGTTCTTCTTCTTCTCACAATTCCTGTACCTCTCTTAATTTATATGAACTTAAAAAATCTGATAGTGAGGTTCATATGTATGAAAGTGTGAGAAATGGATGATAGAATTTCGTTAAAACTATATTATTTTGGTCAGATTTTATTACAAACATCTAAAGGAGTAAAATTTAGTTGCGAGAATCCGTTAGATATTGTTATTCCATTCACAATCTCATTTGAAGAGCTAAAAGGTGTGATTTATGAGAAGATAGACTCTGAGATGTCAAAGAAAATATCATGTATTTTATACAAATATCCCATACCAATATTTGGTGGATTTGTTCAATTTCAAACCAAATATGTAACTGACGAAGCGAGTATGCAAGAGATGTTTTCAATGTATATTGAAACTCACGCTCATATATCAGTCATCGAGTTGTACATTGAATTTGAACAATCTGAAGCCAACCGAAATATTGAACAGGAAGATTACAATAGTGACAGTGATGAAGAGTTTGAAAGCAATTACGAAGTTGTTGCTCCAGACGGAGACGAAGATCAAGGTGACGGGGCGATGGCTCCGAATGTGGCAGACGTCGCAAATGCACTTGCAAACGAACATCCGTTTGAGGAGCCATCTTTCATGCGGATTCTGGACTTGGAAGCCATGCATGCGCCGGAGTTTTCGAAATATATGAGTGCTGGTACGTAAATGCATATATTTATACGAAGGATTAGAATTTTGGTAATAATATATATTGATCGATGTACCAAATAGCTAAGTGACATGTGAAACTATGCTCAATTAGCAATTGTTTATGTCTTTATGTAGTTAAAATTAAGATAATATTTTGAGTAAGTTATTGAGTTAGTTAAATGTTAATTAGTATGCATTAGTCCATATTTATTTTTGTGTTTATGTTTTTATTATGTTAAAAGTGAGATAATAACCTGATGGAAAGTTTATTTATATTAATATGGATGTAGTGAGTATTGATTTACTTTTAATTTCAGTTATTAAATATTTTTCATATGGCTGTTGTCATGGTAGAAATTTCTATGGTCGCAGATGGTGAATTTGCAGTCGGAATGAAATTCAGTTTCAGGGAAGCTGTTATTATCGGGATGAAAGTTTATAGCATCCGAAGAGACGTAGACTACAGGGTGTATGAGTCGGAGCCTTTGAAATTTTATGCTAAGTGTGCATAGTATGGATCAGGGTGTTATTGGCTTATTAGGGTTAGCATGATCAGCAGAAAGTACTGTTGGGTTATAATGAGGTACAACGGTAGTCACACTTGTACTAGAGTCATCATTTCTCAGGATCATTCGAAGTTGGATTCGAACACAATTGCAGTGCAAAGCTTACACTAACTGGTTAAACTGAATCCTCCGCGAACAGTTTGCGTTGGTGTTCGATGGTGGCTACCAATGGGGTGTCACATGACCACAAACTTAGTGGAATGCATCAACTCAGTCTTGAAGGGTGCATGCAATCTCCCTATCCGTGCACTTGTCAAAGCAACATTCTACAGGCTTAATGAGTTGTTCACCAGAAAAAGAGTCGAGGCGGAGTCGCAGATAACAGCTAGACATGTTTTTTTTTGAGGTTGTGACCTCAAAATTGCATGCAAATCAACTTGCATCAGGAAACATCCAGGTTAATTGCTTTGACAAGTAGAACGAGGTCTTTGAAGTGCGTGAGATGCCAAGTGGAACAGAGTATGCCGTCGACCTCCGTCGACAACGGTGTGACTATGGTGAGTTCTAGGTGGACAGAATTCCTTGTCGACATGTGTTTGCATGTTGTGCAAATCAGCGACTTGATTGGCGAGTGTATGTTCACGATATTTACAAGATGGACCAACTTCGAAGAGTTTACCGAGTTAGGTTTAGGCCACTGGGGAATCTTACTACATGGCCTGCGTACTACGGGCCTCGATTTGTACCGAATATGTACCTGAGACGAGTGAATTTCTTGAATGAGATGGACACACGAATGTTACGTGGTCCAAGGCGATGTAGGCAATGTGGAGTCGAAGGACACAGCTGTAGTAGATGCCGTCGGTCAGCTGGTGCAGGTCCCGGCAACCCAGCACAGTAGATTTATATATTTTACGTTTTATCCAAGTACTTTATGGCATTTGCGACTTTATGTTTTATCCTAGTTATACAAGTATGATAATTGGAGCATTGTAATTTTATGAAATTACTTTATGACATTTGCGACTTTAGAATTTATCTAAACAGTCGATGATATTTGAGACTTTAGAACTTAACCAGGAATACATAGAAAATGTTAAGAACACAACAATAATACATAGTAATAAAACATAGAGCAGTTATCGTACTACAAGTACAGTACTGAAACATAGAGCAGTTAAATGATACATAAAAAGGTTTCAAGATACATAGAAAATATTTAGTACACAACAACTACTTTCTCAATGTCTACTTTACATCTTTCACAAATTTCTTGCATTTCTTGGTGGCCCTTTTGAACATGGACGAGGTGTATCGATTAGCGCTACGATGTGAAGGATCAACCCTGAGATTATATCCTTTATCTGTCTCGTCTGGAGTACGTGCCTCACATGTACATAATTTAATTAAACAGACCGCCCAACCAGGTATATAGTATGAACAAACAGAAGAAACAACACCAAGTTTATAACATGATCAAACAACACAAGCCCTAAAATGAATATAAAATAATCAATTGACAACAAAGTAAACCTAAAATTAGACCTGCATGATCACCATCATCAGAAGCATCATTGTGGGATTCTTCATCCTCATCCATATCCTCATCTTCACCCTCCTCGTCATCTGGTTCATCTACTAGATACTCATCAGTCTCATGCTCAGCTATCTTAGCATTTTCTTCAATTAGACACATTGAGACACGCCATGGGTTTTGACTATTAAGTATCCCTCGACCACCGTCACTTCTACTGGAGTCTCTAGATACCAACCTTCCAGAAGTACCTGAGGAAGTACGGCGTGGATGCCATACGTCCAAAGAATACCTACCCAGCATGAAATCAGGCTGATGGATAGATTGTGATTGGCCTGCATCTACATCCATGAACCCAAGTATCTGGCTAAAAGAAGCTCTCTCAACTGAGTCAAAATGTGGAGTACTCCAATACTGTTGATGTATTGGGTATGAGGGGTAAACTGTGTTTGAACTACATATGGGACCGAGGACTGTGGCTGTTCTTGTGGAGGTGGAGGTGGAGGTGGACGTGGCGGTGACTGTGACTCCTGCTCTTGATTGTCATCATCCATAACTGGGTTACCCTCATCATTCTCTTGAACCACAAGATTCAACAAGTTTAAGTGGTTGACATATTTGGTACGGTACCAGTGCATGTAAATATCTAAGGGATGCTGTGGAGGCACCAGAAGCTCAGTAAGAATGTGATTATACCTGTTTGTCCACTGCATCACCCAAAATGAATGGGACGTGGCTGTGGCCAAGTCAAGATTCTTAGGACCAGTCAGTGTTTCTCCGTGTGCCTTGTCTAGATTCTGTTCCTGATGAGGAACTCCCTGAACAAAACCAAACTGTCGCCTAAACCTATCGGTTGCATGCCACTCAATGCATTCAAATGATATCAATGGTACCGTAGCGCTCCACACAACTGAGTGCATGTTGATGTCTTCTAGGATTATGTCTGGATTAATGAGGTCAACACCATAAGCAACCCACACAAACTGCACACAATAAAAGAGTCAGATAATTTTATGCCAAATAACAGTAACACTAAATTGGAAAAAATACTTTTCTAATGAAAACACACCTGGCCTTCCTGAAGCTCATCTAATGACTTCCTAAAGCAAACGAGACTAAGATATCTATAGCGTCGGTCACCACACTCCCAGCTACGCCACCTAAAATGATTTATTTCATTAGCACAATTGAAATATGAATATGAACATACTCAGTAAGTTGATGATGTTACCTGTTTACAAGCAGAAAATTGCGGGGTTCCCTAGGAACCGGCGCAAGATATGGTAGGCGTATTCAAGCCCAAGCTAGCAGAAGTGTTAGTGGACCATCGATTTTCTTATATTTAAAACGAGATTCCCTGCATAACGACCTGTGCAGGTGCACTAGGCATGCCGATCCCAACTATATTGTCCGATACTACCAAAATCACGGAGCAAAGGCAGAAACTTCCAGTGTACAGATGCCCCATACTTTTCTCCAAGCAAGATCGTACCCAATAACAACATAATGTGGCATTTCACATGCCTCTAAACACTGTTTTCGTCAATCAACTGTAAACTCTCTTTTAAATCTCGAAGCCATGTCAATTTTATGCAGCTTCTTCTACAGTCAGACTTTGTCGGTGCAACCCCAAACTGGTGAAAACACTCACCCTCTAAGACTTCGAAACTGCTCAACGTGATTCTTGTCACTGGAAGACCATTCGTCGGGAGACCAAGAATAACGACTACATCCTCCACTGTCACTGCACACTCTTCCTCTTCCCCTTCCTCCTCCTCATCTTCGACTGCTTTTTTTTATCATCATCATCATCTTCTTCTTTTTATCTTATTCATCTTTTTCTTTTTGTTTTACCTTCTCGAGTTTCTTCTTGTTTTACTCTCTTAACAAGAATAAAAAGAAAAAAATCAAACAAAGAAGAAGAAGAAGAAACACATAATACTGCAAAATTACTTTGAAGAGGATGAACTTACATTCATTTAACTAAAAGAAAGAAAGAAATAAGGAAAAAAAAAGAAAAAAATGCAGCATTAGAGGAAACATTTTTCTATGTTTGCAGCAAATTTGGGTGTAACACGAAAAAATTTGGGTGTATTTTTATTCTGATAAGTTTTGCATAATTCAAAACTCTTCATCTTCCTCCTCCTTATCTTCTACGGCTTCTTTTTTTTATCATCATCATCGCCATCTTCTTTTTCTTTTTTCTTATTCATCTTTTTCTTTTTGTTTTACATTCTCAAGTTTCTTCTTGTTTTACTCTTTTAACAAGAATAAAAACAAAAAATCAAACAAAGAAGAAGAAGAAACACATAATACTGCAAAATTACTTGAAAGAGGATGAACTTACATTCATTTAACTAAAAGAAAGAAAGAAAGAAATAAGGAAAAGAAAAAGAAAAAAAATGCAGCATTAAAGGAAATATTTTTCTGTATTTGCAGCAAATTTGGGTGTAACACGAATATATTTGGGTGCAACACGAATTATGATAAGTTCTACATAATTCAAAACATTTCCTCTTCCTCCTTCTCATCTTCTAGTGCTTCTTCTTCTTCAACTTTTTATTTCGTTTTCTTATAATTTTTCTTGGGAGAAAAAATCAAACAAAGAAGAAAAAAATATATAATGTCGCAAAATCAAAAGAAAGAGAAGGAGAAAAAAATGCAGCAACAATAACAACAATAAAAAAACCACAATGAGGATGAAAACGCGAAGAAGAAAAAGAAGGAATGCGAAGAAAAATGAGGAGGAATGCGAAGAAGAAGGAGAAGAAGAAAAAGAAGAAGGAGGAGAAAGAGTAGGAGAAAGAACGTGGCATACAAACGTTGAAGAAGAACCCTTTTTCATTTCACGTTATTCAAAGTTGAGAAAACGCGTGTTTACAGCTCTTTAAATTGAGAGTTATTTTTGTTAGACTTAGGCTGACTTGTATAGATTTATATGACAAAAAACTTGTATCGGTAGCAAATCTCTAAATTATATACCAAGAAACTTATCCATTATTTGTACATCATTCTTTTTGGTCAAATGGTAATACATTCCAAAGAAAGGAAGGAGTGCAACCCTGCTCAAGACACTGTTATCAAAGAGGATAGAATCAAGGAAATGGGAAGTAATGTGAAAACAGTGCAGTCCCACCGAGATGGAGTGTGCTTGCTTTGCCAAGGCATATGCACAAAAGTAAGGCAAAATCACTACATGGGTACCAACAAGGGAATAAACACTCCATTATGCTCTTGTGCTAAGTAAGGCACTACTTTTCCGAGTGTCTTATTTTTTTTCATTAGTAGTTGTAGCTCTCGACTATTAGACAGCGGGAGAAAGACCCAGTTTTAACAAAATGTATAATATTAAGATCAAAATATAAAATGGAACTTTTGAATCTGAAACCCTAAAACCAAATCAGTTATCCCTTTGAGATTATTATCAAGGAGCACCTAATTTGGATCTAAACAAAAGAAAACTCTACTAACAAAATTATATCATAAAGCAATTTATATTTTTACTTACATCTCTATCAAACAATAAGAAAAGCCAAGAAATGAAAATAATTATTCATTTAAGAGAAGACGTCTATGTAATTTTTATTTGAAAGAATAACACAACCACTCTAATTAGAACACACTAATACAAATAGTATTAGTATGTACATTTAGTAATTTTCCCAATTTTTATTTTGTTATTAAAACGAAAGCCCACACAAGAAAAACAAAACTACAAAGCTACTAATCAGGGTAAAGAAGCTTTTCTACCCTCATCAAACATGATTTGTCTCATGACCCAAAAAAAAAAAACATAATTTGTCTTATAGCAATTTAAGTTGGTCTAGTAGTTAAGTCATTAGTCCGCCTAAATAAATGTTAAGGAGTTTGAATCTTGTTTTGTGGATACAACAATTTATTAACTAGCGGCAAACCTTTAAATGAAACTCAAATTCATAACGGACTAATCCTTATCCTGCCAGATTGAAGAATATCATAAGAAACCAAACATCATAATTTGCTTAATTCTCTTGGAGGGTGATCAACAAAGAAATATCCCTAGTCTTGAGACTTTCTTTTGACAACCAATTAGCTTCTTTGTTCCCCCTTTTGATATGTGTGCGCGAAACTGTGAATCTAATTTGCTAACTTCTGTCTTATAGCTTCAATACTTCTCACCAAAGAGTAGTTGGGGTGATTCTAATTTGATTTTTTTAGTTAAATAAATGAAACAAAAATCAAATTTAATAGATTTTTTTGAAACAAATTTCGAAACATGTTTACCATATTCTTAATATTATATAAATCGTCCTAGGGTGATAAAGGTTATATAATACAGTAAACATGGCATCCTAGGACGATTTATGCATGCATGGCTGAGGGGATTCACGAGTAAATCGTCACAGGACTGACAGGGTTACATATTACGCATAAATCGTCCCACTCTGCCCGGAGTCACCTGATTTTGGACTGAAGCAGAGGCCTGCCACGATTCACATGCAATACCGAAACCTGGGTAGCTTGGCGCGATTTATGGTCTTTTTGGAGACCCTCAAAGTCCAGAGACGATTTATGCTTTAATACTTACCCTAAGAAGGTTCCAACGAATTATTGCTTGAGTGGAATCTCAACACACTACGGCGACTAACTTTCGGGAAGCTTTGGGAGAGAAGGTTTGGGAGGAAGACAGCCCACACCGGAGGAGGTGGCAGTGAGCGACGGCATGGGGCGTTCACTGGCGACGGTGCTGCGGCAGCTAGGCCAGAGGAACCATTGTCCGGCGTAGTGAGGCACAAAGCGGTGGGTTGTGTGGCGAAGTGGGTGGAATCTGCGGGAAGGATGGCCGCCAACCAGGGAGATATGTACCGCCTTAACGGTATTGCGCATGTTGCTGAAGCGGATCCACCAGAGCTACCCTCTACATCAACCATTCTAGCAAACAACTCCATAGCGCCCAAGTCGAAAAATCTTACTTGACTGTGGAATAAAACTCGCATGCCATCATCGCCAAGCATCTCGTATTTTCCAAACTTAACATAACCTTACCTCAGTGATATAAGAATATGAAAAAATAATTGTTTCATACGTTTTGTGCCACACTTTCCTGCCTTCTGTAATATACTACTATGTAATTCTATCAAAGTCGTTGACAGATTTACAAACACCTATCTACTTTTTACTAGAGAACATAACACTTTCACTTGTGTTTTCATCAATCTTTCCTCGGTGATGAACTAACAAAAATATATTCTCATCCATCTCTCCCTAAACTCACTAAACTTCAAGTGTGATTTGTTGATGCCACACTCATTTATTTATATTTTTATCATCATAAATCGTTCTAGCCTCCTTAGAGTTACTATGTTGAAAGTAAATCGTGGCAGGCCTATTTGATTTAGTAAAGATAAAGTAAATCGCACCAGTGTTGTTAGGGTTCGAAAAGCACATTAATCGTGGCAGGCCTGTGTTTCAACCTAAAATCACGTGAATCCTAACAGGGTGGGACAATTTATACTCAACTAGTAACCAAAGGTACCCTCGCACAATTTATGACTATTTCAAACTAGGCCATGCATGCATAAATCGTCCTAAGGTGCCATATTTAACGTATTATATAACCCTTATCACTCTAGAACAATTTATATAATATTAGAAACAGGATAAACATGTTTCAAAATTTGTTTCAGAAGAATCTAGTAAATTTGATTTGTTTCATTTATTTAAGTAAAAAACCCTTTTGGTTTCTTTTTCCTCTGTTTAGTAACTCCAAAGCCGAAACAGAGATTGTCTCAACTCTCAAGTATGACTCTCCTAATGACCAGATCCCAAGCTGTTCTTAGCCCCTGTAAAATGCCCCACGTCTCTGCTTGAAAGGCTGTACAGATTACCAATATTCATGGTAAATCCTGCTACTCATCTTCCTTGTTCATCTCGGATTAGCCCGCACATCCAGCTTCTCCAGGGTTTCCAATTGAAGCTCCGTGTTAATCTTGACCCTCCTCGTCGGAGGGGGTGTCCAGGCTATGTGGATTTCAGTTCTCACTTTCCTAGTGTGCAGTAATTTACCTTTCTGAAATGCTTCCCTGATTGAATTCACATAATTCATGATGAAACTTTACCGCTTTCCACAAAGAAAAAGTGGCTTCCAGCCTCAATTAGATACTGGAAGCATGTAGATAAATACATATATAATAGTAGGAAAAGATTCTGGGGAAAAGCCAAATTGGTAGATAAAAGTTTCAATACCATAACCATGAAACTTTAGTGTAGTGCAAGTATAAAGGTTATTTAATTATACAGTGCTCTCACCAAGATTACAAATTGCCTATATATATCCGAAAACAAATTTCTAACTAATGATACATAGGAAATAGGAATGAAACAAACAGAACCGAGCAGTATAAGGGTCATGATTAGTCATTTAATCCTCACTTATTTGTCCACATCCCTTTCAAGAGTATAACAAGTCTATTTTGACCACAAGAGGGAGAGTGGCTTCTTCCCCTTCTGACACTCTGTCACACAATCAATCACTATCTCTTGCAACTGTTTCTCCACATCTTCAATGGGTTGGAAAGCATCTACAAACTGCACCAAGCCAGTGGAAAGAGAAGAAGGAGGAACAAAGGAAAAAACAAGAACAAAAGACATAATAGAAGGATATAAAAAGGCATCAACGTGTTCAAAGAAAGAAACATTATCTTTCATTGCCTAATGTCTATATAAAACTGGGGAGAGTTCGGATAGACATTATCTTTCATTGCCTAATGTCTATATTTTCTATGTCAAGACTTAAGACATTTCGGCAAATATAGCCTTAATGTCAAACTGTTAATTTCAGGAGGAAAGGTCATACAAGCAGCCAATTACCTTCCAGGAGACATCATGAATAGCTTTGTAGCTTTCAGCAACTTTCTTCTGAAACTCCAACTTTTCATATCTCTCGCCTCCATACCCTCCTCTTTCTGCGGCTTTCTGATATATGTGGAATGTATGGGGAAATACAAATAAACAAAACAATAGTCACCAACATGAATGAACCAATACTTAATTATGCTAGCCAACAACACCGAAAGAGGTCAGAAAACCACGTGCAGCTCAGGCAGGTTAATATCAAAGCATGAATGTTACAAATGAAATAGCAGTATAGCACAACTCATACTCTATATTAAGAATAGAACACCCTCTTGGAAAATGGTAAAACATGTATAATGTAACTATTGTCCCAACTTCCCACACTCCCTTTACTTCAAAACAATCCCAGCAAGATGGAACAAAGAAAGAGAGCCAAGAAACACATTTCAGAAAAGAAGCATGGATTTTTTTACAGCAGAATAAAAAATCTTTTTTTTCCCAGCATGAAAGAAAATAAAAACCAATGGGAATAAGATTTTCATTTTAACAAAGCAGATATTTACTTGAGGCTTAAAACTAACCCAAAACAGAACTTTTCTATTGGCTACACAGAAAGAAGTTTCATATTACCTCTGGCGAAATATCAAGGTAAGCTACCAGATCCGGAGCAAGCAGCCCAACCTCAGAAGCCTGCAAAATGTGTTCATGATTAACTAATAGAGATAGAACCTATTAGTGTAGTCAACAGAAAACACAATACACAAACTCTTAACTAGAATGGAAGCTCTCATTTTGCGCCCTTGATTTTTTCCCCTCAACAGAAAACAGATTACTTGACATATATACCTTACACCACTCAATATCAAGTCCCTTGGCAGAGGAGAAAGCCACACCAGAATACGAATAGCGGTCAACAACGAGGGTTGTTCCAGATTTGAGTTTGGTTTCCATCAGCGACCTACAAAGCCAACACACACATAACTGAATGTAAGATCTATGAGTTCAAATGTGTTTTCAGGCAACTACTTTAACTTGTAAAAATACTTAAAATTTTATAAGCTGCAGATAGTACTAGTCAAAACTATCCATAAGTAAATAAAAATTTATTTGATTTAAGATTTTTTCAAATTAACAATGGAAATTTACTTGAAAATAAAAAACACTAGCAAAATTACACAGATAATCCCAATGTCACAAAATCTCCAAGAAACATCAGCTTATAAGTCCAAAGGTCTAGGATATACATCTTGTTACAATATCAGCAAAGTCAAATCATCCATATTAGCATAGTCATGAGAATCACTCAGATGTATTTCTAGCTTCCTTTGGTATGCTTCCCTCAGAGCTAGAAAACTTTCATGTACTTTAACATTGGGTATTATAACATCACAAGCTAAGCCAACAGTTATGCCGACACAATATGGTTTGGATTACAAAAAGCACAAGTTTTTTGTACCCATCAACCTGAGCTTCCTTGTTCCTACTTCAATAAAGGTCCATGGTATGGTCTACATCTCATTATTTATACGCCCAATCTTCATTTATCTATGTTTATTCAAACCACGACAGCATTGAAACCTCCAAACAACCCCTCCACCAAAGCAAAAAAAAAAAGTGTAGGAGTTCTAAGATAACTACCACTAGAATTCAGTTGGATTTGGATCCTCTAAATTTTGGATTTCACTTTAGAGGATAAAGTGTAATCTCTCACCATTTATTTCATAAGTGGGACCAAGAGAAAATATGAGAGAGAAAACATTCAAAGGTGAGAGATGATACTTTACTTTCTCAAGTGAAAATTCAAAATTTAGATTATCCAAATTCAGTTCAGTCATAGTCAAAGACCTTAAATTTGATTAACATACACAGAAAGCAAATGACCAATAACAAAGTAAACATTTATAATCATCTGAAAGGGTGGGGGAGACACAAAACCTCTTCTCCCAACGATTGGCACTGAAGAGGAGATGAATAGTATGATCATCCAATTGTGAAGTGTTAGTAAGATAGGCAGATATCATTTTCCCAACATCAGTGTTTCTGTCAGGAAATCTCCATAACTCAGCAGAGATTCGTTGACCCTCCAAATAATTGACTAGTCTGGTACACTGAGAGGACTTCCCAGAACGATCTAAGCCTTCTAGGACAACCAAGGCACCTCTAGACCCTTTTTTGTTGCCCTCAATGCTACAATTAAGATTATTATCCATTCTTAGCTTCTTAGGAGAACAATTGGAGAAGAACTGAACCCGAAAATTGAATGATTTCTGCAACACTAGTGTTTTGAAACTTCTGTAAAAGAAAAACAAGCCCCTAAATATTAGTACAAAAATAAAGGGAAAAACCAAGAATAGAGAATCTGGTATGAACACAAAAAAATGGGAAAAAAAAAAGAAAGAAATAAAGATAAAGAAACGACAAACATTGCAAGCCTTTGCATTCTTCCAAAGAGAAAACTTGTCACCGTTGAACTAAGAACTATGGATCGGGTACAATTTTCAAAGAGTATAACTGAAAAGAAGGTTGGAAGAAGGAGGGGGGGGGATGGAGAGACCAATGCTCAAATTTTGATGAATAGGATAAGATTTGAAGTTAAAACCTTAAGAAGAAAATGGTTCTTACAGTGACTTAGAAGCTGTGGTACAAGTGCCATAGATCATATCCTCACCTAGCACTTAAACTGAACCAAAATAGTAACATATAAAATTAAAGCACAATCATGAAATTCAAGGAGAAAATGGGCAAGAAGTGGAGGAGTAATAAACACATCAAATCAGATTAATGAACTGTTTGGCAATGAGAAATTAAGAATGGAAATTTGATTGCCATCAAAATCTTTTCTTTTTGGTGTTGGGGGGGGGGGGGGGATATTCATCTTTATGGTTTTGGTGCGCTTTTGTTTTCTACTATATTTCAGAGCACGGTATGGAAGTTTAAAAAAAAAAGTTTACATGTATGCACACATAGACTTCTTTTAACAAAAACTAAAATTTTACGCAATAAAATAGAAAGCATATCAATTTCAACACTACAAAATAAGTTTAAATTGTTCAACTTTACATAGAAAATAAGAGAGTAAATGCTTAAGTTAATCCCCTAAAATTTCAGACTAATCAAATTGGTCCTGGAAAACTTTTTTTTGCATCAAATTGGCACCCGAAATTTTCGCCTTGAATCACGTTAGTCCTTGAGAGAACTTTTACTGCTCTTCCATTTACGGCGAGCCGGTGTGGATGGTTATGTAATCACGTGCAGGATGCTACCAGATGAGTTTGTTTGACTCAAATTGGTCCCCAACCTAATTCAAGAAATAAAACCCTAACTCCCAAATTAACCTCATCCTTAGTCTCTTCTTCCCTTCTTCTCCTCTCCAATGTTAAATGAAAGTATCTCTACTGCAACTAACATAAAACTCTACACTGAAATCAGGCCTTTCTACCAGAATCATTCTTAATTCACCAAGATTTAGACACCCAGAAAGTATATGCTATATCATTCACAAATTATGTACTTTAACATTCACACCACAAGAATAGAAATGAACTATTAGCAGACCCATACCGATAAGTAGGGGTGTTCATAGTGCAGTTTGGTTTGGTTTAATGGTTTTGATAGAAAAAATCATCCAATCCAATCGTAACGAATTTAATTGGATTGTTTGGTTTGGTCTTTTTGTCTGAGCCCAACCAAACAAAACCAAACCGAATATAATTGGATTGGTATGGTTTGGTTTTTCAGTTTTACCTGTCCTGGTCATACTTGGTGTATTAAAAACCTGTCCTATGCCATTTTCAGCCAATAATATGCAATAAAGTACCAACACATTAGAAGTAACAAGTTCAATTTCATAAAGTCACAAACTGCAGTCATACAACACAATAACTAACGTAATTGAAAGTTCAACAAATCAAAATATAGGTCTTGATTTAAACACAACAGGTTCAGCAACAACAAAGCAAAAACAAAAGTAAATCAAATTACATTGCTGTTTCTTCAGCTTGTTTGAACTACACACATAAGTAAATCAAATTATTCTTATATTGTATTGTTGTCCATACTTAAACAAGCCAAAATAAGAACTCAAATGAACTATAATCATATAGCAACTATGCATCGCACCTGCTGATTTTCAATCTTGTCCTTCCACTGCAAATCATGTCAAAACCACCCTGCGAACCGATATTGCAACTGTCAGATCTCAAAAATTTGTCATCACTGAAATAAGAGAGAACCTACACACCAAAGGATTAAATATCTATTTAATTAGAAATTCAGGATGCTAACAGTATTACTGGCCTCAGAATTCAGAAATCATATATAATATATATAAAGCATTTCCAGAATCCAGCATAACTAGGACATTGTTCAATTTCAGTTTCAAAAGAGTAAAATAAAAACTACAAGTATGAAAATGTACCTGATCTCTATAAGGATAAATATAGTCCGAGTTGAGTTCAACCAATTTACTTGAGACGTCTCCATTCTAAATGCAGATATTCAAAGAGTTGAGGGGACGACGGAGACGAAGCAGCTGAGAACTGAAAAGGAGTCAAGGCAGCGGCTGCGAAGTGCAAGGGAAGTGTAAGGGAGGACCACGGCTACGCGAAGTGCAGGGGGTTAAGTGTAGCGGAGAAAGGAGAGTGGAGTGTGAATGTGCAAGGGTCGAGGGAGAGAGGGAGAGAGTGAGAGACTGGACCTTGGAGGCTGGATAGCGCCGCTGATGCCTCACAACGGCGGCTGCGACTGCCAGCATGCCAGGGAGGGAATGGCTGAGCGACTGTGAGGGACCGAGTCCTAGTGAGGGTTCAGGGAGAAACTGGACTTTGGAATGGAGTATAGGTTTTATTTTTTTTTTTTCAGCTCTAGTGTAACCGTGTAGGGTTAATTTGGAATTTCCATGGTCTAAATTTTGAATTTTTATTTGTGAGAAAAATATGTGATTTCCCATTTTCAATAATTTTTTTTCATATTTTTTTTAATTTTATCTATAAAATGATAAAAAATTATATTTTATTTGTTAATATAAAATTCAAAATTTAAAAAGTTTAAATCCTAATTTAAGGATATCTTTAAAGTTTTACATATATTTTCGATTTGGTTGGATTCGGTTGTTTTAAATTTTATTTTAGAATCGAAAATCCAATTCAATTGATAAAAAAACACTAAGTAGTTCAATTTTCGATTTTCAATTTGTTTAATTTTTAATTCTTAGTTTGGTTCATCGATTTTATTTTATTTTGTTCGGTTTTGAACACTTTAGTATTCTATCCTAATTGTAGGAGTGTAAGCAGATTGGATCAGATTGGATATAGCTGAAAATTTGATCCGATCCGCACAATTTCTATCGGATCGGATCGGATATGATATCCATGTTTTTTAGTGTCGGATCCGATCCGGATCGGATATCGGATATATCCGCATAATTGAATTCAAAACCAAAAATTTGATCCGATCCGCACAATTTTCATCGGATCGGATCGGATATGATATTCGTGTTTTTTAGTGTCGGATCCGATCCGCAAATGTGCGGATCGGATATCGGATATATCCGCATAATTGAACCTTTTTCTTTTTAATCATATTTCTATGTAAAAAATTCAATAAAAATATTTCTTTCACATTTTTTAACATATTTATTCCTAAAATATTTTTAATCAAACTTTTTCTAAATAACAAAAATAAAATAATACAATATATGAATAATAATTACTAACTAAAACATACAAACAAGTAAATATAATACCAAATATATATATTTATTTATTTTTACTTATTATTGTGCAGATCTGCGGATCAGATATGCGGATGTAAAGCAGATATCCGCGATTCGATCCGATCAATGTGCGTATCGGATCGTATCTACAATTTTTCGGATCGGATGCAAATATTTACCGCGGATCTGCGAATACGATCCGATCCATGAACACCCCTACCTAATTGTTTTAATAATCCTATATTCACCTAATACAACTTTCTCTTGGCTTGAAATTCATTCTATGTTTTCTATGAATTTTTATGAAAATCCAAACCAGCTTTATCATAAAGAGGTTTTTAACTAGCCAAGAGTTGATTCAAATTTTCAGAACTTTGAGCAAAGTTGGCTAAGTCTTCCTTAAGCCTCTTTATCTCTTTATGCAGCCACTCATTTTCTTCAAAATAATTCATATTTGTAGTTACAGAATGGTGGTATTCACAGCTTTTAAGTTGAGCTTTCAACTGCTTATTTTCTTCAATAAGTTTAACACCAGTTTTAGCATCCCTTAATTTATCTTTGAGAAAATCATTTTCAATTTTAAGAATAGTAATCTGTGATTCAAGATCTTGGTTTTCACTTAGGAAGCATCTAATTTTTTCAAAAAGGTGATCTATCATGAGATGAAGGTCTTCAGTGTCAGGGTTAGGAAAAACTACATGCTTAACGTGATCTGCCATAAGACAAGTTTGTGACTTGGTTTCTGATTCTTCATCTTCATCTGAGTCATTTTTCAAGTCTTCCCAAGAAGTCATGAGTCCCTTCTTCTTTCCCTTTTTCGGCTTCTCCTCTTTCTTTAGTTTGGGGCAATCAGATTTGAAATGCCTAGCCTCTTTGCAGTTGTAGCAGATCACTTTGCTGACATCCTTCTTCTTTGAGCTGTTTCCTCTGTTTCTTTCCTTCAGTTTTACCATTTTTCTGAATTTCATGACAAACAAAACAAAATCATTTTCAGAAGAGTTATCACTGGATTCATCATCCAGAGGGTTAATAACAGATTTGAGATCTATTCCTTTCTTTTTTGTATCTTTTTTCAAATATGTGTATTCAAAAGTAAGTAAATTTCCTCTCAAATCATCATAAGTCATAGAATCAAGACCAATACTCTCAGATATCACTATTGCCTTAGTTTTTCACTCTTTTATGAGACTTCTCAAGATTCTCCTCACAAGCACAGATTCAGGATATGTGATCCACATAGCATCCAAGCCATTGATGATGACGTTGAATCTTTCAAACAACTCATCTATCGTCTCTCATTCCTTCATTGAGATATTTCATACTCTCTGTTTAGTATGTCTATTCTGGTCTTCTTTACTAGAGTTGTTCCTTCATAAGTGATTTGAAGTTTGTCCCAGATTTCCTTTACTGTTGTGCATCTTGATACCCGTCAGTATTCCTCGAAGTTGATTGCACAGTTGAGCAAGTTGATAGCCTTGGTGTTGAGCTCCACCTTCTTTCTGTCTTCTTCAGTCCAACTAGCTTTACCTTTGGGAGAAACCACACCATCAGCTCCAGTAGTGGTTGGAAATTGAAGACCTTACAGAATTATCTTCCAGAGTCTGTAATCTACTGATTGTACAAAATCTTCATTCTTTCCTTCCAATAAGTGTAGTTCTTTCCATTAAAGAGGAGAGGTATATTGCTTGACTGTCCTTCTGTCAGAGTATAGGCCACCAGGTTTGAGCCACCGTTTTCTGCCATCAGGATCTTTTCTCCAAGCTGCAAAGCTTGATCTCTTTGAGACCAAGCTCTAATACCAATTGATGGTTATCAGTGGCTAAGAGAAGGGGGTTGAATCTTAGCCCCTTTTCGCTAAGTAACACTTTCTGCCTTTAATGAATACTTTAGGAGATATTTCTATTTTTTTGTCTCGTCACTAGTCAAGAGACATTTTCTTTTTGTCTCGTAACCAGTGAAAAGATATTTTCGATTTTGTATCCTATGCAACAGAATCAGAAATGGAGTAGAAGAGAAAGAGAGAATCACACCAAGAAGTATTTTGGTTCAGCTGCTAAGTGCAACGCAGCCTACATCCAGTCTCCATCACAACAATGATAAAATTTCACTATAATCATGCAGATTACAGACACCAATTCTCCCTAGGAACTATCCTTCCTATCCAGGACAAGTCCAGAATCTAACCCTAATCTTGAACTTGACTTGGTCACCTACCAAGCTTTCAGCTGGTAAGTGCTAACCCAACTTGCAAGGGGATTCCCACAGAATCATGATACACAACACAGATGTACAAAGGACCTCTAAGACATCTATGACTTTTTCTTTAATTTTGTACACTCTGTATTTCTTCGCTCATTGGTTTTTTCTTACAAACCTCACATTGTTTGCCTTTTTTCACCATGAGACTCCAGACAGACAAAACTTAAAGAAAATACAAAATAAAACACATTGAAGGAGAAGAACTTCTGTTAGCATGGGTAGCTATGAGAAAACTGTGCTTTCTCTCCTTGTCTCAAGCCTTGGCCGTTCACCCTTATTATAGAAGGGGAAGCTTCCAAGGTTGAAACGGTTCAGTCGAGCCACCTTCTTCTTCTTCAACACTAAAACCGGTTCGAACAGAGAGAAGAGAGAGGGAACCGAAAGCAAAAACCAACATGCAATTACCTCTCTCTCATCCATTCTCATCAAGCTTCATCAATCTGAGCCTTCCATCTTGACTTAGTCCCCAAGAAAGATTTCTGACCCTTGATTAACACTTGATCCTTGACAGCTTTAAATGCTCCACTTTTGCTTCCTCCTCCACGTAGGTACAGTAGCTACCTTCTATGATGGATGAACAAAAAGTAGAAACGAGCCATACCTTAGGAATCTTCTTCTCTGACCGAATTGAATCTTCCACCATTTTTAGGCATGGTGATCTTGAGACTTCTTAACCACATCTTACCTTAAGTGGCAAAGATCTCAGTCACGCCATATTGTAGATCTTCCTTTTGCAAGAGCCATCATCACCTTGGCCTCTTTCTTGTCCATAGCTTCTCTGCTTCTACCTCTGATGGCTTGCTTCTTCAACCTTCTTCCTAACATAGAAGTGACCGAAAGTAGAGAGAGAAGAAAGAGAAAAGTGAAAAGTTTTCAATGGAATTGAAGAAAGAAATTAAAATGAATTAATTTTTCACTCTCCATGTCTGGTAATGTGTAATCAATTAATGTCATCATATCACTTGCACTTTTTCTTTCATGTTACCAAGGCAATTAAAGCTAATAAAATGAATTTGAAATCCATCAAAGAAGGGAGTGGCATCCGTGGAAAGCATGCAATCTTGCTTTCTTCCTTCTTTTAATTTCGGACCAAGCTTTGTTAGTCTTGCAACAAGGATTATTTTTAGGCTTGCACAATAATTTTCTGGCCTAACTAACATAATAATTCAGCCACATGTCATATGGTATATTTGCTCAAAGCTGAATATTATAACATTTTTTTTGGGCTCGAAATATCTTTATGCCCAATGACCAAAATCTGCAAGTAACATAGAAATTATTAAATAAACAATTTTGAAGCATAAATCAATTTAATAATTTTAATTATTATTTTAATAATATTTGATCATCATATTAATTTGGAGTTTTTTAAACTCATCAGGTAAGTTCTTTATGATCATTCAAAAAAATTGACAAAGGTTGAATTGGATATTATTTTACTCTACTATTTACAAATTATAACTATAGAACAAGTTTTAGAAAAAATATTTAATTTAGTTTGTGAAAATTTTATCTAGTATCATAATAATTCTTAACTTTTAAAAATAAACAAATTAGTTCCTTAAATTGAAAAATGTGAATCCCCACATGTCCTTCTCTGAACCTCCATTTACATAATGATGATGTATATTATTAAGTGCCAAGTTGGCGCTTTGAATCCTTGACTCTAGCACCCCTTGGCTCTCCGTAGTGAAGCCTTTCTTTAGATTGTGCATTGCATTCACACATTGTTGATTATAAGATTTCATTTTCATTTCTTTTTTCATACAAGTCAATCTATGGCTTGATACAAGTTTCGAGACAATAATTTACTAAGTTTTCTACTACTTTGCTTGGTACTAATTTCACTTGGTCAAAATTAAATTATTCTCTATTTCATAGAAGAACTGATGATTCACTTCTTATGGTGTTTGTATATGTTGACAACATCATTGTTACTAGTAAATTTAATGATGTTGTTGTCCAAACTCAACAGACTTTGCAAAGTCTTTTCAAACTCAAGGTGCTTGGCCTTTTGAAATATTTTTTTGGATTGGAGATGGCAAAATCTTAAAAGGGCATTTGTTTGTCTCAACAAAATTGTACTCTTTTTTTATTCGAAGACACTGATTTTTTGGATTGTAAACATGCCTCTATACTCTTGGACTCGAACATAAAATTTAATGAAACTGATGGTGCTTTGCTTGAGGATGCAGGACAAATTAAGAGCTTGATTGGTAGGTTACTTTACCTCATTATTTCAAAATCGATATTTGCTTTGCTGTGAATAAACTAAGCCAATATATGTCTACTTCTTGTACAACTCATTTAAATGCTATCTATCATATTTTGAGATATTTGAAGGCTACACTTGGATAGGAATTTTTTTTTTCAGTTTCTTCTCCCTTATATATCAAGGCATATGGGGATGCTGATTGGGGGAGCTGTGCCAAAAACCAGACGATCCACTCCCAGCTATTGCGTTTTCTTTGGCGATTTTCTAATCTTATGAAAGTTGAAGAAACAAGTCATAGTTTTGAGGTCCACGGTTGAAGTAGAGTATCGAGCACTTGCCAATGTCATTGCTAAAGTTGTGTAGATTATGAGGCTGATTCGAGATTTTGAGATACAAGTTAATCCACCTTTCATCTTTTGTGATAACAAAGGTACAATTCACATTGCAGAGAACTCCACCTTACATGAGCATGCCAAGCATATTAAAATGAATTGTCACTTTACTCAAAAACATGTAAAAAATGATACCATAAAGTTGGTGTATGTGAAGTCAAGACATCAGTTTGTCAACATCTTAATAAAAATTGTGTAGTCTACCTTGTTTAAGAATTTAATTAGCAAGTTGAAAATTATTAATATATTTTTTTTAATTTAAGAGAAACTGAAAAAGTATTAGCTAATATCTTATTTTGCTTATTATGATTAATTATTGCAGTTAGTTAATTAACCTTATTTATAAAAGAATCTTTTCTGTTAGAGCTTGTTAGTTATTATTGAGATGTTAGTATATAAATTGATGTAGTTGACATATGTATGTCAGTATGTGTGTATATATTTCACATCCAAACTGATAATGAATATGCGGAAAATTATTTCTCCAAAATCCAATATTGGTTCTAACATCTCAAGCTTTTTTCCCTCTTATTGTTCATTACCTATTGTTTCACTGTCTTCTAGCGTTTAGGGTTTCAAAATCCGAATGAGGATTTCTATTTAGTCTGCTTTAAGATTTAATTGCATGTGTAAGTGTAGTTTAGAGTCGATGATTATGGTCATGTTAGTGCATTTTTTTAGTTACATTGAATGATTAGTGTTGTATTTGTGCACATCCTTGCTTTTTCAGTGAATGATCAATGTTTTGTTTATATTTATCAAAACTGAATTGATAATTGAAATCAAATAGACTATTGTGTCATCACATTACTGATTAGGTCATAGATTATATCGATTGATTTGGTCATAATTAAATAATTATATAAAATTTAATTTATTGTTTTATATTTAGAATAAATGTATTTTTTTAGTTTTATTTTTTATTAAATTAGTTCTTATTTTTAAATTTTAATAATTCATTAATTAATTTATATTTATTATATTCTTTAAGTATTTATAAGTTTATATTTATTATATTCTTCAAGTATTTAGGAAAAAAACATTGTAATCCTAAAAATAAAAAATATATTCTAATCAATAAAAAATATTTTTTTGTTAAATTTTAAATATAATTTAATTTTATTTATGTAATATATTTAATAAAAATATCATGCATAGCAAATAATAATCTTATTTAGTTTAATAAGGTTTTATTAAATTTGACCAAATTAATTCATTTAGTTTTAATTGATTTTATCAAATTTGACTAATTTTGATTGGATTCAAATAGTAATCCAACTCGAGTTGATGACTAAGTGACGAAATTTATAATTTGACGGGGTCAAATTGAATTTAATAGATGTGATTTTCTATTGTTGTCTCTTGTTTTTTTTTTTTATCAGATAAATGATCTAATGACACTCATTTTTCACTATGATTGGGCCTTAGAATCACAACTTGAGGGTAGAATTATCTACATATTCAACTCATCAACTGGACTGATTCTTGATTCTGGATTCATAAAGACTACCTAAATGTGTTTGCTATAACTAGTTTCTACAAAGAATTTGGATATAAAAAATCTGTGAACTTTTTATTTTATTTTGACAAACAAATCTTGTTAATAGAAAATTTATATTTTTATTATTTTTTATGCAACACTAATTAAATAATTTTTCATGTTATAAAAAATAGATATTTTATTTTTATATTTTTTATTAATTATTTTATTTTAATACCAAAAATAAAAAAATATACACTTTAGATGTACATATAAAATAATACAAATAACATTTTTTTTCAAAATATTTAAAAAATCTATTTATGCTCTATTCTTTTTTTTATGGGGCTCTACGGTAAAATGGTTTTTTTTTTTTCTTTTTTGGTTTTAACTGAAGATAATAAATCACCACCTACCACCTCTCCCACCAAATTCCAATCCGTCAATGTTGACAAAAAAAAAATAAAAAAATAAAAACAAACTCCAATTTCTAACTTAAAATACTCTATAAGTCCAACCAAAGCATCAAACCACAGCAATCACATTGATACTCAATGGCTTCTTCTTCAGATAGTGAAGAAGTGAGGGTACTGGGAAAATGGGCAAGCCCATTCAGCAACAGAATAGACCTTGCTTTGAAGCTAAAGGGTGTTCCATACAAGTACTCAGAGGAGGATCTTGCTAACAAGAGTCTTGACTTACTCAACTATAACCCTGTTCACAAGAAGGTACCTGTTCTTGTTCACAATGGGAACTCCATAGCTGAGTCACTTGTTATTCTTGAATACATAGATGAGGTTTGGAACAACAACAATAACCACGCCTTTTTGCCACAAGATCCTTATCATAGAGCCTTGGCACGTTTTTGGTGTAAGACCCTTGATGACAAGGTCAGTTTTTGCTTATGTTGACCGAAACTGAAGAGATTTTATTCCCCCTTCTTTTTGGAAGTGCAAGAATTTAACATAAAATTGTTACATGTTAACATAAGAATGCTCACATAGTCACATGGTTTTGGTTTTATGTTAGTTTATTTGGTCTATAGAATGATTTAGGACATAGTTACTAAGTGTAATCAATTTAGACTGAAAAAAAAAAACCAAATAAGAAAAACAAAAATGTTAAGTGCACACAAAAAATCAGTCATTATGTATTTGAGTATAAATATATGTGTTGTTCAATTCATTTTCAATGTATATTTGTATTTCAACTATACGAGTACTAATTTGGTAACTGAGTTTTGATATACACCTAGCATAGTTGTAAAAAAATTTATCTTGATTTTGCTTATATAATACATGATCGGATGTCATTATGTATGTTAAGATCTTGCCTGCCATATGGAATGCTTGTTGGAGCGACGAGAAAGGGCGCGAAAAAGCCGTTGAGGAAGCCTTGGAAGCTCTCAAGATACTGCAAGATGAACTGAAGGACAAGAAGTTCTTTGGAGGAGAGACCATAGGATTGGTTGACATAGCAGCAAATTTTATTGGCTACTGGGTTTCTATATTACAAGAAATTGCAGGATTAGAGTTATTGACCATTGAGAAATTTCCTAAGTTATATGAATGGAGTCAAGAGTATATCAATCACCCTGTGATCAAGGAAGGCCTGCCTCCAAGAGATGAATTGTTTGCATTTTTCAAAGCATCTGCTAAAAAGTAGAAACCATTTTGGCATTTTTAGAGGTGTGATTCATAATTGTTACCATAACATTTTTCTTCAAAAATGATACTATTGTAATATGCAAAATTCCGTTCTGTTTCTAATGGTTTTGAATGTGTTGCTGCTAGTACTATCATATATTATAGTTTCAAGTCAAAAGATTAACTTTATGATGTTCCTTGACACATGGAAGAGTTGTTTTTGCCACTTTCTTTATGAAAAATATTAAAAAAGAAAATATTAATGAATGGTTCTCATTTCATTTATGTATCTCAATACATCTTGTGTTGCATTCTGTTCCAATATTTTTCTTCCATTTTTGGGACATGGGTTAATGGAACATAAACAAACTAGGAGGGTGTAATTTGATATACAAGGTATAGACCGTGAGATATTAGATATGAACTACGCATAACTACAAAGAGACACAACAAAACTCAACAAACATAACTATGGTATAAACATTTTTTTCTATCATGCTACTAGTTCTGGTATGCTGTTGTTGATTGCGTTACCCCAATGTTCCATTAATGTCATTTTCTTCTTACATGCAAATCTCATTAGTTTCTTAATCACTTCTTTGGGTGCAGCCATGGAGCCAGAGTCTCCACGATCGCAAGAACATGCTGCATTTTCGCTTGCCCGACATATGCACCTTCTCCTTGCTGATCCAAAGCATTATGGTACAAGTAATCTCGGAAGAAATGTCACAGAGAAAGCAAAATATCAACTCTTGGAAGTTACTAGATACTTGTTAGTCTAGAGCATTGTAAAAATGTTATGATAATTCACTGTTTTATACTTGTAATTTGCAATTTCCAAACTGAAACAACTTTGAAGAAAATATAAGCATATATAATTGATCTATTTCCTTGAAGTGTTGAAGATAGAATTTGTGAGAAGACAATTGATGATGCAATTTGTTTTGAAGCACTAGAGAATGGTTAGAGAAATACACAAGTTCATGGTGCAAGTTCATGTGGTCTTATGACTGATTGTTTACATATTACTGCATTTTATAGTTTTCAAGTATGAGTAATTTGTGAGGCTTGCTATTAGACTATTAATAATGTGCGTTGGTTTAAAAATACAATTTCTTATAAAGAAAAATAAATGGCTAACCAATATTGAGTCCAAATCACCCTACAGGCCTACACCTAGCATAGAATTTAGAAGATGAATAGTTAATAAAAATGTGTAAACAGTAGAGTCAACCTATACCACTAATTTGATGATGTTTTTGCATCCTAGAAATGGGCAAGAATGAAATTCATTCTATTTGACTAAGGCTCCTTTCCTTAAGCCAGTTTTTCCTAAACAACAAAGAGACTTTACGTGAAAAATTATATAAGGACTAATTTTTAAAATTTGAGGGATGAAAATGACTTACGTCTAAATTTTCAAGAACTATTTTGACTAATAGAAAACTTTTTTATATGTCAAGTAACACGTGGTATGCCACGTGTCACACCTGTCACGTGGTGTACCACGTGTTACTGACCTGCCACGTGGCGTGTCACGTCATCATGCCACGGGCACTTAACGTGACACATCATCATCCAATTGACGAAAGGACTAATTTGACTAACAGTTTATCTTTCAGGGACTAATTTGATTAAAAAAATAATTTGAGGACGAAAATGAAGATCGGGTGATCTTTCAGGGATGAATTTGAACATTAACCCGAAAAATAAAACATAGAAACAAAATTGATATAATATGACCATCCTCTCTTCTCTCTCCCTTAGGAACCTCTCCTAGGGTTTGGGAAGAGTAGCGTACAAACATCCGTTTTATCGTGTTCCGGCCCCACTAGCACCAATAGTGGAGTGAGTTTTCTCGACGGTGTCCTAAAACAAACAAAATGGAGAGTGAAACAGTGCACGAAGATCCTGCAGAACATGAAGCAGAGGATGAAGAATCTCTTATAGTGTATGGCGAAGAAGACATAAGCGAAGGAATCAAAGAATGTCAGATAAGCATTATTGAAAGACTAGTCACAAACAAAAGCATCAACGTGGCATGGATCCAAACAGCTATGTACAACATATGAAAGAAACCAGAAGGGTTCAGAGTCACTGAAGTCAAACCCAAAACTTACCAGTTCTTCTTCAAGAATGAGGCAGATCGAGACAGAGTTCTAAGAGGTAATCATTGGACCTTTAGAAATGCCTACCTTATAGTAAATAAATGGGATATGGATATAGAAAAACAAGAACAACAGCTTGAATAAGTGGACATAAAGATCAAGATCTGGGATCTTCCAGAACACTACAAAATGCTAAAACCTGGTAAAAAGATCGTTGGTTGCATGGGAAAGGTCAAAGAATGTGAGCTATTCGAAGTAGGAAAGGATCAAGAGAGGTTCATAAAGGCTACGGTAAAGATGAAAACAGATACACCTTTTATGAAAGGCACAAATGTAGGAAGCAAGAAGGATGGCCTCACCTGGGTCAATTTCAAGTTTGAAAAACCTCCAACTGTATGCTATTACTGTGGTAGAACTGGCCATGAAGAGAATACCTGTGGCAAGGCAGAAAAAGATAAAACTGAGGGAAAGAAAAAATTCAAGAACCTAGATCCCTGGTTAAGAGCTGAAATAGTAGAAAGCAAAGTGGAGCAAAAAGCTGAAGAAGAAGGAAAAACTAAACCAAACCAAGGCAAAAGAAAGGAACATCAAAAAAAGAAAACTATTAAGCTAGTGGAAAAACTGGCCACCCTGTCAATGTCGGACTCAATAGAGACTGACGTTGGAGAAGGGACAAGCCAGGCCCCTGCGATAACTCTACCAGGAACCTTCTCTCAACGAAGGGACCAGGAAGAAGTTAACAAAAAGTGGACAGAAATAAAAAAATTTTCAGATAAGGAAACAACACAAAGTGAAGATGCAAAAAAAAGAAACAGGGAAAAAGGAAGATAGCAATAGTCCAAGAGAACAGAACTGTAATTTGGAAGGAAATATGAAAAGAAAAACAAAAATCACCAAGAAAACTTGACCAGAGTAGGAGAATCAGTCTTCAAAGAAAACACAAATCAAAATTCAAACAAAGAACAAACAATGGGGAGGAAATGGAAAAGACAAGCAAGAAAAGTCCCTACCAGCCCCAAATTGAAGATAGGAAAGGAAAACAAAAGTCCAAAGAGGAAGGAAAACTAAACAGAGGACATGGACATAGATGGTGAAGCAACACAATCCAAGAAGCAAACAAGAGACCCAACATCGGAAACGGCGGAAGTTGCTGGGCAGCCCTGCCGACAACAATGAAAATACTAAGCTGGAATTGCCGTGGGCTTAGGAACCCATGGGCAATTGGAGCTCTAAACAAGCTCATTAAACAGAAAGCTCCTAACCTTGTTTTTCTCATGAAGACAAGGACGAAGTCAGAAAAAATTATGAGGCTAAGGTATAAGGGTGGAATGCAGAATGTAGTTGGAGTGGACTGTAATGGAAATGGAAGACAGAGAGGGGGTGGGCTGGTAATGCTATGGAACAGAGAGATTGAAGTCAACATAACCTCCATGTCAAAAAACCACATCGACATGGAGATATAAGCAAGGGGCAGCAACCACAAATGGAGAGCAACTGGATTTTATGGATGGCCAAAAAACCAAAATAAGCAAGCAAGATGGGACTTATTGAGATCTCTTGGGCAAGCATCATCAATGCCATAGGTGGTTCTCGGAAATTTTAACCAAGTGTTAAACCAACAAGAAAAATTAGGGGGAATCCAACCACATATGCTTAGGTAAAAGGATTTCAAGAAGCTGTCCAAACAAGCGAACTTCTTGACCTCGGCTTCGTAGGACACTTTTTTACTTGGTCAAATGGGCAGGCGGGAAACAATAACATTCAAGAGTGTTTGGACCGAGCAATGGCAACCCTTGGCTGGAGAGAAGCCTTTCTGAAAACGACGATCCAACACCTAACATGGTACAAATCAGATCACTGCCCAATCCTTCTAGACTTGTATGGGGAATCTAAGAGAAGGAAAAAGAGCCAACATAGGTTCAGATTTGAGGAGCTGTGGCTGACTAGCGAGGATTGCGATCGAATCGTGGAAGAAGCTTGGAATGAGAGACCAGGAAACGTAAAAGAAAAAATAAAACTCTGTGGTGAGAGACTGGACAGTTAGGGTCGAAGGACTTTTGGTGATATTCCAAAAAGAATTAAGAAGGCCGAAAAGGCTCTAGAACAGCTGAATAGCCTCCCTCAAGATGAAGAGACACTAAAGAGAACAAAGATGGAGGAAGAAGAGTTGGACGATCTCATAAGGATGGAAAAAATATGGTGGAGCCAAAGGTCAAGAGCAAACTAGCTAAAATATGGGGAAAAAACATCAAATTTTACCATCATAAAGCCTCACAACAAAAGAGAAGAAATTGGGTGCAAGCTATAGTGGATGACACGGAATCAAATACGAAGATGAAGAACAAATAGAAGTTGTAATGAGGAGTTTTTTTGAAAAATTGTTCACAGTAGAGGAAACCTTTGAAGTGGAAGAAACTGTGGAAGTGGTTAAAGGCCGTATAAATGAAGAAAGGTTCAACATTCTCAACGCTGATTTTACTAAGGACGAAGTATACAAAATGTAACAATAGATGCATCCAACCAAAGCACAGGAGCCAGACGAAATGTCGCCCCTATTCTACCAAAAAATGTAGAAATTTGTGGGACATGAAGTAACCAAAACAGTTCTTAAAATCCTAAATGAGGGAGCTGACCCAAAGGAGATAATCACACCTACATTTGCATAATTCCAAAAGTGGAAAAGCCAAGACACACGAGGAATTTCAGACCGATTTCTTTATGCAATGTGATCCTCAAGCTGGCTACCAAAACAATGGCGAATAGGTTGAAGATTATCCTCCTTCAGATAATAGGGGAGAATTAAAGCGTTTTTGTCCCGGGCAGACTTATAACGGACAATGGATTAATAGCCTTCGAAATATTCCACTATATGAAGAAGAAGACTTTAGGGAATAAAGGCTATGTAGGAATAAAATTAGACATGGAGAAAGCATACGATAGGGTGGAATGGAATTTCTTGAGGGCTGTCCTAATTGCTATGGGATTCCCGGGAAGATGGATTCAAACCATATGGAACTGTGTGAGCTCAACCTCATTCTCCATCCTGCTCAATGGTACCCCCGTCAAAACTTTTCAGCCTTCAAGAGGATTAAGACAGAGGGATCCCCTATCCCCCTACCTCTTCATTCTATGCACTGAAGTTTTGTCAGGAATCTTTGTAAAAGTACAAAACAGCAGGTTGATACAAGGGATTAAGGCAACACGGAATAGACCGGAGACCAACCACTTATTCTTTACTAATGACGGCATTCTATTCACAAGAACCTCAGATTGGGAGATACAAGTAGTAAAAGAAGCCCTGAATTCTTACCAACTTGCTTCTGAACAACGTATAAACTTGAACAACTCGGAGATGTCTTTTAGCCGAAATGTGCCAACTAACAGACATATTCTTATACAAGAGTGGATGGGGATAAAAGCCGTGGAAGGACACTTGAAGTACCTTGGACTCCCAACTTTTGTTGGAAGATCCAAGAAACAAGTTTTTGAATTCGTCCAAGATAGAGTGTGGAAGAAATTGAAGGGTTGGAAGGAAAAACTCCTCTCAAGAGTGGGGAAAGATGTGCTAATTAAGGCGGTGGTCCAATCAATACCCACTTACATAATGGGTTATTTTCGATTACCAACAGGACTTTACAACCACATTGCATCAAGGATCAATAAATTCTATTGGGGATCAAAAGATGGCGAAAAGAAAATATACTGGATAAAATGGGATAAACTTTATCAGTCAAAACAAAACGGGGGACTGGGCTTTCGAGATATGGAGGCTTTCAATATGGCTCTTTTAGCAAAGCAAGGGTGGAGGTTAATAAAGAACTCTGAGTCGTTGGCAGCCAGGACCCTCAGTAGCAGATATTATAATAGAAAAGACTTTCTGAGCTTAGACGTGGGTTTCTCCCCATGTTTCACATGGAGAAGTATATGGCAAGCAAAGGGTGTGCTGAAAAAAGGGGAATGCTGGAGAATTAGAAATGGTGAAACAGTGAGGATTTGGAAAGACCCTTGGCTCCCTAAACAAAATGGATCAAAACCATGGTCAACCCCAACAACATTGAACCCAAATGCAAGAGTAGCAGAACTAATGTTAGAAGAAGAAAAGGAGTGGAACACAGATCTAATCAACCAGATCTTTCTACCCTTTGAGGCTCAGCAAATCCTACACATTCCTATCCCTAGCTCTAACCAAGTGGACTGCTTCTATTAAAAAAAAGCTAGAGATGGTGAATTCTGAATAAAATTAGCCTACCATGAACTAAGAGCCAAAACCAGATCACAATCAGAGATTTTCAAAAGAGAACAAAGTAAAGAACAAATCTGAAAAGATGTTTGGAGAATAAGGGCACCACCCAGAGCTGTGAACTTCCTCTGGAGACTCCTCCACAAGTCTCTCCCTACAAAAAAGAACCTGAACAGAAGGGGGATAAATTGCTCTTCTTTGTGCCCAAGATGCTGAATCTGAGGAACACATTCAGGGAATGTTGGTTCGCTAGAAAATTTTGGTTTGCATCTCCATTCACCCTGAGATCAGAAATGGGAATATTTTTAGATGTAAAAGAATGGGTCAAAGAAATAATGGAAAATATTCAGAGTGAAGAAAGGGGCATGTTTTGTACCTTGTTGCAGCAGTTGTGGAGAGCGAGAAATTCTCTTGTCTTTGAGAAAAAATCGGCACCGATTGAGGAAGAAGTTCAACAAGCTTGCATGTGCTTTGATGAATTTTGGAAAGCTCAGATGATAGAAAAAATGAAATGCCCAATAGAGAAGCCCCAATTCTCAGTGAACCAAAAGTGGAAATGCCCACCATCCAACATAATGAAGGTTAATGTAGACGCAGCGGTCCCACATGATATTAATAGAGGAGTTGGTGTTGTAATTAGAGATGAGATGGGAATCATAATGGTATCAGCAATAAAGGAAATACCTTATCCCCTTGAAGCACATGAAGCGGAAGCATATGCAGCATTTTGGGGGTTGAATTTTGCAAAAGACTGTTATTTCTCAAAGGTGATTATTGAAAGTGACAACATGGAAGTAATGGGTGCCTTCAAACAGAGAAGGTGTTTTAGTTCTTGTTTTGGAACCTTTATCATTGATGCTATTTCATTTATTAAAAATTTTAGAATTTTGGAATTTAGTCATGTTAAGAGGGAAAGGAATAGAGTAGTACATGAATTAGCAATCTTAGCTCTTACCAATCCAAATTGCATGTGGATGGAAGATGGCCAAGCCATGTCTAGAATTTAGCTCTGTTAGATGTTCTTCCTTTTTCTGATTGAAATTCCATTTGTTTTAAAAAAAAGAGACTTTATGTGTGGTCAGCCATTCTCAATTTTCATCAACCAAATCACAAATTAATCTAACACTTTTTTTTTGTGTTATAAGGGGCATAAAGCCCAGAAGAAAACAAAAGAAAGACTAGGTACAAATTATGCGGAGTAATTTGATCCCTCTCTCATGGAGATTCTAATAAGTTCTCGGAGAGGAGAAATCCAAAACTAAAAACCTACTTCATTTTTTGAACTCTTTTTAGCCGGGCAATATTTTTTTGTTTTCCATGGTATCTCCCAATCTGGTAGGTCAAGGACTAATCCGCCACGGTACTGAGCTTCATTTAAGGGTTTGTCGCTGGCCAATGGGTTGCTGCATGCACAAGGCGGGATTTAAACCCCCGACACTTGCTTAAGCGGACTAGTGAGCTAACCACTAGACCAACCTAACTTGATTTTTTAGCCAAGCAATCTACATACTCTAATTGCCCTCCCTATAAATTTTTGTACAAAACAAATTCTCCAATTGTAGTTATTCTATAAAATGACGTTTTGGGCTTTAGCTTGTACTATAGTCTGACATACTAATGGTAATTAACAAAGCCCAATAAAAAAAGACCCACATGTTTCTTCTCATTTTAGCACAATAAAAAAAGACCCACATGCATGCAACAATCCATTGGTTAGTGACAAACCTTTAAATGGAGCTCAGTACCGCAATGAATTAGTCTTTGGGCTGCCGAACTAGGGGATACCGTGGAAAACCCAAAAAAAGACCCACATGTTTCTTCTCATCTTAGCATGTATCAATTTATACTTTTTTTAGTTTAATTACTCTGCAGGTCCCTATAGTTTCACCAAATTTTTAATTATGTTTTTATATTTTTTTTCTTTTCAATTGAGTTCTTATATCATTTAATTTTTTTAATTAAGTCCCTATTAATGTTAAATAGTAAACAAACGTTAGTAAAATGTGAATTTACTTATTCACCCATATTCTATCCCTATATTCATTAATTATCTTCTAGGAATTCCTTTTTTAAAGTAGGTCAAAAGAGCAAGCCAAGGAAAGAAAGACTCTATCGAAAGGTGTCTCCTCATGAAATAGAAAGACTTTGTTGCATCAACAAAGCAAAGTGTAGTAGTAAAAAATACTTAAGCTCATCCATGTGTACTCACTTATCGACTGTGAAGGGTGCTTCTGAGCTAAATCAATCCCGCACAGCTTCTTATATGTAACTTTACACTCAATGAAAAGAAAAAAAGAAGAAGAAAGATTTCTCTTTGCAATTCCAGAGAAAATTTTCAAGCAATCCAATTCAGAACGATTTCAAGCAGACTAATCTCAAATAAACCACTTTTAATATTAGATTAATTGTTACGTCTAAAATCCAAACCAAATCCATAATTTTTAATATAATCCCTAAAATCTTCATTAGTCCTCTCCAAACCATAACTAATGCGCTGTGGCAACAACCCTCTGTGAACAAAAACCGAATCTCCAACAACCAAGATAGTTGCATTCTGCGACAAAAACCTACTTGAAATTGGACCATTAGGTCGCAGGGCCGCAATGCAGGCATGAAACCTGTCGAAGAACTCTCTTCTCAAAACCCCCTCGTGTTTCGGCTTCTCAAAGAAGTAGAGGACCTTGTACTCATCGCCGCGCGGTCAAGGACATCGTCAACCTGGACAACAGTGGCAGAGCCCGCTACGTAACGGTCAGAGGCATCGATAAGACCGACGAGGCATAACGCCTGCTTCATCTTCTCGAGGTCGCCATGGAGATTGTTGACGGCGATCAGGCGGCTCGGAGAGGGTAGCCATATGGGTAATAGTGACAGGGAGCGGGAAATTGAAGGGTTAGGGTTTTATTTGTAATGGCAGTATTGGGAGGAGGAAGAGGCCGCTTATAACACCCTAACTTTTAGCACGTCATGATCGTACCAAAAGTAAGGAGTTACTAACCTGTTCTCCTTATTTACTATTTAATATTGAGCCTTTAGGTTGATATCGCGTTTCAGTTTATAAGAAAATTTCAGAAAAAGATTTTAGTAATTAAAATCACATAACAAAAGATCTTCAAATAATAATAATCACATAACTACTAATAATAATAGATGCTATACGATTAAATTCAATATAAAACTCAAATACAATACCTATCCCTCTGGATAAAATAAAACTTAAAGCAATAAGGGCGAGGGAACTCTATAAAAATAACAGGAATCACAAGTAAATCTACTAGTCGTCTGCATCTTCTAACTGAATCTTCGAACCTGTGTCACTGAAAGGGTGGAAGATTTTGGGGTGAGAACAAACCATACGTTCTCAGTAGGGAATGGGAATGCCGTAAAAGTAATGAATTTTAATGCAAATAATTAACTTACTTAGTAAAACTATTTTGTTAACCCTTTGAAAATACTTTTATTTCTACTTTAGATAAATAATTACTTTTTTTTTAAATTTCTAAACTCAAAACAAATTTTAAATATAAAACTAGTCACATTTTCTGTCTCTCAGCCACATAGTTAATCCTCAGTCAAATGTCAACTCGTAATCACTTTAATACACTCACAAACAAATAGTGCAAGCAAGAGATTCAATTCAATGTACAAGCAAGTCACAACAAGACAAATAATACAATCACAAAGTAATAAAACAAGCAAGCACAATCAAATGCAAATGTGCAAACAACATTATGCATGTCTATCCCTAACGCAGGCCATGAGCTCATGTGTCAGTTGCCCACCCGCTCCCGACATTACCCGGGCACAAGTCCCAGATATGGCTTTCCAGATGCATCAGTGTGCTTATAAGTCGTACGGCTAGGCCGCATCAGTGTGACTTTCCAAATCAATAAGCATACTTCTGGAAAACAGTTCTCAGTGTGTGGGCGTCCCCACTTTACATTTGGCACTAAGGCCCAAACAATGTCACATCTGCTCTCCTGTGGCAGACGCTTCATTAATTAATATATTCCTTTAATCTTTGTTCTCTGCTCTCTTGTGGCAGAGATTCCTTTTCTTAAAAAAATAAACTCAAAACAACACTTAGAACAAAATCTCTCCTTACAAAATTGGATTTAAAACATTATGTTTTTCTTAATAAATCTAGTTTAAAAATAGAATACACATTTTCTCAACTAAATAAATCTCAAATAATTTAATTTTCCAAAACTAAATCTTTTAAAATAACTTTTCAAATAAAATCTTAGATTTTTATAAAATTTCGGCAGCACTTCCCCTAAAATTCGGGGTTAGCCACCCTTTTTCGGGTCCCAACTGAACCATTTTCAACCTCTTTTCAATCGAGAAATCAAATGCATATTCATCAAATTTAGTCACAAACACCACTCAAACTCATCATTCAGTCATTTCAAACAATCATAAATTATTTACAAATACCCACTAGACTTCCATGGCATTCATAGTTTAAAAACAGTTAATTTCAAAACAAAATCTCCTACCTCGGTATGAAATCAAAATCAACGAAAATTTCGAAAAAACTTTTTGACCGAGCTGTTGAAGAAGAAAGCGTCAGAAATCATCTGTGCCTCCTAGAACTCCAGTTGGCCGAACTCAAGAAAAAGAAGAGCTACGTCACCGTCGACTTCTACCGGACAAGAATAATACCAACATATAAAGGAGAAAGATACGAACACTTTTATCGGATTAGATTTTTTATTGGAGTTACGAATCTCAAAAAATTGAAACCCAAATATCACAGGGAGTTACGGTTTCTTTTCCTTCACCCATGGTCGGTCTCTCCTTCACTCGGTTTCCCTGTTTCTTTCTCAAAGTTTCCATTCGGTGGAAATAAAAATAAATGAAGGTGACGGATGGAGGTTTATGATATTAAAAGCATTAGGTGTCAAGTTATATATATATATATATATATGCATGGAGCCCACGTTTCAAATTTCCTTTCCTTTGTTCTCTTAATGTCTCGTGCCTTATTTCTTTTCTTTTGCTTCTAAATGGCTTCGGCCACTTCTTCTTTTTCTTTTAAACATTATTATTAATAATAATAATAATAATAATAATAATAATAATTTTTATATATATATTTTTGAATATCTTATTATAATAATAAAAATATTTAAAAATTTTAATAAATTTTAAATTCAAATTATCATAAAATTTAATTTAATTACTTTAAAAAAAATAATACTCTTTAAATAAAATAATACATTATTATTTAATTTTTTTTTAAAATTCGGGTGTTATATCGCTAACTAAAAATGCCACCATCGTCTTCATCACAGCAACAACCCATTTCAGTAACTGCATTTGGAAGAAAGGAGATTAATTTGAAAGCGGAAGAGTTGTTGCTGTTATTCATGGAGAAGCGAGAGAGAATACTAAAGAAGAAAATGAAAGGTTTGAACTTCTTGAGTTTGTGAAAATGATGACACGTGTGATTTTGGGATTTAGAAAATATTGAGATGTTTTGAATTAGGTCTTTTATCTTTAACATTAAAATATTTTTTTAATAGAATATTCTGTTATTTTATATATTTTTGTGATGGCAAGGATTTAATTGAAAAAAATTAAATAGTATAAAGATTCAATTAAAAAGAAAAAGATATATAGAGATCTAATTGAAAATTTTATGAAACATTTTTTAGGTAAAATTTTAGGGACATACAGAGTAATTAAACTTTTTTTTACCATGAGCAAGTGACTATTCTCTGCATAGACTCAAAGTCTCAAGAGAATGAATCCTCTCAATTTTTTTCTTAATTATTTGATAAAATATAAATTTTTATCATTTAATATTTTTTCTTACAAAAATGCTATTTATATATAAAACCTAGCCACCAAAATCAGCCACTATGTATTTATGTATAAATACATGTGTTGTTTAGTTTATTTTTAATGTGTATTTTATATTCCAACATGTATTTTATACTAATGACTGATTTTGGTTATTAGTGTATACGCAATATAGTTGTTTTTCTTAATTTTACTTAAAAAATGTAAGGTGAGAAGTCATACTTTATCAAACAATTGAGAAGATCACCCACCATAATAACATTGTTGTTTCATACTTTATTCATAGTTATTAAAATCAAACCGATAATTGACCCAATTAAATTAATGAGTCATTGGATTAGTAGTTCAATCAATGAGTTATTGGTCGAACTGTTTAATCTGATAAAATAATAAATAAACATATAGAATTGTAATCCAACTAAAATTAAATAATAAAAATAAATAAATATAATAATTTTTGATGACTCAATATACACTATTATTATTGAGAAATAAAAATAATATTTTACATTACTTAAATTTTTTTCTCAAAGATATAAACTTTTATTAATAGAAAAAAAAATACAGCTATCCATTACTACTAGGACCAAAGAAAAGAAAATAGGGTCATTATCCAAACAAAGCCTTCAGTAATTGAAGGTAAGGAATAGCGTTTCTTAAAAAAAAAGAAGAAAACAATATTATCAAAGTTGGATATAAAGGGAGTTTAGAAGTTACAACATTTCATTGTGGAGCTGGTGGATTGAAGAGAGAATTTCTGTCGGAGATCTCTATTTGTACTAAAAAATTCATGAATTTCGTTCCTTCCACAAGAACCAGAGAAGAATAGCAAGAAATTGGGAATGGGTATGTCGGGTGGGGTTGGATTTGAGGGCTTCCATTGATGATATCCACCATTAGGTAAAAGGACCAGAAGGGGAGGTTGCTAGTAGGTATGCTAGTGGGCTTTGATTCCACACTTCTTTAGCATATTTTCATGTCACCAAGCAGTGGAGCACTGTTTCCTCTTCTTCTGAGCAGCACAGGCAGATTCCTGATGTTGATGGGAAGCGATGGTGAAGAAGGTGGCAGACCGAAAAATATTGGTGATTGCTTTTTTGAGCTTGAAAGAGAAGAATGAAATATTTGTTAAGAATGAAAGAGAAGAATTAGAATTTCTTTTTTGAGCTTGAACTCGAGGAGGATCAATCAATTAAGCTGGCTTTTTGGGCCGATGCAAGAAGTAGAGCTGCCTTTGAGTATTTCGGAGATGTCATTTCATTTGACACCACCTACAATACAAACAAGTAACAAACTGCCCTGTTTATGATGCTAAATTAATGTATTTTTATGAATCCGCAACAGAGGTGTATATTGGCTGTTTTTTGGGTGTATACGAAGTAGGGGTGTAAGTTACCGAACTGGACCGAATTTTACCGCAAAACCGAACCGAAATTTACAACAACCGAAAGGAAAACCGAAAAAATCGGTTTTTTTTTGTTTTTTTCGAATTAAACCGATCGGTTCGGTTCGGTTTTCGGTTGGCTCAGTAAAAACCGAACCGAACCGAACCGAACCGAAATATTGGTTAAGAAACCTTGTTTTTACACATTTACCTTTTAACCTTGTTGTTTTGCTAGACATTTTTAATTGTCTTTGTTTTATGTTTAATTAAGTTGAATTTGTATTGGATTTGGATGTGATAAATTCTTGTTTTTCTAGTTTATTGAAGGTTTTAAATTTTATTTTATGGCATTTTAAATTCAGATAAGTAGGTGTAAAAAAACCGAAAAAACCGACCGAACCAAACCGCTGTTGGTTCGGTTCGGTTCGGTTCGGTTGCTCAAACTGCAGCCAACCGAACGGTTGGTCTCTTTAAAGAACCGATCTGGTCGGTTCGGTTGGTTTTTGGTCCAAAATCGAACCGAACCGAGCCGATTACACCCCTAATACGAAGCATTTGTTGGGGGTGTACCTAATGATTTTACATTCTGCACTATGGTAATTTGTTTCAGGTATAATTTGGTCTGTGGTTCTTTTGTCGGGGTGAATCACCACGGTCAGTCAACACTTCTCGGATGCTCTTTGATGAAAAACGAAGAAATTGAATCATTCAAATGGTTATTTCAATGTTGGCTTCGTTGCATGGGAGGAAACGCTCCGAAAGAGTTTCTCACCGATCAATAGGCATCAATGAAAAGGGCTTTAGAGGCCTGTATGCCAACAACAATTCACCGTTGGTGTATTTGGCACATCATGAAGAAGATTCCAAGCAAATTAAACGGGTACAAGGGACATGCAGATATTGAACAAGAAATGAGCTAAGTTGTTTGGAACTCTCATAGCAAAGACTCATTCGATAGGAATTGGAATGATTTTCTGCTGAATTTTGGTCTTGTGGACAACAAGTGGCTTTCAGGTAATGTTTGTTTAAAATCTGCAGCAGAGGTGTAAATTGCATGTTTTTTCGGGTGTATTTAAAGTCTGTGTTTGGGTGTATTCTGCAGATCTGTATGAAGACCGTCATATATGGGTTTCTATCTATCTAGATCACTACTTTTGGGCAGGGATGAGAAGCACACAAAGGAGCGAGAGCATGCATTCATTTTTTAACAAGTTTATCACCCGGAACAGCTCGCTTATTCAGTTCGTCAAACAATACGATAATTGCCTAGGAAGCAGGGAGCAAGCAGAGAGAGAATCAGATGCTGCAGATTTTCATACGGTCATACCGTGTGCAACCAAATCCTCCATTGAAGCTCAATTTCAAGATGTGTACACTCATCAAAAGTTTAGGGAAGTCCAAGCGCAATTCAGAGGAAAGGCGAATTGCATCACCAGATTAACAAATTCCGCTCTAGGCTATTCAGTATACGAAGTCGGAGAACAAGTTTCCAGTTCAATATTCAACAAGTTTGTGGTTACTTACGAGTCAGTTGCAGCCGAGGTAAAATGCCAATGCTTATTATTCGAGTCGAGAGGGATACTGTGTCATCACGCACTAAGCGTGTTATGCTTTGAACAAGTAAGCCAAGTATCACCTAGATATATACTGGAACGATGGAGCAAGAAGGTAAAGAGGCGACACACACACATCAAGAGCAGCCACGACGAGCCACTGATAGAGCCAAGAAGCAAGAGGTTTGGCCAATTAGTTTTTCGTTCACAAAATATTTGCGAATTTGCATCCGAATCGGAGGAGCTGACTGCAATTCTGCACCGTGCGTACGATAATGTCATGGCTGAGATGGAATCATTAAAAGCCAAAAGGAAGGGGACATCTTCTTTATCCCACGAAGACGCCAACTTGGAATCCGTTAACGAGCTTCAAAGCCCGCCAAGGATTCGAACAAGAGGACATCAAAAAAATAGGCTAGGTTCAAAGTTGGACAAACAGATTGCAAATGCCACAAAGAAGAAGAAAACGAAAGTTTTAAGCGAGGTAAAAGTAATGTTCTTTAAATTTGTGGTGATTGAGTTTATTTTTCTCGTTAATAGTTTAGCTAATATGTGAGTGTTATATTCAGATAAACCTGTTTGATGCTGCATCAGTGGTGCATTCAAATTCCAGCCAATATCAAAGACATGTTATGAATTATCAGTTTAGGGTACCAGCAGCAGGGGATAACTCTTTGGGTGTATAGTTTTACAGAATATGGGTGTAAAAGCACTATTCTTTTGGGTGTATTTTTGTGAATTCACATTCTACATATAGATACATATATATAATATTAGGGTTTAGGGTTTTAGGGTTTACAGGTTAGGGGTAAGGGTTTAGGTTTTAAGTGTTTAGGGTTCAGGGTTTTAGTCTCAAAGCATCAGGGGGGATAGATTTCAGGGTGTATATTCAACTTTATTTGGGTGTAAAAAATCGCAGGTTATGGGTGTATATTTGATTTGATATTTTTTTTTCATATTTTAGTACCTGTAATTCATACATTTTGAATACAGCACAGACAATTTGGGTGTATATTTTAAGCAATCTTAGGAGTATATTAAACTCCCGTTGGGTGTAAAAGTTTATAATTTGTGTTTAGATTTGTCTTGATGTTTTCCTTCATATTTTACCACCTGTAATACAGCTTTTGAATACAGCACAGATAGTTTAACAGCACATATAGTTTAACTATGGAAAAAAATTTCATTGAATAGAAGTTGTTTATAAATGGCAATTTTTTACAGCATTTGTTCAATTTACAAACTAGCTAGCAGTTGGATTACTCAGTTTCTATATCAGTAGAATTTATCTAACAAAACAGACTCAATAATACGGAGGATGGCTTCGACAGTCTTATTGCATTACTCGCTCTAATTGCTTGATCTCTCTCTTTATTCATTTCACTGAATAGTATTCGCGAAGCATACTCCACTCTATAGTGGTCCACCTCGTCCTACAATTAAAAAGTATATTCTGTTTAAACAGCAATATTAATTCGGTAAAGTAATACAGAGTTATATAGTTCTAAAGACAGTTACCTGTTTCCAATTATCCCATTCATACTTCCCCCTTTTAATATTTTCCGGCTCAATTAACTCAAGCCACTTCATAACGTAGATAGCACAGTCATAGCTGAAAATGAAGAAAATAAATTACAAATCTCATTTAGAAAAGTTTAATGTTCAGAGTCATAAATTTATACGTTGATTTTTGGCCTGGTATATTAACGTATGATGCTTTAATTTCCTTCTCCTTCTCGTCATAGCTGAAAATGAAGAAAATAAATTACAAATCTCATTTAGAAAAGTTTAATGTTCAGAGTCATAAATTTATACGTTGATTTTTGGCCTGGTATATTAACGTATGATGCTTTAATTTCCTTCTCCTTCTCGTCTTTCTTTAGAGGTTCTCCGCCGGCATATGCTCTCATTCTTGAAATTACATATCCCTTAAATACCAAAACAAATCAATAATACACCCAAATGAATGCAAACAATCATTATTTAGAACATACTAAAGATATAAAATACACCCAAATGAATGCACAAGATACAACCAACTGAATGGACAATGTACACCCAACACAACAAACGAAATACACCCAACTTAATAAACAACATACACCCAACTTGATAAACAAAATACACCCAAATGGTTCCACAAAATGCACCCAACTCGACAAAGAAATTACACCCAAAGGAGAACATACTTACACCCAAAGCAAAACATACATACACCTTATATTGAATTGAAATACACCTATCTATTAAAGTAAAGAACACAGAGCCAACTTACAGTGAATTTATTAAGCTGCTTTCTCTCATCGCTTGGAGCTTTCTTGTGTAGCGGGTCAAGTATATGAAATCTCCGCTTTGTTGTATCAATCACTCATAACCACCAATGGCCCGAGTAGCAAACAGGTGCAAAAATCTGAAGGATTGCCATATTTCAATAGTGTGTTATTTTATTTGGCATATAAGTAAAGAACGGTACTAACAAATTTTACAAATGAAAACTTACATATGGATGCGAAGTTAATTTTTTTGCATCTATGAAGGGAATAAAACTTGGGTAGTCTTCCACCCTGAATTCTTTATTGGTTTTAGGTGATATGAATTCCCCGTTTGGGTGCTTCGAAATGGCCATGTTCTACAATAATTGTGAAACAACAAATGAAATACTGAAAATACACCCAATCGAATACTTTTAATACACCCAAATGACTACACAACTTACACCCAATTGAACGTAAAAAATACACCCAAATGAATACAGAAAATACACCCAAAATTCGTAGAAGTAACACTTACCACAATATCGGGGGGGGGGGGGGAGACAGTATACTTGTTCTTGAAACCTTTTATCATTTTTCTGGTTGAGGATGAGGCACATGGCAGATACAATCTAGAAATATATGTCGAAATCAATTTACATTAATAAACATTGCAGTAAACTTTGGTGTAAAAACAGTAATGTTATTCTAATATTACCTCAGCTTCTATATAACTTCCCGCCTGGAGTGATGCAAGGTGCATTCTTGTCAAAATGTATTTATCTTGGGCAATCAGAGTGCACATGTTGTCATACTCGTTAGTGTTGCCATCTGCGTATGTCTTCACTCGCGTCCCCCAGATGTAGCACTTCTCTTTCATATCATTTGTATTCTGATTTTTTTCCGCAGGAGTTTCAAACTTCCCAGAACTTTCTCCCCCAGTCTCCCTTTGAATTTGTGGACTTTTACTTTCTTCTTTCGCTGTACTGCTTGCTATTTTTTGTATCAAATTCTCTAATTCTTCTATCAAATTTTCAGTTTCTGAAGATTTTGCCCTTTCTGCCTCCTGCGTTGACGCTCCCTCCTGCGTTGCTGTTTCTTCTTGGCTTGAATCAATGAGGGCAAGGCTGAATGATGGCAACGGATCTGTTCTAAGAACATACGATGCTGTCTGTGCCATCATCATCAGGGTAGCAGCGTCTTCTGCGGCTGGATAATTGCGTCGTCATGTATAACGTATTATAAGAATAAGAATATACGGATGATAAGCAAAGATTGATTTTAGTCTGATGAACTTACATTTTAGTTGGAGCTGAGGGAAGCGTGGGTGTGCTTTCTTCAAGTTGTTGGGGGGTTCAGGAGTGCTGCACAGTTACACAAAATTAATCATGGCATAAAAAAACTATTCAGGAACAATATACACCCAAACTGTTACCAAATATACACCCGAACTGTAACCCAATATACACCCAATACTATTTCTTACGTTTTTGTAGTTCCTTCAATTTGTAGCAGAGGTGTTGGTTCAAAATTTGTCTCAGGTGTTTCTTCAAATTCCGGCACAGTGGTTGTTTGGGACACTGGCACAAAAACTTGAATCGGAACTCTAAACAAGAAGAAAAATGAAAGGTTAACAACGCCTTTGAAAATAATAAGGTTATAAGGTTGAAATATTCTTGAAAAACTCACATTGCAAGTACTTCCGACGGTGTTTGTTCCCTCACAACCATCATATTCGAATCAGCCGGCTCACTGGCTGACTGTTGAACCGGACTCAACCTAAAATACACCCAAAGAAAGTCAAAAAATACACCCGAACAATTCAAAAAGAAGACAGGCATTGTTTTTTGAGAACTTTCATACTTGCATTTTTTGCTTTTTTTTCCTGCCTTTTTTTTTCTTGAATAAAATAATAAAGGGCTTTTTTTTCTAAAAAAAATATATACATAATTAGAAGTAGAAGGTAATAGAAGAACAAAAGTAACGGTTATTTGAAAGAGAAATTACATGCTCTCTGCCGTCTTGTTTACACTACTTTATTCTGTGCGTCTTTGAGAGGAAGGATCATCACTTCCCAAGTTCACATCCGGTATTCTAAACAGATTTCATGTTATTCAGACAAAATATGATACAAGTATAAAATAGACCCAAATGAATGGACAAGATACAACCAACTGAATGGACAATATACACCCAACACAACAAACGAAATACACCCAACGTAATAAACAACATACACCCAACTTGATCAACAAAATACACCCAAATGGTTCCACAAAATACACCCAAATTATGATAACAAGATTTTATTAAATAAAGCTTCTTACATTTCAGAGGAGACATAGCGACCTTCTGTCGATCGCAGGTCAGCTTCGTTCTCCCTGTGAAACAAGAAACAATTATTAGCAAAGAAAACACACTAAAATCTGAAATATACACCCCAACAAGACATACCCCTCTGCAGCAGATTTTTCATCGTTTCCCCTTAACAATTCATCTAGATCTTCACTTCCTATTTCAGATCTGTCAGTACATTCATAAAAGAAGATGTTAACAAAAATAATTATGATGATAGACGGTAATATAGCTTACAAGGTACTGTACCCATCATAGTATTGATCTTCTTCAGGAGATGAATGCTCAACAACAACCTTTTTCTTTTTGGATTGTGTTCTGGGTGGAAAAAATAAGTATGAATCAGAAATAAAAAATTAATTTTATCACAGAATATTATCCAAAGAAGTGCTTACTTTTTTGGTGTTCTTTGTGTCTTTTTCTTTTTCTTTTGCTTCTCCACCGGTGATGATTCTTCGCTTCTATAAGTTAATAAGAGACACTTCAGTTAATACATAAAATCTTTATAATGAAGCCAAAAGAAAGGAGTAATAATTTCAGAACATTACTCATCAGTTGATTCAGATTCTGAATTAGAATCTGAATCCTCTTGACTCTTCTTTCTTTTTCTGGAGTCCATTTTGGAAGGCAAACAATCATTATTTAGAACATACTAAAGATATAAAATACACCCAAATGAATGCACAAGATACAACCAACTGAATGGACAATATACACCCAACACAACAAACAAAATACACCCAACTTAATAAACAACATACACCCAACTTGATAAACAAAATACACCCAAATGGTTCCACAAAATACACCCAACTCGACAAAGAAATTACACCCAAGTATGGTACTTACTTTTTTCCTTTTTTGCTGGGTTGTTTTCTTGGTGAATCCTCTGAGTCTTCTTGAGTCTCAGACTCAGAGGTAGAACTGTCACTGTCAGTTGTTTCTGTCTCCGAAGACGATGTGGAACTCGCCTTCCTTTTTTGTTTTTTTTTATTTCTTGTTTTTTTTTCTTTTTTCTCTATTTTTTTTATTTTCTCTCTTGTTTCCGCCATCTTTACAATCCCCTGAAACATTAGATATTTTAGTTAGCAGCATTCAGGTAAATAAAATACACCCAACATATTATGTTCACTTACCAAAATTTCCTCTGTTTCTGCACTCATTCTTTCGACCAATTGCTCCTTACTCCAGTTGGCAATCCAGGGTTTTGGCGGTCTTTTAGCCCTCTTATTGCCTTTATTTTTAGAAAGATGAAAGTAAATTATCATCAGGGCAAAGAGGCAGCCATCAATTGCGTTCTTCTTTTTCTCCTTGTAGTCGGTTATGCCCTTGACGATAAAGGTCAAAACAAGCCCCCCAGTTTCGCTCCGTTATGCTGTCCATCTCAAAAATTGGGGCCAGGTGCACATGCGAGATTTTGTTTATTGTCGTTGGTAAAAGGAACGCCATCTGTATATAGAGGATGAAAATCCTCTTGAACATTAGGCGTTCCTCTTTGTTACCAACGCCAATATCCATCATCTCATCTGTAAGACTTTTGAGGGTCTTACCCTGGGATCTTCTAAAAATTACTTTGTCATCCTCAGAAAGTTTCTTATAATCAACTTTCTGAGAAAATAGATCTCCTACAAAAAGGAAAACAATAAAGTATCAAAGTCGGTTCAAATACACCCAAGCATCAACTTAAATACACCCAAACATCAGTTAATATACACCTATAATTTTTAGCGAGTTACCTGTTGCATTGATGCCAAGCGCATGACCTATTTTTCTTGGTGTTATTTTAAAAGAACCGTATCCAGTTTCCAGTCTGTTCTCCCCTAGTTTGAAGTTGTTAGCCAGCTCCCTTAACATTTGGTGATGCACCCTTAGTGGTGGGATGTGCATCAAGCCACCGAATCCCAAATCCCTCACAATTGTTTTCTTCTCCTCACTCGTGTTTCTGAATTTATCACTTAAGAGATGTGTTGCACACTTAAGGTCTTTGGTTTGCTGTAAACAAAAATAAAATTATAGTCAGATATATTTCTATTATATAAAACTGATTTCATGTAAGACATATATTTGTTCTTACATTTCTTCCAGGTTGATTTCTCACTGTCATTTTCTCTGAAATGAAAAATACACCCAAAGATATCAGTAAGATACACCCATATATATGAGTCAGATACACCCATTGATAACAGTAAGATACACCCATAGATATGATTCAGATACACCTATATATATCAGTCAGATACACCCATAGATATGATTCAGATACACCCATATATATCAGTCAGGTATCACTTAAACATGCATCAATATCAAGCAACATTACAAGGTAAAGCAATATACACCCATGGACAAGCAAATATAAGCAAGTGCTGACTATTACAGTATATCAGTTCAGAAATATACACCCAACATTTTATGCCATATACACCCAACAAATTACTCCATATACACCCACCAAACTACAGAATATACTCCCAAAAATCAGTTACCAGAAGAACTAGAACAACAAGAACAGTAACACCTACAAGAACGAAGAAGAACAGTGTAACATAGAAGCAAGAATAACAGTAAAATCTAGAACATTATAAACTGTAAAATGAGACGTACAGCAAGAAGAACAGTAAAACGTACTAACGTAGAAGAACAGTAAAACCTAGTTCGAAATCTGAAAAATATACAGGAATGGTAATGTAACGTACCTTGAGTATTATAGCTTTGTTTTCTCTGGAGATTCTTGATCGAGAGTTTTATGGTGTGTTGATGGAGTTTTCGAATGTTAGCGACGAGTTGTATATCTTGAGTTTTGAATGTTGCTCGAAAATGGAAGGGTTGCGTTTTCTCTGAATGGCTTTGAGAAGTGGAAGAAGTGGAAGAGTCTGCCATTAATGGGCGGTTTACGCGAAAAGAAGCGTAACCATTTGAGTGGGAGCGCGTGAATGTTACGCTCCATTCAATATAATTAGTGCACGTGTGAAATGTTTGTGGGCTGGGGGCTTGTAAGACTTGTAAGGCCTTATTGCTTGTATGTGTAGAAGGCCCGTTAATCTTATTATTGGTATTAAAAGCTTAAAATTCTTTTTTTTATTTCTCTTGCAGGACCCATTAAGGATTAAAAAAAATTAAGAGAGTCAAAGACTAACTTATATACAAAAAGAGGTCCAATGCAACATAAATGGCTTCTCCTTTATTGTGCCTAACCAAGCCAAGCCACCAATTTTCTAGGTCACCATAGGTTCGCAGCTGGCCAAATTGCTTTCTCAACATAAAGATAAAATAGTACACGTGTTGCAAGAAAAGTTATGTTATGAGAATATCTGTAAACTCAAATCTGTATACTATAATTCACCATTATTCATACAAAAAAGACTTTTAGAATATTAGTTTACGTGGTTCAGGAGGTAATTGTGCAGTCAAATTAATAGAATATTGATGGTTTTGTTATTATTATTTAGAATTTTTTATTGAAAATAAATGATAGAATTTTCAGAAATTAAGAATCAGGTAGGAATAGTTAACAAGTCTATTAAGAGTTACAAAAAGTGGAGTAATATTTGATGTTAGTTTTTGGGTTATTGATGACTTTTGTCAAAAATGATTAAGAATTAATTTATTTTATCTGTTTAATACTTTTTTGCTAAGACATTGATATTTCATCTTATTGTGTTGAGTTTTTTTATTTCAAAAAAGGAATATTACAATTCATTATCCAACTCATCCTTAATTATTATTAGTTAAACTAAAATAAAAAAATTCTATATACTAGTCGTGCATGGAACACATGTCATCAGAAGATTACAATCTTGAATGTGAAGTATTGCATTTTGTAGGAATAAGATTCCAGGTAGAGCCATGCATAGTGGACGGTACTTGTTAAATGATAGCTACTCCTACTACTTGTCAGAGCTATAGGTCAAAGGATTTTTATTTGAATTCCCCTTTATTATTAATTAATATCTCTAATTCATTTAATTTTTTCCTTCCAATCAATTTTTGCTTAGGACCAAGAACCCACATTTGTCTCTGTCCAATTTGTTTAATTTAGTCGGCACCTAACTCACGAAATAACATTTTTTACCAAATATTTATATATAAAATTCAAGTATGCAGAGGTTTTTGTCGAAAACAACTCCAATTGAAAATATTGGATACCTTGGTTGTAGTTGAAAATATTTGATGGTATATATGATAAATAAAGAATTTTAGTAATAACAGTGTTATTTAAATTATTTTTTATTAATTTAATGTTAATAGTAATTAATTCTAATAGGAGTACATAAAGAATACATAAAAATAATCACAAAATATTTTTGTAGTTTTTTTATTTTTATTCCTTTAAAATTTTTAAAATGAAAAAACTAATTTTTTTTTCAAAAAAAATATTTTGTGGTATCATATTCTTCGATTGAAACATTAAAATTTCTTAGATTTAATGAAAGTGGCATAATAAAAAGTTTCAACCTATTTTTATATATTAAAATAAGTTAAAATTGTCTTCATTTTGAAATGAAAGTTCACTATGCATAGAGGTATTTAAACATAAACTAAAATAAATAAAGAAAAATGCTCTATATACCAATCATCAAGGAATATTGCAGCAGCACTACCTTCATAAAACCAATCAATCTATTTCTTCCTTAAAAGGCTATGTTACTAAACTTGAAATAAAATTAAAAGATATTTTAAAAAATTAACAATAAAACATTGTAAAAGCAATGAGTAATAACTCAAATGGCATAATCTCCCCATACTCAATTAAGAAATTGCGAGTTCGAATATCCTATCTTTGATAAAAAAAATATTGCAAAAATCTAAACTTATACATTTATGATATGCTCATTAGTTCTTCATAAAAGAATGTGATGAATAATAACAAATTAATACACTTTGTTCGGATGAAATTGACTATAAATAAGAACAAGTGTACTTTCCCATGATCTCTAAATACCTACATAATACACAAAAGAGAATAGCATAGCCCATTACATATTAATGATAAAATTTATGATGATAAACAACCTGAGGATGAAATGAGACTTACCCTTTTAGAATTTCCAAGTGTGCTTATGTTTTGCCCTAAGCAAACATGGGACGTGCTTTTTCTTGCACCCTGCTGACAACGAGAATAAATTTCATTATTCAAAAAAGGATAAAGCTTTTCATGATAAAAACATTTCCGATTACTTGGGTTAGTTCCCTTTTTCAGAGCCTACATAAAACTCCTATTATATAATTTACAAAGAAAGACTATAAACCTCCACCCTCCACCAAAAAAATATTGGATATAATATTAACAGTTACAGCTCATTCAATTACATCAATGATTAATCTATATAGAATTTAATCACTAAGTTAAAAGTAGGCCACTACCTCCCATTCCAGGTGTCAAGTCTCTCTTCCATCCTCCTTTTTGCTATGAATTTGCATTGGGAAAATTTCGGAGAGGAATCAAGTGAGATAACATAAGATGAGAAGACACCACATCCTATTCAAAATCTTAAGATAGTAAGTTAATGGGTTTTTCATCTTATAAACTCCTCACTCTTTCTTGCTTTCTTTGATGTGGGACTAACTTTAACACTCCTCCTCACAGTTGCAACATTAACAAAAGAAAGACTCTAAAAAAAATAATAAGCTAAAGATAATCACCTTAACCAAATCAAGTTTGAGCCTCTAGCATGATCTAATATTTTAAACCTTGACATTATTGAATGATTCCCTGTATACACTCATACATTAGAGAAGAAATTCAAGTCAAGAAAAAATTTTCCATAAATTTCATATTGTCATAAATAGCAAAAAAAATATGACCTATCAAGTAGCCATGCATTCAAATTGATATGTCTCCATCCTTAGTAAATTCATAGATATCTACCACTTAAGCATGAGTACATAATTCCAAAACATATTATTATTCATAAAATAAAACAACAAAACTGCAAGCCCAACAATAATGAGCTTGAAATCTTCTTCTTCTCACATTCTTTTATATTATGGAGTAATAAATAGAAAAGAAAAATAAAAAGGAGAGTGGGAGTGAGAGTAGGACACAAGTTACGATAACTACTTTCATTGATCAAATATTTTTTTGACAGAATAATAGAAGATAGTACTATATATTATAAAATATGACGTCATTTCTCCCACCACACCACCAAAACCTAATTTTTCATGTGAGAACACACTGAAAATCAGGAAAGAATACTATTTGTTATAGCAAACGATGTCATTTCATCCACCAAATCACCAAAATCTGATTTTTCATGTGAGAGTCCGCTAAAAATCAGGAAAGATAATCACTTTCCCCACCTAAACACAATGAATTCATTTTTTTTTTTGAAAAAAAATTCAATATAGGAGAAGAATCTACCTCGGTAAAGAATTCATGATGTTGTTAGTTATATATAGATATATTGAAGAAGTAATTTTAAACAAATACATTCTGAAACATATGAAGGAGCAAAATTCTGCATAAATGGAATTCAACATATAAACTACCATTGATGAAACAATAAAATGGATCTTGCAATGAAACTATAGATTGATACATGTATGACTAAATAAAAAAACAATCCACTTATGTAGACATGCGACAATTTAAAGATGAATGAAATTGAAAAACCTAACTTGAAATTAACACAAGCATTGAGAGAAAATCATGACAACACCTCATCTCCACTAGACCACTCACCGATGATGTCATGATAACGGTAGAGATTAGCTTATCTCAACTGTTTTGAATGACCTCTGACTAAAAAAGAAATGAGTTTTTTAGATCAAAAGAAAATTGAAAAACCAAAAGGGAAAGGAGTAGGCCACAAGTTACTTAAGTACATCACGGCTACTCTCCTTAACTCACATGCACAAATTGGCTCACCTACTTTATTTGACTAAATTTTTTTGATATTTTATCAATCAATCACTTTATAAAGAAAAGTACCAAGATCAAAATTCATAAACACTTCCAATATCAATAAATCACAATTCACAACCAATATCAATATTCAGTGATTCAGATAGGGATTAGAAGCATATACATAATTTTAAAATTCTTTTTATTTTGAACCATCTACAATTTCACTTTTATAGTGTCTCTTTGAAGGTTGTAGAAGACTTAGAGAAAGGGGGATTGAATCTCTGGCCTTCTTTTGCTTTAATAAAATAACTCTTTAATTTCAAACTTTAAATCTGAATCTATTTGAACTTAGCAGTGGAACATTTATGAGACAATTTGGTTTTGTTTCATGAATTTTAGAAAACAGAATAGAGAAGGGAAGAGAGAAGCTAACACCATCATGTATCCTGGTTCAATTACCTTGTGCAATGCAACCTACATCCAGTCTCCACCACAATAGTGGTAGAATTTCCACTATAGTTAAAGTGTTACATACACCAATTTCAAAGGATTGACACAATCCTTTTCCTCTAAACTTCTAACCTAACTTGACTTGGTTATGCTAATACCTAACCGTTCACTCTTAATGCTAACCCAAGAAAGAGGTACCTCACAGGTACTGGATACAAGACAATAAAAATAACCTAAAGAAATCTGAAATCACTCTAGGCTTTTCAGTTTTCACTCAAGTGTATCACTCAACCTTTTATCACTCTTTGGCTTTTTCATAAGCTCTTTCTTTCAGCCTTTTACCACTCAAGAAATTACAGAGAGATATACATTGAAAATTAAATTACAATCTGTAAAATCATGAAGGAGATTGATGCTTCAATAGCCTCTGTTGCTATAGGTTGAACCAGATTCACTTGACTCTGATTTAGTTTCTCATTCTGGTGGAATGCCTCTTTAACTAGAGAGCACTGTCCAAGTTGATGAACTCTTCAGAAAAAACTTCTCAGAACAAAAATTTCAAACCCGGTTCTCTCTCCTTACCTTCAGAAGCATAAATAATTTTATTTTGTATCTCATTACATGTTGCTGAGATGCTCTCTTTCAGGTCAACTCCTCGAGCTGTGTGCTATACCAACTTACCCTTTCACATTCTTCCATTAATACTCAAAATGAGAAAATAAAATAGATCCCTTTTTCTTGACCAAATGCCTCAGAACAGCAAAAAAAATATTTTCAATGGTAAATCCAAATCTGAACCCTTAAGCTACAACTTTGTCCCCAAGAAATAATCTTGGCCTTTGATTTACAGTAGTGTTTATCAGAGATCACCTTTTTCATGTTTCCCAAATTGGATTGGCAGAGAGTCGGGGAAGAAGAGAAGAAAGTAAAATGCATGCAAAAGGAAATGAATCACCTTTAGCTTTTGACTTAGCTTGATATGGTTTGATGTGGGTAACTAGACTTCAACCTTTTTGTTTAACCCTTCTCTTTCTTTCTTCTTTGGTGAATGACTTAGGAACGAAGCTCTCTCTCTTTTCTCCAGGTCTGATCGAAATGAAAAAAGTGAATGTTGCTTTGGAGGCAAGCACTTGGAGAGATCAGCTTGAGAGGAACACCTTGGGCTTGGATTTTATTCACTTACCATTCAGCCCATGTGATTTCTTTGTCATTTCTTATTTGGGCTTTGTTTGTAGATGTTGCACACTATGAGTACTTCTGATTTTGTTACCTTTATTTGGGCTACTATAACATTAAGTTTTGGCCTGCATCACTTTAAACAAAATCATCAAAACTAATTGGGTAGTTAGCCCGATAAAATTAATGTTTGTCATCATCAATTATGTTAGTTAATTTTTTAACTCAACAATCTCCTCCTTGATGACAAACATAATTGTAACATTGATAAAAGGAATTGAAATTGGATAAAGTTAAGAAACTTCCCTTTGAGTGATGTCACTTGCTTTTGTGTTGCTCTCCCTTTCCTTTTCAAGAGATGCTCCCCCTAGATTTATGCTCTTCTCTTCTTTCCTGTTTGCATATACTTATTTAGAACACAATAAAATGTTATATACTGTCCATGAATGCAGCAAACAGCAACAGTTTCAAATAGTTTTAACATCTCATGAAACATGGCTAAGGGAATTTAAAAATAGCCAAATGTTTAGCCCAAAACTAAATCAAAACAAATCAGCAATTATGACAAATATCAAGCTCAAACCTTAACCAAAATAGAGCATCATGGCTAACAAAGGCAAAATAGCAACAGATCAATTTCAAATTCACATGCTAAAAGAAGTTCAAAATTATATGCATCAAAAATTCAAAATTCTATGCTACTACTCCCCCTTTTGTCATCAAGGGTGGAACAAAAAAAAGAACTAAAACCTGCAACAAAATGTTAGTTCAAAGTCCAAAACAAGTAAGTAACTAAAATTAAGTGTAACAGTTGTTAAAAGTATTACAATCATCCGAAGTAGACAAAGAGTAGTTCAAAAGTAAATAACAACAGTTTTCATGAGACAAAAATGAACAAAAGGTAGCAGCAACATGAGCCAAATTCAGGCATCCGAACCATCCTCATCAGAACCAGCATCTTCTTCAGGATCAGTGGCAGCATTGTGATCCTCTTGGAGATTGTCAATGAATTTCATGAAAATAGCCACTCTATCTCTTGATTTTCTGAGAAAGTTCTCATGTTTCATAGCAAGTTTCCTCTTTTCTTTGCTCATTGCAATCAGATGGTTGGATTGAGAAACAAATTCCTGCCCCACATCCTTAACAATTTCATACAGAATAGTTTTGTGTCCAGTGGAGGCCGAAGTTCCCGTGGTGGATGGAGGAGGAGATTCCTCAGGAATGAAGTCATCATCATCATCAAGAACTACCCTTTCAGAACGAGTGGGTCCCTTTTTCTGCTGTTTTACTGAACCACCTCCTTTTAGATATGAATGTCTATTTTTATATGACTCATTTGACAAATCAACACCAAAATATTCAAAAATACAAGTTAAGAACATGCCATAAGGAAGAGCTTTATCCTTCTTCTTACTTCTAACACAATCAAATATATATCTTACCATTAAGTAAGCAAAAGAAATTTCACTTTTTCTGAGAATAGCATACAAAACAAGAGTGTCAGTGTAGGATACCCTTTGATATGAACCACTCTGAGAAAGGATGATATGATTTACCATACGGTGTAATTGAACACGTTCATAACCCAAGGCTTTATGAGTAGGGGTGATGCCATCAATCAAAGAGCAGACATATGCCAGAGCATCACTGAAGGAGAGACCTACTCCATCACCCCACTTACCCGAAGTGTAAGCACAAGCCCTAATATCAGTGTATTTTAATGAATCACTGATCGTTTCATTATTTAACACAATGTCATGACCTTTCACATAGGAATGAACACTGCCCTCATGATAAGTCATATTAGGATAAAACTCTTTGACTAAAAGTGGATACATTGGCTTTTTTATGTTAAAAAGATGATTTCAGTCCAAAAGTTCCAAATTTTCAACAAAAAGAAAACCTTACCTTTCTTTTTCAGATTGGGTAAATCAGCAAGAAAAGTGGGATATAAGATACGGTACTAAATAACTCCTTCATAAAATCATTATTCATGAATCTGTGAAGGTTATAGTTTGAGTGGGAGGTCATGAAGTGCGATTTATGTACAAATGGATTAATGTCTGGTTCTCTAACAAATTTAAAAGGGATACGTGGTTTACCTCTTTGAGGACGAGTAGGAATAGACCTTGGCTTAGGTTGAGTTGGCTCAGAGACTGGTTTGGCTGCAGTAGGGCGTTTCCCTTTTGAGGTACTAGGTTTTGAAGTGTTTGGTTTCGAAGGAGGCTCCTTTGGTGGTGGTGTCGGCTTGGCAGATGAAGGGTATCTAGGTGTGGTCTTGGTATGTGCCATAGGGTCCACACGAGGAGGAGAGTTAAGAGGAGAAGGTGAGGGAGTGAACATCTAGTCTCGTGAACGGGTAAAAGGAGAAGCTTTTGATTTTGCTGTAAGCTTGAAAAGCTTTTCTCGAGGAGGTTTTTGAAGAATAGTTTTCTTCCTCATTAGGTTTAACCCTGATTTTCGAATAAAGTGTAGCATTGATGGAAGTGGGAGAAGAAACCGAAGGGTTAGTGGAAGGCTTTATGAAGAGAGAGGTTTAGTAACTGCCATAAAGGAGGTTTCTTGTACCCATGCAACTGCATCATTGTGACTCGACACTGAAAAGACTTGACAATATAAAGAAAAGTGATTTGATTTTATTAAAAATAAAATAGAGATTAATTTTAAATTTGAAAACTTTTGACTAAAGGACAAAAAGAATAAAATAAAAGAGAATAAAACACATGGATGATGTAACACTCATTTGGGCCCAGAAGTGGTTTATTTTAAGGAAACATGTTGGACCACCCAGAATCTAAATTTTAAGGTTGGCCCAGATGATTCAGCATATGCACATCAGCCCAAAACGGTTCAGTGAGATGATTTTTCATTTGTCCAGAATTGTCTCATGCTAACCTGTGAGACAAAAGCCTCAACAAATACATTAGCGATTTTCAAACAATGAATCATGACTTAGAATCCCAAGATTAGTCCTAAGCATGCAGAATCTATCTTCAACTAGTGGTTTGGTGAAAAAATCTGCTAATTGGTCTTCCGATTTAACAAATTGAATGCTAATATCCCCTTTTTGAACATGTTCTCTTATTGAGTGAAATCTCACTTCAATATGTTTAGTTCAAAACTAGATTCTTTAAAATATTAATGGCACTCATATTGTCACACAACAAGGAAATATTTTCAGTATTTAATTTATAATCAGCAAGCCATATTTTTAACCACATAAGTTGAGAACAACAAGAAGAAGCAGCTATATACTCAGCCTCTGCAGTAGATAACGTCACTGTGGACTGCTTCTTACTTGACCAAACATTTAGAAACTTTCCAAGGAAACAACATATGCCTGATGTGATCTTTCTATCCACTCTGTCTCTAGCAAAATCTGCATCACAGTAACCAACTAGAGAAAAATCATTAATCTTGGGATACCATAAACCAAAATTTGATGTGCCATGAACATATCTAATGATCTTTTTAACTATAGAAAGATGTGATTCTTTTGGTTTTTATTGGAATCTAGAACACATTCCAACACTTTGTACAATGTCAAGTCTAGAGGAAGTTAGGTACATTAGAGATCCAATCATTCCTCTATACCTAGTCTCATCAACATCTTTCTTTTCTCCCTTTTCTAGTTTTGAGTTAGGGTGCATGGGAGTTCCCATGGGTTTGGTATTTTTCATAGCAAATTTCTTAACTAGTTCCTTGGCATACTTCTCTTGATGGATAAAAGTACCATTTTCAGTTTGCTTAATTTGAAGTCCAAGGAAAAAATTAAGTTCACCCATCATGCTCATGTCAAATTCACTTGTCATGAGTTTTTCAAATTCAATACAAAGGGATTCATTGGCTGATCCAAAAATAATGTCATCAACATAAATTTAGACTAGAATGAAAGAATAATTAGAATTCTTGATAAATAGAGTAGTGTCTGTGGTGCCTCTTTGAAAACTATTTTTCAAAAGAAAAGAACTAAGTCTTTCATACCAAGCTCCAGGAGCTTGCCTTAATCCATAAGAACTTTTGATAGTTTGAAGACATGGTTAGAAAATTCCTTATTTTTAAAACCAGGTGGCTATGCCATATACACTTCTCTATCTATCACACCAATTCAAGAATGCACATTTCATATCCATTTGATATAATTTGAAACCACAATAAGCAGCATAAGCTAGAAGAAGTCTTATGGCTTCCATTCGGGCAATAGGGGCAAAGGATTCATCAAAATCTATTCCTTCCTCTTGGTCATATCCTTGTGCCACTAGCCTTGATTTGTTTCTTGTAATGCTACCATCCTCTCCTAACTTGTTCTCAAATATACACTTGATGTCGGTCACTTTCCTCCATTGCCTTTGCCCAAAAAGGGTCATCAAGGACTTTTTTAACCTTTTGAGGCTCTATTTGAGAGAGAAAAGCAATGTTTGTTTCATCATTTGCTTTTCTAGTGGATGAACAAGTTTTGACACCTTGAGAGACATCCTTAATAACAAACTCCTGTGGATAATTATTTAAGAATCTCCATTCCCTAGGTCTAGTGGACTTGGAGGCAGATTCAGTCACTAAGGGACTCAAAGAACTGGTGGTTTCATGATTTCCTCCAGATTCATGAGACAAAACAGAATTGTCTCGTGATGGATTTTCAGCAGCTGCAGGTTTTGATTCAGTTTGCTCATAATTTTCATTTTCATGATTTTGGGCTTTTTCAACATCCTTTTGAACTTGATTTCCTGCATCACAATCCTCCAAAATAATTTGAACCAAGTTAGTATCACAAAATGTAACATGTATGGACTCCTCAATTATTCTAGCATCTTGATGATAAATTCTATATGTTTTACTATTTGTGGAGTATCCTACAAATAAACACTCATATGCCTTTGGATCAAAATTTTTCAAATTATCTTTGTTATTTAGAACAAAACATTTGCATCCAAAGATATGCAAGTAATTTAAATTTGATGGGTGACCTTTCCAAAGTTTATAAGGTGTTTTTTTTTTAATTTTCTTATGATGGTTCTATTCAAAATGTGGCAAGCCGTGTTAATCGCTTCAGCCCAAAGGAATTTTGGAACGTTAGTTTCACAGAGCATAGCTCTTGTCATTTCTTGGATGCTTCTGTTTCTTCTTTTCACAACACCATTTTGTTGTGGTGTTCTAGGACAAGAGAAGTTGTGAGATATTCCAAATTCCTCACAAAAGGATTCAAATAAATGGTTTTCAAATTCAGTTCCATGATTACTTCTTATTGAGGTGATCTTTAAATCCTTTTCATTTTGGACTTTCTTACTAAAAATTTCAAAGGTCGAAAAGACTTCATTTTTGTGTACAAGAAATAAAACCTAACAAATCCTAGAGTAGTCATCCACAATTACTAACCCATAGTGTTTACCACCTAAGCTTTGAGTTCTTGTTGGACCAAATAAATTAATATGTAGCAATTCAAGTGGTCTTTTAGTAGAAATGTCTTCCTTTGATTTAAATGAATTCTTAGTTTGTTTTCCCATTTGACAAGTCTCACAAGTGATGTCCTTGTCAAATTTAATCAAAGGTAAACCTCTTACTAAACCTTTCTTGACAAGCTTATTTATTTGAAACATGCTTGCATGACCCAATCTCTTGTGCCATAGCCACTTTTCAGATTCCTTAGAATGAAAACAAGCTACATTTTGATCTTTTAGCTCATCAAGAGTAAGTCCATATACATTACAATGCTTAACAATAAATAGTACTTCATTTATATTTCCATTCACAACGCAGCATTCCAATCTTTTGAAAGTCACCAAATAACCCAAATCACACAATTGACTTATACTCAAAAGATTATGCCTCAGGCCATTTACCAAAAAGACATCATCAATGAAAGTAGAGTGATTATTACCTACTTTTCCAACAGCCATAATTTTACATTTTCCATCATCTCCAAAGGTCACAAAACCTCCATCATACTTGTTGAGTTTGATGAAGAAGGTTGACCTTCCAGTCATGTGCCTTGAGCATCTACTGTCCAAGTACCACATATCCCTTTTGTTCTTGGATGCTAGGCAAATCTGCATTAAAATTTCAAGTAACCTTAGGTACCAAATTAATTTAGATCATTTGAAGTTAATCCACCTTGGTTGCCCAAGTGCATTGAAATCACAAACAACGTTGTAAATTTGGTTTCCTACTATTCTTTTTTCAATGTAGCATTGTAAGTATGAGTGACCAAATTTCTTACAATTAAAACAATGATTTTCTGATGCTTGTTGCTGAAATTGACGAAAATGCCTTTTGTTGTGATTATTCCTTTTCGCAAAAGCATTCAAACCAGAATTTCTGAACGCATTTGGACCTTTTGAAGGAGAGGTTCTGTTGTTAAAAGATTGATTTTTGAAAATAACCTAATTGGTTGAAATATAGCCCATACTCGATTTGTTTGATACAGATTCAGTTCTTGAAAATGATTCAGTTTTCTCAAAATAAGAGTTTTCAAATTCTTCTTCATTGGTAGGAATAAATCCCAAACCAGATTTGCTGATAGTAGGTTTTGTTTTTGAAGAAGAGGCTTTGAAGTTTGTGGAGGAGTTATCAAAAACTGCATCATCCTTTGTCACATATCCTAAACTAGATTTTTCAAACAATGGTATTTGATTTGCAAGTAATTTGTCCAAGTTGCTAGAACTTTGAGCAAATTTTGCTAAATCACCATTCACTCTTTTAATCATTTCATTTTAATCTTTCATTTTCAGCAATAAGCTCTTGAAAAGGGTCTACAATGTGCTTTCCTTTTAGTTTTTCAAGTTCAGATTTTAGAAATCTATTTTTTTCAATAATATCCAAAGCACATTCGGTTTCCTTCACCTTTTCTTTCAAAAAATCATTTTCAGCTTTCAACATTTCTTTTTCAGATTTATGTTTAGTGTATTTGTCCAGCAGTTTTGTAGAATTTATTGTGAGATCATCAATTATAATATGTAAATCATCTATGGACAAGTCATAGTAATTTACCTCATCAAGTTGATCATCACCAACCAAGAAGCAGATTTTATCTTCACTTTCGGAGTCGTCTTCCTCATTCGAATCATTCTGAGCACTCTCTTCTTTTCTTTCTTCCCTTTGTCTTCCTTCTTGAGTTTTAGACAGTTGTACTTGAGATGTCCAGCTTCCTTACAGCGGTGACAAGTCACCTTGCTCATGTCCTTCTTGTACTCTTTTGAGCTTGACCATTTGTACTTGCCTTTGTTCCTCATTATCCTTCTGAGTCTCCTAGCAAAAATACAAGTTCATCATCTAAAAAACCATCACTAGACTCACCCTCTTTTTATTCTATTTTTGACTTAACGGCAATTCCCTTTTTCTTTGAGTCTGGGTTTGTGTGTGTGGCTTCATAGGCAAGGAGTTTTTCTCTCAGCTCATTGTAGGTTATGAGACTTAGAATATTACTCTCGGCTAGGACAGTGGCTATTGTTTCCCATTCCTTTGTGAGGCTTCTAAGGAGTTTTCTCACTAGGGTTTGTTCTGAGTAGGTTGTACCATAGCATCGAGGTTGTTGATTATGATTGAGAATCTCTCAAACACTTCATCAATACTTTCTCCATCCTTCATGTTAAACATCTCATATTATTTTTGCAGCATATCAATCCTCATTTCTTTAACATGTTTATTGCCTTCGTGTGTAACCTGGAGTTTCTCCTAGATTTCTTTGGCTATCTTGCATCTAAACACCTTTCGGTACTCTTCAAAGCTGACAGCACAGTGAAGAAGGTTGATGGGTTTAGCATTCAGCTCCACTTTTTTCTTGTCGTCATCATTCCATTCTGTTTCTTCTATTGGAATCACCACTCCATCAACGCTTATTTTGGTTAGAATTTTGGGCCGCTTACAACAATCTTCCATATGTTGTAGTCAATGGATTGGATGAATAGAGAAGGGGGCTGTTGAATAATAGTTCTTCCCATTGAAGAATAGAGGCTTGTTGTTTGACTGGCCTTCAATTATAGTATAGGCAACTATGGTTGTGCCCAAGTTGTTTGCCATTGGACCTTTTCTCCAAGCGGTGAAGCTTGATTCTTGAGACCTTGGCTCTAGAAACCAATTGAAGGTTGTTGAAGGCTTAGAGAAGGGGGCGTTGAATCTATGGCCTTCTTTTACTTTAATACAATAACTCTTTAATTTCAAACTTTAAATCTGAATCTGTTTGAACTTAGTAGTGGAACATTTATGAGACAATTTGGTTTTGTCTCATGAATTTCAGAAAATAGAACAGAGAAGGGAAGAGAGAAGCTGACACCATCATGTATCCTAGTTCAGTTGCCTTGTGCAATGCAACCTACATCCAGTCTCCACCACAATAGTGGTAGAATTTCCACTATAGTTAAAGTATTATACACACCAATTCCAAAGGATTGACACAATTCTTTTCCTCTGAAGTTCTAACCTCACTTAACTTGGTTATGCTAATACCTAATGCTTCACTCTTAGTGCTAACCCAACTAAGAAAGGGGTACCTCACAAGTTCTGGATACAAGACAATAGAAACAACCTAAAAAAATCTGAAATCACTCTAGGCTTTTCACTCAAGTATATCACTCAGCCTTTTATCACTCTTTGGCTTTTTCATAAGCTCTCTCTTTCAACCTTTTACCACTCAAGAAATTACAGAGAGATATACATTGAAAATTAAATTACAATCTGTAAAACCATGAAGGAGATTGATGCTTCAACAGCCTCTATTGCTATAAGTTGAACCGGATTCACTTGACTCTAATTTAGTTCCTCATTCTGGAAGAATGCCTCTTTAACTAGAGAGCACTGTCCAAGTTGATGAACTCTTCAGAGAAAACTTCTCAAAATAAAAACTTCAAACCCTGGTTCTCTTTCCTTACCTTCAGAAGCATAAACAATTTTCTTTTGTATCTTATTGCATGTTGCTGAGATGCTCTATTCCAGGTCAACTCCTCAAGCTGTGTGCTATACCAACTTACCGTTTCACATTCTTTCATTAATCCCCAAAATGGAAAAATGAAACAGATCCCTTTTTCTTGACCGAATGCCTCAGAATAGCAAGAACAAATATTTTCAATGGTAAACCCAGATCTGAACCCTTGAGCTACAACTTTGTCCACAAGAAATAATCTTGGCCTTTGATTTACAACAGTGTTTATCAGAGATCACCTTTTATATTTTTCCCGAATTGGATTGGCAGAGAGTCGGGAAAGAAGAGAAGAAAGTAAGATGCATGCAAAAGGAAATGAATCACCTTTAGCTTTTGACTTAGCTTGATATGGTTTGATGTGGGTGATTAGACCTTAACCTTTTTGTTTAACCCTTTTCTTTCTTTCTTCTTTGGTGAATGACTTAGGAATGAAGCTCTCTCTTTTCTGAGTCTGACCGAAATAAAAAAAGTGAACGTTGCTTTGGAGGCAAGCACTTGGAGAGATCAGCTTGAGAGGAACACCTTGGGCTTGGATTTTATTCATTTACCATTCAGCCCATGTGATTTCTTTTTCATTTCTTATTTGGGCTTTGTTTGTAGATGTTGCACACTACGAGAGCTTCTGATTTTGTTACCTTTATTTGTGCTGCTACAACATTAAGTTTTGGCCTGCATCACTTTAAACAAAATCATCAAAACTAGTTGGGTAGTTAGCCCGATAAAATTAATGTTTTTTAGCATCAATTATGTTAGTTAATTTCTTAAGTCAACACTCTTCCTATCTAAAAATCCTATTTTCGATCAAGGCGGACAAGCTGCAATATTTTGTTAATGTAAGAAAGCATTTAGTAAAAGCAATTTACATTGTGTTAGCTCCATATGTTTTTAATTAGGCAGGATATCATACTAATAAACATAAAGTTCTTGAAATCATCAACCAAAACACTTTCTCAAAACCACACCCTTTCCTTTTTATACCACATTTAAAGATAATCTAAATAAAGCATCCCTTAAGTTTTAAACCAACTCAAGTCCACCCAAACCCCTTTTTGGCTCTTAAAACAGAAACAAATATATTTACTTTCAGCATGTTAAAACTTTTAACATAATATATTATTTGAGTAAGAATTTCATAGTTGAAATGTTAACTAAAGAATAACAAAAGCAAAAATCCAATGAAAGACCTTTAGAAATTCTATAATAATTTGGCTTTCAACATTTCTGGATAAAGAACCCATATGGAACACATGGATCAAGTAATGTTTATATGGTATCTCAATTTTGCTTTCTATCGACCACAGAAAGTCATATGTATCAATAAAAACTTCTGATGAATCAGATATTAACAAACCTTAAGCAGTTGAATATATCAGAACAATATCTTCAAACACTGACTGAACCATATTTTTAAAGGCATTCATCATAAAATCCATACACCAGTCGAATATAAGGTTAAATAAATCACACCTTATATCATTTATTAACTTGTATAACAAATATTCTCTTAAAATTCCTAAAAGATAAGATAACATTGCATTAGATAACAAATATTTCAATTGAAAGAATTGGTTTAAAGAATCAAACCCTAAACTCACACTAATTCTGTAAGAATGATCAACCAAGTCTCCCTTCCTATCATTGTGGTTTGAAAGTGATATCATTCTCAAGGGTCAATAGACTATGAAATTAAAAAGATGAAAGAGAATTAAATCTTCTAACAGATCAATTAACAAACCAAAGAATATATATATTAAACATTTAGAAAAAGTTTAAGAATTTAAACTGTTTGATGAAATTAGAAATGGTGGATATCAATAAGAAAGGTTTTGTGATCTTCGGGAAAGCTTGAATGGAACTACAACCAAATAATGAAAAAATGCTATTATCAAGCAGCAACGGTAGTGGTGGTGAGCTTCAGAATTCGGTGAAGAAGAATAAGAAGGAGATTGGGTTAAATTCCAAAAAGGGAAACAACTAACATACCTTAGAAATGAGACGATGCGAAGTGGGAAAGAGGGTAGAGGCCGATGAAGAGGGAAAATCAAATGGTGGAAGGAAAAGAGATGGTGAGAAGTTGCCGATACCAGAACCAAGCCTTTTAAAAATGGCATGAAAAAGAAAGTGAAAGAAGACTATGAGTACTGCTATATTGTACTACTAAAAGCTAATAAAAGCTAACCTATTTTGGTTGGAGAAAATCTAAATTGAAGCATAATATAAAGGCGCATCAGCATGCAGTACATCCTTTATTTCCCAGACTTTAGATGAAAAACTAGGACTTGAACCTAAAAGGAAAATTAGCAATTAGATTTTACAATATCAAATGCCCTTTTAATCAAATTCAAACCAACCACGTAGTATGCATAATGCTTTAATTAAAAAAATTATGTTGATACTAACTCATTTTTTAACCAAGAGCAATATTACATACTAAAATAAATGATATACTCCTAAGTCTTAACTTAGTTAAACTAATTGCATAATCATTTATTGATTTTCTTAAGCAAAAGCTTCTTGATTGGGATCATAATCTTCTGTTAAATTAAATTTTTTTATTTAAGTGACATAAGATAGTTTTAAAGTTAGATTTTACGTAAAAGCCTTGAGATCTTAGCTAGTTGCCCATTATCGCTTGAATTTGATCACTTTCACATAAACCATCCATCAAAACAAAACAAAAATTAGGCAGAACAATTGCTACTAACATCACTCGACACACTCCATCATTCTTAAATTTTAAAATTGATATATTCTCTTTGTCCTGGTGTCCCTATACAAACCTAAAAGGAGATTTTAAAATTATTAACTATATTTACAACCATCAAAACCTGAGCCTCCCCCTTCTAACGAATTAGTTACTTACCAAGCTTGTCATTTCACTAAATAAGTATCATCCAATCGACCAAAGCCTCAATCACCACAAGCTTACATTTAAATCGAAGTAGAGATATAACAAAAAAATTTTAAATTGACTTTAACACAGAAAAAATCCTAGTTTTATCTAATTCAATACAAAAAAGTATGATAGATAATTAAAAAACTATTGCTAACAAAAAAGTAAAAAGAATTACTAAAAAACATAAAAATGCAAAAAATGACGGAAGCAGAATAAATTATAAAAATACACACACAAAATTAAAAATGTAGAAAAAAGCTGAAAATACAGAAAAGATTAAAAAATCACAACTTATTAATATAAGCAACCCAAAATATAAATTAAAAATTAAGAACGATTGTAAATCATTCTCATTACCTAGAGTAGTAGCCAACAAATTATATTGTCATGTAAACACATGGTGATGATGCAGCATTAAGTAAAATGATGTCGACATAGTCCAAAATACAACTGCTGAAATATTCTTTTGCTTTGCAATGGTTACGGGCCACCGCAACTCCACACACCCGATGATCACACTCACCAAAAGCTCAAGCTAATCTAGAAGCTCCTATACCTTGATTAAAAATAAACATGCAAAACAACTCAAACTCTTGGCAAAGAAAACATAACTGAAAATCTCAAATAAAAAAGATAAAAATTTCAGAAGCAAAGACACTGTAAAGATGGATCAAGAAGTTAGGTTAACCTTTCAGGCCTGTATTCAAGTATAAGACTATAAAGATGGACGAAGAAGTCTTGCAAATCAACATTCAGAGCATCAAGATTATTCCTCATCACTTTAAAAGCAACAATACAACATTGGAGATGTTGGTCACAATAAAAAATTTTGGACACTTCTTAGAACTGTTGCCTGAGTTTCTACCATCAGAAGCAAGTACTTTGAGATGGTTTATTAGGTCTCGCATGAAGTCAAGGTCAATCAAATCTGAAAATTTTTCCAGTCTTTTGAGATAAGGAGCAAACAATAGGGGGATTCCACTGCAGCAGATGGTGCCCCAGTATTTACTTCAGGCTTGAAAAAGAAAGTGAAGAAAATTATGATCCATTTAAACAAAATATGACCAGCAACCACCCAAAAATTAAATACAACATAAGAGAAAAATAAACACTGCGAAAGAAAAAGAATAAAAAAATTTTAATTAGAAAAATAAAGAAAAAAATTGTAAGATATAACAATATATGAAACCAGCAAAAAGATATGCAAAGAATCAAGTTTAAACTGACATATCACTATATTTGGATATTAAAAGGGAGTCTTGATGCTTTTTTGAGCATCATATGCAAGAAATGCTCACATACTATTACTAAACCCTATGTGTATACATATATGCTTGCACAACGGAGTAGAGAAACTTCACAGGCTCACAGTGAAATTTAACAGGATTTGCAGCCCCTACAGAAGCGCAGTTGTAAGAACCACGATTAATTAACTGTTTAATTAAATAATTAAAATTACTCAAAATAAGATTTAAAAATTTAGAATATTAATTAGAAAATTTAAATATGACATTTGGATTCAGTAGATTTTTCTGAGTTGAAAATTGTAATTTTCTGCGAAAAATCGCGTAAAAACGCGAACCGGTAAATTAACTGGCTGTACCGGCTTAAGTCTGTTCAGTACTGAGCGAGAATAATAAAAACAGTAAAAAACCTTAGGAAAATATTTAGAATTAAAAACCAGGCACTAATTTAAAGGTTTGGCCCAAAATTAGGTCAAACGGGCCAAAAATGCTAACAGGTTGGACCGGGCCAAGTTGGGCCCAAGCCTAACATATATAAGCTTAAATGAAGGCTATTCAGCCTCAAACATAACCTAAACACACTAAGGGCAGCTGCTGAATTGAGAGAGAGGAGGAAGAAGTTGTATTATTCACTCTCTTCTTCAATCCATCATATCTTGAGCTACAGTGCTCCGATTTGCGTGCCGTCAGCGACTATGCAAAGCTCTTGCCAAGTCCGTTACTCTCATCTAACTTTTGTAGGTAATATTTCGAAATTTTCTCTCCTTCCTTCTTCTCTAAGAATTTTGAATTTGTGGGTTTTGATTTTGAGTGAAATTTGTGTTTTGGTTGTTTAGGTACTAACTATTAGTGAGAGATTGTTGGGTTCTATCCCAAATTTCAGTGCATAAAGTAAGGTTTCTCAAGAATCCTTGTAAATTGATATATTGTGAGTATTAAGTTTTGATTTCTATGAAATGTATTATGTTAGTTTGAATATTGGAGCTTGTTGGATGTTCATTGGATATTTGGGAGCATTTGGAGTTGAATTGGTGGCTTGGTTTGAGCTTGGTGTGATCAATTAGTGATTTTGTGTATATTGGTAATCAGTCAGGGTATGGTTTTGATTTTCTCTATGTAATATATAATATTTCTGGACACTTAGGCTTGTGACCCATAGGATAGGTTTGGATTGAATTGGTTGTCGAATTTGATTGAATGATGATGTATGATGATTTGATGATTTTGATTATTATGATGAATTATGTTGTGGATGTTAATAAATAGTATTGAAGGTTGGTAATAAGATTGAATGAGGTTGATTAGGATAATTGATAAGAATAGAATGATGATTGATGAGTGCGTTAGTTGAAAAAAATAGTTTTAGTGTGATATAACTGATTATTGTGGTTGAATAGTATGTAACATGATTGGAAATTTGGTAGGAGTGATGAAATAAGGTACAAAAAGGGTAAGTTCTGAGGTAAATTAGAGTTTGATGTGGTTTTGGTTTGGTTTGGTTGTGAAATTTGGAAGTTTGAGAACCTTGTGAATTTTGATAAAAACCAGTTTTTAGTGAACTTTGATGGATCATAACTTGAGTTTCCATTTTCAAAATTTGTTGAAATTTATTTTAAATTAAAGTTCATTGAAAGATCTTTAAATTGATATAAAGTTTGATGAAAATGGATTTTTGTAGAGGAAGTTATGAATATTTAAAGTTTAGGGTTTAAAATTGATTTTTGCAACTCTGTAAAATTTTCTAAGTCTGGGAGTCTATGCGTACGCGAAACACCCCATACGCATACGTGCCATTCTGTTTGGCACTCATGTGTACGCATACATGTGTATGCGTACGCAAAACGGGTAAAACCTGGAGGTGTATGCGTATGCAAAACATCCTATATGCATACGTACAATTCTGTTTGGCACCTATGCTTACGCGAATGCTTGCATGTGTACTCAAAATGGAAAAAGTTGCATGCATGCGTACACATACATAAGGCATGTGTACGCATAGACCCAATTTTTCGGAAAAGTGCTTTTTCTTCATTTCCAAGGGTTCTTCAACTTTCTAAACTTCTTTCCATGCTGTTTTAATAGTACAATCTAATCCTTAGGATCTAATAATACTAAAGATAAGTTAGTGAATTATTTTAGAGAATTTATGTAAGAATTTAGAAAACAGAGACTTAGGTTTCTAAAGTATTGAGGAAGGATTCGGTTGAGTTGAATGGCGAAGCATTGTATTGATGATTGATGGTATGAATTGTGGAAGTGGTGAACTACTGAGTACTGAAATAAATGATTTTTGAAAACCACTGGTGAAATGTTTTTAAACTGAGATTTGTTGAGACTATGCACCTGGCAGAGAAGGTTTGGTTAATCCTGCCTGTCGAGGTCACGGCGGTGGCGTAAGGGCAGTTGTTAATCCTGCTTACGTTGAGATGTGAGGTTTGTGGCAGAATATCCCGCTCGCATCCTTTCAGAATCACAAGAGTGTGCACGGACACTATATCCCTGGACAGTGGGCCAGGGCACGATATCCTTAGGGGGTACCCATTTTATTCGTGACTGAAAGGCGACATCTCCATGGAGATGTGTCGGGTTGGAAGTTGAACCTACAATGTGATATCATAGGCAAATAGGACAGGCATTCATCATGTGCATATTTTATCTGTTTGTTTGCATTGTCAATTTGTATTGTTTGCCTAAGTGTTTAACATGCCTAAATGCTTATTGAATTACTTAATATATATGCTTATACTTATGCTTTACATGCATTGTTATTATCTGTGTATTCTGCTAGGATTGAGGAGCTTTGGAAGGAGGTGGCAATGGGATCACATGGCGGTTAGGCTGGCGAAGGCTGTGGGACAGCGGAGAATTGTTAGATTAGAAATCCACTAAGTTAGATTACCCTTTTCATTGTGGTTTTTAAAGTTAATGTTTTAAAGTTTAATTATGTTTTAAGCTTGAATCTTGTGGTGGATATGAAGTTCTAGAATTGCCTCTGGCGTTCCAGAGTCTTATATCTTACATCACTGGGCACTGTTACCATACTGAGAACCTCCGGTTCTCATACCATATTTTGTAGTTGTTTTTCAGATGTAGGTCGCAACCCACCTCGGTGAGTTGCTTGATGGTGACAAAGTGGAGGATCCTTGCTATGTTTTGAAAGTCTTTTGGTTTATTTTGTGTAGATCTCTCACTTTTGTAGTTATTTATGCCTCAGAGGCTTACTTCGAGAGAGATATTGTATAAGTTATTTTACTTTCAAAACTCTGTATGTATGTATATAACTAGCCCGCTTAAACTCCACGGGTGGCGGCTAGATCCTTATGACTATTATACTTTGATATATCTATATATATGTTTTGATATCTGTACGTATATCTTGTGCCTCAATTAGTGTAGCATCGTGTGAACGTTTTGCGCTTTTCGAACTCTATTTTTGAGCTTATTTCTTCATCGGGCTTCTAGAATTATTATTTCTTTCTATATATAAATACGTATGAGCTTTAGACTTGTCGTAACCTTTGATAACCCTTTGCTTTACGGTGCAAGGTAAGGCTTAGGGTAATTAGGGTGTTACAGCAGCTGCCGGCAGGGGCATAAGGTCCTTCTCAGCAAAAGTGCAAGAAACACATCAGAAAGTTCAAGTAAAGCAATTGATAAGCATCTCATCCAATAAACAGTAGAGTTTTTAGGTGTATCTAAATAATCTTTGTTCTCTTTCTTATATTGTTCTCCTCAAACACATCTAAATGTCTCAAAATTGAATTTTTTTTTAATAATTAATAGTTTTTCAAGAAAAATAGGTTTTTTCCCCATTTTAAAAAATAAATAATAAAAAAAATTGTCACACCCTATCAATCCAACAACTAATGGTGCCTCACTGTAATACAAATACACAAACATATAATATAAATACAAACCTGGTGCTATAACATGCATTGTGTGCTTCAAAATGCGAAAATATGTGTCAAACACGGCAGAAAGTGTTTTAGATTGTATTCATCTCCTCTCCATAACATATAGGGCAAACGATGCAACCTTGTAGTCAGCTTCAACCTATAGAAAGCATGAATTCAATCTTATCTCAAACAATAACTAGAACAATCATAATAAGTGATTTATATATAAAATTACCTCCTCTTTTGTCTTAGCGATCAATTCATGCTTACTTCTCTTTCTGTCATTATCTGGGAACTGATTTGATGCCTCTATGTTTATTCTCTTCTTATTTTTCTTGTTTTAAATTTCTAATCATCATCTTTCTTCTCAGACATCCCAAGATCTTCATCAAATGAAAGAGACAAAAGCACTTGAAGCATTATAAAACAACAAACAAAACTCAACAGCTTTGTGCTGAATGAAAAACTTTCCCCAAAAAATTTAATGAGTTTTGCAAAGAATATTTATGATTCTATCACTCTATCAGTTTATAAAGCACATCATCAACTTATTAGAGAAATAGAAAATTGACGAAGTACGTAATTCAAACACAAAATAGAACTAAATAGCAACTCCCACAAGAAAAAAAACTCATTCAATGGAATCAGGATGCAACTGACAATTATTAGCCTTGATATAAGTTAACGTTTATAAAATAAAACAACTCAAACCCTGGGCAAAAAAAACACAGCTGAAAACCCCAAAACAAAAAGATAAAAAATTCAGAAGTAGGGATCGAGAAAATCCGTACATGAGGGGGACGCCGGTTGAGATCTTTGATTAGAATGTGTCAAATAGCTTGCTGAGGTTCCATAGAGCGTCACTTGTTCAGAGTCGCTAGAATTTCACTAGTGTCGTTACCATCATTGTGCTCTCAAACGACGAATTCGACTAGCTACGATTAGGATTATGGGTGGGGATCATAGCGATTGGTGATCTCAGAACAGTAAAGGAAGAAATGGCAAAGATTAAAGAGAAATACAATCTGGAAGGAAAAAAACCGGGTTGAAGAGTTAGGGTTTGGGAGTAAGGTGAGAGAACAAGAGAGAGAAAGAGAAAGAGAGAGCGACAGAGAGAAACCTTCCAAATTGCTTCGCCACGCTGGTGCTCGTGATCTCATTCAGACACGCCGAAGAAGAAGTTCATTACAGCGCCAGTAACAGTAGCACCACAGGGCATGGCGATGATGGCAGAAGGTGAGTACTCAAGAATTGGGAGACTACTCTATCGTCATTCATCTTGCGCCTCTTAGTTGAACTCTCGCCTCCGGGCGAGACACTGCTTTTCACTACAAGAATCAAACTGTCGAAATCCAACTCTGAATAGGAATTACTGTTTCTATTGAGTTGAATAAGTTCCGAGCCAGGAGGATTCGGTGAAATGACACTAATTCAGGTCTTCCGTGCAGGGACATTAAGAACCTCGCTGGCCACCTCTCGATTCCAAGGACATTTTTGCTCACCGTTTCTTCACGAATATTTATCCTCCAAAGCCAAAAGAGGATTGAGTCAAAGAAATCATCAAAATAAGAACTAGAGAGAGAAAATATTGGGACCGCAAGGTTTCAAAATTGGATGAAGAAAGGGCATCTGAGTTTTAGAGAAAAAATTAAAGAAAGGGTAAGATGGAGGAAAAGGGAGAAGGAGGAGAGTGGTCAGCAAGTAACTCACCCACTCTCCTTGACTTTACCCACTTCTCTAACCATGCATAGCTGAGAAACAACTGATAATACTAGGAGAACGTAGATCACCTTCCATGTGTTTCCTGTTTTTTATTTTAGAGAAAACTCCAAAATTCCAAAAAATTTCACGTCGGTGATGATTCCTCCTGAATTCTAGTTTGTATAAATTAGGATAATTTACACTAATAAATTAAATAGGGTATAAAATTACACAGACGTCCTAAATCCTAGAATATTTCTATGTAAATCGAGTTATTTGGATCCGATTTACTATTTATATAGCTTATTGAAATTTACTAAGTAGTAAAAAACGTCAATAAGATGGATAAATAGTATATATGCTGCAGAAGTAGTAAATCGAATTAACTAGATTCGATTTACATGTATATGTAGTAAATCGAATCTAGTTAATTCGATTTACTACTTCTGCAGCATATATATAGTACATCGAATCTAGTTGATCTGATTTACTACTATTATAGCTAAATCAAATCCAATTGATTCGATTTACATAGAAATATTTTGGGACAGGCATGTAACAAAAATTGATTTAGGACATCTATATAATTTTAAACTCCATTCAGTTTATTAATGTAAATGACCCCTTTTATTAGCGCAATGCATAACAAAAGACGTTGTTAGGCTATGGTATGTGTGGCATTCCTTTCACGAGGTAAGCTAAGGTTATAAAAACCAAATCGATCAATAAACTGGTGGAGTTTCTGGTTTAATGGTTTAAAACTTTAACCAAGTTCAATTGGTTTAATTAAATATTCAAATTCAATGATTTCTTAACTAATAAAATTCAAAATTTTGTAATTTTATATAATAACTTGTTCATATTTTATCATTAAAAATTCACAAAATAATTTTTTTAAATAACTTCTAAATTCTAATAAAGTAATCACTAATCAAGTAATCAATAACAATACTCATCACACCAGTAACAAAAATTTAGAATAAAAATTTTTAACAATAATTTCTAATAATCAGCAATAATGAAAAACACAAACTTATATAAAAACTCAAACTATCAGCAATAGAATTCAGAATCACAACAAATTTAACAGACTTCTAATAAAGTATTGAACATCAAAAGTTCAAAATCCAAAATAAAAAAAAACTCAACATCCAAATCCAAGAGAATTCAAAAACAGAAAAACTAAACAAAATAAAATCCAAACTAAATTCAGAATTATTTCAAGAACAAATCTTGCCTCAGAATACAAAACTAACAACAACATTCAAATCAATCATAAACCTCAACTCAGAACTCCATCAACAAAATTAACTCAAACAAATTAACTTAGCAAAAAAAAAATCAACAAGTTTATGGGTGTGGAACATTTGAAGCTTCTTCTTCAGTTTCAAAGTTACAAGTTCCTATCTTCCTAAAATAATGGCTCACTTTCTCTTAGAAAATCAGCAACAACACAAATTGAAGCAATAGTGCTTACCGACAACCAGGGAGGAAGGAAAGTGACAGCGAGGGGGGAAGGATGTGACCTCGACAAAGAGAGAAGGGACTCGAAGACAAAGGCTTTAGCGCATGTATATCGAACATGTTGTGGCATTAGTCGTGCATGTATATCAAACATTACCTCATATGCTGATCCCCATTAATCCAAAACAACCTGTTGATAAATCTACCGTTCAGAAGCGCGTGTAGAAATCTATATGCAATCCGCCCAACTTCCTTAGTACCTATTTCCCCCATATTACTCAGCATGACCGTCTTTAACGCATGTAGGGTATCAACCCGATTGGTGCGTAACATTATAGTCTTATCAGACTCAAAAATCACTCCTTCATCACTGTGTTTGACTATCCCACTGGAATAAATCACAACAAAAAAAATTATTATTCTCTATCAGAACAAAATGAAAAGAAGAGGAAAAAAAGATTGGTTTGTGAATTGTGATGGATGGTTGTGAGATGGGCTCTATAAATAGAGTTATTCTCCAACATATCTTGGGTGCAGAAACACCTAAACCATAATACACATATCCCAGGTGTTGAGACCCAAATTACACCATTGGCTATATCTTGGATGCTGAGGTGGAAACTAGGGAATTATGTTTATCTCGGATGCTGAGACCCCTTTCTGAATTTTTACATATCTCAGGTGCTCAGTTCTCGATCTCTCCTGTAACACATATCCCGGGTGCACCGAAGATATGTCTCAACATCATCCGGTCACAACACGGAGTCTCAGACGCCGAGATATACTCAATTTTGATTATACTCTTCAACATCCGTGATGTGTACGCATACACATTTTTATAAATACCTTACAATTTATGTATTTCTGTAATTTATATATTTATTTAATTTAAATAAAAAATCTCTTAGCTATATTCCTTAGTGGAGCTCTTAAAAAAAGGAAAGCCCTAGTCTGAACTCCGAAGCCCACCCCATCCCACCTCTCTCAATCACTCTCTTCTCTCCGTTCCTAATGGCACACACACACCACGGAGCTGGTCGCTGGGAGCTCACCTCGACATCACCGCCACCGCATGTTGGCTGCCGTCGACGCGCCTCTCTCTTCCGTATGAGCTTGGCTACTTCCGCGTCTCTTGCCTCCGCGTTTGCTCGAGTTGTGCTTCACTGCTTCTTGCTTGTTAGCCCGTGTTGTCGCCCATCCTCGCTATCACTGCACCCACCACCCCTGCCTTTCTCCTCCGTCTCTGCTCGGCTTCTTGCATCTCGCCGTGCGCCTCCCTCGCCTCTCTCCCTCGTCGTGTCTCTGCTCGAGCTGTGCTTCTGTAAGGGAAAAAATTTAGGAATAAAGAAGAATTAATCAATTCCTAGTTTTTCTCTATTACATTTCAACTATATCTATTTATAGTAAACCAATTACTAATGAAGCTATCCTAATTGAGGCTTGACCTATAATTTACTCATTATATTACATTCCCCTTAACGATAATTTTGTCCTCAAGGTTGTGAAAAAAATTATAAACCCTAATTACAATTAATAAAAGTAACAATTAATCCTAAAGTAATATTTTTACCTATTTCTATTCTACTATCTAAAATAAAAAATTACCTCTAGGATTTTGGCTTTTTTATTGAAATAAATAAAGAAAAAAGATTATTTCTCTAAATACGCACGGTTGCAGATAATCTCCAAAATGCGCTTCTCAAGTCCATCACGCACGAAATGGATATACACTCTAACTCAGCTTTAGTGTCCACGAAATGGACCAGATTTCCATTTCCTAAATAGTGCCCACGAAATGGGTGTTTCATGGCCAGTGTCCACAAATTGGCCATGACAATGGTAGTACACGCGAAATGGAAGCAGAGAAATATTGGCACCTAGTTTTTATTTTATAACAATAAAGATGTATCTGCGCATTAATTTCAATGATAATACAAAATTAAACAATATAATATGAAACATTACATAATAATTAATTAAGGTTAATAATTAATTTAATTGATTAAGTTGTTTGAGCAGTAATTTTGACCAATTGACTAAGGTTAATAATAAACATAAGATTATTAAGAATACTTAAGAAGAGTATTAAAAATACATAAAAAATGTACTATGTTATTTTATATATTATTTTTAATTTAATAAATAAATATTAATTTTTACTACAAAAAAATACTTAAAAAATTGTTAATTTTATATGTTATTTTTAATTTCATAAATAAAATTAATTTTTATTATAATAATAAAAAGTTATAATATACTAAAATAAAATACTATAAAAATATTAAAAAAATATAAAAAAATAAATATACTTAAAAAAATAATATTATAATTTAATATTATATTTTTTAGTAATTAATTATTTATCTATAAGTGATTTTAACTAATATTATTCAAATAATATTTATTTTATCAAAATTAATTTTAATAAAAATTGCCAAAATTGTCTTATCTTTTTTATCTTTGTTCTTACGATGTTATAATTTATTTATCTTCTGAAGCACAAAAACACAAGCTTTAACCTTAAATATCGATTGTATGAGTATATAAAATTATAAAAATTGTATAATATAATTTTTTATTGTTAAAATAAATAAATAAATAAAATATATCTCTTTTTGCTGATACTATTACTGAGATATTGTAAGGCCTGTCCCATTTATTGAGTTTAGGAAAAATATTAGTATTTAACAATATTTCATATAAATTGGATTTTTACTTAAATGCGAATAGTAATTATTGAAAGTAAATTAGTATGTGTTAAATTTAAAATACCAATAATGAAGTAGCGCTCATCAAATGATATTATATGCTTTTTTTTAAATAGATGAAAAATGTGTTTCCTTCGTTAGATCCAACTTTACATGTTTTAAACTTTATATATATATATATATATATATATATATATATATATATATATATATATATATATATATATATATATATTCTAAAGTTTCGTAGTTTATATATAATTTATATATATAATTAGATTTTGTCATAAAATAAAATCTAGTGCCAATATTTTTCTAGTTTCATTTCGTATGTACCACCATTGTCATAGTTCAATTCGTGGACGCTGGTCTTGAAAAGTCTATTTCGTGGGCGCTATCTAAGAAATGGAAATTTGACCCATTTTGTGGCCACTAAAACTGAGTTGAAGTGTATATCCACTTCGTGGGTGATGGATGTTTGGAGCTGCGCATTTTAAAAATTATTTAGAGTTGTGGGTATTTAGAGAAATAATTTTTTTATTTTTTTTCAATAAAAAAGCCTTAGGATTCTAATGTTTAAAAAAATTTAGGCCCTCCATCTGTTTAAAATATTTTTTTGTAGGCCCAAATCTATTTGTTGATGTGAATTGGACTCTTGTTGAGGTAAATTGGGCTTGGCAAATTGGAGAAAGGCCCAACCCTTGAGGAAGGAACAGGTCCTCATGCTCTGCTTTCTCAGTCTCGTTGCTGCACTTGAGAAGAGAGGGCACCATCCCAAAACAGCCACCACTCATCTCCGCCGTCTGCTTTGCCTGGGTAGGCTCCTGTGCTGCTGCTTGGTCCATCGCCACCCACGGAGACAACACCTCGTCCCGCTTCTTCTCTGTGCCGCATCTACGCTCCCGGTCCCATGGAAAAACCGCCACCGTGAGTGGTGGTGGCTTGGCCACGATTGAGAGAGAACAACGGAACAGAACGCCTCTTCTAACCTTCGCCGCTTCGTCAACTCGGGTCGGCGCGAGCTTTCCCTTCGCGGAGGCGCCGCTTGCTACCACCGCGTCGTTCGTCTTCCGCGGTCTTGGTTCTGGTGCGGGCTTTCTTGTAGCTGCTCCGCCTCTGACCACCGCGTCCGTAAACCTGCAAGGCGGCTTTGGTGTCGGTTCCCGATCCAATAGATCTGTGTCATCCACCTTCCCCGGCGCCACTGTTGGCCTTGCTGAGCCTGCCGCCACTGCTCCGAGTGGTTCTGCCGTCGTGGATGTTGTCGTCCTCCTCAACTGGTTCTGTTCTCCACCCCGTACGACCGCCAGCGTTCAGAGGTTCTGTCGCTTGACCTTGATTTCTGCTTCTAATTTTGTGTTCTGTTGAAGGCTTTTCTGTTGTTCTACGATGGAGCCCTGGATTTGGATTTTTGCTTGAAATTCTGAATCTGAAATTTGAAATTGTGATTGATATGGAATTTCTGTTGAGAAACGTTTTTGGATCTGAATCTGGTGGTTGTGAGAGGGTAATTTTGGCTTTGAATTTTCTGCAAACGGATTTTTCCATCTTTCTTCATAAAATTTTGCTAAATAAAATGCATCCCAAAGGGTTTTAGGATCATCAAAGATAATTTCTCTATGGATGTAAGTTTCCAATCCATTAAGAAATGTCTTCAATGTTGCAGCATAATTCCAATTCACTCTGAGTATAAGACAAAAAAGTAGTAAAATACGCATCTACACTTCCAATTTGTACCCTTGGAGGTGAGATCGCTAAACCACTACAAAAAAAAAAAAGGAAAAATGGTGCCCAGTGAAAGCACCATTGTAAGGGGAAGGATTTAGGAATAAAGAAGTCAATCAGAGGGAAATTAGGAAGAATTAAGAGGGAGAGAATAATTCCATTGATGGAATTTCAAAGAAGAAAGACTACACATTACTCAATTCCTGGTTTTTTTCTATTACATTTCTACTATATCTATTTATAGTAAATCAATTACTAATGAAACTATCCTAATTGGGCCTTGGCCTATATTTTACCCATTACAGCTTCCTCCTCGCCGCGCCTCCCTCCGTCTCTTGGGTGGTTGTTGCTGCTCGTTCCTCGTCGTCGGTGGTTGTTGCTGCCTGCGCGCTGCCTTGCGTCTCTGCTTGTTGGAAGACCACCGAAGGTTACTTAATTTTTCTTGCTTACTTTTTTCGTTTTTAATCTGTTGTTCATAAAAAAAATTGTGATTTGGTTAATTTAGTTTTTAACGTGATCAAAATGATTTAGTTAGAAACAGTTAGTTAATTTTGTGTGTTTAGTCACCAAAAATTTTGTGTTTGTTTACTCTAATATTATATGGTGCTATGCATGTAATGTAAGGTAGCGTTTGTTTTGAGGTACTGAGACAGAGACTGAGAGACTGAGACTCAGTATCGTGTTTGTTAGTTCAGAGACTGGTACTAAAATTTCTGTCTCTGTCTCTAAAATTTCAGTATTTCAGTACCTCCAAAAAGTAAGGACACAGAGACTGAAATTTTTAGAGATGGAGACTGAAACTTTAATAACATTTTATACCTAAAATACTTTCATTTCAATTAATTAATTCCAATTTTACCCTTTGTACAAATTAAATTAGAGTTTCATTTTTGTTTCAATTACTGTCTCCCATTTTACACCAAACAGAATATTGGGATTTATTTCAATCCCTGTCTCTTAGTCTCTATCTCTCAGTATCAGTCTTTCTGTCTTTGTCTCTCCACCAAACGCTACCTAATGGACTGATTGTTTGGTTATGAATTTATGATGAGACTTGAATTTGTTGAATGGGAAGTTTGCTAATTACTAATTTAGTTATCCTGCCGATTGCGGATGTGTTGGTTTGCTAATTTTGAATTTGGAAAGAAAATGTTTGGAGATTGATATTTAGTTATTTAGTTTTACTTTGTGGTTATGATATTATTATGATTCTGCTATTAAAAATAATAGGAATGCACCTTATTTTCAATTTTAGTTTTGAGGGCCCTGAAATTCCATTGTTAGAGTTGATTGTTGATTGCCTTTAATTTATTGTTAATTATTAATAGGCTTTGTTGCTACAATGTGATTGTTAATTGCCTAATTGGAATTGATTGCTAATTGCCTAATTGATTGTCAATGTGATAGTGTAATTAGAATTAGATAGTAGGCTCTGTTAGAATTGATTGTTAGTTGATAATAGACTGTTAAAATTGATTGTTAATTGCCTAATTGATTAATTGTTAATTGTTAATAGGCTCCATTGCTGCAATGTGATTGTTAATTGCTTAGTTGGAATTGATTACTAATTGCCTAATTGATTGTCATTATTATTGTGTCAAATTAAGATATTATTGTAGTATTGACCAATAATATGTCTATTTTCGTAGTAGAAATTGAGACTTGATTGTTGTTAATGTTGGTGAAGATATATATTTCAAAATTTAATTTTAAGTTTTTGACTATTTTATATTTTTATTTAAGTACGACCGGATTAGCCAGTTCAACTAGTAACCCACCGGTTGAACTAGTGACCAGTAGTGTGACTGGTTCGGTTCTGACAACTATGATCACATCCTTGGAAATAACTTACCTATAAGCTTACTCCGTTCTAGGTATGAAATTGGTATATTTTGTTGATTGTTGGCATGAAATCAATAAATGAAAGTATAAATGCCAGCTTTAATAAAACTGAACAACTCAACCTGAATTTTTGGCAGATTGCATGGGTTTTAAGGTGAAAAACAATTTCTTCATCCAAGGACTCATAATCTTCCTTTATGGGTTGCAATTCCCTCATGTTGACTTTCCTTCCAAGGCATAGCTGTGTTCCTTTGTTGTATTCTTTACCCAAATTCACCAACCATGTGAAGGAACTTCATGCCCAGTTAATCACCAATGGCATCAAATCTCCTTCCTTATTGGCCAAGTTAATTGAACATTATTGCGAATCGCCATTCAAACATGTTGCTAATAATGCACATTTAGTGTTCCGGCATTTTGACAAGCCAGACTTGTTTCTCTTCAATACTTTGATTAGATGTGTTCAACCCGAGGAGTCCATTACTACTTTCCAAAATGAGTTTTCAAGGGGAGCCATGGTTTTCAATGATTATACTTACAATTTTGTTCTTGGAGCCTGCGCTCGCTCTCCCTTGGTTTCATCATTATGGTTAGGTAGACAATTACATGCCCTTATAGTAAAACATGGGATTGAATCAGATATTTTGGTTCAGACTACAAAGATACATTTTTATGCTAACCACAAAGATATTAAATCTGCCAGAAGGATGTTCGATGAAATGCCAGAAAGAAGTGTTGTCACTTGGAATGCTATGATAACAGGTTATTGTTCCATGAAAGAAGGAAATGAGGATCATGCTGCTGCTGCGTTGTCTTTATTTTGCAACATGTTGGTGGATCCTAGTGGTGTTAAGCCAACAGATACTACCATAGTTTGTGTTCTTTCAGCAGCTTCTCAAATGGGAATTATAGACATTGGGGCCTGCATACATGGCTTTGTAGGAAAAACAGGGTATAGTCCTGAATATGATGTGTTTATAGGAACTGGTATGGTGGATATGTATGCGAAATGCGGATGTCTGAACAGTGCCTTATCCATCTTCTGGCAAATGAATGTGAAGAATGTATTGACTTGGACAGCGATGACTACTGGCCTAGCCATACATGGGAAAGGAAGACAAGCCTTGGAGATTTTCTATAAAATGGGAGCTTATGGTGTTAAGCCGAATGAAGCAACTTTTGCAAGTTTGTTTTCAGCTTGTTGTCATGCTAGGCTTGTAGAAGAAGGCCTTCAATTGTTCCACGATATGAAGAGAGTGTTCGGAGTGACACCTCAGATACAACACTATGGTTGCATTGTTGACCTTCTTGGCCGAGCCGGACAGTTAACAGAAGCTTATGATTTTGCCTTGGGGATGCCAATTAGTCCTGATTCTGTTATTTGGAGGAGTTTGCTTGCAGCTTGCAAGATTCATGGGGACATTGTGATGGGAGAGAAGGTGGGTAAGTTTCTTCTGCAGTTAAAAGAGGAGACTTGTCCAAATGTGACTTCGACAAGCGAGGATTATGTCGCTCTTTCAAACGTTTATGCTTCAGCCGAAAGGTGGAATGATGTTGAGACCATAAGGAAAGGCATGAAAGCCAGGAGTGTTTTGAACAGAACTGGTTCTAGCTCTGTTCAAACCGTTAACATGGCTACCTTGTAACATAACATTGATACAACAACGTTGTTAGTAACAATGAGAACTTTTTGGTCAACCAATATGGAGTAGTTGGCATTAACCTAGAATGAAGATAAAGAAAAGAGGAACTCTTTCAATGTCTTTAACGATTAGTTTTGGTTCATGGTTCTACTTGTAAAGAGTACGATCATTAGTAACATTTTCTTACGTTTTATTGGTTAAGTATTACTATCTCCTATATATGTAGCAGTGATAGTGCCAAATAAAAGCATAATTAGTTAATTATATGGTTATTTACATTTTTCAGAGGGGGATAGAATGAAAATGATAATATTGACAGGATCATCATAATTTTGAGATATTAGATAGTTAGGATAATAATGTGATCAACACATTTCAACACTTCTGATAGTGAAATTGTATTGAGCTCAAGATGAAACCATATAGCAAATAAAAAAAAAAAGGAGAAAACAAAATGAAAAAAAATATTAAAGTACAACTCAAATCTTAATTCATAAATATTGATAATCTTTAGCCACTTTTTAATTGTTCTGATAGCTGTTGTACATTGTCAACACTTATTAGTTATTACAACTTATTATTAATTCTGTTCTTTGCATATAACACAAAAAGTTCTCCACTTCTGTAATTTAAGTGGTCATTCTTTATTTGAAAATTTGGATTTCATGTATAACATTTATTTTCAATTTTTTGTGGTAGGTCTATTCTTTGTTCCGGTATATTAGTTTAACGTGACTACGTGAGTAATATTTCGAATTAGTCTCTAAATTTTTATATTGGATATATTAATTCTTAACAAAAAATTGACAACTTGGATTTTGATTTTTTAGAATACTAAATAAATAAATAAAATATTTTAAAGAACGATTAGGAAGATTTAATTATTAAAAAGGACTTCTAATACCAAAATTATTAAAAAAGATTAATGTTTATAATATTTAAAAAGAAGAATCAAACTTTTTTATAAAGAACTAAATATATCTTTATTTCTGAATTTTGGATCATCTTCATAATTATTTATTATTTTATTTATTTTTTCATTTATGCGATTTTGAAGGAACAAAAGAAGGTGGTTGTGATTCCACACTCTTGGCAACCTTGGAGAAGAAGAGCATTTAAGAAGGCACCATTCAACACAAGGTTTTGAGTTTAGAGTGACCTTGGAAGAACGCTACACGAATTCAAACGCTATACGAATTCAAATGCACTAAGTTCTTCTGCTTATATAGCCTTCAATTGTTGTTATTATTATTTATTTTTTCCAGTTAAATAATTAAGAGTGATACACACATTATGATTTTATCTATGTATGAAAGATTTATTTTTGTCCTGTCTGTACTATTGTGTATTTCTTTTCGATTAATAATGGTTATGACCATGGATTTAAATTAACAGGTTAACGCAAAAATTAATACAGAATTGGTTAAGTTTATTATCTTACAATTTGAGATTTGTGATACGTATTTTAAATTTAAAATTTAAGATAGTATCAGAGCTTTTTTAAGGTGATTTTAATTATCAATAAAGTTTTATATCTAAGCAAAATATTTAATCAAGTCTAATCTTATAACAATTTTTTTAATCACGCGCTTCCTTCTCTTTTTCCTTCTCCTCCTTCTGTGTTTTCTTTTCTTTCTTCTCCTCCTCTTTCTCTTTTTTCTTTTTTTTCCAAATTCGCACACACACAAATTCTTCTTCTTCCAAATTTGCGCACACGAGTTCTTCTTTCCTTCTTCTCCTCCTCCTTATTCTTCCAAATTCACGCACGTAGGTTCTTCTCCAATGTTACGACTTCTTCTTCTTCTTTTTCTTTTTCATTATCGTCATCACCAATAGTACCAACATTTTACAAATGTTTTTATCAGTTTTGATTTTCTCATATGCCATCATTAAATAAATTTGTGTTTATTTTTTAATTTATTTTGGTTCATTTGTGTGTTGATTGAGGTTCATTTAATGCTGTTGATAAGTATTGACCAAATTTTTTATTCCTTAACTAATTTCAGTTCATTTCTTAGTTTAATTGAGGTTCATTTAAATTCAGAAATAAATTCGATATATTTTTGTTGGTGATTGAGTCTTTGTAACTGGTTGTTCAAATCTCTGAACTAATTTCGGTTCATTTGTGTGCTAATTGAGGTTCACTTGCTCCGTTTAGTTGATGTATAGGATGAGACGTAGACACAAAGACACAGACACTAAAAACATAGACATAAAATATTTGTGTCTATGTATTATGTTTGGTAAAAATAATAAACAAGACACAAATATTTCATTCAACCACAAATTTTACCAACACCACTACACATCCATCACCTCAAAGGCTACATGTCATAACCATTAAATTTTTATTTCTTCCTATATTTTTTTTCTTCTAATATCATCTCAAATTATCATTTAAATATTAATATATATTTTTTTTTGAAAAAAAAAAGAGAAAATCAATGTCCGAAATTTATCAAAAATTAATTAAAATTCAAATAAATAAAAAATTAAATGTATAATTTTTTTAAAAACAGAAAAATAAATTTGGTTGTAGAATTTAAAAGATGAAGTAAAAAAAAAGAAATATTTGAGAAAATAAGAGGATAAATTTTGAAAATTTAAAAATTGAATAAGGATAAAAGAGTAAAAAATTAGTGTCTCACAAGTTGTGTCTCAGTGTCTCATTAAATTGGAGGTACACTAATTTAGTGTCTCCGTATCCATCTGTGTCTTCCCGTGTCCATCAAAAATCTGTGTCTTACCAAATTTTTTATTCCTTTAATAATATTAGTTCATTTCTTAGTTTAATTGAAGTTTATTTGAATCTATAAATGAATTTGATGTGTTTTTTTTAGAATTGAGTTTTTTACTGCTTGTTTAAATCTGAACTAATTGAATGGAATAGAGTAGAATTTAATGCAATTGAATAAAGTGATGATAAATAATTTTTATTCTTCTTTGCTAAAAAAATTGGTCAATACTTATCAGCAGTATCAAATGAACTTCAATTAACACAAACACATCGAATTCATTTATGAATCCAAATAAATCTCAAATAAACTAAGAAATGAACCAAAATTACTTAAGAAATAAAAAATTTGATCAATAGTTATCAATAGCATTAGGTGAACTTCAATTAACACACAAGTAAACTAAAATTAATTCACAAATGAACCAAAATAAACTAAAAAATGTACCGAAGTTATTTAATGACGGTACCAGAAAAAGTTATAACCAATAAAGATGTTAGCAACATGTTGGTGTTGTTGGTGATGACGATAACGAAAGAGGCGAAGAAGAAGAAGAACCTACGTGCGCGAATTTGAAAGAAGGAGGAGGAGGAGGAGGAGGAGAAAGAAAAAATGAAGACAAAGAACGATATATTTTGCGTTATTAAAATGTACGTGTGTATACGCTGGTATGATAAAAATGACTTTTGTTAAATTTAGACCAACTTGATTAGATTTAATTATTAAAAATACTTAAATATGTGGTTAGTTATATACATCTATGATAAATTTAAAAAAATATTATTTTTTACGAGATAATACATTTAAAATTATTATTAAAATTTAAAATATTACAAAATTATGTTATATATCTGATTAAAAATCTAAGTATCACATTTAATTAGTAATTTAGTATACCCTCGTGAGAAGATGAGAAGAAGAAACGATGGAAGACTGTATAAATAAAAAAATAAATAAAAATAAATAAATCATTATAAAAATAGTCAAAATTTTAGGAGAAATGGAATTTATTACTATAAAAATTACAAAAAATAAATAAAAAATAATTAAAATATATATGTTTCTTTATAAAAAAATTTTAGTCTTTTTTTTTAAATATTATAAACTTTGACCTTTTTTAATAATTTTGATATTAAAATTTTTTTTAATAATTAATTCTTTCTAATGGTTGTTCAGAGTAATTTTTTTCATAAATACGAATCCCTAACCATTTAATCCAACCGTATTCTTTTTAAAAGATTGAGGATTAATTTTTTTAAAATGTTAGAAACTAGTTTATTCTTTTTATTTTTATTAGAGATTAATTTATCTAATATTTTTAAAAATAAAAACTAATTTATTAGAATAATTTACCTAAAAAAATGAAATGAAATCCATTATTATTTCAATGTTCAAGATCAAATAAGATTATTAAACATGAGTTATTCCATATAAATCGAATTGAGCACATCCGACTTACATAAATATCTAGTAAATCGAATGAATAAACATCGAATTAGAACAAAACCTAAAAAATCGGAAGTGACTAATTTAATGTACTAGTGGAGCTAGTCACATTGGCCTGGGAAGTTTCAGCTCTTGATAAATCCAATGAAACTGCTTTAATTTACTTCGAATTACTAACACCAAGTGAATTGAGTCTAATAGATTCTATTTACTAAATAAGATGAGCCAATGTACAAGTCTAAGGTATATAACAGTTTGAGATATTAATATTATTTTTTTATTTTTTTATTTTTTGAGTTCAATTAAAAAATTAATAATTTTTAATAAATAGTAATTAATTTTTTTAATTATATTGTTATCATAAAGTTTAAATATTAAACTTTAAATTCTAACTTCTTAGAATTTTAATTTAAATTTTAAATTTAATCTCCAAAATTAGAGGATAAAAAAATAATTTTACCATCCAGTTCTTTATTGGTTTAATCGATATTTTTATTTATTAGTCGAATTCTTTTAGTTTAATAATTTAATAATATATTTTAAGTCTACACTTTTAAATATTGCTAGCTAATTAATAACAAAAAATAATAAATTTTATCTATCTTCTAGTATTCTCAATGTATATAAACTATTAAAAAATAAAAAATTCATTAAATCTTTTTAATTAACGAATACTCATTAGAAGATTTAATTAATGAATACTCAATAAATCTTTTTAATTAATGAGTGTTTATATATAATCTGCCTGCTTAAAAAATGTAAGAATAAAAATTTTGAATTAATTTCTATTTTTTATCATTTAGTAGTTCACATATATTGAGTAAAATTTATTATTTTTTATTATTAATTAACTAGCAATATTTAAAAGTATAAATTTAAAATATATTATCAGATTATTAGACTAAAAAAATTAAACTAATAGATAAAAGTATCGATTAAAAATAATAAAAAATTAGATTATAAAATTATTTTTTAATCCTCTAATTTTAGAGATTGAATTTAGAGTTTGAATTAAAATTCATAATTTAAATTAGAAATTAGAATTTAAAGTTTAATATTTAAACTTTATAATAACAATATAATTAAAAAAATTGATTGATAATTACTAAAAATTATTAATTTTATAATTGAACTCAAAAAATAAAAAATAAAAAATAATATTAATACCCCAAACGGTTAATATTATAACCTTAGACTCGTACTCTAAATCAAATTAAGAGAATTCGATTTAGGATGTTAAGGGGGCAGGACGGGACTCCCATTCTCGTCCCTAAATTTGCTCCCATTTCTGTTTCCTGTTATGGGAGAATATTGCTTTCCATCCCCATTTTCTACAGGACCCTATTTCTCGTAGGAACTCGTTTTTCCATTTCCCTGTTAGTTTTGACTAATGATTAATTTTCATAGGAATAAAGTTAAAAATATTCATCATATACAAAAATAGCAAGATTTTATACAAAAAGTTTAAACGGTGACTTCTTTCAAATGACGTAATAGAAGATGCCACGGCGAGCCACAATACAAAGCAATGGACGAGGTGAGGAACGCGGTAGCAGAGAGGAGAATAAACACGACAACAGAGTTATGGAAAGAAACGCCACGAATATAGAGAACTACGCGGTGAGGGTGATAGAATGGTGAGGGTGACAATACGGTGACACGGGAGAGTGGCGAGGGGATGGCTGTAGAGAGGTTGGATGAAGTATGGACGACGCTAGGGATCTATGAATTGAAGAAGGGTTATGAAAGTGAGGATTAGAAATTTTGGGTTTCTTTCTCTCTTTCTCTATATATGACATGTGAAATGACTAAAAAACATATATGAGAAAAACTATTAAGGACAATTAAGTAAATTTATGAATTTCGAGGATTAGTGGAGACGGGGTGAGGATCTTTGCTTGGATTTTTGTGCCTGCTTCGAGAAAATTTTGTCCTGTCCCCATCTATGTGAAAAAAATTTTACAGTTGGATCTCCATTCGAGGTAATCTCCACAGGAATCTCCACGTCTCGGAGAATTTTACCATCCTTAATTCGATTCGCATTGCTCATCCTCCTTGGTAAATCGAATCTATTAGACTCGATTTACTTAGTCTTAATAATTCGAAGTAAATCAAAAGCAATTTCATTTGATTTATTATGGGTTGAAACTCCCCAACGTGACTCCACTAGTAAATTGAATATAGTTATTTTGATTTACTAGGTTTTATCCTAATTCGATACTCATTCATTCGATTTACTAAAAGTTTACGTCAATTCGATTTATATGAAATAATTTAAATCGAGTTTAATAACTTCGATTAATATAGAATAAGTACATGCATGTAATCTTATTTGATTTAAGACATTCAAATAATATTAGATTTCATTTTATTTCTTTAGGTGAATTACCCAATTTATCATTAAAGGCTATTTTGGAGTATCATTTGTTTTAATTAAAGTTCCTAATTGTGCGGTGAATATTTCTAGTATTTCACAAGCTTCCAACTTCCAAGAGCAGCTAATTTGGTAACAAGTAATTTTTTAATTTATTTTGTTTATTTCAATTAAATCTTCCACTAATTCTGTCAGACCTGAAAATGTTACATTTTTTGGTTTTCAACCTTGGCGCATTCACTATCTTGTAATAAAGTTGTACTTGTTTTTTATAAGAACCTCTAGTGTTGTGTGTAAATGTATAGTACAGATGAATGTTATAAGATTGTAATATTTAGAATTAGAGACTGTCCTTTCATAATTGTAATATTTGAATTATTCAAGCATCATATTTAGAGACTATTTTAGATTAATTAAAATTTAAAGAATTAGATCGAGTTATTCCTGAAATTCGAGGGACCAAATCAAATCATTAGTCGAAAAATCATCTCTGCTAAGATAGGTGCATTACGAGTTATCATACTTTTATTTATTTATTTTTTAAATAAACGAAAAAAATATGAGTGCCTTGATCGTTCGAAAATTACATTTCCATACATAAAAATTAAAGTGAATATTCACATGTGTAAAGATAATAATTATAAACTATTAGATGGTTCGAATATTTAACTAAATTACTTAATATAATACGTGTTAATATTTTAATTATCATCTTTACATATAGATATTTTTAGGATCCTGCTAGAAAAATAATGGACTATTGAGTTAGCCATATTATCTAGAATAATCATCCGAGTATTAGGGATAATAAACATCTTTTAAAAGATTAAACTGATTTTGGGATTCACCAAAAATTAAACTTTTGACCTTTCGAATCTAAAGTTTTAATACCATGTCATGATACCATTCATTCAAAAAATTTCAGCTAATAACACTAATAGTTATATCTCTAATACTCTCTAAACCTCCATTATATACATTGTACAAATATTCCATTAGTTCCTCATTCTTTCCCATATTTTTATGCAAGCTAAATAACCACTAAAATTAGTAATTACTTCAAATTTGAGTTGAGAGAGCCCTCTATTTATTCCTTCCAGTTTGATATTCAAATTTCAGCAAAAAAAAAATAAAAAGTACAAGTTGGTCTCTCATTTATCAGCTTCACAGCCTTGTTGCAATTCGCGATATGTTGCTGTTCTTCGTGACCAAGATGCACATTTAATAGAAGCGAGAACAATCATCCATGTTCAATTCATTCAATAAATTAATGACCATAAACCACTAACTCTCTACATTCGAAACTTTTGAAATGGAGCCTTTTCTAATTAAAATGACTATGCTGAACTTGTGATTGTCACAAACGCAACATATAGAGAACCAAAGACATTAATACAATTCTTGAGGTTGAAGTTATCTTTTCTTTTCTTTGTTTTAGTCCTAACCGAACTAGTTGTTATGTTAGCCTTTGATAGGATCTCTTGTCTTTTTCACTACTCATCAATTTGTTGGAACAACCAGCATTGAGCTTTTTATAACAATAAAAAAGCTTTAATATTAGGGAAAGCCTTGCAAGGAAAGTTACAAATTATGTTATTACTTACAAATTAAACAGGCTTCAATTGCAACTAACTCAAACTAACTATAATATCATTTTTTCATTATGATTTAATTTGCATAATGATTTATCTCCATTATAAATTTATAACCGTGCACTTAATAATAAATTCTGATAGTTTTTTAGTATTTTTCTAAAATATTAGGTAAACTTCAAATTTTTCAAAAACAGAGCGCGCAAGATTTTATGGTTTTAACATGCCAAATTACATCATCTGTCATAGGTACAGGTCTTTGATACTGAATGTGTGATTACAAGAATTTACAAGGAAATAAGATTGTTCTCTTGTCAAGATATACGACAAATACATTAGAAACACATTAAATATTTATTTCTTCATTATACGAAAATTAACCAATTTAATAATGTATTCTCTTAACAAATTCTTTTAAAATAATCAGTAAATAAGAAATCCTTGCATACTCCGACCTTAATAATAAATCACATATCACAACCACAAATTTTATAAGATTTGTAAGTGATAAACAAAAAAGAAATGAAAATAAATAGTTATAATTTCTCTTGAAAAAGCACACATGTTAAATAAGAGAGGAAAAAAAATTGAGAACTGAGACATCTTTCTCTTCCTTTAAATACTTCTTTCTTTCTCTTTAATCTTTACTTATTTAGAACTTGTTGATTGGTAGTTAAAGAAAAGTTAATCTCCAGTAAACCGATTAAATATACTTCAATTACGTGCAAGTAATTTCATTAATAAAGCACTAAATGTTAGTGAATAACATTAATAATTTCATAAATTCTCCAACGAACAACTACATTATTCCACTGAAATGATTTTGGGACTTTTAAGTTTCTCCTTCAAACACATGTTATAGTAGTAAATTTGAGCATTACAAAGAATTAACCTATAAAAAACGAAAATATTTGATAACCAAAGAAAATCAGTCAAAAATAGCCATAACTTTTTTTATTTAGCATTCATTAATTGTTGCGATAATTAATGAATGCTAAATAAGACAAGTTCTGGCTACTTTTTTTTGTCTCCCTAACATTACCAAAAAAAATGAGGAATCCATTAATCATGTGATATATTCTTATTCAATCCTGCTACGTTACCAACAACATTTCTGCCAACATCTGCCAACTCGTATTTATAACTGTGTTTAATAGAAGTGTTTTTGTGAATGTGTTTAATAAAAATACTTTTTTTATGGCTGGATTTAATAGAAATGTCTTTATAGATATATTTTTTAGATGTGTCTCTTTATATACGTTTAAAATATACTTTTTCATTCTTATTTTATATTCTCTTATTTATTCTTTTTCAAAATCTCTCCCGTTTCTCAGGGTGATCCAACAACACAAAAAGCCTTTTTTGTTGTTATTAAATGATAAAATACAAAATGTATATTAAAAATGAGTTAAAAATGTAAAAATTTATATGTAATTATTTTTATGTATGTGAAGTTGTTAATTAAAAATCGTTAGATAATTTGACAATTGTTATCTAACATATCTTAATTAACACCTTCACATAAAAACAAATATATATGTAAACAGTTTTCAGTAAATTTTTATATATAATATACATAAATATATAATTACTTATTTGGTGACTATTTTTTATGTGCATGTATGATTTTTATTACGACAATTAAGATAGATAATATATGGGAGCTACTCAGATAAAAATATTTAAAAAGTCTTTTTTTAAAGATGTTTAATAATAATTAAAATTTAGTATATATAATCGATTAAACTGTGTTATTTTTGTCAAAATTAGATTAGACAAATTAATTTGATCGAAAAGATGGTGAATCAAATCTTGAACTAGTCTAAATTTATTCTTTTATAAAAAATGATTATAATACCTTTATTATAGAAAATAACTAAAATATATATATATATTTTTTTTTGAAAAATTTAAATCCTAATCTTATGACGACAAGTAAATTACTAAAATTTAGGATTCTCAAAATTAATAATAGTTTTCTATAATAAAGGTATTGTAATAATTTTTTATAAAAAAAATATTAATTTAGACTAGTCAAAATTTGATTCACCATTTTTTCGGTCAAATTAATTTGTCTAACCTAATTTTGACAAAAATAACACGATTTAATCGATTATATGGATTAAATTTTAATTACTAAAAATATCTTTAGAAAAAAGATATTTTAGATCTCAAATATATAATTGTTTACAATATAATCTACCACTAATTTAAACACTTACTAGGATTAACCCAATATATATGTCCCTCCAAAACGGCATAAGAATTTCTGGTATGGAAATGAGTTGAAGAATGGAAGTTTGTGCGCCTCATCAGATCATATGTTATGAGAGCAATCCTTGAGTAATCATAATGAATCATGAAATTTGAGTTTCACTTCAATGATCCTTGACATATAAGTAATAATAAGCACTCACACACAAAAATGGTCCACCAATCTTTCTTTCTATCTACCCTTCACTTTCAAAAACACCGCTAACGACTTATGGAAGGTGATAGTGCCTTCACCCAACAAAAAACAAAACCCATTTTCAGTTTTGAGGTTTTGTTTGTTGTCTCATTTTCTTGAGAGTTTGCATTTCATGAAGGGGAGGCCTACTATGTACTACAATGGCATGCTGATAAACAACAACGCCGTCTTCGATTCCGATCCGGGTTTTCTTGAAGAAGGGAAAGCTACAATGGAGATCAATAATAGTGAAGTTGTTGAAGGGATTGTAGTTACTGAAGTGAATGAAGAATGTGATGAGAATGGTTGCAAAAATGAGACTACTTTTGCTGCTGAATCCAGTTCTGGCTCTGAATTTGTGTCATCTGAGAAAGAACATAATGGTCAAAGTAGTGCTGAGGAGCATTCATGTTCACCACCTTCAATGGGGTCTCCGGTTCAAGAAATGGATGACTCAAATTGCACACAAAGTCCAAATGGAAGTAGTGAAGATGAAGAGAAAAAGGATTGTGGTAATGAGAAATTTTGTATTTATTTGCATAAACTAATCAAGTTTAACTTTTATGTATAGTAAGACATTCAGGTAACCCAAAAAATAAAGCGGCTATTTCGTTAAATATATCAAATTATCTAATTGTTATCAGCTATCATCGATTAACTGTTTTTGTTTGTGTTTATGTATGTAATGGCAGATGAAGTAACGTCCTTGATAATTTATATTAAAAAAGAATTTGTTGGATTATATTTCTTAAAAGAATTCAATTTTCATTGTCAGTGTTGGAGGTTGAGATGATGAAGGAGAGGTTTGCAAAATTATTACTCGGAGAAGACATGTCAGGTTGTGGAAATGGTGTCCCTACAGCCTTGGCTATATCCAATGCCATAACTAATCTTTGTGGTATGTATGAATTTGAAACAAGTTTTTTCCATGTTCCTGCTTCTAATTGTTATTTAACTTGCTAATTATTAAGGTATGAATTTCCTGAATAATCTGCTGCAGCCACCCTGTTTGGACAACTCTGGAGATTGGAACCCCTGACTTCAGAGAAGAAAGCAATGTGGAGAAGAGAGATAGAGTGGCTACTTTCCGTCGCCGATCATGTCGTAGAATTGAAACCTACATGGCAAACTTTTCCAGATGGAACCAAGCTTGAGGTCTAACACAACTTCACAAAAAATAATCATAATATGCTTTTCTTTTAGTTTACTCAGGATAAACTCTTAAATGAAGTTCTAATTCGCTTTGTTTTGGAAGATACCTAAAAAAACAAAAAAAATTGTTTTCCTTTTAGTATTCATTCTCTTTATCATTGGATAGCGTGTTGGACTTGCTTGATTTAAGTCTAAAGTTTTATCGAATGATAAAGAGAACGAATCTACTTATTATTTAAGAAAAAGAAAATGTATATGTAACACAATTCTTTGGTAATTTATGCTTAAAAATACTCTGCTTCAAAAAGTAAATTCCGTTTGATTAACTCTCAAATGTGAAACAGGTCATGACCTGCAGACCACGTTCAGATCTTTATGTCAATCTTCCTGCTCTGCGAAAATTAGATAACATGCTTCTTGTAAGATTTCTTGATTGCATTTCAACGAACACCAATCAATTTTATTTCAAAATAATCCATTCTAGTTTTCTTCTTCTTTTTGGATTTTCATAGGAAATACTAGATGGTTTCATCAATGCTGAGTTCAGGTATGTAGAGCAAGGTGTTCTTGCACCGGACACGGATGACGGTTCGGCTTCTTTTCGAAAAGTGGTGCAGCGACAAGAGGAGAAATGGTGGCTTCCTGTTCCTCAAGTTCCACCCTATGGCTTACACGAGAATTCAAGAAAGCAGTTGCAGCACAAGCGCGATTGCGCAAACCAAATACTCAAAGCTGCCATGGCTATTAACAGCACCACTCTTGCTGAAATGGAGGTTCCTCATGCATATTTGGACTCTCTTCCAAAGGTGTGATATGAATCATCCATCATAGTATCATCCACAAATACTAATTCTATACCTTAAACTTCATAGCTTTGTGATAGCTAAAGATCGTGAGATGATTTGACAGATTTGATTAAATTGTCATCTAACAGTTTTCAATTTACGTTCTGTATTGTATTTGTATTCAACTTTCGTACTGTGTTTATACACTATCCTTCTATATTAACTCAAACTTTGTGATTCAATGAGATTATGGAAAATACAACATAATGTTGAGATTATTGTTCTTTTGTTTTCAGACAGCAAGAGGCAGCTTGGGAGATGTAATTTATAGGTACATTACATCAGAGAATTTTTCTCCAGAGTGTTTGTTAGAGTGCCTTGATGTATGTTCTGAGCATCAAGCAATAGAGGTTGCCAACAGAGTTGAGGCTTCAGTTTATATCTGGCACAAGAAGACCAACTCGAAGTTTCCGAATCGCGCCACCAGATACAGTTCAAGATCTTCATGGGAGATGTTCAAGGATCTAATCCTTGAAGGTGACAAGAGAGAATTGCTTATAGAGAGAGCAGAAACTCTTATGCTCTCCTTGAAGCACCGTTTTCCTGCTCTCCCTCAAACTGCATTAGATACATGCAAAATCCAATGCAACAAGGTTCGTATTACCTATTAACTTCACTCAATCACTCCCAAATTAATAATTTACTGCCGATTTAATAAAATCTTGATATAAATAGTTTTGTATTGAAGGTACTTTCTCTCTTTCAAATTCGGAATGATATTATAAATTTTAGAATAGTAATATTCACTCCTTTTTCATATAAAAATACTCTATGCTTATTAAAATTACACATCAAATTAGTCATTATGTTTTTTTTTTTATATTTACACATTGATTTATATATTTTTTAACTAAATAATTAAATTTATCATAGTAGAATAATCAAATCTTACACGAATAATAAAACTTGTTTATAGTAGTAAAATAAAAAAATTAAAAGATGCCAAATACATATTTCTATATACGATGTATGATGTATGATCGATGACTAATCTTTAATATACACACATAAGATTGATTGTTTTTAGTATTGTTCTAATCAATCTTATACAAAGCTACATGTTAACAATTGATTTTTGCAATAGTTTTATATTTATATATTTTAAATTAGAACAAAGTTTGGCAAAGTTTAATCTACCTCCTCTCTCTTCGTAAAATCATAGTTTGATTTTTTTCTGAGATTTAAAAAATTATAAACTTTCTACTTATATGATTTATAAACAATCCTATATGTCCAACAAATATTATTATATTTAGCTAATACTTGGTTAGTAATAATTTGCTTCCATATTTATAGGAATTTTACACACATGAATTAATAAAATTTATTTGTTACAAATAATTTGATATTTATAATAGTCAAATAATAACAAAAAATACTAAAAATTATTGTCCCCAAGAGTTTCTTATAATTTATTTTGTGGATTATACTTTTTAAATAGTGGATATGCTATATGTATTAAAATTTTGACCACACTTCAAATTGTTTTGTATTATAGGATGTTGGGAAATCAATTCTAGAGAGCTACTCTAGAGTACTAGAGAGTTTGGCTTCAAATATTGTTGCAAGAATTGATGATGTGCTCTATGTGGATGACTTGACCAAACATTCTTCAGATCAGTTCTCAATGCTCCCAAAACTTGGTTTGATCACTCACAACAATCATACTTCTTCAGTTCCATATGTCCCAACAACATCATATAATAATAAATCAGGTCTTGGAACACCAAAAGCAGGGGTTATTTGCCCTGCAAAGGGAGGAAAATCATCAATGACCAATAATAATAATAGTAACATTAATAGAGTGATTTTGACAGATTTTCTTAGCATTGATAGAAAAGGAAAGGACTATGGATGTGAAATTGAGAACTTAGTTCCAACATTAACAGAATTTGATGATGAGGTTCCACCTTGTGAAACAGAGGCAAGTGATTGCACAGATGATGATGTCAAGCATAAAGCATTGGAACAGGCTTGGATAGAGTGAAATGCTTTTGGTCTTATTGAACTTTGATGGTGCATTTCCACATTTTTTTTATTTTAATTTTGGTGTTTCATATTTCCTCCATCATTGTAAGTAGATGAAATGAAAAACATGTCTTTGAATATAATCATTGTATGGTTATATATTGACATGTTATTTATCCATTGTTAAATATAGTATATAAGAAACTGATTTGTCCTGTCTAATTTTAATAAAAATAACACAATTTAATCGGTTATATGTGTTAAAATTTTAATTATTTAAAAGTATTTTTAAAAAAAAAAACATTTTTGATATTTTTATTTGAGTGATTCCTCTTACATATCATTTTAACCGGAAATAAATAATATTTTGACATACAATATAATAATGATTATATTCAAAAAATATTATTTCTCACGAGAAGTGCGAAAAATTCACATATTTAGATTAAAAAAGTCTTGATATTATTTACTCTTTATTAATCACTCTAAACATTTTTATATGCTTCTATTATAACTTTTTTTTTAACAAAATAAGACGGAGTAAAAAATAAATAGATACATTAAAAATATAAAATTTTAGTTATTTTTTATATTATCATCACCAAATTAAAAGATCAACATCACTTCATTTTTTATAATATATAAATGATCTATCAATAATTTTTGTTATGGAAAATCGTTTCATTCCTTCTCGATTAAGTATTTTAAATGACAAAAAAATTAAATTAGCCATTTTTTCTAAATATTTTTTATAGAAACCGTTATTTAATTTTTAATCGTCCCACATTTATCAGATAAATTCAGCTAAAACACAAATGTTTCGCATTTTTAATATATTTTTTTATATAATACATAAATATTGTTATTCAATCTGTTCTTCGTATTGATTCTGTCAACTAAAATAAATTAAGTAAACACTTTAACTTTTAGTGGAACCAAATTTTTTCATACAGCTTTAATAATGTTGTAACTAGATATAGTCTCCAAAAAAATATCTGCCAGCATGATCTGCATAAATAAGCTAATAACAAAAATTCTACATAATTCTATCTTCTTTTCCGATTGTTAGTCTAGCTAATTACACAGTTTCTTTTCGCATTAGTACAGTTTTTTTTTTTTTCTATTGAAAATTTTATGTCTACTCTAATCTATTCCAAAATTCACACTTTTTTATTAGAATCTTTTTTTTTTTTTGGTTTGAAACAAAAAAAATATCTTTCAACCAGTTATTATCTCAAAAATGAATTCTCCTCTACTCTCTAACTCCAAAGTCAACAATTAATCATCTTGTTTGTCACCTATTACTCCTTATTTGCAAATGAAAAAAATCTTTCCACAAACTCCTTCTTTTTCCCCTTTTTTTGGTAATGTTTGAATTGAAAGCATCTCATCAAAATTTAAATTATTACATAAATACACAACTTTTTTAAAAAATGCCATCCTCCTTCAAAAAGTATCAGCATTATTTAAACAAAATAGTTGTATTTTGAATTACTGCATCACTAATATTCAATCCTCTTAAATTTTTGGGTGTCTACACTACTTCTCATCTTAATTCACTAAATTATCCCGTCTTTTCCATCATTTTCATCCTAAAAGAATCTTCTTTGCAACATAATGAACCTCTCTACCTTCTTCCTTCACAAATTTAGTCTTTAGTTTATCAATAATCAATTTTCATATCTTCACAGGTCTCAAATTCACATCCAAGTATATCCCAAAGTACTCAACCGGTAATATCGTCTCCTTGCATTTCATCAACCTATGCATCTTCTGTACTTACTCTTGCTCGTAATTGACCAGTATTAGACTAGATAATAGAGGAAAAATGAGAGACAACGCATGAGTATTTTAAAAGCATACGAATAATCAAATATTTGTCCTATCTAGAACTAAAATCTAAGTAACTTCGATAAAAAAAAAAAAATTCAAATACAAAGAATAGAATCTGTTATATATAAAAGTCATTTTATAATAATAATAAATCAAGAGGAATGCTAGGGACCAATAATTTTAGTATTTTGTAACTATCAATTGGCCATCAATAGTATTTTTAATGGTGTGAGATTATATCTAATGATATCTAATAGTGAGAGATCTATCACTTTTGTTTTGATGATTAAGTACTGACTAGAAAATACAAAAATTGCTGGCCTTTAGACTTTCCCATAAATCAAAATTAAGTACTTAAACAATTAATATACTTTTAAGGTTAAATTTTTCATTTGATTACGTTTGAATTATTGAAAAGATGACTCATTCTGGATTTCTTTAAGAAAAATAATTATAAATGATATATGTCTTAACTAAACTTTTTTTTTGGTAACCAACAAATAACACAGAATTACGTTGTTGTCTAGCACATAAGGATTTAATTTTATAAAAATAAGTTTGGTTCTTAGTACCCCAATAAGTTTTTCAGTTTGAACGCACTTGTGACTTACCTGATTGATTAGGAATTTAGCGAGTGCTTTCATTTTTCAATTAATAAAGAGGAAAGTAATAATTAGGTGGCAGAATAAAATGCTCTTCTGATTAACATAATATGAGTAATGCACTAATGGCAGCATCTAGAATGATCTCAACAACTTACAGAATTATTTTAGCAATCTCACCAACCTTGATTAGACAAGAGAATGAACCACATTGTTTTCACACCAGTTTTTTATAGCAAAAGTGGAGCAACTGAAAAAAGAAATTTTAGATATTAAAGAGAAAATTGAATTGATATGTAATTATGAATTGAGATAGGCCGTTCATGAAGTTTTAAACTAAATTTCTGAGATTATGATAATAAAATTTAGATATTAATAAAAAAAAGAGTTATATGTTAAATTAGTCTTTAATTATTTTGTATCAAGTAAATTAGTTTTTAATAAAAAATTGACAAATTGATCCTTAATCTTTTAGAATATTAAACAAATTAGTTTTTTGATAAAAAAAATAAAATACAAATTATTTTAAATATTCTTTAAAAAATGACAAATCATTCCTTTTTTTTCCCTCAAAAGTAGTATCATTATTGGAGATTAAATAGTCTAAAATTTTAAAAATAAGAGTAATTTTGTTCATTTGTTTTGTTAGGAACTAATAAATTGAATATTCTAAAAGATCAAGGATCAATTTATTAATCTTTTTGTTAAAGATAAATTTGTCCACTACAAAATTATTAGAGACTAATTTAAAATTTCACCCCCATAAGAAAAATATTTAAAAGTGGTGCAATTGTTAACAAAAAGAAACTGATCCAACAATTTTCCTAGTGCAAGCTCCATTATTCTAAGGTGGGTGTGACTGGAATAAGCACTTTAGTATGTGCCTTTTTTGGGCTATAAAAACCTCATAATGTCCAAGGTAGTGTTGCACTTGCATGTGAAATATCTAATCCAAGTACTACTAACTACTAAGTACTTCACTTGATAGTAACTTAGAAAAAAGAAAGTTGTGAGAAAATGGAGGGTCACACTAAGATGATGTTCATTCTTGGCCTTGTGGCCATTGCTAGCATCTCACAGATTTATAGAGTGGAAGGTGCTGGGGAATGTGGGAAAAACACTACCCCAGACAATGAGGCTATTAAGCTAGCACCTTGCGCCACAGCGGCGCAAGATGAGAATGCGAGCGTGTCGCAGAGTTGCTGTGTTCAGGTCAAGAAATTTGGCCAGAATCCAGCTTGCCTCTGCGCTGTTTTGCTCTCTAACACGGCCAAGATGTCCGGCGTTGACCCTAAGATTGCCATCACCATCCCCAAGCGTTGCAACTTTGCCAACCGCCCCGTTGGTTACAAGTGTGGACGTAAGTATAAGAACTCTTTTCTTGTTTTTTATTTGGTGAAAATTCAGGTGCAGTACGTGAAGTTAATACCTGAGAGTTATTAGATAATTTGACTAATTTGACTAAATTTTCATCTAACGATTCTCAAATATTAATTTCACGTCAAGTCGACTTCACCCGAGTTTTCACATTTTCATTTATTATAGTTTAAATAGTTTTAAGAAAAATTATAGGTGACCAATATTTTTTTTTGTTTTTGTTTTACGTTTGAATCAACATTAACTAATTTTTTCATTTTTTTTTTACATTAACTCTAGTCAAGCTATCATGACGGAGAAATATCCATTTAAATATACTAATTAATATATATAGATCACAACTACATAAAAGTTAGGTAGTTCGTAGAATTGATATTTGGTTTAACTCTAGTTTAGATACAATCTTCCTAAGCATCACAATTTACACTTATATAATTAACCAAAAATCCATGCTCATTTGAATTTGATGTAAATATATATGACAAATAGAATATTTGCACACTAAAATATAGAAATGATATGTGTACTTATTTAATTTGCAAATCTACTATTTAACAAGAGAGCTTTTTAAAAATGTGTTCATGTATCTCACAATTTTTTTTTTTTTTTTGGCGATAGTGTGTAGAATAGTGACTTAGTGAATCCCAATTTTGATCTAACAAGTAGATTTTATTGCTCACAAAAAAATTGGTGACTTTTGCAGCTTACACTCTACCATAAATTTGTTGGTGAAAAAAGGAGGACTGGATTTGAAGGCTCCATAGCTGTGATAGCTACTACTATATGTGATCACTACTTTGTTGTATTCTCCTTGTAACTTTGTAATGTTATTACTTTCTTATAATAATAGCTGGCAGCTTATAACTGTCCTTCATAAATCATGCCATTTCACTCTTAATTAATGTTTCTACACCTCTCTTATACTTTACTTTAAATTCCATATTTAATTTCACCCTATCTTTATCTAATAATATTGGAATCTTATAATTCCATTCACATGGCCACTAAGATATGCTAAATAGTGAAACTATGTCTCATATCTTTACCTTAACACTGTGCTTTGGAAAAGACAAAAAAAAAAAAAAAAATCTTCTTCAACAACCAAATATTATCATATGAACTCATTTTTTATATTAGACACCAGAAAACAGAGGAAAAATAAAGTTTGAGGGAAAAAAAGTTCATGATGGTATTTAACAAAAGTAATACAAATAGAGTTTAATATTGTTACAGACAATATAAATTATTTTATCCAATCGTTCAATCACGTCTATTTATTTAAATAATTATTTATATATTAATTATTAAAAATAATTATTTTTATTAACATAATAATGCATAATTAAATATATATATATATATATATATATAATTTTTTTTATACAGTATATTAAAATTAAATTCATGCAAGTAACCAATATCATTTTTTCAACGGCCAAACAGAAGGATTCTTAGGAGTTATTGTTCCGGGCTACCATTAATAATAGATAAGGATAAGGATAGGTGAATAGGACAAATCTATGTTTTCGATGAGGGAATAAACCAGAGACTAGAAACCCTTTTGAAGGCTTTAAGCATTGTATTGGATGATATACTTTGAAAATGATTCATGAACCTATGCCTTTTAGGTTTTAATACTTTGTTCATCAAATAATTCTCTTGCACAAAGATTATAGTACTAAAGATACTACTATCACATTGGAGTATCATTATTTGATCTTGGTCAATTCAGAGACTAAAGGAATAAATAAATGGATGTTGAAGATTTAGTTAATGTGAATAACCAACTATGTGAGTATCTTTAAAGAAAACAACTATAGTATTATCAATAAACTCAAATGTTGAAGAGAGTAATAACATCTATTTTGTTCCAAAACCAGTCATCATTGGTGAAATACAAAGCAGGGCAAAATAATAACTTAAGTTTCAGCCACATATAATTGTAGCTAATGTTACATACAAAGCTATATATCATAATAAGATTACCAAGCATAATGATAATAATAATCTTTACATACAAAGAAAGAAAGAAATGGAAATCAAAGGTTGAAAGCGAATAAATTAGCTAGTTGTCCACAACAACATTCTTCTGAGTTCTGACTACACTGTATAGTTTCTTCCATATAATAAAAGATGGGCTATAATGCTATGTTATACCCTCCTATGTATACCTGCAATAATATGAATAACAAAAAAAAAAAAAAAATCACAATCTGAACATGGAGGATGGTAATATAAGTATATAACTAGAATTCTTGTGTACACACACACACATATATACATACAAGGCCGCTTTTCTTCTTCTTTATGAGTTTTTATTTTTTATTTTCGTTTTACAAGTTTTATTTAGAAAATACAACCATTAGTTATCTATCATCTTTTCCTCTGCCTCTTATTTTCCTCTCGATCAATAATTCTTCATTTTCATTTTCAGTATTTTGAATCTTTTCATATTTAATGAAAGAAAAATTGAAGACAACAAAATCTCATCTTCTATTATCATTATTTTTCACAAATAACTGAAAATAAAAACAGAAACCAAACAAGCTCCGGAGTATAAGTCTTAGCTTTTTTCCACTTTCGAGAGTTCTTACTTTTCAAACCAACCCAATCTAAAAGTCTAAAAGAAAAAAAAAAAAGAGCTAAGTAACACATAAATTTCTGAAAATTTATATTTTGGATAAATTAGTCCCTTAAAAAAGTACTAATAAATTTTTTCAACATAGCGAATATAGACACATCACTTCTAACTTACCCCTGTAACTAGGGTAGAACATCTTAATTTGAACTAACTTGTTTACGTTTATTATTGTGAAGGACTTCATTAATATTTTAAAAAAAAATTAATTTGTGATTTTATTCAAGGAAAAAAAGAGTGACAGATATCTAATATTGCCATTTGAGCATAGTTTCACAGAATCATATACCTTGATTGAGGAGTATATATATATATAATCTCTGTTGGGAAGAGTGACTTTTCAATAATACAGACCCCCTGGTTAGAAAGTCAACAAAAACAACATCAGAATAAAGGAAAATTGTGACACAACAATACAAACCATAATCAATTTTTCACATTGCAAATGCATGCTTTGATGATATAAACATATAAGTAACACATGCATATGTCACATAACATGACATACCTTGCCACCAATTTCCTCTTGAAGCACTTCCTGAATCATCTTCTATCCCCTCGTTCTTGAGCTGTTAAACACCAAAAAAATTAAAATAAATTGTTAGGCATTCTTAGTCCTGAAAACTTATGGACAAAATAAAATCTAATTTGTATGCCCGGTTAGTTGTTTATCTTTTATAATAAGCTCCACTTTATTTTGTTGAGTTCACGTGACAACACTTGATTATTGGTCAATTTCTAGCGATATAGTGACAAAGTAAGAGTAAGTCTCAAATGGAATGGACTGACCGAGGAGGTGTATCCTGAATTGTGTGTACTCTGAGGCTGCGAATATATGTCCTGAGCGCCATACATGATCGATGAACTAAGGTGACATGGTTGAACCCTTTGATCCTCATACATCCAACTCATATCCTCATTTGCTTTATTCTCACTTTCCATTTCTTTATTTCCCTTCGAGTTTCCATCTGTATTATTCATTCCATTCACACCATCAACAACATAAAACAAAATAAGAAATAACAAGATTCATGTATCTGAATTAAATGGGTCAAATTAATCATAAATAATTGCGAAAACTCGCCTGCAAATTATATTATTGTAAAATTGATATTTAAAAATAATTAAATAATTTAATAAATTTAATAATTCTTAATTATTAACTTAAAATTCTGCATATGAGTGTCCATAAATAATTTATAGTACAGAAATAAGTTTTATTATGATCTTAATTATTATATTAAAAAATTATATTTATCTGGGTGAATTGAATCAAGACCACTATTAATGGATCAGATAACTGACACACGCAACTACATTAAGGAAAATTAGGAAAATTCGGAAAATAGAAGGAAAAATATAATATTATGTGATCTTGCCAAATATTTCATCTTAAAACATCACAAAAAATGCTATAACCAAAAGTTGTTAGAAAAAAAAAAAAATGAGTCTACGCCTAGAGAACTTTACCTTGATTACGAATTTTCCATGATTCATTAGCAATTTTTCCATTCAACTCAGAACGCAGAGATTCTCTACCTAATACCTGAATCAACACAAATAAATAAATAAATTAAAAAAAACACTAAGAGATGCTTATTAATATGAGTCCATATATATGCAATGAAAACTTTGTTATGATGATTCAAAGAACTTGGAAAAACTAACTAAATTCAATTCATCTTCACGTACAAATTAAATACTTATCTTTGTTCTTTGGAATTATATGTTGCAGGAACAACAAAAACAAAATCAAAAAACAAATGCAAAAGTAAAAGAAAATCTGTTACATAGGAGAAATCATCATCGACCTAAGCATGAAATGCAGAAAGATAGAAACAAAATGAATTAAATAAATAAGAATGAAAAAGGAAAAATGAAAGAAAATTCATTGACCTTAGGTGACTGAGAAGAAAATATAGAGCCAAAAATTCCAGAAGAAGGTGATGGTTGAGACTCTTTGGAACCAAAAAGCTCAGAAGGAAATGAAGAAGAAGTACCCTTTTGCTTCTTTGCTTCCATTTTTCTTCTTTTGTTCTCTCTCTCTTTCTCTCTCTCACTTTGCAAGTTTTAAAAACTAAAACCACTGTATCAAAATCACTCCAGCACCCTTTAACTAAATTTAAGAGCCTTCTTCTCTTTATATATTTATATTAATTAATAATATTATTATTGAATAATAATAATGATGACAACAACAACCCCACAAAGATACATCAACCACCGCCTGAGAATGGCCTTAATATAAGGCAAGAATTAAAGAAAAAATCATTTATTATTATTATTATTATTATTATTATTATTATTATTATTATATTGGGTAATGGAAACGAGAAATGAAACAAGAGGTGGCTGATTTGTTGGTCCCAACTATCTTTGGGATTAACGTTAGTCTCTTAATATGGTTTTTAATTTAAACCGTTAGATCATTTTATTATTATATCTAACGGTGTAGATTAAATACAAATATATATTTTTATTTTTATTAAATACTCCCTAATATTTAACGTTTTTACAAATGATTCCCTTCCTCTTTCTCTTATTATATATTTTGCAGATGGGGTCTCTTCTTCTTCTTCATTACTGCGATGAAAACTGGCACCAGCATCAACTGTTAGGTCTGGTTCGAGACTACCCATGTACGCATGCAACTATCAGAGCCTGGATCGAGACTATTTCGCACCCCTGTCCACTCCGCCTCTAAAATTTGTGTTCTTCTCCTCTCTTGGTCATCTACTTCGTGTGGTGTTCTTCGAAAAGGAAGTCATGGAAGCTGTCACACATATATACACAGAGACATATACTTCACACTTGAGACAGAAAATCAGAAAAGAAACAAAAAAAGAAAAGAAAATCTTCGCGGAAGATTATGGCCTCAAAGGAGACCCAAGACTTCTAGCCATTTCTCAAGCCATCAGAGTCGTTTCTCAGGTTTTCATTTTTTATTTTTTCTTTTTTTCTTTCAACGTTTTTCTTCTTATTCATCAACAGATCTATAGCTGTGACGGTTTAGTTTCATAATATTTTTATGTTTAGAAGTCTGAAATTGATGGTGTTCCACACAGAAGATCAATGAAAAGACATGCATGAGATTAACTATAAGCTGATAGAATAAATCTAACCATAAAACAAGAAAACTCAGTAAATAATCTTGCATTTTTCTTTCCCAAATATATTTGTTGAAACTTATAGTTGAGTAGGACATAATTGAACTTTGTTAATTAGAGGAAGTGAGTGAATAATTGTTGATGAATAATTGTTGATGAATATTTTTTTTAATAGCTAATTGGTGTTAAGAATATATTAATGAGAATACTCATAGCTCTTTGAAATGACCCACACTTAACTATCTGCTGTAGATTTATGTCCCAATTAAAGAAGAAGGTGACCGCTGGTATATGGTTATTAGTTTATTGGATGAAAAATTATATCAGTTTGATTCTAATTTAAATGATGATCAAGTTGAGCCAAGATAAGAAATTATGAAATCCTTGGTAAGATGTCCATAACCCATTTCTTTATACACAAACTATATATAAAATAATACATAAATCTTAATAGATTAGTCATGAATAAAATTTTCAGGCTATAAGATTATCAGATATGGTAACTTTTGGGCATTACCTAAAAGGTGACATTCCTGAAAGAAAAGATTTCATGAATTTTGATGTGAAAAAGGTTAAGGGGTGCCAATTATCCTCAAAGGTACACATAATTGTAGTGAATCTTTTATTTACATCTTTAATTAAAGTGATCTTTTATTGATACTAACTAGTTAATATTGCCACTGAACTTTTAGTCGCGACTCTGGTGTTTGGGTTCTTCAATGGTTGTCTACGACAGAGAAGTTTAATCCCACGGTGTCGGTATTGTAAGTTTCAAAGACATATTGATTAATTATATACATGATGCCATATTATTTAACTAATTAATTCATATTTGTAGCTAAATGAGCAATATATTCGGACATTCGTTGTGATAAATCTTTTGTTGGGGATGTTCAATGACCACAATTCCACAAATACAAGTTTCAGAAGAAGAATAATGATTTTTAGGCTAGGCTTTAAAGTGAATAGTATGGAGATCAACATTTTTGCCTATTTTGTTATTATTTGAAAAATTTGTTGTAATCCTCAATTATAAATGAGATTAGTGATATTTATAATTTATTTGTTGAATTATTATTTTAAAGAAAAAATTTTGTCTTATCAGACAATTTTGGTACATTTTTATATAAGTAATAAATACAGAGATCAATAATATTTTTCTATCTTTATGTTTGTGTATTAATTTGGTCATTGGTGTAAGTTAATAATTGTAACTTTGTGCTCACCTATTATCATCTGAATAATCTGTGCCAAAGATTATTATTATGATCATAGATATCTAGGAATATATCATCATGTGTTCTTTGCCATTTCAAATTGAAAATGATTAGTTAGAGATTCATACATGATTCTTTGTCATTCTAACATTCAGACACTTGTGTCTCAACAAACACATAACCACACCATCATAATACCCTCATGCCATAGCTAGGAAGTTTTTCATGCATCATGCACATATTCATCTGATTCTATTTTATATTGGTATGAAATACACACTATTTATTTGTGAACAAAACTTTGAAAGCAAATCATTAAATAGTAAGCCAAATTCTACGGCATGATGCCCAGAAATCTATTCACCAAATTTTATTCACCAAAACAAATTCAGAATTCCATTCACTAAGTTCTATTGAATTACCAAATTCATCATGAAAATTCATACACAAAGTTCTATTACCCAAGTTTTATTCAATTAGCACATAATAAAAATTCATATAATATTACAATGAGAACTCTTCAATAAGTTCTATGTCGGCACTTGCATCACAACCTTTTGTCCAAAATTCTTGTTCTTCGTAATCTTTTTCAATATCAGATGCAATCCCTGCAAACAAAATATTGATGAATCTCCACTCTTATTAATAAAAATTATATAATTAACATGTGGTACGCAAATTGTTAAACCAAATATTATCATTTCTCCATCTGCATCCAAACTTTTCTCAAAAGGGTTCCTAATTATGTCATGAGAAGTTGCACAGCTCGCATTAGTCTGCTGAATGTCATTTGTCAATGGACAAAATTTTTTATTGTACCCTTCCATGCGACAAATACCACATCGTTGTGGTTTTCGTTTGACCTTCTTCAACTTATTGATACATTCTTTAAAATTTCTCTGTATCATCCGACTCTTCTATCATCTCATCAAAGAATACTCTATCTTCTATTTTATCATATACTTCAAGATCTTACTCAACAATTTTATTTGTAACTGAAAAAACATAAAATAAATAGTATTCTAATAAATCAAAGTGCAGAGACCACTAACATGAAAATAATAGTACTGTTTTGGTTCTATATATTTTTTTTAAATTTATTAAATTCTAAAATAAGTAAAATAGAAGAAAGCGTTAAAACTGTAGAAAATAATCTTCTTTATGCTATCAAACCCAATATCGATTAAAAAAACAAAAGGAATAAGAAACATTAATGTCCAAGCAAGAAATATAGACAACTATATGCAAGAAACAGATTTAAATCTATGAAAAAATGAACATAAAATCACATAGAACCATTAATGTGAAAGAAAGAAGAAATTATGTGATAAAATACAATATTCATACATTAGAGAGAATTTATCGGGATCACACTTCTCTTGTGCCACCATCTGAACCGTCATTGTTGCCTCCAGTAAAATCTGCGTGCTCCATATGAACCCTACGAGGTTTTAGATTTCTGTTGTTTTGTTATTTAGAAGACTAATTTTTCTATTTAATATTTAAATTAGTCATTAATGTAGTTTTAAATGACATAAAACAATAAAGAAGTAGGGATATAATGGTAAATGATCAATATTGAGTTATTCTTGTAATAAAGAAGAGATATAGTATTGATATTGCAATAATAGGCTAAGGATGTTTTTGCAAAAAAAAAATCAATTGTGTTAGACAAAGATCATGAAGGACCAACGTAAATGCCACCGAAACAAGAGGATGAAGAGGAGCAAGGAAAGGAAGAGAGACACGTGAATGGAGACTCTTTTCTCTCACAACACAAGTTAAGGGAGGGGGTGTTTTTTCTTTTATTATTATGAAGAAACGGTGCTCACACCAATTTATAAGGATGAAAAGATACACCGTGAAGTCTTAAAAAAAATTGAGAGAGATTCATTCAGAATGTAAAAGTAGTGTTACGTGTTTTGATTTGACTCTCTAATTAAATATGTTAAAATTGGATCAATGGTGTTAAATATACATTAAAAAAATAGTCTTCAATTAGCTATCATATATAATGTTTAATATTAAGAAAACATTTTTCTCAATTAATGAATATTATCGGTGAATTATTATTATTATTATTATGTTGGCACAAAATGGTGGGAGACAAGAGACAAGGGAATGAAACAGAGTGGCTCTGTTAATTTCTTTATCTGTTTTTTCTGTTAGCCACGTCGGGTTAGTAAGTCATCGAAGTGGGACCTACAAGAAAAAATTCCAACCTTTTACCACCATCAATATATTCTTTTTTATTATAAAAATAAAAATAATAATATATTTTAATATTATAATTTTTGTGTTTTTTAAATTTATGAAATGTATATAAATTAGAGAATTTAATTTTTGTTTTTTAAATTTTTTTATTTTTTAATATAAATTAAATAGTGTGATTTTTGTACTTTTATAAATTAGACATTTTAATTTTTATATTTTTAATAAATTCAACAGTCTAACTTATACTTTTTAATTAAACGATTCCATATTTAAAAATAATATCTCAATAATCCACATTTCAACAAAACACTATTACCATTCCAATATAAATAAAAAAAGTTCACGTATAAGTTACCATAAAATAAAGATATTTTTTGATATAGTATTATAATTGAAATTTAATTGTAATGCATCATCTAGAGTCATTTAATCATATTTATTAGTTTAAATAATTATTTATGTAATTAATATAAAAAATAATATTTTTATATAATTAAATATATATATATATAATTATGTTAATTGAATAAAAAAAACTGTTGAATTGAGAATTATTAAATTAACTTAATCAACCGATTTTTAAACTAAAATAAATAAATTAATATTTATTAAGAGTATTTTTGTTCTTATTAATTTTATTTCATATTTAAAAAATGGTTAATTTAATTGGTTCAATAATTTTCAGTTCAATATAAAAATCAAATTTTACCAACAATAAAAGTATTTTATTTTCACTTCATTTCAGAATTCCCCTACAGTCCTACAAGCTTTTTCTTAACTTTACCCCCGAATATTTTAATGAATATAAATTTCATAGGATCCCAATCCCCATTTGAGCTTCATTTTTGGTGGGGCAATATATTGATATTATAAAAAATGTTATATTATTCCAAATTAAATTAATTATTTTTATTAATAACAGGATATGTCTGCTTAAATATTTATGGTAAGAATTTTTTTACATAAATAAAACATATAAATTAAATACATTTTCATAGATCGATTTTTTTAAATTGATTTGACCTATTTATGAGTCTCATTTAACTGTATTCCAGTAGTATATGTCAATGAGTTAATGTGGATTTAACAAATTGTAACTCTTCTTGAATTCTTTTTATAAAAAGAAAAAAAATTGTTAACTTTTTCATTTGAAATTTTTTAATCTACTATGTATTAGAATTTCAAGTAATTTCATCCAGTCTGAAGGCGGTTCTTATTTCACTCAAGACAATTATTTAAAAAAAATTAATTTTTATATTTATTGATTTATTAAGGGTTAATTACGATTTTGGTCTTCAAGATATAGGTCAAAAAAATTTTCGTCTCCAACATTTTTTTAATATAAAATCGTCTCTAAAATTTAAAACCAAATTTTAAAATTATTTTTTTTACTTAAATATTAAAATTTTGGACTAAATTATCTATAACAAAAAATTATAAAATTAAAAAAATATAGAAAAAAGTTTTTCTCGAAGAGAAAAGGAAAAAAGAAGAAAGGGGAAGGAAAAAAGAAGAAATTGTCTATAATCCACTTTTGCCTTTATTTCTGTCACCATTTTTGTATGATTTTGGTCCCTATGGTAACGACGATTTTAAAATCAGGTTAATTCTTAAAAACGATTTTGTATGAAAAAAAAGTTGAATACGAAAAAAATTTTTGACTTATACTTTAAGGACTTAGGGCCCGTTTGGAAACTTTAGAAGTAACTTTTTTTAACTTTTGACTTATGAAAAGTAGTAGTATTAATGTCTGATGCAATTTTCAAAACCAAATTGTAACTTTTTAAGAAACTATTTAGGAGTTTATAGAGAAGTTAAAAAAATGACTTCTCTCATAATACTTTTACTTTTTATCACATTTCTATAAAATAAGTACTTATAGAGTTAAAAATCCAAATAAAAGATAATTTATTTATAAATTACTTTTAATAGAATCATTTATTATTTAAATTATTTTACCAAAAAAAATTTAATTAAATTGGTTATCCAAACTGGGACTAAAATCATACTTAACCCTATTATTAATATATGTGTCAAAACTTTAAAAGACAATTATACTTGCATGGAGAAAGCACTTTCTGTATCAAACTATAGTTAGTTGAATTTTGTTATTAATTTATTAATTTGTGTCAAAATTTCGAGAGATAATATATGCATCTAAAAATATTTACTCGTTTGTTTAAATAAATATTAGAAATTTGACATGTAGCAATTTGTTAACTAATAATAAATTCTAAATAAAATTATAATTCACAATAAATTAGTTATTGATTTGTTTAGTAAAAAAATTGTAAAAAACAAAAGAAAAAATATGCACAATCTAATTTACAAAAGAAGAATTTGGATGTTAAAATGAAAACACAATGATATATAATGATAATAAAATGAGTGTTGATACCATGTAAAAAAACTTGGATATCCAAAAAAGATTTTCCAATTTTTATGTTAACATTACATAATGAAAAACATAGTGCGTGCGTGCGTATTGAATAGAAAGAGGTAAAAAGAAATTTATGGACTTGTCCATTCTAAGATTGGCTTGTTTTGTCGGTTAAATTTAGCATTGGATTCATTATTGTAGGCACATATATATTACTTAGAAAGAAGGACAAGGGTGTATAGAATATAGAAAGCGAGAGGAGCAATGCGGTGAGACTCCTAACATGGCCTTATTATCTATCTTATTATCCTGTCGGACCCAAAACTTGGTGGGGCAAATTTTCCTGACGACCTAATTCACTCTCATATTTAAGATTTATATTGAATGCATACACTGGATTTGTTGAATGCATACACTCGATTTATATTTGATTCACATGAACATGTTTTGAGTTATTAATTATGAAAAATTCTAGAATTATCATAATTTATTATTTTTTGTCATTATTTAATTATTAATTTAATTTATTTAGTCTAATTCTATTTTGGACAATAACAGAAAACGAGAATCCGGCCATGCAAGATCACATGTTATCGACATCATACAAGAAACACGGATAACATAAATGAAATAATTCTGGATTAGGAAAACGAAAAGTAAAATAAATGTAAATCCGAGATAATAATTGCTCAATAGATACTTAAGAAATGTATAAAACGGGGCCGTCAAAAGCAGGTAAGATAAGACACATTATCTCTAATAAATGTACTGTTGACTTAAGTTTCGGAGTGCCTTTGCAAATTGCCATCCGGCCTGGTCTGTAAACATTACACATCGGGATCTCGGATTCTTTTAAGTATGTATCACCAACTAGGTATGAACATTGGCGTCGTCTGTGAAAATCCCAAAATTGTTTCATACTATGGCTGAACACAAGATCTAATAAACCGTTAACCCAAACACTCCGCTCAAGAAAACACTTCATGAAGACGGTCATGAGACTGACCCCAATTCCACCGATGAACACCAAGTGCCCCTAGGGTTCAAACAGAACACTAGAAAGCGAAGTATCGTCGGCTAGGTCCCACAAGTTTATGACCATGCAATGCAAGAAATGAGTCACAAAATACAAGAGATGCAGGAAATACAGAATAAGATGAACGAACTAAGGCGTAAGCTGGAAGAACGTTCACAGTTCTAGAGAACCCGATCTCGCACCCGTATGCGTAGAGATCAGTCGGATAGTCGGAAAAGAATGACTCCAAAAAGGTCTCAAGGTTATCGGCGTGATGACGGTTATCGGCGAACCCGAAAAGGTTTTCCTCATCATGAGGAAGTGCATGGTGATCATGATAGACGAAGAAGATCTAACTCTCAATTTGCCCAAACCAAAAGGAAACGAACTCCTGACAGGATCCTAAGCCTTAGGCGGTATAAGGATTCTAGGGAGCATGTAATCATGGGGCATATTCTATTTTCCTCGTATGTTTTACAAGTCAGGTTGCCCAAACACGTTGATAAACCAACGGATCTAAAGTATGAAGGAAAGTTTGATCCCCAAGAACACATAGACGCTTTCGAAGCGCAAATGAACCTAGAAGGTGTCGAAGATGCTATAAGATGTAAAGTATTTTCAGTAGTGCTCTCTGGACAGGCAATGACATTGTTTAACACTTTGCCATTTGGTTTTATCTCCTCATTTCACGACATAAAGTTCTTTGCTCATTTCACAACCAGGTGAACCCAAGCTAAGCACCCGATTTCTTTGCTTAGCATAGAACAAAGGATCGGGAAAAGCATACGAAATTATCTGGATAAGTTCAACAAAGTACTTTTGAAAGTCAATACCCGAACTCCAAAGGTTGTTTGCCTGTGTCTCATAGCAGGATTGCTAGAGAGAGACTTCAGGAGGCACCTCACTTATAAGGATGTAAAGTCCATGGAAGAAATCCAACGAATTGCCCTAGAGTACATGAGAGATTAAGAAGTTTTAAATGCGGTTTCAACAAAGCGGAAAAACCTAGTTTCCTCACCTAATAAGCCTGGGAATCTGGACAGAATACCCTAAGAACAGTAGTTCCTCATGTGGGGAAATTCTCAACGTATAGACTACTGGTGGCATCATTGACAGAAGTTTATCAATAAGTGTCACACCGAGACATATTACCCAAAGTAAGTCAGATATGACTAAAGGCATTCTTGAACAATCAAAATATTGTGATTACCATAAATCCTACGGTCATAGGAAGGAAGATTGCATAGACTTAAAGGATGCTTTGGAACAAGACATCTAAGATGGGAAGCTTATGAAAATCGTCCAAAATATTAGGCCGCCCCGACGGCAAAACAATGACGAGGACCGAGAAGCAAGGAACCCTAGAAGCACTAAAACCAGCGAAAACCAAGATGCCATTGCACAAGTTGTCGTGAATGTAGTAGTAGGGAGGAATGGTTCAGCAAAAACCAAAAATGTAGTCAAGAAGGATGCCAAGTCTTCAAGTTCTGAGGTCCTGAAGATACAGAGCTTTCCAACCATCCAGTTCACTGCCGAGGATTACCAATACACCATGTTGGAAGATGATGAGCCATTGGTAATCAGGACTAGGCTAGAAAACAGGATCTTGAAGAAAATATTGATAGACACCGGGGCAGATTCAAATTTTTTGTTCAAGAATGCATTTAATGCCTTAGGGCTTAAGGATCAACATCTCAAGCCATACCTACCTGGGGTAGTGGATTTGGGAGATCACTATATCAAGTCTGACAGAGCTATCGACCTTTTCTTCACAATAGGAGAGGGACTGGAAGCTCGGGTCGTACAGGCAGAGTTTGTGGTTTTAAAAGATTCGATGGCTTATAACATTATCCTCGGACGAAAGATGCTCAATGATCTTTGTGCTTTTATTTGAACCAAGTTCTCTGTTATGAAGTATATAATGACAGAAGGTCGTGTAGCAACAATTTGGGGAGATCAGGTAGCTGCAATCAAATGCAACACTGTAAGTTTGAATCTAAGAGATAAGGCTAAGAAATCTAAAGAGGTATTTTTTGTAGACATGGATTCCCGAGTTTAAGAGAAGCCGAAGCCAGAACCTGATGGTAACCTAGAGAAACTTCAAATTGGAAGTGAAGTTGAAAAATACACATTCTCAACAAAAATTTGCCTTACTCCTTGAAGTCGGAGCTTCAAGAATTCCTGAAAGGTAACATCGATTCATTTGCATGGAAACCTCTGATATGCCTGGGATTGATCCCGAGTTCATGTCCTGTCAACTTGCTATCGATCCCTCATATAAGCCGATTGCACAATGACACCATAAGATGTCCCAAGACCGATCTGACGAGGTCAAGAGGCAAGTACAAGGTGTAACATTCTTTTCAGCAAAATACCTTCCTTAAGTCATGGTATTTCTATTAGAAAAAATATTACATAAATTTTACTAATATTAACTACTTAATACTGAGCCTTTATATCGGTAACTCGTTTCTGACTATAAGAAAAAGCCAATAAATTTTTTTATTCAAATAAAATCATTCGTCAAAGATCTCCAAACAATAATAATCACATAAATATTAATAATAGTAAATATTATTCAAGTAATTTAAAAAAAACTCAGATATAATACTTTTCCCTCTGTATAAAATAAAAATCTTAAGCAACACGAGTAGGACTGGAAATACATATCCTACCGCGGGTACCCAATTCGGTCTAACCCGTTCGAGTAGGGTAGGCTACCCAACCCACCACGGATAGGATAGAGATCAGTCCGGGTATGCTTGTGAGTACCCGTACCCTACCCGCACGGTCGCACCCCATATATAACACATATTTTATAAAAATTAGGTATATAGTGAAAGAGATGAGGGTTGAACCCATAGCCTTTCTCATGTAATGACTTGCAATAAGTGAGTCACCACTAAACTAATTTGTTAATTTAGTAATTTGAAGCATTATTTTTTTATTTTTTATTTTATTAATAAATATGAAATTTGGAATGATTGAATTTTATATTTGCTTTGAAAAAAATTGATATTTCTACGAGTAGGGTAGGGTAGGGTTTAGAACTTTAGGGTGCGGGTAGGGTTAAGGTTGAGAGATTCTCAACCCGTGGGTAGGGTAGGATATAGTTTTAATGAAATTTTCAACCCGCTGATAGGATTAGGGTAAATTCCAAACCCTACCATACCTTACCCATTACTAGCCCTAACAAGAGTGAGGGGACTCTATGAAAGCAACTTGATTCAGAAACAGAATTCACTATTCGTTCCAACTTCACATTGATTCTTCAAGCCTATAACACTGAAAGAGGTGAGAATTTTGGGGTGAGAACTAAACCACAAGTTCTCAGTAGAGGTCGAGAATGCCATAAAAGTAAAGTATAAATGCACATAATTCTCTTATCTTTTAAGAATAATTTCCTTTATTAAACCTTTAAAATTCTGAGTCTTACTTTAAATGATTTAGTAGTTTTCTTCAAATTATATTATTTTAAAACAATTTTCAGTTACATCAATCAATCCTCAATCACCCCAGTTCATAGTCACATTTATAAACCAAGCACACATAAGGTACATAACACAAACATACAAGCAATTCACGCAAGTCAAATAGCAGAGAATTTCAATGATAGCATAACACAGCAATAGAAGACACACCCAAGCAATTCATACAAATGCATACGATAAATGTCTACTCCTATACAGGTCGTGAGCTCATGTATCAGTTTGTTGTCCGATACTCGACAGTGGTCCTGAGATAGGCGTTACATATCACCGTCCCTACCTCAGCCAACGTCCCTTTCATGAGCATTACGTATCATCGTCCTCATAAGGAACCTTCCTTCCAGTCTCAAGTGGGCGTTACGTATCGCTGTCCCCACTGAACCTCATGCACAATATCTCAAGTAAGCGTTACATATCGCCATCCTCACGAGATTGTGCTCAATATCATATTCTTTAATTCAAATCATTCAATATTTTCCTCAATTTTTATTTCTCAAACCTCAAACCTCATTTTCTTAAACATTAAACCTTAATTCCTTAAACTTTAATCCTTAAACCTTAATCTTCAAACCTTTCTTGAGCTTATCTTTACCCTTTTTCTTAAACTTTTTACTTTAACCTTTTTATTAACTTTATCTTTTCTTAACTTATACCCGTGTGTATATATATAAGCACTTTAATCCTTAACTTCTACGTAATTGTTTTCTTACCCTTAAATTTTCACATAATTATCTTTTTACCTCTCAAATCTGGTTTAACCTTTACTCTCACATATTTCCTTAAACTTTTTCTAATCTTTCTTAAGCATTTTTTTAATCCATACTCAAGTACTTTAAAAATTTAACCTTAACACCCTAAAACAATACTCGCTTTTCAAACTTGTAATAACTAATAACCTGCGTCAACCCAGTATTTAAACATCATTTTCCAGCTATCAAATTCATTAATCAAGACACTATCGGCACAATTAATTTAACTAAATCCTTATTTTTTTTCATAAAAATTCATACATAACCTCCCCTAAAAATGGACGTAACCACCCTTACGAATTTCTTCTATCTAAGACTTCTCAAGATTCTTAGCAATTATCAAAACAACAGGATTCTCAATAATCAACCTATCATAATTCAATTAAAATCAGAATTTTCAGCCAAATCATCATAATAATCGTCCAATCTAATACCATACAAAACTACACTCAAATCAATCAAAATTTTAGTCACAAAAATTGAAATGAAACTCATTAATTAATCATTCTAAATTATTATAAAATATTTACAATTATTCAATAGGCTTTATAGGCATTCTTAAATCATAATCTTTAATTTTAAAATGAAATTTCCTACCTCAGAGTGTCAAATTTTACATAAATTAAATGCGACAAACCCCTTTTTATTTTTATTTCGTAGCAGAAATAGCAACCTCGATGATTTCCAAACAACCACAAGGATCACATCAACAACAACATATCTGGCATAATTTGAAATTAACACAGAATGGATATTAAGCGAAATTAGAATAGAATTAGTAATGGAGTATTACGGTAAATTTAAATAGAACCAAATAATCTCACCACGAGAAACAAAGCAGGATAACATAGCAACAGCTTCAACTGCCTCCTCCAACAACAGCGACGACGGAACAACACCACGAGGAAGTTAGAAAATGATAATCGCGGCGAATCAAATTACCTACCATGGTTTAAGGCAGGGGAAGAAGATAATGAACCATTGCAGCTCCAGTGACCCTCACCGGCAAGGATAGAACTGGCAGAAGCAAGGTGGAGCTAGGGTAAACTGGCAGTGATTCTGGTGGTGGCTTCCGGTGACGTCGGCACTGCTTCTCAGCAGCCAGAGGCTCAGCGATGAAGTCTCTAGCGACGAGGACAACCAGACTCCCCTTCAGCGCAGCGATAATGATATTTTCTCCATTTGGCATTTCTCTCTGTCGCGTTCTCTCCCTTCAAAAGCTCAAACCCACAGCCACGACGATGACAACGGGAATTTAGATCGGCGATGACGACGACAACATCCCAAGGCCACGGCAACAGAGCACGACACTGACGACTTGGTGGCACCAGCGAAGTACGACAGCTTCTCGTGTCTCCATCTCTGTCCCAGCATCGACGGCGACGTGTGATGACGGCAGAGGCCTAGCTGGCGACGCCGTTCTTTCTCTCCTCTGTCGATCTCTCTCTTGCGTCTAGTTCTTTTTCTCTCCCTCTTTCTTGCAACAAGGATGGCAATAGTAGCAGTGACACCCACCAATGCCATCTCCATATCCTTCATCCTCTCCCTTTTCTTTTTCTTTTCCCTCGGTTCCCCCTCTCCATTATCTCTTTCTATCTTTCCCTTTCTTTCTTTCTTTTTTTTATTTTCGTTGAGGAATGGCGGCTAGGGTTTAGTGAGGGTGAGGGTGAGTGTTGTGTGAGTGTGAGTGTGTTTTAGGGTTTGGTTAGAATTTTAGGTAGTATAAAAATTTTAATAAAATAAAAATATAGAATAGTAATTAAAAACCAAATATAATTATTTTTTAAAATATTATTAATTATCAACTTATCAATTATTTTCAGAGAAATACTCTAATTTAAAAAATTAGAGATAATCAAATTAATCTTTCTTTATTCATAAAATAAATTCAGTCTCAATATTTAAATTAAACCATATAAAATTCTCATTATTTTTTAATTACTGAAACTTTAAATTTTAAATAAAAAATACTCAATCATTATAAAAATTATATGAGTTTTAATTAATTTTAAACTCAAAGTTTCATAACTTTGATTTAATTTCTTTTGGTAAAATAATTTTTTGAAAATAAAATCATAATTAAATATAATAATTTACAAATAACTCATTATTTAATTTTTAAAAACTCGAGATGTTACACAGGGGTTGTTGAACGCTGGCTTTATTAGAGAGCTTACATATTTAACTTAGTTATTCAATATCGTATTGGTAAAAAAGTCTAATGAAAAATGGCAAATATGTGTCAACTACAGTGATTTGAATTAAGCCTATCCAAAGGACTGTTTTGCTTTACCTAGCATTGATAATTTGATCGACTCTTCATCAGGTTATCAGATCCTAAGTTTTTTAGATGTATATAGTGGTTATAATCAAATCCCAATGCATCGGCCTGATGAAGACAAGACTACTTTTATTATTTTGGAAGAAATTTATTGTTATACGATAATGCCTTTTGGTTTAAAAAATTTAGGCACCACTTATCAAAGATTGATGGCCAAGATATTTAAAAAGCAGATTGGGAGAAACATGGAAGTCTACATTCACGACATGTGGATAAAAACCAAGATGGATGATGGCCTTATAGCTGATTTACGAGAGATTTTGCAAAACCTCCGACTTCACAACATGAGGTTAAATTTGGCAAAGTGTACATTTAGAATGTGGGGAGGAAAGATTCTCAAATTCATAGAGACTCAGAAAGGTATTGAAGCTAATCATGAAAATTGTCAAGCCATATTACATATGTCAAACCCTCAAAATCTTAAGGAGATGCAGAGATTGACAGGTCGGCTCACCGCCTTGTCAAGGTTTCTTGGGGCCTTAGCTGAAAAGGCTAAACCTTTCTTTAAGTTAATGAAGAAGGGTGTGACTTTCGAATGGACGAAGGAGTGTGAAAAAGCTTTCATGCACTTCAAAAATTTGTTGTCCTCTCCTCTCGTCCTCGCGAAGTCGGAACCTGGAAAACCATTATACCTGTATTTATCTGTCACTGACGAATATATAGCCTTAACTTTAGTTATTGAAAATGATAGTAAGCAGTAACGACCTGTGCATTTCATTAGTAGAGTCCTTCAAGGTCCAGAAATGAGATACTCAAGATTGAAAAACCTTGCTTTTATAGTACTGATGTCATAACATTGTTTAAGACAATATTTTCAGTTATTTGATAATCATTTGAACTGACTATTCGATTAAAAAAGTTATGTAAAAGTCGAATTTGGTAGGCCGAAAGATGAGTTGGTCAATAAAGTTGTCACAATTTGACATAAAATATGAACCATGGTCAGCCATTAAGGCATAAATAATGGTGGACTTTTTGGCCGAATTAACCTATTCTTTTTCCGAGTCACCAGTTTGGGAACTTCACATTGATGGAGCATCCCAAACAGGTATAGAAATTATCCTGACTAAGTGATGAGCGGATATTTTATACGCTTTTTGGGGGTAATTTCATGTAGATTTTAGCATGTTTTAATTAGGTTTTAGTAGAATATTATTAGTTTTTAGGCAAAAATCATATTTCTGGACTTTACTATGAGTTTGTGTGTTTTTCTGTGATTTTAGATATTTTCTGGCTGAAATTGAGGGAGCTGAGCAAAAATCTGAGTTAGGCTGAAAAAGGACTGCTGATGCTGCTGGATTCTGACCTCCCTGCACTCGAAATGGATTTTCTGGAGATACAGGAGTCCAATTGGCGCGCTCTCAATGGCGTTGGAAAGTAGACATCTAGGGCTTTCCAGCAATATATAATCATTCATACTTTGCGCGAAGATAGACAACGTAAACTGGCGTTCAACGCCAGTATCATGCTGCTGTCTGGCGTCCAGTGCCAGAAACAGGTTACAAGCTGGAGTTCAACGCCAGAAATAGGTTACAACCTGGCGTTGAACGCCCAAAACAGCCCCAGGCACGTGAGAAGCTTAAGTCTCAGCCCCAGCACACACCAAGTGGGCCCCAGAAGTGGATTTCTGCACTATCTATCATAGTTTACTCATTTTCTGTAAACCTAGGTTACTAGTTTTCTATTTAAACAACTTTTAGAGATTTACTTTGCACCTGATGACATTTTCAGATCTGAATTACATACTTTTTGACGGCATGAGTCTCTAAACTCCATTATTGGGGGTGAGGAGCTCTGCAGCGTCTCGATGAATTAATACAATTACCTTGGTTTTCCATTCAAACACGCTTGTTCCTATCTAAGATGTTCATTCGCGCTTAAACATGAAGAAGGTGATGATCCGTGACACTCATCACCTTTCTCGGATCCATGAACGTGTGCCTGACAACCACCTCCGTCCTACATCAGATTGAATGAGCTTCTTTTAGATTCCTTAATCAGAATCTTCGTGGTATAAGCTAGAATTGATGGCGGCCACTCTTGAGGATCCGGAAAGTCTAAACCTTGTCTGTGGTATTCCGAGTAGGATTCAAGGATTGAATGGCTGTGACGAGCTTCAAACTCGCGATTGCTGGGCGTGATGACAAACGCAAAAGGATCAATGGATCCTATTCCAACATGATCGAGAACCAACAGCTGATTAGCCGTGTTGTGATAGAGCATCTGGACCATTTTCACTGAGAGGATGGGAGGTAGCCACTGACAATGGTGACACCCTACATACAGCTTGCCATGGAAGGAGCCTTGCGTGTGGAAAAGGATTTCAAGGAAGAGTTGAAGTCAGAGGACAAAGCATCTCCAAAATCCCAACATATTCTCCATAAATAAAGTAACAATTACTTATTCCAAACACTTTTACTTCTTACAATTAAATCCAAATAACCTTATTGGCATCCTGACTAAGATTAATAAAATAAACATAGCTTGCTTCAAACCAATAATCTCCGTGGGATCGACCCTTACTCACGTAAGGTATTACTTGGACGACCCAGTGCACTTGCTGGTTAGTGGTACGAGATCATAAGAAATTTTGATTTTGATAATTGGGATTAAGATTTCGTGCACCAAGTTTTTGGCGCCGTTGCCGGAGATTGTTCGAGTTTGAACAACTAAAGGTTTATTTTATTTCTTAGATTAGGAATAGTTTATTTTTGTTGTTATAGAGTCATTAAATTCTGATAGGATAAATTTTTTTAAAAAAATCTTTCAAAAATATTATTTTTCTTTACCAATTTTAATCTTTTTCGTGAGTTTAGTGTCTTGTTCTACGTTTGGTGTCAATTGCATATTTTATATTTTTCCTTTAAATTTTCGAATTTGTGTTTTTTTTTGTTCTTCATTGATCTTTAAGTTGTTCTTGTTTATTTTTCTTGTTTGATCTTGAGTTTTTCTTGTTCTGTGTCTTTTCTTGTTTTTCTTGTGCTAATCCAAAGCATTAGTCTTCCAAAAGAAATATACCTATTCAGAACAATTGTTACATTTTCTGCCCAATTGGCTAGAGCGTTGGTCTATGTTCTTGGTAATTGGGTATCTTTATTTCAAAACTTCTTTTAAAAATAATTTTTCTTGATTTAATCTTGTGCCAAACTTTAAGTTTGGTGTTTTATTGTTAATTTTTCTTCAATTTTCGAAAATTTAGTGAAGTTTTCTAAAAATTTTAAGTTTGGTGTTCTTTCTTTTGTTCTTGTGTTCTTGTGAATCTTCAAGGTGTTCTTGAGTTTTTCTTGTGTTTTGATCTTAAAATTTTTAACTTTGGTGTTCCTTGGTGTTTTCCCTCCAAAATTTTCGAAAATAAGGAGCATTAGATCTAAAAATTTTAAGTCTTGTGTCTTCTGTGTGTTTTTCTTTTTCATCATAAAATTCAAAATTCAAAAAAATATCTTTTCTAACTAATTTTCAACTATTTTTTCGAAATTTTTTTATAAAAATTCAGATTTCAATTTTAAAATTTTTCAATTCTTATCTTTTTAAGTTTAAAAAAAAATTTATCTTTTTCAAAAATATCCTAACCACTTTTTCTCTCCTCACTTTTTCAAAAATCTTCATAAAATATTTTCAAATTCTTATTAAATTTTTTTTATTTTAATTTTCTTATTTTATCTTATTTTTATTTTGGTTTTTATTTTATTTCGATTTTTTTATTTATTTATAAAAAAATTTAAATCCATATTACCCCTTTACTCCAACATGGACATAAGCAGAAATGAACAGTCCAGAAGGACTCTAGGGTCATATGCTAACCCCACTACTGCTTCATATAGGAGTAGTATATGTATACCCTCCATTGGAGTTAGTAGTTTTGAGTTGAATCCTCAACTCATTATCATGGTGCAGCAAAGTTGCCAGTATTCCAGTCTTCCACAGGAAGAACCTACAGAGTTTCCGGCACAATTTTTACAAATTGCTGACACAGTACATGATAAAGAAGTAGATCAGGATATCTACAGACTATTACTATTTCCATTCGCTGTAAAAGATCAAGCTAAGAGGTGGTTGAATAACCAACCTAAGAACAGCATAAGGACATGGAAACAGCTGTCAGAAAAATTCCTGAATCAATATTTTCCTCCAAAACGGATGACACAGTTGAGGCTAAGCATCCAAGGCTTCAAAAAGAAGATAATGAATCCCTTTATGATGCCTGGGAGAGACATAGAGAGATGCTAAGAAAATGCCCCTCTGAAATGTTTTCAGAGTGGGTGCAATTAGACATCTTCTACTATGGGCTTACAGAAAAAGCTCAGATTTCTCTAGATCACTCAGCTGGTGGATCTATACATATGAGAAAAATAATTGAAGAAGCTCAAGAGCTTATTGATACAGTTGCCAGAAATCAGCATCTGTACCTAAGCAGTGAATCTTCCATGAAAGAAGAAGCTAAAACAATAACTGCTGAATTCAGTCCTGTAGACCAGGCTAATGAATTCAATCAGCAATTAGACTTTCTAACTCAGCAGCTAGCCGAATTCAAGGAAATACTACAGGAAACAAGAATGGCTAACAGGAATATGGAAGTACAGTTAAAGCAAACAGAAAAGCAACTGTCAAAACAAATAACAGAAGAATGCCAAGCAGTTCAATTAAGAAGTGGGAAAACATTAAATACCTCACTTCAAAGCAGTAGAAAGCCAAGAAATGAACAAATGGCTACTCAAAATCCCTCTGAGGACAATCAGAGCCCAGAGAGGAATAATGCTGGCGCTGAACGCCTAGACCATGCTCATTCCTGGCGTTCAACGCCAGAAACAAGCATGAATCCGGCGTTGAACGCCCAAAGGGAGCACAATTCTGGCGTTCAGACGCCAGTAACAGATAAGGAGTTGGCGTCTAACACCACTCCAGCTTCCACCCCTGGCATTCAAACGCCAGTGGGGGATCAGTCACATACAAGTGCTGATAACAACCCTTCTAAAAAGGCTTCCCAATCCACATCTGTAGGCAATAAACCTGCAGCAACTAAGGTTGAGGAATACAAAGCCAAAATGCCTTATCCTCAAAAACTCCGCCAAGCGGAACAGAATAAGCAATATGCCCGCTTTGTAGACTATCTCAGGACTCTTGAAATAAAGATTCCGTTTGCAAAAGCACTTGAGCAAATACCCTCTTATGCTAAGTTCATGAAAGAGATCTTAAGTCATAAGAAGGATTCGAGGGAAACTGAAAAAGTTTACCTCACTGAAGAATGCAGTGCAGTCATTCTGAAAAGCTTACCTGAGAAGCTTAAAGATCCCGGGAGCTTTATGATACCATGCACATTAGAGGGTAATTGTACCAAGCAGGCTCTATGTGATCTTGGGGCAAGTATCAACTTAATACCTGCATCTATTATCACAAAGCTTGGTTTGACTGAAGAAGTCAAACCAACCCGGATATGTCTTCAACTTGCTGATGGCTCCATTAAATACCCATCAGGCGTGATTGAAGACATGATTGTCAAGGTTGGGCCATTTGCCTTTCCTACTGACTTTGTGGTGCTGAAAATGGAGGAGCACAAGAGTGCAACTCTCATTCTAGGAAGACCTTTCCTAGCAACTGGCCGAACCCTCATTGACGTCCAAAAAGGGGAAGTAACCCTGAGAGTCAATGGGAGGAGTTCAAGTTGAATGTTGCCAAAGCCATGTAACATCCAGATACCCCAGATGACTGCATGAGTGTTGATATCATTGACTCTCTGGTAAGAGAGGTCAATATGGCTGAGAGTCTCGAATCAGAGCTAGAGGACATCTTTAAAGATGTTCAGCCTGATTTGGAGGAATCAGAGAGAATAATAGAACCTCTGAAAATCCCTCAGAAAGAGGAGAAACCTCCCAAACCCGAGCTCAAACCATTACCACCATCCCTGAAATATGTATTTTTGGGAGAAGGTGATACCTTTCCTGTAATCATAAGCTCTACCTTAGAGCCACAGGAAAAGGAAGCACTAATTCAAGTGCTAAGGACACACAAGACAGCTCTTGGGTGGTCCATCAGTGATCTTAAGGGCATTAGCCCAGCCAGATGCATGCACAAGATCCTATTGGAGGGTGACGCCAAGCCAGTGGTCCAACCACAAAGGCGGCTGAACCCAGCCATGAAGGAAGTTGTGCAGAAGGAGGTTACTAAATTACTAGAGGCTGGGATTATTTATCCTATTTCTGACAGCCCCTGGGTAAGCCCTGTCCAAGTCGTCCCTAAGAAGGGAGGCATGACAGTGGTTCATAATGAAAAAAATGAACTGGTTCCTACAAGAACAATTACAGGGTGGCATATGTGAATTGATTATAGAAGGCTCAATACAGCCACCAGAAAGGATCATTTTCCTTTACCATTCATAGACCAGATGCTAGAAAGACTAGCAGGTCATGAATACTACTGCTTCCTGGATGGATATTCAGGTTATAATCAAATTGCAGTAGATCCCCAGGATCAAGAGAAAACGGCATTCACATGCCCATCTGGAGTATTTGCATACAGAAGGATGCCATTTGGCTTGTGCAATGCACCTGCAACCTTTCAAAGGTGCATGCTCTCTATCTTCTCTGATATGGTAGAGAAGTTTCTGGAAGTCTTCATGGATGACTTTTCAGTATTTGGAGACTCATTTAGCTCCTGCCTTAACCATTTAGCACTTGTTATGAAAAGATGCCAAGAGACCAACCTAGTTTTAAACTAGGAAAAATGTCACTTTATGGTGACTGAAGGGATTGTCCTTGGGCATAAAATTTCAAACAAGGGAATAGAGGTGGATCAAGCTAAAGTTGAAGTAATTGAAAAATTACCACCACCTGCCAATGTTAAGGCAATCAGAAGCTTTCTGGGGCATGCAGGATTCTATAGGAGGTTTATAAAGGATTTTTCAAAAATTGCAAAACCTCTGAGCAATTTGCTAGCTGCTGACATGCCATTTGTGTTTGACACAAAGTGTCTGCAGGCGTTTGAGACCCTGAAAGCTAAGCTGGTCACAGCACCAGTTATTTCTACACCAGACTGGACATTATCCTTTGAACTAATGTGTGATGCCAGTGACCATACCATTGGTGCAGTATTGGGACAGAGGCATAACAAGCTTCTGCATGTCATTTATTATGCTAGCAGTGTTTTAAATGATGCCCAGAAAAATTACACAACCACAGAAAAAGAATTACTTGCAGTGGTTTATGCCATTGACAAGTTTAGATCCTACTTAGTAGGATCAAAAGTGATTATGTACACTGACCATGCTGCTCTTAAATATCTACTCACAAAGCAGGATTCAAAGCCCAGGCTCATAAGATGGGTGTTGCTTCTGCAAGAGTTTGATATAGAAATAAGAGACCGAAAAGGAACAGAGAATCAAGTAGCTGATCACCTGTCCCGGATAGAACCAGTAGCAGGAGCATCCCTCCCTCCTACTGAGATCTCTGAAACCTTTTCGGATGAGCAATTTTTTGCTGTTCAGGAAGCTCTGTGGTTTGCAGACATTGCAAACTATAAGACACAAGGTTCTCCTTTTGTAACCATGGAGAGGAAGCATGAAAAGCTTCTCTCACTGCAGAGTCAACCAAAGCCCCCACAGTCCAACTCTAAGTTTGGTGTTGGGAGGCCACAACCAAACTCTAAGTTTGGTGTTGAACCCCCACATTCAAACTCTAAGTTTGATGTTGGGAGGTCCCAACCTTGCTCTGATTATCTGTGAGACTCCATGAGAGCTCATTGTCCAGCTAAGGACAATAAAGACGCGCTTGCTGGGAGGCAACCCAACCATTCACAAAATTTAATTTTATTTGTTTTTGCTAATTAATTTTTACAGGTATATGTCAAAGTATCTTCAAAAGGTAAAATAGCAATTGATTGGATTCACAGAGTTACAAGGGAATTTGGAAGCTCACTGGCGTGAAAAAGCCAGTAAGAAACATTTTGGGCGTTGAACGCCCAAAAGAAGCACCCACTGGGCGTTCAACGCCAGTAAAGGTAGCCATCTGGGCGTTAAACGCCAGAAAAGGAGCATCTTCTGGGCGTTGAACGCCAGAAAGAAGCACCTTCTGGGCGTTTAACGCCAGATTGACAGCGTCCTGGGCGTTCAGAAAAACACCCAGTGACAAAGGACTTCCTGGCATTCAACGCCAGAAAGAAGCAACAGCTGGGCGTTGAACGCCCAGGAGAAGCAGCAATTGGGCGTTAAACGCCCAAAACAAGTAGCATTTGGGCGTTTAACGCCAGAATGGTGGGGAGGAGGTAAAATTCGTTTTTCTTCACAAATTTTCTAATTTTTATGTTTCAATTCATAATTTCTTGCATAAACATGTTTTAAAATATCATCATTCAATTCCAAAAATTTTAATCCTAATTTCTAAAAACACTAATTTCTAAAATCCCTTTTTCAAAAATGTCAAATGTATCTTAATTCATAAACACAAATCTTTTTCCAATCCAAATCTTTTTCAAATCTTTTTCAACTCATCATATCTTTTGGATTTCGAAATTGCCTCTCCCTCTATTCCTCTCCTTTCTTTTCTTTTGCTTGAGGACAAGCAAACCTCAAAGTTTGGTGTGAGTTGCCATGATCACTGAGCTAAAACTCATCAAGATCATGGCACCTAAGGGAACAGGAAGAGCAAGGATGTGAACTGAAGGAACTAAAGCGTCAGAAGCTATTCCTTGAAGGACCAAGCACCCCATAGACTAGAGAAACATCCACTTCCCAAAATACAGGTTGTTAAGTTCTAATTTTAAGCTTTAACTCTGTGATAGTATTTTTATAGAAATTTACCTTAGAAGTTATATAGGAGTAGTAGTAATTAGTATCTCTATTTTGATTTTACCTCCAATTAAGCTATAATTTATTTTTCTCATCATTATCAAACATGAATAAATTAGTAGATTTTTAGAATAAAGAGGCAATATTTTTTCGAGTTCTTAATAAGGAAAATTCTAATTATTTATATGTGGTGGCAATACTTTTTGTCTTCTGAATGAATGCCTGAACAGTGCATATTTTTGATATTGAATTTTATGAATGTTAAAATTGTTGGCTCCTGAAAGAATGATGAACAAGAGAAATGTTATTGATGATCTGAAAAATCATGAAATTGATTCTTGAAGCAAGAAAAAGCAGTGAAAAACAAGCTTGCGAAAAAAAAAGTGAAAAAAAAATTACAAAGAATCATTAGATCAAGAAAGGGAATAAAAGCCAACAACCCTTTAAAACCAAAAGGCAAAGGTGAAAAGGATCCAAGGCTTTGAGCATCAGTGGATAGGAGGGCCCAAGGAAATAGTTCTAGGCCTAAGCGGCTAAATCAAGCTGTCCCTTACCATGTGCTTGTGGCATGCAGGTCCAAGTGAAAAACTTGAGACTCAGTGGTTAAAGTCGTGATCCAAAGCAAAAAGAGTGTGCTTAAAAGCTCTGGACACCTCTAACTGGGGACTTTAGCAAAGCTAAGTCACAATCTGAAAAGGTTCACCCAGTCATGTGTCTGTGGCATTTATGTATCCGGTGGTAATACTGGAAAACAAAGTGCTTAGGGCCACGGCCAACACTCATAAAGTAACTGTGTTCAAGAATCAACATACTACACTAGGAGAATCAATAATACTATCTGAATTCTGAGTTCCTATGGATGCCAATCATTCTGAATTTCAAAGGATAAAGGAGATGCCAAAACTGTTCAGAAACAAAAAGCTACTAGCCCCGCTCATCTAAATTAGAATCTGAGCTTCACTTAAAACTCGGAGATTTTATTACTCCTTAAATTCTTTTTATCCTATTTTATTCATCTAGTTGCTTGGGGACAAGCAACAGTTTAAGTTTGGTGTTGTGATGAGCGGATATTTTATACGCTTTTTGGGGGTAATTTCATGTAGATTTTAGCATGTTTTAATTAGTTTTTAGTAGAATATTATTAGTTTTTAGGCAAAAATTATATTTCTGGACTTTACTATGAGTTTGTGTATTTTTCTGTAATTTCAGGTATTTTCTGGCTGAAATTGAGGGAGCTGAGCAAAAATCTGAGTTAGGCTGAAAAAGGACTGCTGATGCTGCTGGATTCTGACCTCCCTGCACTCGAAATGGATTTTCTGGAGATACAGGAGTCCGATTGGCGCGCTCTTAACGGCGTTGGAAAGTAGACATCCAGGGCTTTCCAGCAATATATAATTGTCCATACTTTGTGCGAAGATAGACGACGTAAATTGGCGTTCAACGCCAGTATCATGCTGCTGTCTGGCGTCCAGCGCCAGAAACAGGTTACAAGCTGGAGTTCAACGCCGGAAACAGGTTACAACCTGGCGTTGAACGCCCAAAACAGCCCCAGGCACGTGAGAAGCTTAAGTCTCAGCCCCAGCACACACCAAGTGGGCCCCAGAAGTGGATTTCTGCACTATCTATCATAGTTTACTCATTTTCTGTAAACCTAGGTTACTAGTTTACTATTTAAACAACTTTTAGAGATTTACTTTGCACCTGATGACATTTTCAGATCTGAATTACATACTTTTTGATGGCATGAGTCTCTAAACTCCATTGTTGGGGGTGAGGAGCTCTGCAGCGTCTCGATGAATTAATACAATTACCTTGGTTTTCCATTCAAACACGCTTGTTCCTATCTAAGATGTTCATTCGCGCTTAAACATGAAGAAGGTGATGATCCGTGACACTCATCACCTTCCTCGGATCCATGAACGTGTGCCTGACAACCACCTCCGTTCTACATCAGATTGAATGAGCTTCTCTTAGATTCCTTAATCAGAATCTTCGTGATATAAGCTAGAATTGATGGCGGCCACTCTTGAGGATCCGGAAAGTCTAAACCTTGTCTGTGGTATTCCGAGTAGGATTCAAAGATTGAATGGATGTGACGAGCTTCAAACTCGCGATTGCTGGGCGTGATGACAAACGCAAAAGGATCAATGGATCCTATTCCAACATGATCGAGAACCAACAGCTGATTAGTCGTGCTGTGACAGAGCATCTTGACCATTTTCACTGAGAGGATGGGAGGTAGCCACTGACAATGGTGACACCCTACATACAGCTTGCCATGGAAGGAGCCTTGCGTGTGGAAAAGGATTTCAAGGAAGAGTTGAAGTCAGAGGACAAAGCATCTCCAAAACCCCAACATATTCTCTATAAATAAAGTAACAATTACTTATTTCAAACACTTTTACTTCTTACAATTAAATCCAAATAACCTTATTGGCATCCTGACTAAGATTAATAAAATAAACATAGCTTGCTTCAAACCAATAATCTCCGTGGGATCGACCCTTACTCACGTAAGGTATTACTTGGACGACCCAGTGCACTTGCTGGTTAGTGGTACGAGATCATAAGAAATTTTGATTTTGATAATTGGGATTAAGATTTCGTGCACCACTAAGGGAGAAGAAATGGTCATCGAAGCATCTATTAAGTTTGATTTTTCAATCTCAAACAATCAGGCTGAATATTAGGCTTTAATTACGGGTTCGGCATTGGCAGCCGAAGTCGGCGCAACTGAGCTAACTGTATATAGTGAGTCAGTGACTCTCAAATCGTAACCTTCTAAGTTAATGGCGAGTATCAAGCACAAGATCCTCTGCTGCAGTTATATTTGAAGAAGGTACGAAATAATATTTCAAATTTTAAAGCATTTTGTATTAAGAATGTACCTTGGGAATAAAATATCCGAGCTAACATTTTGTCAAAATTAGCCATCACTAAACCAGGTAATGAAAATCGAAGTTTAATTCAGTAAGTACTCTCAGAGCCATCCGTAAGCTTCTCCGATGTCACGATGTTACCATCTGATGCTACCCCTTCTTGGATAGATCTATTATGCATGTGCCTGGAACATGCAATCCTTCCCAATGATTCCAGAGAAGCTAGGAAGTTGCTTTTGAAATCAACAAAATATACCATAATTAATGGCCAACTATATAAAAAGAGCATTTCGCAACCCCTGCTTAAATGCCTAAAACCTCAACAAATTGATTATGTGTTGCAGGAAGTACATGAAGGATGTTGCGGACACTATATGTGATGTAAGTCATTGGCTCAGAAAGTCATAAGAGCTGGGTACTATTGGGCCACTATCATAAAAGATGCGATAGAATATGTGAAAAGATGCCAAAAATGCCAAATTCATGGTAACCTCCATCAAGCTCTATCCCAAGAACTTGTTTTTGTGATACTGACGATACCTTTTGCGAAATGGAGAATAGATCTATTGGGGCCTTTAAGGACCTGGTGAGATGAAATTTTTTATAGTGGCGATTGATTATTTCACAAAATGGATTGAAGTTGCGCCACCGTTGAAGATAACAACATCTCAATAATGTCAGAATTTCGTATGGAAAGAATCCTCACGAGGTTTGGGATTTCCGAGGTAATAGTAACTGAAAATGGAACTCAATTTGTAGACTCTAAGCTCCAGCAATTTCTAACTGACCTAGGAATACGCCAAGTATTTATGTCGGTGGAACATCTCGAGGCAAACGGATAGGTTGAAGCTGTGAACAAAATAATCCTAAAGGGTTTGAAGAATAAATTGGACAACTTCTCGAGATCATGGTCTGATGAGTTATGGCTAGTGTTGTGGTCCTATCGTACTACCCTTCAATCCTCCACAGGTGAAACGCCCTTCTGACTTACCTACGAGGAAGAAGTAATGATACCAGTAGAGATCGGTGAGCCCAATCCAAGGCTACTCCTCAGCAACACTGAGAATCATACTGAGTTTGAACTTATTAATGAGATAAGATCCGCAGCCAACCTAAATGAACAGACATTAAAGCAACGTATTGCAAAACAATATAACATCAAGGTTATGCCTAGAAGTTTTCAAGCTGGAGATCTAGTGTTAAGACAAGCTAACGCTGGGGCATCAGAAACACAAGGGAAGTTAGCCCGGACATGGAAAGGCCCTTTTAGAATCAAGAAAAGTCAGGGGAAAGGAGCTTATAAGTTGAAGTTTAGATGGTACCGAGACACCAAGGTCCTGGAACACGTTTCATTTGAAAAGAAATTATCCCTAAGAGGAAAAGGTATTTTTTGAGTAATCTTTTAAATATTATTAGAATAAAGGGTTCTCTTTTCCTATCAATATAAGTTTTTAATGAGGCTTCAATATGAACTCGTTGTATGAAAATGGTTTACAATAACATTTGAATTATTAGTAGTTTCTTAATTTCTTATCTCGCTCATAAAAAAGCTAATAGGCAATAAAATCGGGAAAATGGTAAATAGTAAAAACACTTAAATAGTGGAGAAGCAAAAGCTTCAAAGTTTAAAAGTGACAAATACTAAAGTCTCTAAAAATAAACAAGCATAAGTAAAATGTCATCTAAGTAAGTTCCGAGCTAACTACGCAAATACACTTAAAAATTTTACAAAGGAAAGTTACACTATTTTTTCATCCACCACTTTCTAAAAGACCCCAACTTTGGAGATGTCCAAGTCATGAGTTATAAGTTTGATCTGGTCTAACATATTCTTTTCAATATCAAAGACTCCGTCCACAACTTCTTGTTTGGCCTTTCTAACCGAAAGGGAAAGGTCGTTAAGTCGCTACATAAGCTCTAAGCTCTGATACTTGCTTTTTATATTTCTCTTTCCTAGCATCGGAAGTCACTTTCGTCTCTTCCATTGTCTTAACTTGGCTTGAAGGCTCTGTTTTTCTTCCTTAAGAGCTTTCACAGATTCATTCAGGTTTTTGGCCTCTGACTTTGCCTCTTTCAAGTCTTTCTCCTATTTTGACACCTCAGATCGGAAGATAGCAATTTCTTTCTTGGCATCTCTAATATAAGTGGCCACGGGAAGCAACATTCTCTGGACTCAGAAAAAGTTTCTTCTAATGAAAGTTTAGCCAAACCCAACTTTGTCCTCTTATAAGGGAGATACTCATAGACAAACTCAGGAGCCTAAAATTTCTTTTCCAAAATACAACCAAAAGAAGATGGACAGAAAATTTCAGCTATTGGGCTATTACCTCTTTTTTGCTTTTTCTTGGTGGGAGAAGGGGGAGGAGAAAACTCATCAACATCGTGAACCTCAAGGCCAGCTCCTGAGTTGGATATTGGCAGAGGGGAAACATTGCTGCTCAGTGTAGCAAAAGAAGAGACCTGGTCACCACCGCTACCTGGGTTAAAAGCAACATTAGCATTAGAGGAAGTCAACCTTATCCTCATCGCTATGATAGCCTCCAACCCACCGGCCATAACAACTACAAAGAAAAAGGGAAAAAGAAAAGGGTAAGATCGTTAAATTAACAAAAGAAAGGGGGGTAAGATAGTTAGATCAACAAATAGTAAAATAAAAAAAATGTAGGGCAAAGTATTTACTAACGGTATTCCGAGCTACATGCTTATTGGCCAACACAATCCGAAGATTCAAAGGATTTTCATTCCAAAGTTCTAAAAGCATTTGGATGCTCATGAACTAGAATGCGTTAACACTTTGCAGTTAGACCTTAGGAGATGACACATTAAAATTTTAATATAAGTTAAACATTTTCTTATCTTCTAAAGTTAGAAAAAAAGGTGTAGTTTCCTCTATTCTCTTAATCTTAAAAAACGTTTCTTTAAAATGATAAGACTCCTCAAAGAGAATAAAAATCCTCCTATTCAGGATACATCAAAAGGAGACTAGCCCACGTCCTTGGAAACTAAAGGGCATGGTTAAGACAAAAAAAAATAGAAAAAGGCTCTATAAGAAGCATTCAACCCTAAGAAAGAGCACAAAAGTTCAAAACCTCGGATGATAGCCCAAGAGTTTGGATGCAGTTACAAAGGTACACAACCAGTATAACCTAAAATATATTGTTGGAAGCTGGAAAATGGAAAATGGACTCTAAGATGTGTGAATAACGTCTCGTACATCCATAGCCAATTAGGTTGGGAACCCGCATCGTGGTTAAAGTGGCAGAGGCGATCGTTCCGATGAAGAACAGAAAGTACGTATAGATTTTCTAGGCCGGAATAAAAAATAAGCCCGGCCACTCGCAAAGCCTCAAGCTCGTCTTTTGTGATGGTAGAAGGGGTAGATTTCACATTCTCGAAGACCCAAGAATAAGGATCTACACGTTCATCCTCGTGACGGGGTGGGCACGAGGCTGGCCTAGAAGAAGACGTCCCAATTCATTCACGAGAAGCTACCACCTTCTTCCTCGGCATCTCGATATACCTATAGGGACACCACCACTTTTCTCTTTTTTCCTATGAAGAAAGAGGTTTTTTATCCCTAAAACTACCACAAAAATCTACAAATAAGAGCCTTACAAATTACCCACACCTCAAAAAGGGAAAACTAAATAGTGGTACCCCACTAAAATGACTCAATTACTAAATCGTCTAAGAGTAAAGCAATGAGAGGAATACCAAATAGCAAAAAGAATACCCCATCCTAAGAACAATTACATGTATGAAGAAAATTTCACCATTTTTGCAAAACATACAGGAACAAAGCAAGAATGAGGGAGGGAAGGGAACAAAATTTTTACCTAGATAAAGTAGCAAATACGAGACAGGAGAAATGAAGAAGAAAGTTGCAAACGACCAAAGATCCCCTGACACGTGAAGGAGAAAACAGAAAACTCCTCTTTTTCTCCAGAAGATGAAGGGAAGTTTCAGAGGCGACTAACTCTTTTTATGAAAAAAATTTAAAGCTCCATTAATTGATTGACTGATGGAAAGAGAGAAGAGTGATGGTGACGATAAAAAAATCAAGGAGGAGTAAAATTGTACGGAGAAATTGCACAGTTTCTTTTCAAAGGGGTTTTTGGCGCTCAAAAAAGCCCAGAAAGAAAAACTCCTCAAAAACCCAAAAAATGGGCCTGGTCCATTAAACTTTGGCATACTTGATAAGTTGCAACTCAAGAAGCCTAATTTGGGACGCTGTTTTGGACAATAACAGATAACGGGAATTCAGCTACACAGGATCACACATTACCGATATCATGCAAGGAACACGAATAACATAAATGAAATAATTCCGAATAAGAAAAATAGAAAGTAAGATAAACGTAAATCGGAGGCAATAAATACTCAACAGATACCAAAAAAATGTATAAAACGGGGGCCCAAAAGTAGGTAAGATGGGACACATTATCTCTATAAATGTATTTGTGACTAAGTTTTAGAGTATTTTTGCAAGTTATCCACCCGGCCTGGTCTGTAAACATCACATATCAGAATCTTGGATTCTCTTAAATACGTATCATTAGCTAGATACGAACAAATTTCTTTAGTCTAGTAATCTAATAACATACTTTATCACATATTTTTAAACATTAATAACTAACTAATAATAAAAAATAATAAATTTGGATGAGTTTCTAACCTTCTTCGTTAATAATTTTCGGTTGAGTTTAGAGTTATTGGTTTTTTATTATTTCTCGTTTTGTTAATAGTGTCTTATGATAAATTGATAATCAATTATAGGGATAAGTACTTTTTTCGTCCCCAAGGTCTGGGGTCAAAATCAAAATAGTCCCCGACTTTTTTTTCTAATTAAAATCATCCTCAACGTTACAAAACATTATAAAATCGTCCTTTTCTACTTCAATTTTTTTTTTTACCAAATTACCCTTCATTATTAAAACATTACAAAATAAAATAAATAAAAAAAACAGAAGAAAAGGGGGTAGGGAGAGAAAGAAAGGGGGTGCGAGAAAAAAAGGGGGAGGAGGGGGAGGAGGGGAGAGAGAAGGGGGACCGCCGCCCTGCTCTGCCCCTTTGCCGTCCTGTCGCACCGCACCGCACCACTGCACGACCTTCTTCTTCTTTTTCTTCTTCTTCTTCTTCTTCTTCTTCTTCTTCTCCATACCGCCGCACCACCGCACCGCACTGCACCACCGCTTCTTCTTCTTCTTCTTCTTCTTCTTCTTCTTCTTCTTCTTCTTCTTCTGTGAACTAGATTTTTTTGTGAAATTTCTGAATTTTTGATGAAATTTGTTGTTGCTGAAATTTGAATTTCTGAATTTTTGATGAAATTTGTTGATGATGATGAAGATGACCATGAAGAGAGGGGCATGAGGAAGGGGGTGGGGTTACAGTGAGGGAGTGGGGTGAGGGGGTGGGGGGTTACGGTGAGGGGTGGGGGGTTACTGCTTTCTAGATTTCTGTTTCTGCTTCTTGGTTTGACGTTGTTGCTGTTGTTTAGTGGTAGTGGTGGTGTTGGTATTGGTGTTGGTGGCAGTGGAGATGGTGGGGTGAGGAAGGTGAAGAGGAGAATGATGATGACGAGGGTATTTTGGTCCAAGAATTCGAAAAAGGACGATTTTATAACGTTTTGTAACGTTGAGGATGATTTTAATAAGAAAAAAAGGTCGGAGACGATTTTGATTTCGATCCCAGACCTTGGGGACGAAAAAAGTACTTATCCCTCAATGATACTAAAGCTTAGGATGGGAGGTCGTGTGGTGTTTTCACCAGCCAAATAAAATCTAAAAATCATACCAAACTACTTTCTTACATGTCAAACTGGTTTAAACTATTTTTGAAAAATGTAATTTAATTTAAAAATTAATTCATATTAAAACGATTTTTATCATATAAAAAATAAGTTTTAATCAATTTATATAGAAATAATTCATTTAAACCAATAAGTTTGATCAATGACTCAATTCTATTCTTTAAATTTTAATTGATAGAAAATGATGCTCTAAATTTAATTTTTGGTTTAATTTGGTCTTCCAATTTAATGTCACAACTCAATTTGATCTACTAAGCACTATTTCGCAAACATTATGCTAGCAAAGTGAGAGTATTTGAGAAATTAAATTAGTTACATCATCAAATTTAAGGGCATAACTGGATCACTAAATTAAATTTGGAGGCAATTATTTGGTTGATTGAAATGGACAAATCAAATTTGATAATAGAATTAACTTTGGGAGAGATCACCAAAATTTAAGGGGTCAAGTTGACTCAGATTAAAAATTTAGTCTATACTCTACCGAATCAACACATATATTCTATACAAAAGGTAAAGAAGAAAAATAGATTTATTACCATTCAGTATTTCTAACTAGATCTAAGACACTTTATTTGTCTAAACGCATTTTTTTAAAGGCATAATTAGACCATAAGATATTCAAATCAGATTGTATCTCATTCAGTTTGGCAAAAAATTGATATAAATTCCTCTCAAATCTATAACGGTCATGTTATAAATATTAGGTATAATTGTATAATATCCATGCAAAGATATAGTATTTTTTCTTAAACCTTATATTTTTTGAACAACTACTAATTATTTGTTAGAATCTCTTACGGTTACCACCCTAACTATTTGTGGATTACAACTTATTAAAAATATCCCCTCAATAGTCAAACCAAATAATTACTCCTGAACAAATTTCAACTCATCAAATCAATTGACTAACTAAAAAGCTGCAAAACCCTTCTTGGCTTTCTCTTTAAATTATAGAATTGTGAATAAAATTAAATTCTGTTAAAACTAATAATTTCCTCTTCTTTTTTCATTTTTTTCTTTTTAAAATCATAATCCACATTGCATCATGATGGTGCTTTAGGATGATTTACAATCATGAAAGAAAACCCATTATATGAGATAAGACCTGAACATTTTGTGGACATACACCATAATTAATTATTAATAGGTGTACTAATTAAGCCAATCGTTATTAACTTTCATTGTTTGATTGACGGATACTACTGTTTCAAATTCTTATCCTTTCGTGAAGATTTTTATTTGCATCAGATTATTATTTGGATACTTTTCACGGAAAAAATAAAGTTCAAAACGCGACAACTTCCTCGTTTAGATGCTACCTTGATTGAGCTTTTATTTCATTTTTTTATACAAAGCCTTCATGTTGACATATTCTACCTAGGACATTAAACTTTGAAAATGATCAAACTTGCTTTTTTTTTTTCTTTTTTTTTTTCCTTTTTTCCTTTTTTTTTCTTTTCCTTTTTGAAATTATTAACCCGAAATTCGTCCGTTTTTAGTAGTTAAGAAGAAACACTGGTGTATTTTATGGAAGATAGAACTTGGAAGTTCCCTTCTCACTTAGAATTGAAAACATTAGCGAATGACACGCATTAAAGCATGTAAATATTCTGGATAATAAAGTAAGTAGTAGGATCTACATTGTGTTCACTTAAGAGTGGACCATGATTGGGATTTTATGAAGTTTTGGATAAGAAGAGAAATGCTTCAAGTATGCTAAATTGCTAATATATAAAGTGGGACCAATTATTGGCTAATTCTCATATCACCAAAGCATAGTGTTCTGGTCTAGAATTGGACTCCGAGGTTATAAGTCCTCTGTAACAAGAAGAGCACCGGCGACGTTCTCCTCATATATGCTACACCACGTATTCCTCTTTCATTCGAGCAATATGAAGAAGAACCTGCAAAAAAAACTTCGATATTTAAGTCAGTTAATAATCTCTAAAATATTAAACTTGAGTTTAGAGAGCTCTTTCGTTTTTGTTGTTTCTTTTTTTCATCTGTCTATAAGTTGTCTGTGTGAGTATTTATTGTGGAATTTATCAACTATTCCTTATTGTGCTTCCGAGACTCGCGTGGCGAGTATAGTGGTGTTTCCAACAAAAACAGTCTGTGTGAGTATAGTGGCTTATAACGGATCACCTTTTTTCGATTAGTTGCGCCGACTTTGATCTAGTAGTTCTAAGGTATAATGTCGCATCCGAGTTGTTTAGATACGGATCGCAGCCCATAAGCTCGACTTGCTGGTGTTAGTAGCAAGTTAAGCTTTTGTCTGAATTTTTCGACGTTATGCTTTAAAAATGCTTGTATTCGAGCCCCAAAGCTTAACATGCTGCCGACTTTGTCACTTGTCGAGCTTGTAACTGTCTTGTTCAATAATATATTATTTTTATTATTTTGGAAGACACAATCGTGTGGTTGTATCTATCGACAATAAACATTAGTGGTTATCGGCTCGAGGTAATCATGGCCATTAAAATTTTACTGGAGAAGTGAACAGTTACGCTATCTAACAGTTAGGGTTGATTTGAAATGTGAATCGTATGATAGTGGCTGTTGTATTTCAGATTACTTCAGTTTAGTTGTGTGTTGGAAACGGCATTGGTTGTACCAAGTCAAAAAGAAAAGAGGGATGGCTTCGAAAGGTTAGTTGTTCATTTGTGTTTGTCTTTTTTTACTCTATATTAGTCATGAAGAAAGATAAAGTAGTAGAGGCTAAAGATGATTTGTATGAATGGGTGCATGCGGACGTGAAGTGTCGCGCATCCCTTTTCCAAAATCCTAAAGCTTTGCATGAGCTCAACGCCATGAGTTAGGTCCGTGGTGACTCTATTACTGGTGTTGAACTTCTTCCCTGTAATGGAAAAGAAAGGGTTTGTGAAAGAAGAGGTGATTGGGCCTATTTCTATATGTATACATGTCTACTAACATAGTTAAATGTGAGGTTTTCCTTCTCAATGTTTGAGTGTAAGGTACTGACATAGTTAAACTGTGCTCCTTCACAACTTCACCCAAACTCTTGGGCTTTCCTTCATGCTTTTAAGTGCTTGATGAGTTTTCTGGAAATTGAACCTTCTCTGAATATGTTTTTCTCACTATTTCCGTCAAAAGGGGTTTGTAAGGGTCTTTGGATAAACTTGAGTAGTTATCCTGCCCGTTCCATTTTCATTTGATACAAATCATCTTTTAAAAATTTCAAAGAAATGTTCGTAAAAGTTCGTTCATGAGAGACTGAGTATCCCCTCTTTCTAGATAATGAGTTAGGAGAACAATTTTCTCTCTATTGGTGTCCTGAACCAATGCATGTTTTGGATGCAGTAGTTAGGTTTGAAGAAGAGAATTTGTTGTTGGAGTATCTGATTGAGTGTTTTTCTACCAAGAAACTATTGTCGATTGTGGAGGTTTTAAAGTTTGAAAATGATGTAAATGGTTTAAGAAATTATATTGGTAAGAAATCAACATGGGTTTTGTTTGTGTTCTGATCTATTGCACATCATGACAGCGTTTTGTGCTTGCCTTTGTGTAGGCGGGAGCATTCCGAGCTTATCCTCGGCCCGGATGAGGTTGTTCCTTGATTAGAAGAAAAAGGAAAGTAAAGAGTGTCGGCTAGTAGGGCTGAGAAAGATGTTGTTTCCAATGCTGCATAATCTAGCGCGCATCCTTATGGTGAGAAGAGAAAGAAGGCTAAATCTGAGCAATCACTGGAGATTCTCTCTGCTGTAGATTTGGTTGTTGATTCTGGAGTTAGAAACAAAGTGAAAAAACAAATGCATCTACATGGTCTCGTGACTGGTGCGAACAGAGGTGATTGGGAAAATTTTGCTGGTGAGTTAGTCCTATTTATGGTGTTTTGTATTTTGTGTCTAGCTTTTTAATGTTAAATTATTTTGTTTTAGGTCATTGGCACGAGATTACTCTGTGTTGGTTGAAGTACAAAGTTATTGTGGGTTGAGGAAAGGGATGAGTTATGATGCTTGAAAAAATTGCTTGCTAAAAAGGGATGAGGTAATTATTGATTTGACTAAAAAAATGAAGGACAAAAGGCAGAAGTGAGAATCTACAGGATCAAATTCGAACACTTCAAAGTCAGGTGAAGAAAGCTGATGATGAAAAGGGGTGAATGACCTCTCAAGTTCATGAGCTTGAAGAATAAGGATTAGAGATGTTTGTTGCGGGTTTTGATCGCGCCGTCAACCAGGTTTCTATCTTTGCGTCCGACTTTAAAGTCAATCAATTCAACGTTACCAGAATAATAGTAAATGGCAAGTTGGTGGATGATGAGCCTGCTAGAGAGGACTAGGGTTAAAACGCAGATGTTGTTGATAAGGAAAACTAAGTTTGGAATTTTTTATTTTATACAAGTTTGATGATACTAAATTTAGTATTTGGTAGTTATTTGAACTTTATGGATTTGTAAAGCTATGTTGCTTTTGTTGACATTGCAACTTCAGGTTGCAATTTTGCTTAGTTTTTTGTGAAAATGATATCATTTGTTGCATGTTGGTTTGTTACTTGTATTGATTGATAGATCTTAAGAAAGAGTAGATGAATATATATTAAAGGATGTTGTATGTCCGAAGTGGCCAGCCTCATTAAAACCTCCACAAGTAAAACCCTGTTGGGGATAAAACCTCCGTGGTAGAAAAAACCGTACCCACCGATCTTCGAAGCTATGATACATACGTAGTGACGAAATATTCCATGTGTTTGGTAAGATGGCTCCTTCTAAAGTCTGCAAAGAGTTTGCTCCTCGGCCATGTTCGTACCTTTGAAACTTGGAAAGGACCCTCCCAATTTGAGGCGAGCTTGCCTTGGTCTGCGGGTTTCCTAACGTCCTCTAGGCATCTTAGGACGAGATCTCCTCGTTATAGTGGTCGGGGGTGACCCTTTTGTTGTACTTGCGTTGCATTGTGAGTTGCATTTCTTCTTGTCGTATTCTTGCGCCTTGACGTTCTTCTACTGTCTCCAGTTTGGCGCTCCCAGCTTCGTCATTCGCATTGTCATTAAAATGTTCAGTTCTTATAGATCCTTGAGATATCTCAACTGGGATCATTGCGTCGGCTCCAAAGACTAGCCTGAAAGGTGTTTCCTTGGTTATGGTTTGTGGTGTGGTATTGTAACCCCAAAGTATTTTTGGTATTAGTTCGGTCCACTAGCTCTTAGCCGCAGTAAGCTTCTTTCTTAATGCCTGCAAGATGATATTGTTAGCTGCTTCGGCGAGCATGTTAATTTGCGGGTACTCAACCGATGAAAAATGGTGTTTTATTTTTAAATTTTGTAAAAAAGCTGCTGTCTTTCTATCAGTAAATTGTCTATCATTGTCAGTAACGATGTCTATTGGTAATCCATATCGGCTTATAATAAATTTTCAAATGAAAGATTGTACCTTATCTGACACTATTTTGGCAAGTGGCTGCGCTTCTATCTACTTTTTAAAGTAATCAATTGCCACGTGTAGGAATTTTACTTGTCCTTGTGATACTAGAAAGAGACCGAAGATATTGAGCCCGCATCTATGAAAAGGCCATCTGACTTCTGAAGTGTGTAACAGTTCGGTTGTGTTATGTATTACAAGTGTGCACTTCTGACAATTATCACAGCGTTGGACCTTGGTCATGAAATCTCTTTTGATAGTTGGCCAGTAATATCTTGCTTTCAGGATCTTTGCTGCTAAGCTTTGGCCTTTTACATGCGTGTCACAAATGCCTTCATGCGCCTCCGACATTGCTAAAATGCAATCTTCGTCTCCTAGAAATTTTAACAGTGGTTAGAAGAAATCCCTTCTGTATAATTCATTTCCTATTAGAGTGAAGAAACTCGTCTTTTTCCTGAAAAAGTTTTAGGTTGTCCTCCGATGTTGGCAAGGACCCATTTTTCAAATAATTGATATATGGGTTTCTCCAGTCTTCGTCCTGTGGCAAACTTAAAACAAACTTGTTGCATATACTAGGATGTTCTAGAGTTAATTGTGATAATTTTGTTGTAGTGTCTAGTGTTTTTGATGTAGCTAGCTTAGATAAAATATTCACCCTGTTGTTCTCTTCTCTGTGAACATGTATAATTTGAAAATGTTGAAATTGTTGTATTAAATGCTTCGCATGTAATAGGTATTGTTCTAATAGAGGGTCACGTACCTGGAAAGCCCTATTTACTTGTTAAACAACCAGTAGAGAATCACAATAGACTTTGAGTTGCTGGATGCCACCATCTCTAGCTAGGCGTAGGCCAGCTAGTAGTGCTTTGTATTCGTATTGATTATTACTTACCGAAAATAAGTAATTTATGGATTGCTCAGTGCAAACTCCAAATTTATCTTTGAGCATAATTCCAATACCTCCTCTGTCATCATTATAAGCTCCATCTATATATAATTCCCACTTTGGGGGTAGAGTTCGTCTGTTGACATGAATTCTGCAATGAAATCGGCGAGTACTTGGGACTTAAGGGATCCTGGAGCTTGATAGACGATAGCATATTCTGATAACTCTACTGACCATTTTGTTAATCCTCTTGCTAAATCAGGTCTTGCGAGTATTTTCCGTAACGGTTGGTTGCTCCATACTATAATCTCATGGCTTTGGAAGTAATGTCAGAGACGTCTTGCCGTAATCAAAAGGGCATAAGCTAGTTTTTCAATGGTTGGTTACTTTGTTTCCGTGTTCTGTAGTATTTTGCTGATAAAATACATTGGGTGTTGCTCCCGATCTGTTTCTGTTACAAGCACAGAGGAAATTGAATTAGTAGAAAATGAAAAGTACAAGTACAATGGTTTACCATGTATTGGTTTTTGCTGTATGGGTGGGGATTCCAAGATCCTCTTGAACTTGGTAAATGCTTTTTCACACTCGTTCGACCATATGAATTAGTTAGACTTCCTCAAGTTGTTAAAAAAATGGTATGATTTGGTTGCCAATGTTGGTAAAACTCGTGCTAAGGCCGTTATTCGTCCCGTTAATTGTTGTACTTCCTTTACCGTTGTTGGTGACTTCATTTGTATGACTGCATTGCATTTGTGAGGATTTGCTTCAATTTCCCTGTGAGTTAACATGAACCTAAGGAATTTTCCTACTTGAACTCCAAAGGCACATTTCTCAAGGTTTAGACGCATGTTATACCTCCTTAATTGTGTGAAATGTTCTATGAGATCAGACATATAGGATTCTTCATTTTCCAACATGGCAACCATGTCATCGACATACAATTCCATGTTTCTGCCGATCTGATTTTGGAACACCCTATCCATTAATCATTGATAGGTGGCACTTGCGTTTTTGAGTCCAAAAGGCATTATCTTATAGCAAAATTTTCCATGTTTTATTATAATGGCAGTTTTGTCCTCCTTTGAAGGATGCATTAGTATCGGATTATAGCCTGAATAGGCATCCATGAAGCTCAAGACTTTGTATCCAGATGTGTTGTCGATGAGCTTATCAATGCATAGCAACGGGTGTGAATCTTTTGGGCAAGCTCTGTTTAAGTCGGTAAAGTCAACACACATTTTTCATTTTCCAGAGTTCTTTTTTACCATGACGACATTTGCTAGTCAAGATGTGAAGCAGATTTCTCGGATGAATCCTGCACTTAGTAATTTTTGCGTTCTGTTGACAGTGGCCATTGTCTTTTCCTGTCCTTGATTTCGTTTCTTTTGTTTGATTGGGCCAGCCCTTGGATCTAACGCGAGCTTGTGACATATGACTTCTGGGTCTATTCCCGGCATGTCAGCCGGGATCCAAGCGAACAAGTCGGCATTTGATTGGAGTAGAGTAGTGATTTTTTGCCTGTGGCCTACATTCAAAATAGATCCGACATTAGTACACTGTGTTTCGTCAACAATGAGTCTTACCTTATAGAGATTATCGATCGGAATAGGTCGGTCTTCTAGGTTAGACCAAGGATCAAGTTCGGCTAATCCTGGCATGTCACTGGTGTTATAGACCGAATTGATTCGCGGGATTGACGATTGCTTTATTTTAAGTCCTGCATTGTAGTATTGTCTCGCTTCTTTTCTGTAAGAATGAACGATTGCTATTGTGTCATCTTGTATACAAAACTTAACACACAAATAAACTATGGAGACGATAGCTCCAAAAGCATTTAAAGATGGTCTTCATAATACAATGTTGTATGGACTGAAACAATCAACTACCAAGTGTTGGATATCTAGGGTTTTGGAATGAGAATACTCCCCTATGGTTATCCTCACCCAAACATAACCTGTTACTAGAACTCTTTCTTTAGAGAATTTTACTAATTTGCTAGAGGATGGTTGTTGCACTTTTTCATTTAGTTGCATCTTTTTGAAAGTGGATAGAAATAAAACGTTGGCACTACTTCCTGGATCCATGAGGACTTTCCAAATGGTTAGGTCACCCATTGTTACTGAGATTACAACGGGGTCATCGAGGTTAGGAGTTTTAGATTGGAAACCTGCATTGGTGAACACGATATCTGGAATGGAAAAGGTGGATGTTTGTGATGTTGAGTCATCCTGTAATGTTAGCATGGCTCTATAACTTCTTTTCCTGGTCGAGCTAGTTTCATCATCGCATACAAACCCTCCTGCTATGTAGTTAATGACTTTCCTTAGTGGGGGAAGTGGATTGCTAGTGGGCCATTGCTCTTTGTTTTGATTTGGTGTTTGGTGCTCTGTTGTCAAGGGTGGTGTGTCTTGTTGCATTCAGCCAGTCCCATATTTTTCTAACAACCTTTGTCGTGCTAACCATTCTAGCAAATCCTTTTCTACTACGCATTCATCAGTTGTATGCCCTAACTTATGGTGAAATGCGAAGTGTTTGGTCTTGTCCACATACTTTTGGTCATGGTATGTTCCCGCTTTACTCAGTGCCTTTATTATCTTCGCATGTAGAATTTCCTTGATAATGCATTCTCTTTTCGTATTGAATTGTGTGTAGGAGTCGAACTTGGGTGTCAATTTGAACGGTTTCTTTTGTTCTCGATTATAGTTCGGCTTTCCATGCTTATCTTCATTTCTTCTCAATTCTTGTCTTTCATTTCTCTGAGCTTCTTAGAGTTCTTCTATTTTGATTTGTCCAGTTGCCTTATCTCTAAATTCGGCCAATGTTAGGCCACTCTTCAAGGCATGTAAGTGTACATCAGGACTGAGGTCAGGAATTTTTATTACTACATTAGCAAATCTCGTGATGTAGTCATTGAGGCTCTCATGTTGTCCTTGTTTAATGGTGCTGAGGTAGTTGGTGTCGTGAACTTAAATCTTTGATGCTGCAAAGTGGTTGATAAATAGTTCGGCAAACTCATCAAAGTTGTTTATTGAACTTGCAGGCAAGCTAGAAAACCAAAGTAAAGCAGCTCCATCCAAAGACATAGGAAAAGAATGACATAAAATGGGATCAGAGGTACGATTTAAAAACATCATAGATTCAAATTTTATAACATGTATTTTAAGGTCACCGATTCCTTCATATGGTTTCAACGTTGTCAGAACCGTGAAGTTCTTCAGCATTTGAAAATCCATGATCTTCTTTGAAAAGGGATTTGTTTTTTTTCTTACTGGTTTCGAGGCTTTGCCTTCATCGCTGTGTTCGTTTCCGAATGTTCCTCTTCATGGTCATCCTCTTTCTCATTTTTACTTTTGTTAGCCCTATCAGCTAAAGGATCGGCCATTTTCTTGACCTCGGCTTGGAAGGCAATGTTCGTTGCCACCAGTTCGCCATGAGTGGAAGGATGAGGTGGGGGAACAACATCACCAACCATGGTCCTGCAAAACAATAATAGAGATCGAAGTGGGAAAGAGAAATATCTATTTGTTTAACAAAAGAAACATGTGTTATTGCGAGGATGAGGGCTAATGAAGTGGGAACAACATCATCATCTCAATAAGTGGGAACCTCTAACGACATCAACATCCATTGACTAGCAATTGCATTGACCAATATTCACTAAAATCGAACCCAATTTTATTCCAAGGTAAAACCCAACGCAGTGGTGACTCTGTTTTCACGCATTTTTTGCCAATTCAGCAAAAAAGGAACAACTAGTATTTGAGAAACCCAATTCAAATCCTACAATCAAACCTCTAATTGTACAACAGAAGCAACATCCAAAAATTCAAATAATACATTATATGAATGTGTCATTATATGTTTTGATACAAAATCAAGTAATATCCATTATACTCATACCAAAATCAATCAACACCCATGAATAAATACTTACCTACCGAGGAGTGCTTGCAGTCGATGCTTCACGGCGCCACCTGGAGGAGTCTGACGCGACGTTTGTGGGGGCAGAACACGCGAGGCACCGTGAAGCTTTAATGGTGCGGCAATGACAACATGCAGCAGTTGCAGAAGACTGGGATGAGGTTCAATGGCACGGCGATGACGTTCGTTACATCTCTCTAATTCCATCCTTCTTCTAAAAACAAAACATCTCTCTAATCCCTTCGTCTTCGATTCTCACCTCCACCAAGACGAAGCATTGAACTGCGACTATCAGCCAAGACCGACGACGATATTGTGTTGGAGTTGAAGGTGACCGATTTGCGACAACCTTGGTCAACCGAAAAGGGCATGCCATCGCCTTGCGTGAGAGATAGGTTACCCTTTTTTTGTTATTTTCTGAATTTGATTGTGGTTTTGTCTCCTGATGAATGTGCTTCTATGATTGTTTGAAATCGATTATTACTGTTTGCGATGTTAGGATTTGAAAAAATATGTTCAGGCTTAGGACTTTCGTGGTGATCCATGAATGACTCTGTTTTTCAAGATTTGAGAACAATGTTTGTGCTCTGTATAACTGCATGTGTGTGTTTTATTTTCATTTTTGTAGTTGATGATGAATCTGCTTTGCTTGTTTATGAAAAAAATTTCCAATAGTTTAGTGTGTTGCTGTTTTGGTTGCAGATGGAAGGTCTCCCTATGACCTTTGTATTTCACCATGGTGGAAAGTTCAAAACATATGAACTTTTGGAGGAGGCTAGAAAATGATGTTGATCTGTTGGCATTGGTTAAAGACTATAGGAGGAATCATCACCTCATAAACATCTATTTTGAGAATGTAGTTTCTAAGCCACACGTGGTTGGCTGCATGAGCGAGGATGATGATGATGTACTACAGTTGCCAACCATCCCTGAACCCCCAGAGAAAGTGAATAAGGACCACAATAAAGTAATGTCTTAACCTTATTGCAAGACAACAAAAAAATCACCTCAGCCAAAAAGGAACAAATCTCAACCCACCAAGTTACCCTCTCCTCAGCCCACGCCTCAACCCAAATCTAAGCCCACACCTGAACCAACACCTAAGCCCGTACCTGAGCCCACACCTAAGCCTACACCTGAGCCAACACCTCAGCCCACACATCAGCCCACACCTTAGCCCACACAAAAGTCCACTCCTCAGCCCACATCAAATCCATAAAAAAGCCCACCCATTAACCCAAGCCTTGGACTAAACCCCAGGCTGCTAAAGGTCTGCCAAGCCTACACCAGCCAATAAGATCAATAAGAAGGTGAAAGATACAACCAAAAAAAGATCTGGAAGGCAAGTTAAGGCAACTTCAGTTGATAATGAAAGTGACTCTCATGATTCATATGAGAGTGCTGTAGCAGTTTGTACAAGCCTCTATAATTTGTAGGAGATTCTATATACAATAGTGACTGTGACAGTGAAGTTGATGGAGGACAGTCTTCTAGGGCCAAGAAAGTAGATCATAGAGAGAAGCATAGGCCTGCTGCTGACAAAGCAAGGGACAAAGCTATTGGCACTGATGACTCCAGCTACGAAGATATCGAATCTGATGAATGCTCTGATGCAGGTATTGTTTATTTAATTATCTATGAGTTATCCAACTTTCTTGTTTTATAGATCATTCCTGAATTATTTGCTTGTATTACAATTTTTTGGTGAATTGATGTAATTTCAGATTCAGTTGATTATTTATTGTATGAAGAATCATCAGATGGAGATGAATGGAAGTCAGAAGATTATGATCAAGAGTTAGATTATGATCAAGAGTTAGACTCTGACGACGAAGCTCTGGCTGTGCATCCACAGTACAATGACAAGGCAAAATTTGGTAATTTGAAATTTGAGGTAAGCATGGTTTTCAAGTCCAAGAAACATTTAATGGCTGCTACTAGAGATTATACTATTCAATGGGATAGGTATATAAGGTTTTCTAAAAATGACAAGGTTAGAGTGAGGGATGTTTGTAAGAGTGAAGACTATCCTTGGGTAGTATACTGTGCACACAACCCAAGTGATAGTTCATTGCAGATAAAAACATTAGTTGACAATCACACTTGCGCAAGAAGGCGAAAAAATAGAGCTACAACTTAGGAATGGACTGTGAAGAAGTTATATCCAAAACTTAGGAAGCACCCTAAAATGAAGCACATGAGGTGTATGAGTGATTTGTTAGGAAGTGCAATGTGAAGCTCAATAGATCATGCATTACCAGAGCTCTTAAGAAAGCTAGGAAGATAGTTGAATGGGACTAGATTGCACAGTATGGGTTGATATGGGATTATGCACATGAATTACTTACTGCCAATCCAGGTTCCACTGTTTAAGTGGGTGTCATTCCTATTACTTCCTTGTATGCACGCAATATCGTCCATTCAAGAAAAAATGATAAGAGGCCTGAGGAGTATTGCCATGAATGGTTGACAATGGAGGCGTACAGAAGAATGTACCAATACAATGTGAATCCCGTCAAGGGACAAGAACTATAGGAGAAAACTGGTTCTCCCACACCTATTCCACCACCAATAAAACCTAAACCAGGAAGACCAACAACAAAGAGAAGGAAAGACAAGGCTAAAGGACCCACTGGCACAAAGACAAAGATGAAAAAGAAGTATAATCCAATTCGGTGTATGTACTGTGGAGAGATGGGCCACAACAAGAGAACTTGCAGCAAGAAAAAGCAAGACGATACTCAAGAGAAGGCAAGGCTAATGCAATTACAGCTTGCAGTTGTGCCACCACCACAAGGTGCTCCTGGTCCGGAAGCAGATGACGTAGTTGACACTCAGCCCATTCAGACACTTCCTGTAGTCCCATCAGCTGCTCTAGATGAACAGATTGAAATTCCTGTTAGTCAAGATGCTCAGTTTCTACTGACAAAATAGTCACACACCTCAACCAATGCTACTCAAGTTATCTTGTATTTAGTTTTAAATTGAACATTAGTAATTTGTATCTTCTAAATATTAGTTGATTAATAATCTATTTTGCTTGAGACAATGATGAAAACTGTTTGCTGTAGACTAGAGTTAGAGAGAAGGCCTCCAAAATTCCATGTCACCAAGGCTAGGGCAAAGGAAAATGCTTCTCCAAAGCTTGTTGCTCCAGGACCAGTTGCTATATATGCTGAAACGATCAAGGGTAGTAGCTCCGTAACAGCCAAGAAGCTTGCTAGCTTCATGACATTTGTTCCAACTCCGGGTTTCAAACCTTCCAGAAAAAAAGACATGGAATGACTTGAATACATGAAATATAGGGCATTTAGTATTTGTTATTTTGTCAGGGCCAAAATTTGCCATTTGTAAACAATGTGGTAGTTGTGGTATATTGGATAGCCCTATTTTTTGTACAGCCCTTTAGGTAAGAATAGCCTTAGTACAAACTGATGTTAGGCTTTTTGAGCTTACCCTTTTGACTATCAGTTTCTACTTTTGTTTTATTATCATCTTAAAACAGTATTGTCATTTGAATTTGAGACAATGGAAACTGGTAGACTATTGGTTATGTTATGCTAATCCAAGTTCACTTCATTTTAATTCTGTTTCTTCTGATTTGCTAAAATTATGTTATGATCAATAAAAATAGTGCATGTAGAGATTTTTGTAATAGTAAAAAAGATGAACATAGCATATCAACAGGTTTACTCAGAAGTTTGTTCAAATACAATAACAGCAAACTAAGAAGGTTCACAACATCCAGAATTTCACAATAACTGCTTCACTTGGCACTAAAGAACATAAACATAATCATAACCACCACAATCACAACTATTAATCCAAAATACAGTTGCATCCTAAGTGCTTTAACTTCAGCTTCTAAGCTCATCATTCTCCATGATAGGTTATGGTTCAAGACAACAACATCACTCTCTATTTCTGCATCAGTTTTAACATCTCCCTTTGCACCATCTAATCCTTTATACTCATCATCCTCAACCCACCTAAAGTGATTGCAGTGGCTGCCCTTTTGTAAAATATTAGGTTACAAAAATCTCAGAATTCCACACAAATAATTAAGAGCTTGAAGAAGACTATATTCATAACTCACCCGGCATCTTGGACAAGCATTGAACAATCTATCTGGATTCTCTATTGTCCCAGACTTCTTGATCACTGTCTTCAATCCACAAAAGCACACTTGGTCCATGTTCTTCCTCCGCCAACGTAGCGAAGAGCTCGAAGCATTGCTTCCGTGTGATTGCGACAGTTGTCAACTACGACCCCACTTACGCTACTCATGATGCAGTTCAACAACAATTTCGGCCTCTACATAATCAATTTGCTGCTGCAGCAACAATGGCATTTAACAGGAAGAATGGATTAGGGTTTACATATCTAAGAGTCTAGGACTAGTTTGACATAAATATCGAAAAATATCTTGTCATCAGTAATTCTACACCAACCTGGTATGCTGGTATGACATACTGACGACCACATAAGCCATATTTAACGGCGTCACTAACAGAATGAACAAAAAGGAGACGAAAAAATTAATGTTAGCATTTTTAAATTTTTGGGAGATACTTTTGATTAATTTATTTTTTTGAGAATTAATTTGGAGATCGAACAATCTTTCAAGGACTAATTTAAATATTTACTCATATATAGTCATATAGAGAAGACTTTCTATATATACTAATATTAAAACACCTTAAAAGTTTATTGTATAACATGTGACTTGAATTAGATGAGATGACGATATTGGATATTTACTTAAATATAGTATTTTGGAAAAGAAACATTCTTATATACTCTACGATATTTATTGTTTGTGAATTAACTTTTTCTTCTAATTAAGCATATCTATCTTTCTATTAATTAATTAATTACTTAAATTTTTTTATTACTTTATTGAAGTTTTTTTTAAATGAACGGATAATGAAATTACTTCATAAAATACAAAAAATTTACTCCATAAAGTATAAAAGAATAATTTGTGAGTTCCATTAGAAAAAAAAAGTATAATTATATATTTGATTAGAGTATGGATGATATAAGAAAGGTTAATGATGTCAAAAGGTCTCACCTATTGGGTGAATTCACGTAATGAAGTTGAGTAATGAATTTAAACAACAAATAAAAAAAGATGACAAAACATGAGTCCACATCGCACCCTCAATTCATGTCGCCGCATGCCTTATGCCTCAAGTTTCAACCACTTCAACCCACATCAAAATGTCCACTATTATTATTACTATTTAGTTTTAGATTTCACTGTATATAATTACGATTCTTGTTAGATACACAGTGATTTATATTTGTAGATTTAATAAGTTGATTTTAAAATAAAAAATTATAAAAATTTTTATGATAAAAAATAAAATTCATTTTTATTGTTTTTGTTTTTCTAAAAAAAAGTTAAGTATAAAATATAAAAAAAATACATAATTATTTTTACATAGTAAAATATTAATAATATTTTTTAGCTCTCAAGAAGATCAAAAAGAGGTGATTAACAACCACAACTAACTCACACTAACTAATACATAACTAACTTTATTAAACTAATTAACTCCCTAATACCTCCTCAAATTTGGAGATGAGTGATTACATATTATAAGTTTGTGCCTAAATCTATCAAAGAGTCTATTAGACGCTGATTTTGTCAATATATTTACTATATAGTCTTATGTAAGTATTTGAATAATATGCAGATTTTTCTAATTCACTAACTCCTTTATAAAATGTAAGTCCAACTCCATATGTTTGCATCTACTATAAAGAATTGTGTTGGCTATAAACTGACATGAACTCTGGTTTTTGCAATAAATGGTAGGAAGAATTTTTTGTGTAAAATTTCATAAATTAATAAATAATTAATTAATAAATTAATTATGAGATAAAGAAATTAAAAAATTTAATTTAATTTGGAGAAGTAAAAATATTTAAAATACGAATTAAAACACTAATTTTAAAAATTTTAGTTCAAAATTGGACCAACAAACCAAACCGATTGAATCAGGCTCATATTAGGCCCAAAGGCCAACATATAAAAATCCAAAACTCAGCTACCCTTCCCTTTCATTCATATGAAACACACTTAGGAGAAGGGGGATGAACACCAAAAACCTAAACCTTATCTCTCCGAACTTTATTTGATCGTAACTTTCAATTCGGAGTTGTGATCGTCGCACCGTTTACGGCCACGCGATCGTCTCACCAAGTTCTTCAAATCCATCTGGACAAAATGGCAAGAAGTTAGAATTTCTCACCCAATCCTTTATTTCATCCATTTTTACCATTTTGCTTCATGGATATTGAGAAATTTTGTATTTTTGATGATTTAGGTATACTCTAGCAGTGGGTAATTATTGGGTTTTGCCCTACTCATCCATGGATAAGGTGAGGAATCGCTAAACTCTTGTGAATTGTTGAATTAGTGGAATTCTAGTGTGATTTTGGTAAATTATGTGAAATCTAGATTGCATTCATGTGGATAGAAGTTGAATTGGTATTTTGAGTGCTTGAATTGGAGCTTTGGTGGTTGAAACTAGCTGGATTGGTGAATTGGAAACTTGGAGGCTTGTGTGAAAAAGAGATTTTCGGTGGTGTTTGAACTTTAGGAGAAATTGGCCAATGTATGGTTCCAGTTTCTTGTAGTTAATATATAATGTGTGAACCTTGGGCTAGTTGCCTTAGGATAGGTTTGAATGATATGAATTGATTGGTTTGATTGATTAGATATAGTATGTGCATGTAATATGAATTATTGATGTTTAATGTTAAAATTGGTGAAAATTATGAGTTGAAATTTGTTGAATAGATTGAAGAATTTAGGTGTCGATATGTTTGTGGAGTGATTGAAAAGTATGTGATAATGGTTAGGAGTAATTGGTATTGATTTGGTTGTGGTTTGGTTGGTTTTGGATTGAGACTTTTGAAAAATTAGAGGATTTAAACTTTTGGTAAAAGCTGATTTTTTGACTAACTTCGGTGGGTTATAACTTAGCTTCCAGATCCCCAAATCTTGTGAAACTTGTGTTGAATAAAAATTAGGTCCGTAAAGTTTATAACGTTTAAAGAATAGACTAAAACAAATTTTTAATGAAAATGTAATGCACGTTTAAATGTTGGTGTGAAAAACTAATTTTCTAAACTTAACAGCTTTTTGGATAAATTTGATACATGCGTACGCGGACAATGGATGCATACGCAGAATTGTCATTTTTTCAAATCTTGCATACGTGGCAGTGCCACACGACGCGGGATTGCTCTCTGCCTCATGAACTCGCGTACGCAGACAAGGTCTCGCGTACGTGGCACTGTCTTTCTCAAATTCTTGCATACGAGGCAGGTGGCTCGCATATGCATGACCCCTATTTTGCTGAAAATTATAATTTTTGAGTTTTCAACCATTCCACTAACTTTGCAAACTTATGTAACCCCTGTGTAAGGTCCGATAGCTAGTGTTAGGTTGAAGAAGAAGAGCAAATCCGTTGAGGGAGTTAGTTTGATATTGAGGAAGAGTTGTGAATAATTGAATTAACGATGCATGGATAATGTTGAATGAGATATGAATAAGGGTAATGATGATATTTGTGAATTGTGACTAAAAAATTCACATGCCATATGCATTATATTATCTGAAACACGAGTTTTTCTGGGTAGATGCAGTGACTTTCTGTAACACCCAAATTAGCCTAAGCCTTACCTCGCGTCGTAAAGTAAAGGTTAATCAAAGGTTACGACAGTTCTAAGCTTATACTTATATTATATAGAAGGAATTAATAATATCTAGAAGTCCAATGAAGGATATAGCTCAAAAACAGGATTTGAAAAGCGCAAAGCGTACTAACGAAGCTACTAACTTAGAGCACAAGAAACAGATGTAATATAACAAGATATAGTAGTATAATATCATAAAGATCTAGCCACGACTCGCAGAGTTTAAGCCGGCTAGCCATAAACAGACCATATGTGAAATCAGACAGTAAAAACAGCTTATACAAGTTTTGTCCTCTCAAATACAAGCCTCTAGGCGAAACAAAAGGCAAAAGTGAGATACATTAATCTCTGAAATCACTTAACACACATATCAAGGCATCTAATGGTAATAAGAGAGGATTAAATATAGGGAACTTAAGGCCAAAGAAGCATGTTTTCAATCAAAGCACATAATTAGGAAGGCAAATGTAAAACCATGAAAATAGTATGAATAAGTGAGTAAAGAGTTGATAAAATCTACTCAATTGAGCACAAGATAAAGCATAAAATAGTGGTTTATCAGACATATACATAATAAACCAAAAGGACTCCAAAAGGTATCCAGATCCTCCGCTCCTGTCACCAATAGAACAACTCACTGTGGTGGGTTGCGACCTGCATTTGAAAACAACAACAGAGATATGGTATGAGAACTGGAGGTTCTCAGTATGGTAACAATGTCCAGTGATGTAGGATATAAGACCTCGGGATGCCAAAGGCAATCCTAGACTCCATCTCCATCACAAGGATTCAAGCTTAAAGCATTCTAAACCAAATAAGCATAATGTGTAAAACCTTAACAAAACTTAAGCCTTAGCACCATAAAACGGTAATCTATCTTAGAAGATTTTTATTCTAATCAAACACCGCTGTCCCACAGCCTTCACCAACCAATCCGCCATGCGATTCCATCGCCACCGCCTTCCAAACCTCCTCAATCCCAGTAAAAGCACAAGTATATATAATTCAAGTAAAACACAAGTAGAAGCGTATACAACAATTAATACAGATAGCAATTAGACATGTGGTACAGATAGGAAAACAACATCAAGTCGGCAAAGCATACAAACAGGTAGAAAATGCATATGATGAATGCCTGCCCTACTGGCTATGATATCACATTGTCGGTTCAACTGCCAACCTGACACATCTCCATGGAGATGTTGTCCTTCGGATTCATGGTGTGGGTGCCCCCGAGATATAGTGCTCAGATTATTATCCAGGATTTTGTGCCTGTACACTCTGATGATCCAAAGGGATGCGAGCGGGATCTATTACCTCTGACCTCACATCTAAGCACAAGCAGGACGAACCACCGCCCTTACACCGCCGCCACTACCTTGACAGGCGGGATCCAACCTCGGGCCCTGCCGGGCGCATAGCGTCTCATAATTTCAATAAAAAGTAGTATAGTGGTTTTCAAAACATTTTTAGCACACGATGGATCCATCCTTCATTCAGAGTCCTCGACTTTTTTCAACTACTGTTCTTTCACAATTCATTTTCTTGCTTCCATATCTCATTCATCAACCATTCATCACACATCATCAACCTTCCCAGTACAACAGAAACCTAGTACTCTGTTTGCTAACTTTTTCCAAATAATAGTGTCTAGAACCCTTAAACCATTTCCCATGTTTGAGCATCCAGAAATATGTCCAAAAGTCTTTAAAAGGTGTTATAGAAACTTACAACCTCATTGGGAAGGTGAAATAGTTGAAAACAAGGCAAAATGTGAGAAACAGGGCGTGTGCGTCCGCATAGGGGTGTGCGTGCGCACGGCCAGAAAATTTTTAAAAGTGTGTGTACACACAGGGGTGTACGTACACACAGGTATCAATACATAAAAGGTTCTGTTCACTCGCACAACCTGTGCCAGCGCTCCCAACAGACTGGCCTCTCCAACGTGTGCATGCGCACAGGTCTGTGTGTACGCACAGGTTGCAATTTCCCATTGGTGTGCGTGTGCACAAGCTGTGCCAGCGCTACAAGCAGATTGCCAGCCTCTGCGTGTGCGGATGCACAGGTCTTTGCGTGTGCACAGGTCAGAATTTTCGCAGAGTGTGCGTGCGCACATACCAGAAAACCCAGAATTCTGTAACTTTGCAAAATTTCCAATTTTTAACACCAATTTTTGAATGATCATAACTTCCTCTACAAAATTCTAAATTTCACAAACTTTATACAGATTTAAAGGGTTTTCAAAGATCTTTAATTCTAAATAAGTTGTAACCAATTTTGAAAATTGGGGCAAAAGTTATGATCAGACAAAGTTCACCAAAAATTAACTTTTACCAAATTTTAAAAAGTCCACTCTCTCATAAAACACAACCCAAGCTATACCAACACAGTCTAAATTCCACTCTTCATCACCATTAACACTATATGTCATATTACACCAAGATTACTACATTTTCCTTTACCATTCCTTATCATTAACCTCAACATCAATATTTTACATTATAATCAATCCTCATTAACACTTTTCCAACTACATTACTAAATTATCAACATTATCATTACAAATATCAACACGATTCACTTCTCAACTTCACAAATCATTTATCCTCATCATACCATTATCAATCATTATAATCGAACCCAACCATCACCAATTCATCATAAATCAACATACAACAACATTCAATACCAATCAACCATTTTAATTCAAACCTATCCTATAGGTCACTAGCCTAAGTGTCTATGAATATTATATACTACATAGAGGAAATCGAAAGCATACCTTAGCCGATTCTCAATATGAACCAAATGAGCTTCCAACCAAAATCCAACCACCAATGTACCTCCAAAAAGCACCAACAAGCTCCAAACTCACAATAATCAAACTATATATGCATAAACCATCACAAATCAACCTAGGGTTTCACTTAATCACAAAATCACAAGAGTTTAGTGGCTCTTACCTTTTCCAATAGATTTCGTAGCAAAAATCCAATGCTAAGCAAGGATTAGAGCAAACCTAAATATCCAAAATCACAAAGACTCACTTAATCCAAAATCCTAAAAACCCGAAATTTAGAGGAGAGGAACTGGGAATATTTTAAACTTTTCTTACTAGTTTCTTACATATATTTTGTAGAGATCTTCACAAGGAACGCATAGCCACTGACGGCACGTAAATCGGAGCACCGTAGCTCAAGATATGAACTTGGGAAGAAGAAGATGAATAATGCTCAAGGGTTTCTCTTCTTCCCCTTCTCTTCAGCTGAGTGTGTGTGTGTGTTTGAGTGTGTTATGAGTGTTTGGGTTCACTAATGAATCCTAATATATGTTGGACTTGGTCCCAACTTGTGTCCGGTTCAACTCGTTAGCATTTTTCACCTATTTGGCCCACTTTGGGCCAAAACCTTTAACATTAATGCCCGGTTTTTCATTTCTAATATTTTTCTAAGGTTTTTGACTGTTTTCACTTTTTCTGTGCGGTACCGTGCAGACTTGAACCGGTTCAACCGATTCAACTGCCGATTCACGGTTTTTTGCAGAAAATACGTTTTCTGACTCAGAAAAACCTCCTGAGTCCAAAAATCATATTTAAATCCCCAAATTCTTATCCTAACTTTCCGAAATTTAATTTGGGCATTTAAATGATTTTATCCGTGAAAATCCGGTTCTTACACTTTCCACGACTTGCTTTAGGTTGAGACTCGATACTTTGTTGATCCTTTGTCGCAAGATGTAATCGAATACTTTAACTCTTCAAATTCCCCCAATGAGATGATAAATGAATGATTATATATATGCATCGACTCTTAGAGATGCGTGCACGCAGGGACTGTCCAGGGTTCGCTACCAGACATGTCGGATTTGGCTGTATAACCAACATATGAGACTCATCAGCCATAGGGTATATATGCATCATATGCACTTGTATGTTTTGTTTGAGTATGCAATTGTTTGGGCTTTCCTATTTGCTTAACTGTATTAACTACTACCTGATCTATTTGATGTATCTACTTCCCATATTTGTGTTTTTCTTATTTGTCTTATTTGTGTTTATTTCTGAGAGATCCCTCATGTGGGTGGAGCAGACGCTGGGGTTGTTCTACTTGAAAATTTAGAAGTTTGCAGAGAACAGAAAATAGAGAGTTAGATTAAAATCCTTAGATATAGTCACCATGTTTCTGGTTTAGTGAAAACTCTAGGATTTAATATGGGTTGTTGGAGTTTTGGAATGCCTCTGACTTCACGGGACCTTATTTATTATCGATATGGGCACATTTATCATACTAAAAGCCTCCAGTTCTCATTCCATATGTATTCTATTATTTTTCAAATGCAGGACGTGAGACACCTCGTTGAGCATTGTTGGAGACTCTTATGCAAGTGAAGATTTATTTTGGAGAGCTGTAGTTTGTACATAGTATATAGACATGTCTATATTTTCCACTTTGTATAACTTGTATTTTGTCCTTATTAGAGGTTGATTTCAGAGAAACAGAATTTATATTTTGGATATGTTTTGGGTTTAATGAAAACTCTAGGATTTGATATGGGTTGTTAGAGTTTTGAAATACTTCTAGCTTTCATGAAACCTTATTTATTATCTAGATGGCCACCTTTACCATACTGAGAACCCCCGGTTCTCATTTCATACATATTCTGTTGTTTTTCAAATGCAGGACATGAGAAACCTCGCTGAGCGTTGCTGGAGACTCTTATGCAAGCGAAGATTTATTTTGGGGAGCTGTAGTTTATACTTAGTATATAAACATATACATATTCTCCACTTTGTATAACTTGTATTTTGTCCCTTTTAGAGGTTGATTTTGGAGAAATAGGATTTATATTTTGGATATGTTTTGGGTTTATATATATGTATGTATGTGTGTGTGTGTGTGTGTGTATTCTGGCCGGCCTTTGCTTTGTAGGTCTATTCTTGAGCTTGATACATGTATCTTTTTGGAACTCCATATATATATGTACATTATCTTTTCTGTACGTTGCTATCTGTTTCTTCTATGCTTAACCGTTTTGAGTGTGATGCGATTCTCGAGCTCCTTTTTGTTCAACTTTTTCTTTAAAGCTCCTAGTTAAACTACACTTCATATATATGTAAGAAGTTGTTGCAGTGCTATTACATCTATTTGTGCTGAAGTTATAATACGATACTTAGCTTCCATACTACTTCTACTGACTTTGCTCTACTTGTATAACTTCCAAGCTACAAGATTTGTTCCTAAGTAGGTATATTACCTGGTTATAAACCTTCGATCATCGATATCAACTCTCCAGTCTGCACCTGCAAAAGCAATAATTCGATAATCAGTACACTTTGGTAAATAACAAGCCTTGTCCCATTGTAGCTTTGATGTATCTCAATATTATTTTAACTGTCTTCCACTAATAATCAGTTAGATCATGCATGAATTGTAAATCTTTATTCACAACATAGGACAGATCCAGACAACTTGTTGTCAAATACTGGAGAGCACCAACAACTGATCTATAAAGGCCTAGATTGTCACATGATTATGAGTTATTCTTGTGTAGTTTTAGAGAACTTATTATAGGTGTTGGCATAGTCTTGGAGTTTGTCATGTTTGCTTTCTCCAAAATGTCTATAGCATACTTTTCTTAAACTAACAACACAGATCCAACAACAAGATATTTAACTTCAAGACCAAGGAAGAAATTCAAGGTCTTTTAATGGAAATATAACATGTAAGAATTTTATCAAATTAGACATTAAGGTTAGAACCAAGTGGTTGAAGAGATTTAAAGGTGGCGTTGGACAATAGTAGTTTCTTGTGAGTAATGCAAAACCATAAGCAGTAGTGGAACATGGTAGATTAGAGGCCAACGGAGCATAATAGAGTAGAATACGTAGTACAACTAAAATGGCAACAGGATAACCCCAACCAGAATTAATGACCACGACTCCGGACAGCACTAACGGTGATGGCATGAGTAAAGTAGGTCTAGAATGGCAGCTCCCCTTTGCGACCATGAAAGATGACAAGAACTCTTTAACATTGTCACCTCCATTTCTTTGATTCTTTCTCTATGCCTCGCATTCTACCTTTCTTAGTCTCCCTCTCAACTTCTGAAACCACTTCGGCAAACCAATGTTGGTATCGACGGTGACATCTTTTCAAGTTGTTGCCTCCTCCCTTTTTCTCTTCTACGTCTCTCTGCGCAGTGTCCCTCTCTTTGTCTTGTGCTCAATGGTGGGGTGGCAGTGACTCCCACCGACACCGTCTCCTTTCTCCTTTTCTCTCTTCTTTCCTTTCATCATTCTCTTTTCCTTACCTTCTCCTGTTCCATGAACTCTACTCTCTCTGGCACTCCCTTTCTAATTTCTTTGCGCTCTTCCTACATTCTTTTTATTCATTTTTTTCTCTCCCTTTTATGTAAAACATGTGTGTCTGTCTAAGTGGGTAAGGATTTAGGTGTGATTAGGGTTATAGAAAAAGTAAATATCAAGGTTAATAGACCCCACAATCTTATTTATTTATTTATTTATCTAGTTATTACAACAACTTTTAGCAACTAGTCATGCTTTGTATCTCATAACATCACCTTTGCTATTTCTTTTGATTGCATATACCCATTTAATACCAATTATGGTAGCATTTGATGGTGGATCAACCGAGGTCCATGTGTTGCACTTTATTAGTGCATGATATTATACATCTATAGTAGTTTTTCAATGAAATGAGGAGAGAGCTTGCAATACATTTTTTGTGAAGGTCCTTGGTTTTTGAACTCCACTTTTAGACCTTGTGGCTATTGGATGTATGTTTATTGATGTTGTAGGTAAATTAGACAACATATCTCTATTCCACTTGTTGGGATAGGATTTTGATTTTGAAATTACTCAATATTGTGCTAAGATGAGTCATCCTAATAGCTTCCACAATTTGAGGGTGAATTTTGTGATTCTTCTTGACTAGTCGCTGAATTAGTATTATCTGCGTTATGTGCAGTTTGATTTTTGTGAATGATAGTATGTTGCTCAAGAATAGGAGCCATATGCTTCTCTATAAGCAACGATAAAAACATACGAGAATCATGGAAAAAATCAATTAAATTAGTATATCCTTGATAGTCACTGGATTAGTAGAAAAGAAATCAGTATAAGAAAATATATCTTCATTAAAAATAACATGCCTTGATATTATAATTCTACTAGATTTTATCATGCATCTATAACCATTATGATCATTATCATATTTTAGTATATATTTTTAAGTTGTGTATTTTAACTTGAGGTTATTATATGGTTTAAGGTAGGAGAAACATAGGCATCCAAAAACTTTAAACCTTGTATAATTTGGTTTCCTTTTAAATATAATTTCAAATGGTGATGTAAAGTTAAGAATTGAAGTAGAAATTCTATTAAAAGGTAGACAATTGTGTTAAATTTATCTTTCCAAAATTTCATAGAAAGAAATGTAGTAGCTAATAATGACAAACTAGTTTCTATAATGTTTCTGTGTCTCCTTTCAACACATCTTTGTTGCTAATGTGTATTAGGATATGAGAGTCTTTGTTTGATACCATGTTGTGTTAGGAAATCAATGTGTCTGATTTTTCATGAAATTTTTGTATGTTTGAAATGTCATAAAAACTTGTGATTTGTTAGTTAAGAGAAAAATGCAAATATAACAACTAAAGACATCAACAAATGATAGAATAAATAGAATCAGAATTCAAAAAAGGTAAAGTATGCATTTTTTCAAGAGAATAGAATTCACAAACAAGATTAGGCATATAATTCTTTGAAATAGAAACACCACTTTCTTTAAGAACACATACACATAACATTTAGAAATGAAGTATGTCCTAATCATTTGTTGATGCATCCGTATCTTTAGTTGTTTTTCCCTTAAAACTTCATTCAATAAGTTAGTGATTCGTCTTTAATAATCAATTGTTTCATGGTTTAGCGAATACTACTTTGAGCTGCTTTAAATTCTTTAATTGCAGGAGATTGTGAAAGAAATTTAGCAAGAACAAGGGTAAAGAAAGGCAAGTCATAGAGCTCTTGGACAATCCAAGCAAAAGCTATATCCAACACACACATCTTGCGTTCAATGCATCTAAGTCAGAGAGCTCTTAGACAACACAGCAAGCACCTGCGTCTAACGCAGGGTGAGGCTACATACAGAAAGCCCCTGGATCCACCAAGCCCATGTGTTCAACACACAATCCCATGTGTTCAACGTAGCCAATCCTGCGTTCAACGCAACCTCCACAATCATCTCCAGTAGCTATCCATGTTAGCTGTGTTCAACGCAACCCTCCATGCATCCAACGCAACACGGACATAGGCTTTAAGGATCCCAAAATTGGGCCCTGCATTCAACGCGCCTATCTTACGTCTAACGCACCTCATAGGTCAGCTCCCAGAGCCTCCTAATCCTTTACTAATCTCTCCAAACTTCAAACACTTACTTTGATGATCCAAGATTAAGCACAAGCCTTTGATATCAAGCTTTGATCGCCAATTATGAAGAAGATCACCTACAGTTTAACTTGAGAGGGAAAAATATATGAAAAGACTTGATTAGATTAGATTTGATTCTGTTTGTTAAATTAAGTTTTGAATTTTGAATTCTAGGTTTAGGGTTAGCATTTAAAAAGGAGTGAGAGACACAAACGTGTGGGTTACACTTTCGGCAGTCGTCTGAATTCATTGTTTTTGTCCTCTGTTAAGGTTAGGAGATCTGTTGATTCTGATGGAATAATGTTATTGCTTTTCTACTTTTGATTGATGCATTGATGTTTTCTTAAAAAGCAAATTTTTGTTCTTCATCACAAGGATTTGAATGTATTGAAAAATAATTCTAATCTGAATTGAATTCTATTATCACCTTGAAAAAAGTTGGTTATTGGAATTGAACTTGAAAACTTCTTCTTATAATTCTTAAAGTTTTAAAATTGGTTTTGATAAGTGACATAAAATCAACTAGGTTTAGTTTCTAAGAATTGTGTGGTTTTGAATCAGTAAACTTGTCTCACCTCTTATCATAATTAATTAATCAAGAAATTGACGGGTTGTTAGGTTAAGAGAAATTGAACTATCAAGAAATTGAGGTTTGATTAATTATAGTTTGCCATGGATACATCTTTGCATGATAAAGTAGATAGTAAAAAAGCATTTTTTCTTAAGTCTAAATAACTCTAAAGCCTTAACGCTTTTATTCATACCACTTCTTAATCATTTATAAGCTGCTTTCGTTCAATTTGCTATTTTTGATACCAAATACCATTCAAACTAAAGTTTCAATTTGTTTGATTAGAGTAGTCAATTAATCATTGTTTCTTAATCTATTAATCCTTGTGGAACAATAACCCACCCACCGTGGTATTACTTGATACGATTCGGTGTAATTGATGAGTTTTGGAAAATATCTATCAAGTTTTTTGTGTCATTACTGAGGATTAATTAAGATTGACAAATACCAGTTAAATGATTTTCTAAAGTAAACCTTTTTTTTGTTTTTACCTTACTGAAAAGTTTTTTTTCACTGTGATGTTGAAAATTTTAATTTTTGTTTTTCTTGCTGTCTATGTGCTTTATGCAATTCAATCAAGACAAAGAACCTGTTCAGTTCGATCCTGAAATCGAACTAACCCTCTAGCAATTAAGAAAGCAAGCTAGAAATTAGAGGATAGTAAAAGGAACTGAAGAAGAACCAGAGAACAGCATGGCAAACAATAAGAACAACAATCCCAACAACAACAATGCTAATACTAGAAGAAAATTGGAAGATTTTGTCACCCTCACTTCTGAAAGCTGTGAAAGTAGCATAGTGAGGCCTATTATGGAAGCAAATAACTTTGAATTGAAGTCTCAACTTATCCAATTGGTGCAGCGAAATCAATTTGGTGGTGACCCTCTTGAAGATCCAAACTTGCACATATCAAACTTCCTATTGATATATGACACGGTCAAGAGTAATGGAGTCTCTCCTGAAACTTACAAGTTGAGATTGTTCCACTTTTCTGTAAAGGACAGAGCCAAGCAATGACTCAAAACACAACCCCTATAAAGTATCTTCACATAGGATGATTTGGTAAACAAGTTCTTAACCAAATTTTTTCCACCACAAAAATTAGCCAAGCTAAGATATGATGTCCAAACCTTTAGTCAAAGGGACGGAGATTCTCTTTTAGACGCTTGAGATAGATACAAAGAGATGCTGAAAAATGTCCTAATGATATATTTTCTGATTGGGTGTAACTTTAGACATTTTACGATGGAATCTCTCAGGACTCAAGGACCTTGCTTGACTCATCAACAGGAGAATCTCTACATAGAAAAATAACAGAAAAAACTCTTGAATTGGTTGACATTGTAGCCAACAATCAGTACATGTATTCTAATGAGAGGACAATAAATAAGGTAGTCATGGAGCTAGACATTTTGGATACCATTTTGGCACAAAACAGGACCATGTTTCAACAACTCAATGCACTAACTCAACAAGTGGAGAATATGCAAGTCTCAGCAGTGGACACATAAGGAATGGCGTGTAATTTTTGTGGAGGAGTCCACAAGAGTAAAGATTGTGAGCTATTCAAGAATGATCAAGCATCCACTGAGCAAGTGAATTTTATGGGAAATGCTTCTAAACCACATAATGACCATTTTCTAAGACCTACAATTCAGGATGGAAAAATTACCCTAACTTTGGATGGGATAATCAAGAACAAAGAATCAACAACTTCAACAACTTCGACACTCTTTACCAACAACAAACACCTCCCATACAATCCTCACAAAATACTCAAAAGCCTTCCCCTCTTGATATTACCATGGAGAAATTCTCTCAAATCATATCTATCTTTGTCAACAAATCACAAATTTTATATAGGAAACTAGATCTAACTTCAAAAATCAAGAGGCCTCCATCTGAAATTTAGAGATGTAAGTGGGTCAAATTGCTAAGTAATTGGTGAAAAAATCCATAAATTCATTCTCAAGTGACATAATGCCAAATCCAAAAGAAAAATGCATGGTCATAAATTGGAGAAGTGGCAATGTGGTGGGTAAAGAAGTCACAAGTAATGACAAGCAACTTAAGAAAGTCACGTAGGATGTCAACCACCAAGAAGAAGATGTTACTGCACCACCAATTTAACCTCCAAAAGAGGAAGTAATAGAAAAGGTAAAAGTACAAGAATACAAGTTTAGAATTCTATTTTTTTAAAGGCTAAAAAAAGAGATTAAGGACAAACAATTCTTTTAAGTTCTTAGAAGTCTTTAAAAAATTACAGATCAATATTCTTTTTACTGAAATTTTAGAACACATATTACTTTATGTCAAATTTATGAAGGAGCTAATGGCAAAAAAAAATGACTTAGAAAGAAGATAAAACAATAATCTTCACTAAAAAATATAGTGCAACCATCCAAAAGAATTTACCCCACAAATTAAAAGATCTTGTGTTTTCCACATTTCCTGCAAATGATGTTCAATATATTCAAAGCCATTCAACATCCAAATGACTCAGCATGAAGATTGATTTAATTAATCCTTTAGTACATGAGACATTAGAAGAAGAATCTCTCTCCTTCCCTTCCTTTCTTTCTCTCTCTAATAAATATAAAACAACAATTATTTTTACTAATGAAACAATCATAATTAAATACATGTATGAAATTCTTATATAGCATCAAAATTAAATTTATACTAAAAACCATGAACATAAATACGGGACAACAAGGTTAAGTCTCTTAAACTATATTTGATTTTAAGAATAGAATATTGAGACATAAAATCGTGTTTGATTGATAAAATTGAATAAAAATATTATGTTTTGAGATACTAAATTAATATTTTTTGTGTTTTTTCTGATAAAAAAGACACAAAAATACTAAATAAAGATAAATTAAATTTTTATTATTTATTTTATCTTATATTCAGTTTATTACTAAACAAAATACAAAAATACTAATTTTTATATATTTATTTTTTGTGTTTTATTCTTTACATCTTGTCTTATCCTATTCTAAATGTCAAACACATCCTTTCATCTTATTTTAACCCGTGGTAATATATTCAACTCATCATTATCCGATCCCTTTAATTTGTTGTCTTTGGTTAAAGACAAAAAAGAAAAACAATAACAAAACAACTGCCATTAATTATATTTGATACTATGTAACTAACTTAAAATCTACCTATAGCCAAAAACATTTCAACGACAAAAGTGCTAAGGGAATGGATCCTCTCAAAGTGATGAGAAGTACTAATGTACCATAATTGAAAATAGACAAAGAGAAAAAGAGAACAGACAGCACATTAATGAAAGAAAAAGGACCAAAGATTTGATGACCAATAAGTGGCATACAAATACAATGTAACTGCAGTTCTAGTGAAGCACGCTAAGGTATCTATCCATATATCTACGTTACATTCAAAGAATGCCAATTCATATGCACATGCAAAATATTTATCAAAAATGTATATCGTATCATATCCATTTTATGTAATATTATTAAATTGGGTAATAAAAATTAATATTATAACAGTCAATTTTAATTAATAATATAGTAAATTATTAAATAAGTTTATTATGAAGTCCATCATTAAATATAAACTTTCGTTGAATTTATTTTTTAATTAAATTTTAAATATTTTTATTTTTAAAAATTTTAAATATTTTTTTTGTTAAATGTTATCCGTGAATTATAATATTGATCGTGCAATATTAGTTTTCAAGATTACTTTTATTAAATTATAACACAAACCTACACTTTATTTATCATTCAATTAAAATTTAATTTCTTCCTTTTAAATCATATTAAATATTTAATTAATAATAGCTTTAGATATTCAAATAATATTATTTCTTACCCAAAAAGGGTAAAAAGAAGAAAAAAAGATGATGACAAACTAATTAAGCAACTGTATATATACATACGGCACCATCTTTTTCACATACCAACTTTGTGTTCCTTTTATGTTAAACAGTCAAAGTTTGAATCAGAAGTGAGTGCCGTCGCGTATCTATAAAAGGAATATGCAGTTAGAAATTTGATGAACCACTGCATTGACCACCGCATTTTATTTTGTGTCCATAACTTAGAATGTTCTACCTTTAATACTTAATATTTGATGAACCATATTTTTAAATTTTCACAATAATTTTTATAAATGTCATGTTAAGAACCCTTGTTAAAATTGTTATAAATAAGATATTTTAATAGAAAATATACTTTTTAAAAATTTTCTATGCATTGAATATATTAGTAAATCATTAAAAAATTTTAAACTTTCTACTATTACTCTCTGATATTCTTCTCACAAAATTTCATTTATTAGTTAATTCCATTTTTTAATATATGTATATGTATATTAAAATAGTTAAGGATAATATTTTTACATGTTTTTGTCCTTCTAATTGTGACAACAAATTTCAGCGGTTAAAGAAGCTGTATTTGGAATTAAACCAAATTATATATAAAAAATAATTAAACAAAATTTTTGGTTACTCAATATTCAATAGCCAAGAAACTAAAAGTAACTCATAGTTTAGTGTGGGAGAAATACATCCAAAATGGAGTTAGCTTAGTGAAAATATATTAAGTTTTGGACGAACTTTACTTACAAGTTGAAGATTACATTCGAAAAAAAAAATTATTAAAAAGGAATCATACCATGCAATTTCAAATTCCAAGAATTTAGATCTCCTTTGTTAAAAGTTCATCTTTAATAATTTTAGAAGATATATTAGCATGTAAACGAATATAGCATGGGAATGCTAGACCAACATTGATAATTAATTGGTGTTAGCTCAAATATAACAAGAGAAAAATATTCGTCACCTAATACTTTTGTATATTGTCGATCTCCTTATTGATCGTCAAAGAAAAACTAAATCAATATAAATTTTTAAAAATATCGAACGCAATATCAATAACATCAAATATGAAGGATCGGACGACAGTGAAATTTCTCATATAAAAATGCAAGAATTTCATACATTATTATAGAGGTGTTAACTTAAATTCTTAGTTAGATTAACATAATTTAAAGAAACGATAGTAAAAATATCCACAAAAAATTTCGATGATCAAGTCAATAAAATTCAAATGAATATTAGGGTTCGATTACATATTTTGGTGAATCTCTTGCCTTTTATTTATAATAAACAATAGAAGAAAATCTAAAACATAAATCTAGTCTAAAGTAGTGTGTCTTCATGATGAGTCGATTGCTGCCTTTAGGCCCAGTTTGAAAGCTTAGTCGTAACATATAATGAATGTTTGGTAAACTTGCAATTCACCAAGTAACTTATGTAAGTTGTCAACTTCATTATTATTCGAGTATCGTAGGGCACGTGGATTCTCTCTTATGGTTTATTTTGTCACGTAATTCACATGTGCCTATATATTAAGTTTAATTAGTCTAGTGATTAACTCATTTGTTCATTTAAATAAATGTCGGGGATTTGAATCTCGTCTTATGTATGCAGTAATCCATTAATCATCAATAAACTCTTAAATAGAGTTCAGTACCACAGCAAATTAGTTCTTAACCTGTCGAATTGGAGGATACCGTGAAAAATAAAAAAATATATTAATAAAATATATATTGGGGTTTGAATAGGTTCCAACTATCACTTACTTTTCCATGAAGATTTCACAAGAATTCGAATATCAACACTGCCACTTTGAAATTCTAAAGTGTGGATCCTCTCTTGCCTAAGCCGAGATCATTAAGTATATATATTAATTCATGACATTTTGTCTACGCAAAATTACACTTACTTAAATTTCAAAAAAAAAAACTTAATTATACACAAAACTAGAAGATATATATATATATATATATATATATATATATATATATATATATATATATATTTCAAAATAATATTATTTTTTCTCCCTATTTATAAAATATATATTTTTTTCTGTAAGATTAATATAAGATACATTTTAAGTTATTTTATCAAATATTATTTGATAATCATTACATTTTATCATTAATTATGAAATATACAAAAATTTAAAATAAATATTTTTATAACAATTTTAATACTAAAATAAATAAAATTTATTGCAACAACAACATTATTATTATTATTTGACCTAACCAAATTATTATCATCACTTATTTTTTAATAAAATAGATTAAAATATGTTATTTTAATTTTACAGAAAAATATATATTTTTTATAAATAAAAATAGAGTGTCGGTTATGCCTATTTTAATATCTACAAACTTCACTGAAAAAGGAATGCGATGACCTCAAAGTTTAAACATTTAGAATAGTGTCAGTCGGGGTAAGAATATATAATTGGAAGTGTATGTGTTTTAAAGATTTGCGATAATAAAAATGAAAGAGTTAGCATATAATCAAAAGATAATAAAATTCCTTTGTTTTGTTTTTGTAATTTTATTTTATTTTATTTTTTTCATTTTGACATATGAAGAGTCACTTTTTTTTTTAATCTGAATCTAATCTAAATCAATTTTGTTAGATAATTAAGAAGAAGTTCAGCCAACAACCTATCAAGTTTTATTGGGCTAGATTCCAAAGCCCACTATATCAAAAAAAATATTTGTTTATAAACAGAAATATCAAACTTCTACTACAAAAAATAGAAATTCAACAAACCAAATAGATTTAAAGTGTGTTTGACTTGGTGTTTGAATTCACTTTTTAGTTTGGCAATTTTTTCTTCTTCTGAACGTAAACCTGATTTTACTCTCCAATTTAAGTTTAGCCAAAGCTAAAAATTATAACTTTTGCGTTTATATTTTCACGTTAAAATTGAAATTTATTTTCTATCTATCAATTTTATCCTCCATTATTTATATGATTAATTTTGTTACTTTTTTTTATAATATTTTTTATCTACTACTCTCTCATATGGATATTATTATTCTTTATAAAATTATTATTATTTTTTGTTTATATAAATTTTTTACCTGTTATTTTTTTGTATGGAATAATATTGGTAAAATTATAGCGTATTCAAAAAGAGTACTAAAATACTAAAAATATCTATATCAAAACATCATAAAAATATTTTTAGATTTATTTTCATCACTATCAAGATAAATATTTAACTTCATTATTTTTAGTACTCTCTTTTATAATTGTAATTCTCGTGTACTATGTTTTAGTGTAATTTTTTTATAATATAAATTATTATCTCTTTAAAAAAGACAAATTAAATAAAAAATTAATCATAGGTAATAATAAAATAATTAAAATCATAAATGTTGAATTTCAGACTAATATTAAGAATAAAATTATTGGAGTACTAAAATAAGAGTACAATGTAAAAGAATACTAAATTAACATTTTGATGTTAATACTTAAAATTTAAAAAATATATATATATATATCTAAAATTTATATTTTTTAATTTTAATTTAAAATATATTTTACTAATTTTGATATGTTATTTTTATTTTAGTAAATAAATATTAATTCTATTATATAATTAATTAATAAAATTTATTTAAATATCTAAATTAAAATGATAGAATAATATAAAAAATTATTTAAGTCGATGTCTATTTTAGTAATTTTTTTTATCTAGAAGTGATTTTGAATAGTGTAATCCAAACAACATTTATTTTACTATAATCTATTTTGATATAAAGATTGCCAAACATAAATCACTTTAACACAAACTTACTTTTCATCAAAATCAAGTTTGTAAAATCAATTTTATACAAACTCCCATTTATAAACTGTAATCCAAACACACACCTAGTAACATGCAGAGATAAATTCAAATCATATACACACAATTTGAGATAAGATAAGATAAGATACAAGATATGGAAGCATTAATAGATATATGAATATAATAGTCATAAGGAACTAGCTTCAACGCGCAGAGTTTAGGCCAACTAGTTATATACATACAAAGTTTTGAAAGTAAAACCAGCATATACAATATATCTCTCTCAAAGTAAGCCTCTAAGGCAAGTTTAATACAAAAGTGAGAGTACTAAACAAAAAAAATCAAAAGACAAAAGGTGATAGAAGATCCTCCGCTCTGTCACCACTACGCAACTCATCGAAGTGGGTTACGACCTGCATCTGAAAAATAACAACAAAATATGGAATGAGAACGATGTAAGACTTCGGGACGCCAGAGGCCATCTTAGAGTTTCATATCAACCATGAAATTCAACTTAAAGCATAACTAAATTTGAATCCATCACTTTAAAACCATAATGAAATAAGGGAATCTAACTTAGGGATTTTCTACTCTAACATTTACACCGCTATCCCACAGCCTTCGCCAGCCTAACCTCCATGCGATCATATCGTCACCGCCTTCCGAACCTCCTCAATCCCAGCAAAAAACACAAGTAATAACAATGCAAGTAAAGCACAAGTATAAACATGTATATCAAGAACTTCAAGAAGCAAATAATCATGTTATACAATCAGGCAAACAATGCAAGTCGATAAAGCAAGCAAACAGATAAAATATGCACATGATGAATTCATGTCCTTGGCTGTGATATCACATTGTCGGTTCAACTGCTAACCCGACACATCCTCATGGAGATGTTGCCTTTCGATCACGAATATAGATATGAAAACCCCCATGACTATAGTGTCGGGCACACTCCTCTGATCCGAAAGGATGCGAGCGGGATACTCTGCTATAGACCTCACATCTCAGCGTAAGCGGGATAAACCAACCGTCCTTACGCCGCCGCTGCAACCTCGACAAGCGGGATTAACTAACCGTCCTTGCCAGGCACATAACGACTCAACAATCTCAGTATAAAATAGTATATCAGAGATTTTTCAGAAATCATTTTCAGTACTCAGTGTAATCCGAGTCCTAGACTCGTCTCAAACATCATCAAATCCACAACTCCACAATTTCAACATACCAATCGTCTTTACAGTACTCTACCACTTAACTCAACTAATCCACCGTCAGTACTCCAAAATTCTAAGGCTCCGTCTTCTAAACTTTTTACCTAAAATTATCTAGTTAACTTACTTATTGTATTCTCTATGTTTGAAAGTCTAAAAACAAGTTAAGACACCCTAGGTAAGCTTTACGGAAGTTGACAAGTTTGTCATGAAGAGTTAAAAATAAGATTTTCGTAAAAAAAAAAAAAACAGGACAGTGTGTGTACGTATAGAGTTGTACGTACTCACTCCCAGAAGAGTTTTCTCAAAGTTTGCGTACACAACAGAGGTATGCGTACGCACAGAAGGTAAAATTTTTCATTTTTTGTGCACGCATGGATACGTGCGAACGCCCTCAATAGAAGGCACTTCCCAACATGTGCGTACGCACAACTTGCAAATTTCACAAGGTGTGTGTTCGCACCAGAGTGTGCTAATGCTCTCAACAGTAGGCATATCCCTCTGTGTGCGTGCGCACAATGGTGTGTGTACGCACGTATTCAAAATTTTACAGGGTGTGCATGCGCACAAAGGTGTGCGTACGCACAAGTAAAAATATGGACCCTGCTAAAAGCACGTGCACAACAGTGTGCGTGCGCACATAAACCAGAACTCACAATTTCTGCAACATCACAAAAATCAGATTTTTGACACCAACTTTTAACGATTGTATCTTTTTTTTTACAAAATTCTTATTTCCACAAAATCTATATCTTTTTAAACCTCTTTGAATTATCTTTAATTTAATACAAAATTTAATCAATTTGAAAAATTGTAGCTCAAGATATGATCTGTCAAAGTTGGCCCAAAATCTATTTTTACCAAAAACCTTAAAAACTTAATTTCACCAAATCTCTCAATTCAAAAACAATTGCTCTACATCCAAACCAGTCCTAATTTATTTAATTTATATTCATATACATTCTAATTCATTCCATAACCTACGATTCACATTTTCATCCTTTCCACACATAATCATCATTAAATCTGGACACTATGTGCTATATACCAAATTTGAGTCCAAATCAAGCCTTCAATCACCAACAATTAATCCAAAGCTCCAATAATTCACAATTCAAGATAGACATACATAATTTTATCATAAATCAACACCTAGGGTTCATCAATTTCACAAATTCATAAGGTAAAGAGTTTTTTTACCTTCTTCGATGGTGTTTGGGACACGAACCACCAATAGCTCAACCTTAGAGACCACCTAATCAATCAAAACACAAAAATTCACTCAAAACCAACACCTAAATTTTCGAAAATTCTTAGGGCTGAAAAAAGAAGAGAAAATTTCGAAATTTTACCAACATAAGTTAGATAAAACTAACGAGTTCGGCGAGAGTTTCGCGTAGCCACCGACGGCACGTGAATAGGAGCTCCGTAGCTCAAGTTATGGTCAATTGAAGATAGGTGTGAATAGTGTTTGTGAAACACTCTCCTCTCATTCACGTTGTTTTAGCCTTCTTATGCTGAAAGTGGGTGAATTTGTCACTTAAGTGACTTTTTATATGTTGGGCTTGGACCCGGTCTAATCCATTAGCGTTTTTTGCTCATTTAATTTTGGACCAATTTTGGACCAAACTTTTAAAATTAAACCCGGTTTTCAATTCTAATTGTTTTCTTAAGCTTTTCTACTATTTTTATCATTCTCGCACAGTACCGGACAGATTTAAGCCGGTACTACTAGTTCACGTTTTTACGAAATTGTCTGGCATTAACTTTAGAAAAAGAGTTTATGAATATTTTTGAATTACAACGTATATCCCTTCCCTCTACTCTAAATGATTTTTGGAATTTCCCATCCATTGGTACTTTTAAAATTAATTGTGATGCTAGTTATCTTGATTCAGGTGATAGTGTTAGTTTTACTCGTGTTATTAAAGATTGTAATGGGAGTTGGCAAATGGGGTGTTTGGGAATGATTGAGAGTAATAGTATTTTTCAAAGGAAATTGTTTGCTATTTGGAGATGATATCTCTTAGGTTGGAATGTGGGTCAACGAGATGTTATTTGTGAGACGGATTGTGTGGAATCGTTTAATCTTGTTACTAATCACCAAGATGGTTTTGGGTTTATTGATCCATTGGTGCTCAAAATAAGAGATATCATGCATTGGAATTAGCATGTTGACTTTCGTTTGATTACGAGAGATGCAAATACGGTGGCAGACACTATGGCAAAGATGGCGATGAAGTTATAACTTTCTCATGTGGAGCTTCCTTTACCTTGAGAGAAGTTTCAGAGTAGTCTTAAACGGGATTGTTCCTCTACTTAAGCAGTTTCTTTGTTTTGTTTGTCTTTTTTTTTGTTTAGTTTATTTAAATCACAAAAATTTTTTTTTTTAACAAACTACGTTAATAATTAAAAAAATATTTGTTAATAATTTCTATAATACCAACATAGTCAAAATAATGAAAATATCACCAAAACTAGAGTCTAAGACTATCAAATGGGCCAATATGATTCTTTAAGGACCAACCCCTTTGTGTATACGAATTAAATATTTTGGATTAATTATATATTAAATATTTATGGGCCTACAAAATAAAGACTGCACTTGCTTAATAGAAACTCATTGACCTAAATGGGCTAACGACGGACTTCTTTATTAGATTTTTTTAATTTTAAAATGTGTCATTTTTATTAAAAACCACAAAATAATTAGTTTGCCAAAAGAAACTCTGAAACTCATGATCTATTTTGTTGGGCTTAGGTGGTTTCTGTTTGTTGTCTCTTTTCGGAGTTTAAATTAAAATGTGATAGCAACTAGATTTTGGAATTTTTTCCAAAAATTTAAATTTAAAATAAATAGATTAGAGAGTAAATAATCATTTTTTATTATCAAAGATTTGGACGCTGATAAAATTGACCACAAAATAATAAAATTAATATTATATTCATCAAAAAGATAAATTTTGTTTAACAAAAATATTTAAATATTAAATTTTTGTTGATTTAATTAAAAAAAAACACATAAAATTCTTAAATTGACCCTATCATGTCATTTTCAACCTCTTTGAGTATTCAACCTAGTTGTATTAACCATAATAAAAAAAATAAACAATTAGAATTAAGATGATAAATTGAATCTAAGCAGTTTAAGAAAAAAAATTAAAAAAAATTAAACCATCATAACAGTGGAACATAAAATATGATTATCAAGTTCATCTTTAAAAGAAAAAAAAGAAGAAGAAAAGTGATAAAAATAAAATAAAACTCTTTAATGAAAAAAACTATAACAACAAAAGCAGAAGTATACACTCGGATTTTATGACAGAATGAGAAGAAGAAAAAGATGAAAAATAACTAAAAGAACATTTTAAACAAATTTTTTCCAGTGTACTGTAACAATAACTGACGCAGCAACTGCAAAGCAAAGGCGACAATGTATTTGGATAGCAACAAAGAGGGAGAAAAGAGGGATGAGATGGAGGGAGAGGAAGAGACGAAGATGGATAGCTCATGACTTCGTTCTATTTTTATTTGTTCGATGACGGCTACGGTCGTGACCCTCCTCTGTCGTCGCTTTCTTCACTTTTCCTTCTTCTCTTTTTTTTTCTTTTTTAGTTTCTCTGTTTATTTTTTTGTTCTTTGTATGTCTCTCATTCTTACATCTCTTTCTTTCTCTTATTTGTTGCTACAGAGATGATAGCTCCTAGTGCTGGCACACCCTTCGCCCTATTCTTATTTCCTTTTTTTTCTCTTCTTTTTTCTTTCTTTATTTCTTTTCTATTATATCTGGTAAAATATATGAGTAAGAATAGAATAAGGGAGAGTAATCATGTGCTATTAAGAATGAATTTTGAGAGAAGTTGTGAGTTTTTTTAATATTGTTAAAAAAATTAGAATTTTAGCTGATTGAAGATTATGTGATAGAACAATTTAAAAATTATGTGTATGTTTTTAACAGACAAAAATTTAATGATTGGATATTTTTTCCAAACAAAATTCATCTTTAATGAGTATCATATTAATTTTATTTTTTTATTATCAGTTTGTGAGCGTCTAAATCTTTCATAGTAAAGAATAATTATTTACTCTAGATCAAACAAAGTCTCACTTGTCAACAAAAAAAAATCTTACTGTTATGAAGAAGGTCACATCGTCATAGTACATAACAAAATTTATAGAGAAAGAATACAGATTTTTTGTAGTTGTAATTATGACACGTTTATTCTTTAAAACGTTGGTCATACCTCAACAAGCACTCAGCTATTTTTCTATTAAGTTTAAAAATTTATTTTTATATTTTTATTTTTATAATTATAAATAATATATAAAGCCAATATTAAGAGTTAATAATAGTTTTAGTGTCCAATTCTTTTAATTATATTTACCCTCAAACAAATCATTTCATAAAATAAATTATATGTATAAAATAATCATAAAATTTATTTTAAAATATTCATAACTTCCTACTAAAATGAAAAACCTGAGATGAATCGAATCAATTGATTCAGGGACTATATTTAGCATAAAATTTATTTTAAAAAATTCACTTTCAAAAACATGTAGCACTTAAGATTTGAATGATGGACCTCTACTATAGAGGTGGCAACAAACACCCTATCTGCGAATATCCAATTCAATTCAACTCAGTCAGGTAGGGTTACCAATTTGATCCGCAACGGTAGGATAGGGTATGGGTAGGGTTCTTATGCAGGTCGGGTAGGGTGCAAGTTGAGCCTCAACCCTATCTGACCAACCTGCACTCTATATATGTACATGTTATATACTTATATAAAAATATATTTTAAGTAGATGTTGGACAAAGAACCCCTCACTAAATGTAAAAGATCATTAGTCACTAAAAGAAAATCATTAATTGATAAATTATCATCAAGTTATATAATAATGTTACAACTTTTTAATAACCCACGGATAGGGTTGGGTATTTGCAGGTTAAGACCTGATAGAATTAAAGTTGGAATATTATCAACCCGCAAATAGAATAAAGTTGGATTTATATAAAAATCTCAACCCGCAAGTAGGATTAGGATTGGATTCAAACCTACACTACCCTATCCATTGCTACCCGCATTATCTCCATTCTCTACTCAGCCAAATTTGTTATTTACATCGTAAGTAATACCAATTAAAATTAAAATATATGCTATATAAAATAACAATTAAATTATACTTTTTATAATTTTATAATATAGTATTATATATTATATTGTATTAAATTATAAATATATTTATTTATTTTTACTATTTAAATTGTTATATTATTATAATTTTATATTTTTATTTTATTATTATCGAGTTAAACGATTCGACTAATAACCTCCTAGTTGAATCATTAATTCAGTGATCTAATAATTTAGTCGAATTAATGACTTGTTTGTTTTTGATAATTATAATACTCTCTCAATCTTTCTTTTACTTAATCTTGTTAGTTTCATATTTACAAAATATAATTTTTATATATTCCTATAACTAACACAAAGTTTTTTGTTGTGACGATATTTACATAAATTTTTTTCTGTATTCTTCTACTTCTTAGGTTATGTAACTTTCAATTTATTTTTTTATCATATATTTTATGTTTTTTAACCATTAATTTTCATAGAATTTATTTTATTTTATTTTATTTTTTATTTATTTTGGAGTGTTGAACATAAATAATACCATGTACACAGAATAGCGGTGGCTTGGATATAGCGGCGATACGTTCATCTCGCTTGGGCGGCCTATTCCTCGTCTCGAAAAAAGTTTTCGATTCCCGGCAGCAGCTGGGAATCAATAAAAATAACCCACGTCGAAATTCTTTTTCTTCAAGGAGAGCACCAGACCCGGGTTAGAGCTGAATTTTCTTTTCTTGGGGTTGGGAATCACGACCACTTTGGGCTCCTCAACCTGAGCACCCGAAGACTGTGCAACCACCACGGCCAACCTCACTACCAGCACTTAGCCCGGGAGGTGGCCTAGTCGGGGGCTGAGATTGAACCTCCAGCTCATCGGCTTGAGGGATCTCAGCTTGAGGAGTGGAGGAATCAAAGTTCTCGTCATCCCCGAAAAAGAAGTGAGTCATCAAACGGCTAATTGAAGTGTTCCCAATGGTCATCCCAATCACAAAAGAAAATAATCAAGTTACGAAATTGATAATAAAGCAGCAGTATACAATTCAGAAAAATGGAAGAATAACAGTAGGAAGCATGAATTTATCTGCACAGTCCCGACTAGCTTCCCAGCACCCATCAGGAGATAGGGGTTAAGGTTGTTAGAACCAAAGATCGCCAATAAGACATTGGCAATTTGTTGGTTCTGCCGACCTATGCCATCAGGTGACCTTAATCATATAATTAGAGCTAGCGCCAAACCTTCAGTATGTCAAGATGTACCTTTCTCCATCAAGGGTGAGCCAAAAGAGGTAACGACCTTGAGCTGGTCTCACCTTGAAGAAAGTTTCTTTAAATCCATGGAAGGAGTCTTCTAAGAGACCAAAAATCCTCTGATTCTGTATGGCTCGGAAAGAGAGGTATCTTTTTTTCGTGTTTACCCTCCTTAGAGGGATTTGTAAAGGGGAAGAAATGGAGAAAAATCTCCACAATGGCTGGAAGATCCAAGTATTCACAAACCATCTCGAAATAATGGATGGGAACCCAACTGTTTGGATGGAGTTGTGAAGGAGCGACCTCGCATTTGTTCAAAAGGGCTATGATAAAAGGGGAGAAACGGAAGCCAAACACCCAATGTAGTGAACATGGGTTTATACCCCACATTCAATCCGGGACATGAGGAGCCTAAATGTTCAGCTAGCAAACGCATTTGTGAGAACCCGGCACTAGGACCTCGTAGTTTGCCTCCTCGGTGCCACCGCCACACAACACTTCTGAATCACATGGCTCTTGTAATTCCTCTACGATTATCTTGGAGGACGTACTTGTGACATCAATAGTACACCAAGCGTACCAATTCACAAGGGGTCACTGCGCCATACCTACAACTGGGGCACCACTTAAATCGTGAGGTCAGGAGAAAGTTCTAAGTCAAATTTAAGTTATTCTACACTTAAACCAAAATCATCCTACACTAAACCTTCTAGCCTAAACTGCATAAAGGAAACCTATGGCACTTCTTTGAAAACTATCTAACAAAACCAGTTTGGTCCAAAAGGTAATTGCAACAAGAAACTAGTATGATAATGGCATAAAGTATAGCAAAATAATGCAAAAAAGTAGCCACTTACCAGTAAAGATGAATGTAGAAGTTGCAAGAAGAAAACAGTGAAAAATACAGAAGAAGAATGAAACCTACCAGAAAGGAAAGAGAGGATTATCATAATGATGCGATCGGTTATGGTAGTAAGAAAAATGAGGGGCAATAAGGATGGCAGAGGAAAATATGGAAGTTACAAAAAGGAAAAGAAACGGAGGAAGAAGAAATGAAGATAACTGTAATTGAAAGGGGAGAAATGCGAAAGACCAGGGATATAATGATCTTTTTCATGCACTTTCAAATCATTCTTAAGGAACATTAAATGCTCTGGGCACGAAAATTGAAGAGACGTCTCAAGCAATAGCTGGGGACAACTCACGCGTACGAAAAAGGCGCTAGAAGAACTAGAGTGTCATCGAAGTCGCAATTAGAGGAAGCAAACCACACACGAAGACACGAGTACGTTAATGCGCCAGTTGTAAGTCTTACAACTTGACGCATTGGGAGCACTTTTCTGGCCCAGCCCAACAAGGATTGGGGGTCCACTTGGCGGACCCACGACCCAATGGTTCTACGACTTGCTTAACCGACAATGTCCCTCGCGTGACACAATCCTCCTAACGGAAATCTGGATAGCTGACAAAAGTTTCCAGATGAATGGGCCCAAATAGAATGGCCCACTTGAGGACTTGGAATAAAGAAGAGGAACCTACCACTCCCCTAATGTACGTCACTATTATCCTAATTAGCTACCTCATTATACAGACACTTACTTTAGCATCAGAGTGTCTTTGCAAATGATCCCACTTACCGACCCACCGACGATATAAATTTTTATCTTAGTTAAATATATTATTTTTATTTAGATAAATAGATCTTTAAAAATGTGACAAAAAAATCTATATATCTTACTTGTATAAAGTTTAGGAAGTTCAACGTAATAAAATTTTTATAGAAATAAAATATTAGATAGTATAGTGATGCTATGATGAGAGGAGAAGATCAATGACTTGCAGCGTGAGTTAGAAATGATCATATAATTAGTTTAGTTGCAAGGCTTATTAGCTAACTTGTTTAGCTAGAATTACTCATGTTGTTAGGAAGTTAGTTAAATAACTCGTTAGCTTAGTTAATTTGATTTGAAGAGTGTATATAAGCTAGGTCTTGTACCTTTATCAATGTGATTTTTATCTCTTTAACAAAATTCATTTTCTTAAAATTCCTTTTGCATTCACTCCTCTTAGCACAATAGATATTTAACATGTTGTGGTGAACTTTTCAATCTTCCATGCCTCGTCTTCAATCAACTCATACGATAGAATTGATGAGAGTGGCTCATCTTGATTTTTTATTTTTTTTAGGTGCGGACTCCAATCACATGCTGACGAAGAACAAAGTATGGTAGTTGCTCATTCTCCTATTTCACATGCAGAGAAAGTGCGGTCTCGTGTTATCTTCTTTAATTTCCTCCGACGATAGGTAACAGATTTGTGGAGTTTCTCTTTCACCTCTTTTGTTCAATTTTGATAAGTTTGTATCGAGAATTGTTGATCTACATCCCACTCCTTCCAAGAGATACAATAACGGTTTCTCCGCCTTTGAATTCAAAAATTTCATGCGTATGATGAATCAGTTCTCCATGATGCACTCTTAGATGGCCTAATCCACTAGGTCGAGTTCGAATTTGATTCAGGATCCGTCTAGTCCATTTTTCTTCATTCGAGTGAAAGCCATGGTGTTTCTTTGACTACAATTCTTTTGAGTACTTAAAACTATTACTCTTGGTCTCAGTCAGTGTGGTTATTGCTAAAAACCAAGAACAAGCTCACATTTGTTGACGGGTCCTTCTCTAAGCCAGAGAAAACTTATCTTATGTTTGTTACTTGAGACTAATGCAATTCCTATGTGTTATCTTGGCTCCATTCCTCTCTTAGCTCTGAGATTTTAGGGAGTGTGTTATGGTGTAATGTGGCCATTGATCTTTGGAAGGATCTAAGCCATCAGTTCTAGTAGGGGCACCTTTTTCACATCGCAGATTTGGAAGAAGAACTATTCTCAACCAAACAAGGAGAATTGTCCATAACCTCCTATTTCACCGAGCTCAAGTCAATATAGGAAGAGCTAGAGGAATTCAATCCTATTCCTAGTTGTGACTACTTGGATTTTTGCAATTATGGCTTAGGTGTAGTTCGAGAGCATTGGTCACGCACCCACGTCATCAAGTTTCTTCGAGGCTTGAATGAGGAATTTTCAGCTGTTAGGTCACAAATTATGCTCTTGACGCCATTCCCTTTTGTGGCCAATACCTTCTTTATGCTACTCCAACAAGATAGACAATTGTGCACCTCTGATCATATTAAGGAAAAAGTATTGATCAATGCTGCCATACTCTCCAATTTTACACCATCCAATTCCTCCAATTCATTTTCACGAGGGCGGGGTCGAGGCACTCTTGGTGGCAGAGGTTGCGATTCGTATGGCCAAGGTAATTCTCTCAAACGATGCACTTATTGTGAAAAATTTGGGCACATAATAGAAATGTATTATAAAAATCAGTTTTTCTCCCCATATGGTTTGAGAGCAGAGATCTGATGATAGCAAAATAATAAACGACATGGTTGCCAATAGTAAAATCGAAAAATCTGGCACCACTTTTGATTCTTCGAAAGGCAGCAATAGCCTTGATAAGTTATTTTCTGATGAGCAAAAGTAGTTATGATGAGAAAATTGCTCATAACTCTACTATGATAAACAGGTTATGCTCCATCTTTAGATGTACACAAAATTTTATCTCTTTCAAACCACAAACTTCAACCTTCAGTTTGGATTTTAGATGCAAGTGCTACGACACATGTCTCATTTTCTTTAAAGTTTTTCAAAAAATATCACTGCATTAATCCAATTTTAGCCAAATTGCCAGATGGTTCAAAAATTACACCATTCAGAGAACTATTTTCTTCACTGAAACCTTTTACTTGATAAATGTTCTTTATGTACTCTCATTCTCTTACAATATTCTTTCAATTTCTTAGGTTGTCACTCAACTCTTACATACATTTATTTTTAATGATATTAATTGTGTCAAATAGGATTGGATGAGCCTGAAGATGATTGACACTACTGATCTCCAAAATAGACTGTATATACTAAATCCAAGCTATCTCCATCATATTCTCACCTTAGGATCAGATCACCAAGACAGATCATACACTCAATTTTTGTTGACAATAGCTCTGCAACCTTATGGCAATGATAGACTAGGCCACATTTCATTAGATAGATTACTTGCTATGCATAAGAATTATTATTTTTTGAATTGTAACTTGCAATCATTGAATAATGTACCTTGTAAACCTTGTCATTATGCCAAACAGCGTCGTTTACTATTTCCCTAAAAAAAAGTTAATTCAAATAATTGTTTTGACTTAGTTCACATTGATATTTTGGGACCTTTGGCTATATCATCCACAACCGGCCATAATATTTTTTGACGATTATAGATGACAAATCTCAATTTACTTGGACTTATTTCATGCAAACAAAATCTAAGGCATCACATTTAACAAGGAAATTTGTTCAATTAATTGAGACAAAATTTAACAAGGTCATCAAATGTTTACGCATTAACAATGGCAAAAAATTCTATATGCGTGAATCTATGCTTCAAAAGGAATTGTACACCACACCACTTGTGTTGAAACTCCTCAACAAAATAGTGTGGTGGGGAGAAAGCATCAGGATATTCTTAACATGGCTCGAGCCTTACTTTTCAAAAGTCATCTCCCTATAAAGTTTTGAAATTTTACCATTACATATGATGTCCACTTTTTGAACAGAATTTCAACTACACCTCTACACTTTGAGAACACCTTTCAAGTTCTTCATTAATCTCTACCAAACATTCAACACTTCAAAGTGTTTGGATGTTTGACATTTATTGCAATTTTGGCTGCTTAATAAAAGAAACTTGATAGGAGAGTTTGGAAGTGTGTTTTCTTAGGATATAAGTCAAGCACTAAAAAATTTTTTTTATTGAATTTACATAGCAAGGATATTTTTTATCAAAAAATGTGAATTTTTTTACGAACATAAATTTTCCTTTATAAATGAAGCTGTTACAACTGACTTATCAACATATTCATGTAGTTTTGATATGACTAGAATTTTTATCTTTGATGCTTTTTCACCACCTCACTTATTATTAGAAGTTTCTCCTCCCTTAGATTTTCAATATTCAACCCTTGTCCCAAGGGATACACACTTAACTTCGCCACCCTCACAACACCCTGAACCTCCCTCTCCACCTATCCCACACGTCACTCTTCAACTCCTTCGACATTCAACTAAACCAAAGAGACCTCCAACTCGTACGTGTCTAATTTTTTAGTGTATGTAGTTGTGTTCCACAACTTCTTTGCATAGTGCCACGTCTTTCAGCAATAGGTATCCTATATCCTAATTCTTATCATATAATCATTTATCGCATGCATACAAAATTTTCTCTCTTGTAGTCAACTCCAATACTGAACCGCAGAGTTATGAGCAAGCCTCCAACATGAGTGTTGGAAGCAGGCAATTGAATTTGAAGTGAAAGCCTTTCAAGACAACCACAATTGGTCTATTTTTCCTTTCTCAAAGTCTCATAGAAATGTGGGTTGCAAATGGGTGTTTAAGATCAAGTATCTTCCAAACGGTGCAATTGAAAGACATAAAGCTTGGCTTGTTTTCAAAGGTTACACAAAAACAACCCGTGTCAACTATTTTGACGCATTTAGCCCAGTTTTTAAGCTCTCGACTTTCAGGATCCTTCTTGCTTTGGCATCAACAAAAGGGTGGTATATCCATCAATTGGATGTCAATAGCGCATTTCTTCACGGTGACTTGCCTGAGACAGTTTTTATGTGTGTTCCACCAGGACTCTACATTCCTCTTAATCATGTTTGTAAGCTTGAATGCTCCCTATATGGCTCCAAACAAGCCAGCCACCAATGAAATCATAAACTTTATTCTATTTTGAAGCTTTTTGGCTACCATCAATCCAAGGCGAACCACTCTTTGTTCACCAAAGGCAGCTCTTCCTTTTTCACTACCATCTTAGTTTATGTCGATGATTTGGTGCTGGCTAGTAATAATAAGGCTGAAATTCAACGTATGAAAATTTTGTCGAATGCTAAGTTTTGTATCAAGGATCTCGACAACCTCAAATACTTTCTTGGCTTTGAGATTGCTCGAAGTCAGCATGGCATCTTACTGTATTAGCGCAAGCATGCCTTGAATTTTTTGAAGGAGTTTGGCCTCTCTGATGCCAAGCCAGTCTCCACAGCCATGAGCTACACTTCAATGTTGTCCAAGAGTTCTGCACACTTCTTGCTGATTTGACTCCCTACCACCGACTCATAGGGAGGCTTTTGTACCTCACTAATACCAAACCTGATATTAATTTCACAATGAACAAACTGAATTAGTACCTAGATTGTACGACCATAGATCATTTTAAGGCGGGCCTACACATCTTGAAATACATCAAGAATGCACCAGTGAGAGGCATCCTGTTTGTTGCAAATTCTGACATGACATTGACAGACTACTCTAATTCAGACGGCGGTACATGTGCGTACATACGAAAATCAGTCTCAAGATTTTGTTTCTTCCTTGGCTCGCCTCTGTTCTCTTGGAAAAGTAGAAAACAAACAACGGTTGCATGCACTTCTGCAGAGACAGAATATAGAGCTTTGGCTTTAGCGACTTTTGTGGGAAGGTGGATAAACTACATCCTCAAGGACTTTCAAGTGCCTTTGGACAAGCCAATCACGGTTTTTTGTGACAACCAGTTAGCTCAACACATTGCCTCTAATTCTGTCTTCCATGAACGTTTTAGACATATTGAGATTCACTGTCATACTGTGAGGGGATAGAGTTCAAGATGGTTCGCTAAAACTGTTGCCCATTTCCTCAGCCAAGTAGGTTGCGGATGTGTTGACCAAGAGTTTGGCTCCGGACGTTTTTCGAAGATTCATTCCAAGCTTGGACTGTTTACATTCACAATCAAGCTCAGGTCTTGTACCTTTATCAATGTGATTTTTACCTAGGGGGTGGGAATGGGTAGGGTGAGGTAGTTTTTGGATCCAACCATAATTCTATCTGCGGGTTGAGAATATTCCAACCTTAATCTTACCTGTTCTTAACCCACGGATTACTAAAAAGATGCAATATTATTATATAACTTGATGATAATTTAAAATAGAACTAATTTTTATGTAAAAAAGATATTAAATTATCAATTAATGATCTTCTCTTAGTGAGGGGTCATTGATCGGGTAGAGTTGAGACTCAATCTGCACCCTATTCGACCCGCCCAAGTATCCTACCCTTCCTACTACGGATCGGGTTAGTAACCCTATCCGGCCAAATTGGATTACCATTCCTAATTTTACCCCTATAATAAAATCCATTTTCTCAAAACCTTTTTACATTCACACCTATTAACATACCAGAGATTCAACAAAAACATCCAATCCAAAATTTTTTCAAGACCTATTTAGTATATGCTCATTTTTTAATAAAAAAGACATATAAATACTAATAAATTTTTTTTATTATTTTTATTAATTTTTATAATTATATATTATTATTATATTTTTTATTTTTTTATAAAAAAATACAAATAAATTAAATTTTTATAATTTATTTTTTATATTTAAATTATGATCAAATAAAATATAAAAATATTATTTTTAATGTGATGTCTTATTATTGCTCAATTACTCCTAGTTTCCACGAGAATCTTCTGCTTCCTTAATTGCATTCAGTTCACCTCGGTTGTTAATACTTGATAGTTGAAAAAAAAAATGTCTGTCTCTCATTTTTTTGAGCCACATAAAATTGTGTAAGACCCGCGCGTGTGAAACGTTGAATGTTTAAATGAAGCCAAACTTTGAAAATAACTTTTTTAATAGAAAAATATTAGGTTGACGAATATATTTTATTGATACTAGTTTTATATTATTTGAATTTAAAATTTAAAATTTAATATTATTATTTAAAGTATTAAATAAATTTATTGGTCATATAATATTATTCTTTTTAAAACTAATCAAAATTTCAAAACCTTAATTTTTTACCTTTCATCCGGTTTTCTCTAGTTTGAATACAAAATTATTTCTCCTAGAAGTAGACCAATGATGAAATTTCTAAATAATTTACATGAAAGTATGCAGTCTTATTCTTATACATTCAAATCCTATATGCTCAAAACAAATTCCATGATTTTCAGATTTGATTGCGGCATGCACTTTAAAAGGGTAAACAACAAAACCAAAATAAAATCGATATGAATAGTTTTTTAAAATTTGACTTATATTTATTAAAATTAAAAAATTTAATATAATTTTATATATTTTTTAATATTTAAATTTAATTTTTATATTAATATTTATTATAATATTTTTAAATTTTAAAAAATATATTTTTAAATGCATTTATCATTTGTTTCTATTAAAAATTATTTTTAATTTAATTGATTAAATATAGATATTATTTAAATTAATTTTTAAAAATTAACTTTTATAAATTATTTTTAAAAAATAAAAATTTTAACAAACTAAACTTAAGACAAATATAGTATTACCAAAATAGTTAGAATATATAGTTAAGAGAATTTGATTCATTACTTCTTTTAGAATAACATATAAGTATATTTTTTACTGTTAAAAATTTTAAAAAATTTTGAAAAATATTTTATGTATTTAAATTTATCTAATTAAATTATATTTCAAGAAATTTTAAAAATATTTTTAGTATTTAATTTGTGTTAATTTTATTTTTAATATTTTAAATATATTTTAATTATACTACTGAATGGTGACAACCTTGGACTGCTATATCACACATCAGCAGTAACACGTCAATCTATAATTTTATATTTTTCAAATCAACTTAAAAAGCCAATTTAATTATTGTCCCATATTAGAACAATAAAAAAACATAAATACAAATATCAAATTACTTTTAAAACATTTGACATTAAAAAATAAAAATTTAAAAATAATATTAACATTTATCCAAACCGTTTAGGATGAAAAAAATATTTATTCAAGAGTTATGCCACGTGTACACTAAAATCAGCCATTAAAGTTAGTGACCAATATAAAATATATACTAAAATAAAAATACACATTAAAAATAAATTAAACGACACATGTATTTTTATACATAAATATATTGATGGCTAATTTTAATAGCTGATTTTAGTGTATAAATAATATTTTTGTTTACTCAAATATTTTAATTTCTATATTGCTAGGTTTTTAAATAAATTTGTGAGAAATGCTGGGTGAAATCCAATCTGTAAGACTGTAACTACCCTGAATTGATAAGGTCCCAAAGATACATACACATATATTTCCACCGAAGTCACACAGAAACTACAAAACTGAGAGATTGTTTTCATTTCTTTACCTAATATTCCTAAACTTGATATCTATAATTATATACACAAGAAATCAATGAAAAAAGATTATGAACTAGTGAGATTTCCAAGGTAAACACTGCAAATTAGTGCAAGAATTTGTCCAAGTATTTGAGCAGGCACCATCAATTCCATCACAACACTTGCAAACAACTCCAAGTGTAGAAAAAATCTTAGAGTACTCTGCAAATATAAAATCAATAATATTATTGCATATACCACACAAAATCCAATAATTTGCGGCACCAGAGATAAAAAGAAATGTAAGAAATTGAAGAGTAGCTGTAATTACGATATTAACCTTGATGGGATACTAAGGAGAGTGCCCTTCCTTCTACAACTGATGAAGATCTCTCTCCATTTGAAACAATCAAGAGTAGCAGTAAGACCAAGATCACTGGTTTCTTATTGTTCATACCCATAATCATAATCATATACTTCAATATGTTCTTGTTGGTGAGCTTCAAACAAAACCTGATGATGAGGTTCAAGAGCTATGAAGCATTGCGGTTTTGAGAGCTTTTAAAGATTTTGAAAAAAGATGGGATATGTATTTGCCTAGAAAGTATCATGAGGCACATATGATTATATTGTAATATTTATTATATATAAAACCCAAAATTGAAAGGGACAAATTAATAAATTAATAACAATGATAGTGACAGGGCCTAATTGGGTTCGGTGGTGACATTTTCTTTAGTATGTGCATGGTTTCTCTAGAAGAAAAGGGTGGCATATAAAGGTCTGAATTTAATTTAATTAATTTTTAATTTGGATGTTATGAAATGTTGTGATGTTGGGTGGGGTGGGCTTCTGGAAGGAACATAGAAATCATGCCACACGTTTCCCACACAGTTACGTCTCCCTTTGAGAGGAGATGACTGAGAAATTGGATATCACTTTCCTGCTTTAAAAGCCTTAAACCCTTTTTCTTTTTCCGCAATATTACATGACCATTGGATCAGTATTTGGGATTTTTGCCTAACAATATTTTATACTTATATTTATAAAAATTTATATACATAAATTAATACACTTTATATTTATATTTATTAGAATTTAAATATATAAATTAATAAAATTTATTTATTAAAGATAATTTAATATTTTTGTTGATTAAATATTAATTAAAATTGTTAAAAACTGTTGGTTCTCAAGATTTTTTATTTTATTCTCTCAACTTTTTAAAACTTCATTTTTGTTTCATTTGTAAATTTAATATAAAAAAATTCCATATAAACATTTATTATGTATTTTCATATAAAATATTATTAGTCTTATACAAATAATTAAACAAAACAGATAATTAGATAACATAGTGGAAAAAAACGATATAGTATTAGTACATCAAAATTACTTTTTCCCCAAATAGAATTATTTTCCAATTATTAGAAACGAGGATTCTATTATATTATAAAAAAGAAAATATCCTTCCGAGCATAGCCAAATTTATTGTTTTTACTAATATTTTAATAAAAAAATAAATTTTAGGTTATTTATAATTTTATTAAATTTATAACTAAATTTTTACAGTTTAAAATTTTGTACATAGATTTTTTAACTAAATTAAACTACTGAATTTTTTGTTAACCAAATACAAAATATCGTTTAAATATTTATTTTTTTACTTGATATAAAATAAATAGTAGAATATTATGAAAGTAAATATTTTGTTATTGTTATTATTATGTTTTTTTTTCTAAAATATAACTACTAGTAGAAATTCAGTTATAAATTTTCAAATGGTAAAAACCTAATTAAAAATGTAATAATACTTTAGAAACTAATAAAATAATTAACAAACAATAAGCATAAATATAAAAGCAAATAAGACAAATATCTTTCGTCGGTAAATTTTAATGAATAAATAAAAAAAAGTTATGTCTCAAAAATAAGAAGTTATATTATATCGCTGTCTCTATTTTTACAATTAAACTAATTTCTTTGTCTACAATTTCTATATTTATATCGTAAACATAGTATTCAAACTTAGTTTTAATGCATCGCTACTGCATCAACGCAATGTGTTTTGTTCTTTAAATTAATGTAAGCGGGTCCTTGTTTCTAATTAGTAGGGACAAAACTAAATTATAGGGGTAACTCCGTTGACTTTTTTCTCATTTGCATATACTAAGTTAAACAATCTAGAAGATGATGTTTATAGCTTAAAAAATCCAGAAGATAAACCCCCTAAAACAAATCCATATATCGATTTCTTTGATATTCAAGTTTATCACAAGTTTAAAAACATGGATACGTGACTATTGAGTTATTGTGTCTGTGTATCACATACATTTTAAATATAATATTTATTAATATTTATTTTATACATGTTTACTGTATTAATATATATATCAAATTTTATTTTTAACACGTATTTTTAAAATAAATTTAAAAATATTATATATTATTATTATTAAAATAAAAAATATTTTAAATATTTTATATAATTAAAATAAAACATTAAAAATAATTAAAAAATTAATTTATATTTTAATATTAATAAAATATTAAAATATTATTATAATTTATTTAAAAATTATTTTATATTTTATATATATGTATATTTTTATATTTTATAAAATTTTAAAATTTGTGTATCAATATATTTCGTGTCATATTATATTTTGTATATGTATTAGTATTCGTACATTATAAATCACAAATTAAGCATTTTTATTATTAAAACCTATCTATATTTTGTTTTCTCATGTTGTCTACAAGAAAAAATGAAGTATTACTCCTGCATAACGCAAATTAAATGAAATGAATATCAAAGCACGATAATAATAATAATAATAATAATAATAATAATAATAATAATAATAATAATAATAATAATAATAATAATAATAATAATAATAATAAACAATCGTTTATTTGAGCTAATTTCTTTAGAAATGATCTTAAATTAAAATATATAAAATTTTATTTTCAATAGAACGAAACCCAAACTAAAATAAGAAATCTAATCATTTATTGGATGCAACCCTCATGATGCTCACAGTTGAAAGTATAAGATGCGTTTTTTTCCTAAGACATGTAATTGCAGTGAACTTGCTTCTCTTCTCCCCGGCCCCTTATTTTTATTGATTCAACATATATATATATATATATATATATATATATATATATATATATATATATATATATATATATAGTAAATTAAATCAATTATTATTAGTATAAAACATATATAGTAAATTAAATCAATTATTATTAGTATAAAACATATATAATAAATTGAATCAGTTTAATTCAATTTACATATAAACAATGTAAATTAAATTAAATTTTATTTAATTTATATAAAAATATTTCAAATAAGTTATGTAACTAATTTTAATTTAAAATATTTATATAATTTTAAATTTTATTTATTTTATTCAGATAAATTACCAAAAAAAAATTATTTGCATGCAAGTAATGCAGAAGAGTTGACACGTTTTTTTCTATTCCAATTTTTGTGCATTAAAGATAATAGCAGATAGATACATAATAAAATTATTATATATACACAAAAAAATTAATTATCAAATTAATTATAATATTTTATATATAAAAATATATATTTTATATTTCAATATATATTATATAACGGTATAATTATAGTTACATATATTTAGTACATACATACTAGATTAGATACATAATAATAGACTATAAAAAAAATTGGGCAAATTACATCAGTATCTCAATCACAATCAAATACAATATTTTCATCAACTAATTAAATTAATTATTAATTATATTAATATATTTATATTAGTTCTCATCTACTAATCTATCATTGGACTATTAAATTTTAATTAAGAGGTTTAATTTAATCTTATTAAAAGGGAGATTAATATTGTGATTGATCTGTTAGGAAAAAGATAAACGTGATGAAGCAGAATTTACCAAATGATTGGAGCTCTGATCAGAGTTGTATAATTTTATTGTGTTTCCTGTTTTAACTTTTTCTAAAACACCCAAAAACAGGAAACAAAACGCCATCACAGCCGCTAGGCTGTTGTGTTCCTTATCATTTTATACGCAAATTATAATATATATATATATATATAAATATTTTTTATCAAATAATTTATTTTTATTTAATTATTTTAATTTTAGTTATAAATTAGATCATTTTTAATTATATTTTTATTTAATAATAATTATAAACTTACTTATCTTTTCTTTTCATAATTATATAATATATATATTAATATTATTTTTTAATAAATATTTGTAGTATATAATAATATAATAGATATAAATTAATTAATAAATTATTAAAATTAAAAAATAATAGTTATTTTAATACAAAAATAAAATAAAAATATTTATAATAGAATAAAAATAACAAAATATTTATTATTCTTGTTTCATATTATTTTTTAAAATAGTTTAATATTTTTAAAATGTTAATAAAAATATATATTTTAAAATTTTAATTATTTTTTATTTATATAAGACTAGATTAAACGGTTTAACTAATAACTTATCGGTTGAACTAACCTGATGATCCTATAACTTAATCAATTCGATCATAAAATCTCTTTGAACCAAGTTGTGTAAAGTTGTCCCCTACTAAGCCCCGGGTACTATAGAATGGATGCTCTATTCTAACGGTTCGTGGCAGCTGGTACCTAATCTGTAAACACATTAATGCGTTGATGACTGTAAACACCTAATACATTTCAGTCTATAGATATGTTTTAGACAAAAACGCAACCAGTTTTAATTTAAGACATTTGTTTAATATTAGTTTTTAATTAATTTATTTATATAAATTATTTATAAAAATTATTTAAGAAAAGATCAAAATATTTATATAAAAAAGAAATTGTTAATAATAAACAATGTAATCAAATATAAAAAAATATATGCAATCATTACAAATCTAATACTATAACATTAACTTTTATTTTTATTTTTGAATTAACAGTTACATTTTTGTATAGCATTCATTCTAATGCAAAAGATTTAAGTCCTTCTCTTATGCGCCTTGAAAGAAAGTGTTAATATTGTAGTCCATATGTATGGAAATACGTGTCAGCTTCCTTGGCTAGATATCATCAATAAGATATCTTTCATATCTATTAAAGTGTCCTATATTTTATGATATGGTTATGTTTTATAATCTCATATTTTTATTTTGTTAGAAGAGAAGTAAAAAAACATGTAAGGAGACTCATGGAAGCAATAGAAGTGAGCCGTATTGAAAAAACTGATAATAAAAGAAGATAAATTTTGGTTATCTTGATTTAGAACAGTTATTTTTAAAGTATTATTTCATTTGGCAAAAGAAGATGTATATATAAAGAATCGGTTATGCTAACACCAAAATTAGCTATTAAAGTCAGTTATTAGTATAAAATACATGTTAGAATATAAATATACATTAAAAATAAATTAAACTACACATGTATTTATATGCAAATATATTGGTAACTAATTTTAGTGATTAATTTTGGTATATAAATAATATTTTTAATAAAAATAAATTTATAATTTTTTAATTAATAAATACTTCTCTAACGTGTTTGACAAGAATAATTATGAAAGACTTAGTAAATAAAAAATCGTTGAGATTAAAATATCTAATTTAAAATCTCCATTCTTTCTTTTTCTAATTTATATATTTTAGTGACAAAAACAACAAAGATTAAAATCTTAGTTAGTTTTTCTTTTTCTTAGGTTTAAAGGTGTATTTTGGGTTGGGAGTATTTTTGGACCTAGCTACTTAAAAATCTTAACATGATCTGACCCCAATCAACTAACTTTCTTCATTTTAGAATTAAATCTCAATTGGATTTTGACCAAACCAACTTATATTGACATAGATTGGTTCTTCCATTTGGGAAAAATGTTTATATACCCTAAAATTGTCATGCAAAATTTTGTCTTCCACTTACATTGTATGATTATCAAAGGAGTTCAAGATTTTCATAAAAATTTCATTTCTCATGAACACAAAAATATATTTTATTTACGTGCATTTCTAGAATAGTGATAAATATCGAAGTGGTCCCATAAAAGAAATATAAACGAGGTTCTCATTTATAGTAAATAAACTACATAACCAAATTGTTTAACATTTATAATAAAATTTTATTGCAATTATAATCAAACACATTTAAATACATTAATCAAAGTAAAAATTCAGGACAATGAAGTTAAAATTTGTATATTAACAAGAAAGAAAAAATCCGTAAGTTGAAATTGATGATGACAAACTATTGAAAATGATGAAGGGGCAGAAGGAGAGTCAAAAGAAACTAGAAGTGGGCACCACAATTTTGGGTTTGTCATGTGTTATTTATTAAAAAAAGGATGTTGCACCAGATATTAGTGACATACATTTTATGTTTATAAAATAGATGTTTTGGGAATCATACCATGTACCTAATATGAAAAAATCACACCATCCAGATAATTAACCAGAAAATTAATGAAAAAATTGATTTTCATCTAATATCGCATTGTTAAGTTCCAAAGAAATAACGTTTAAGAATTTTATGTAATTACTTTATTTTTTAATTTATTTCAGAGATAAGTGAGCCATTAGATGAAATCTCACACCAATCTCACCATCAAATCCTCATTGATTATTAATTGATGGCTACCAATCACAAATATTGCTGGCCCCTAACATTGCTCTATCCAAAATTACAAAAACTGAGATGGATGTTCCAACTTCCAAAGATGACTAAACAGTTCTCTGTACAACGTGATCTTCGGTAACTATATAAAATCCCCATCCCTCCGAAAATGTTCCAAATCTGGATGAACATTATTACCTTGCCTCGGTGGCCTCCTGAAAAAGAATAAGAGAAAGAAGAAAATTTGAATTCAGTCTTTGAGTGTTTCACACAAACACACATGATATATTGATTTTGTAGTTGATGTCATATTTAACTATCCCTAACAGCTGCTTTGTTAAAGCCTTAAAAGGCATAACTTTTAGCCTTGCGAGGAACATAATCTTAGAGGTAATTTTTCATCGATCAAAATATGAAAAGTAATAAGACAACTGAAGTTTTCAGCATTCCGTGTAATAACAATAATCCTTGTTCACCAAATATGTTCAGTTCCTCACCAAATATGTTCAGTTTCTCGTCAAAAGCAAACAAGACATGATAGGGAAACACATCTTAACTTTTAATCTAGTTTACATAGTAGTGCAATCCCATCCGTTCTTTTAGATGACCATTTACGCGGCTAATGTAAAAAATAGTTATTTTTGCTGATATAGCTTTATATAATTTTTTTTTGGTGACTGATATAGCTTTAAATAATTGGATGCACATGTAAAATTATTTTACGCTGATAATACATCGAACTTAAATTCTAATAAATAAATAGCTTCAAAATGACGTATAATAAATAACAAACCATACCTCTGAAACCTGTTGGGTTCAAAGCCAGGAACATCAGGTGGGCCAAAGGGATCAAACCGTGCACCCGGCGGAACACCAGGAGGGACTCCCCTATTTTGATAAATGAAACCACAGATGTGAGCCTCAAAGATGAGAAATCATAGTAGGAGAGCAATGCAGGAAGAATGAGATACAGATAGCTTACGGTTGTCCTCCGGGGAAAGGGGGTTCTCCACCAAACCAACGGGGATCATTAGGTCCTGTTTCCAAGTTGAGAACTCAGCATTGCAAATATCGAGGGGAAACCATGTTTGTTATAATTGTATTTAAATCGGAAATTTTACTTGATACATACCTACAAGCATACTGCCACTAGTGCCCGGATCACCCCTGAAATCAACGACAAGAGTTTCAACTTAATGAAACACTAAAGAACACTTTAACATGGAGCTAACAACTTTGAAAGAAAAACCAAAAAGTATATTGAAGACATACCATGTAGGGTACACTCCAGCAGGAGGCCCAGGAAAGAGATCACTACCACCAACTGGATTAACGGGAGGATATATAACTCTAAAGAAAACATGAAAAATATTGATCGATGCAAGGTTGAACAATATTATATGAAGAGAAGATAGTGAAGATGGTAAATAACGACGGCATAGCTTGGAAGCAACTAAGTTAACCAATTGCTCTATCAAATATACTAAGTGCATATAAACTGATCTTGACAAACACTAGACACACAAATTAAACAAATGGCACACCATTCCTGTCTACAAGCTAGCAACTGACCATTTGCCTAGGAATCTGGTTTGCACCAGTTGGGAAAATAAATGGACAAGGCTTGCTAAAATTATTAAGTCATAAGAGAGTTCAAAGATGAATATGATATCATGGTTAATGTGATTTAAAAATCCTTGACTTAGTAGGAACGGTAATTATATGTAGAACAAATTTGGATCAACTAAAATGAATATTCTTGTAAAATAAGAACTCCCTTTAGATAATTTCATGGGATCCATGCCCAACGGGAGTTACTAATCCAAGTGTGAACTCACTTTTTTCACTTCACAGGGATACTTATTTTAAAGGATCACAATTGGTGTAGAACATAATCATGCTACATCATTAACCCTGCCTACTCACATTACAAACATGGACAATTAACTAAACAACAAAAAATATTTCAATTACTTAGACCCTTAAAAAAATCTCTCCTATTGAGGGAATTCAATCATTCAAGGCTGATAACAGCAGTTTGACAAACTACATTGAAATCATAATATCAATAGGCAAATCCTTACCCAGAGGGATGAATTGGAGCACCACCATGTCCACCAAATCCAACAGGAGGCTCGTGTATCTCTTGCCTTGCTTCTCTTGATCCAGATCTGTAAAGTACAATGATAAAATTTAGTGAAGAGGATATCTGATGAAACAAATCATACGTTCAAAATCATCATATGCAAACAATCGTTTAATACAAAGTATGAAAGTACAACCAAAAGTTTATTTTCAATGTGAGTAGAGACTTTGATTTATACAAGTTTCATATCCTGGCTCGAAATTGTGCGTGTAGGTGCTCAGTACAACATTTTGCACCTGTGCTCGATTGCAGAACAAGGAAAATGAAGTTCAATTCATTTGGTTATCCTACATGGTTTATTTTGTGCACACAAAAGGACAAGGACAGCTGAGTTGACATGTTCACAACCTCAAGTAAAAAGTGAAATATGATTACTCAGCCACAAAATGGGCATCAAATCAAAATTTCATTTCCTAGAATTGGATCATGTTCGTTGACTAGGAATCAATCAAGAAATCTGATATATAGATAAAACATATAGGCAGCGTAATCAAATATCTTGAATTTCAAAGTGGAAAAAAATCATGCAATTTTCAGTACTACACAACTTAGCACAATGCACACAAAAAAGTCAAAAGAAAAAGGCTTATTAAATAAAACATAACAGAAACTTTCAGAAGAATAAAATATTTCATTGAAAACTGTCTGCAAATCTGGTATCGATGTAAATAGCTAAAAATGTTGAGAATAGTAACAGAATACCACAATTACCCATAATCAGTATATTATAACTACACAATGAAATGCATATTTGATGGCATATACATGAAACTCAGGAACTACATAAAAGAACAGAAATAGGAAAATCCTAATACTTCTACAAATATATTACACATCATTCTTAAGTTGAAAAAGGAAGAAGGAAGATTTTACAAAAGGAAAAGATAAAAAGAGGTGATTGAGACATGAAACCATATGTACCGTGGAGGATTACTTGCTGAACTGGAAGTGGAGGAGCCATCTAATTTGGCTAAGATATCCTGATTTAGTCTTCTCACCAGCTGCTCCAAATTCTTGAATTGCTCAGAATAATTGCTGCTTTCATTTGCTATAGTATAATCCCTAACACTGTATGTAGAAAAATCAAAGCACCAGATCATGACATAACCGTAAATTCACAAGTACGATTAACCATAGAAAATTTTAATTTTCACAACATATCCGACACAGGAAAATCTTCACCCAGAAAGAAAAGCAGATAACCTTTGAGCAACAAAACTCAATACACACAAGCTTGAAATTTGCAGCATAGAATGAATATACAAAATATTTCTGGTGGTTTTTATTCCGTTAACTATTCTATCTTAATATTTGATGTGACAAAGAAAGGAATGGGGGAAAAGGGTAAAAGTTGACAATACATAGTAAAAACTCTGATTTCAAATGGTTTTCAAATCACAATTCGGTTTTCATTAAAAATCATGTATGATTTTTTTGCCCCCACCATAGCCATTATATTTTAGTTTCTGGTCTTCCTCGATCAAGAATGGACATTTTATTTAATTAAAAAGAGTAATAAAATAAGTCATCAACAAATAGAAGCTCCAAACTCCAACGCAGCCCAATTCAACACGAACAAAGAAAACCATGTTGGTCAGTTACAAAAATTTTAATTTTGCAATGCAGCAAATGAAAGCAAAATCTTGAAGAACTTATAGCTTGAAGGGAGAAAAAAGAGGCTTACCAAATCTCAAGGTGTGCAGGGTCAGAAGACCCTTCCTTCAAGGCATCAATGAGTAACTTCTCATTCATGACGAGGCACTTTACCAGCACTTTATTTGAAACCTTTTCTGGATTGACATAAACAAAGGCATATTCTTGGTCTAGTTGGTTCCAGTTCTCTCCAGACACCTCCTCTACACACAATCACAAACCACATTAAAAATGATCAGTAAATGCTAATTATAAGATTCAGGCTGCATATATCAATTTGCTACATCTTCTCTTGACACCACAAGGTATCTTCTGACTTCAGCTTAATTGACTTGATCCTCAGATTAGTATGGAAGCCCAAGGATAGTGCAGTTTTCGGGCATGAATTGCCATTATTTGTGGTTATCATGGTTCATTAACAGCTACCTCCTTAGAATGCTCAAATTTACTTTATAATCTAAATAATGAACCTCTGTAATTCACTCGATCAATCACATATCAGTATTTGATGGTTTTCAATAAATCATCAACTCAAGAACAAATAATCTTTTAAAGTACATGTTGAACGGCTAAATACACATATTCAATCTTGATGGATAAAATGTTCCTAAAATATCTGAGGATTTGAATTGTATGCACCGCCAGCATAAACAAATCTTAAGTATACATCTAATTATATATTTTCACATTATCAACAATACATGACTCACATCGTCACTATTTTTAAAGTCAAAAACGGAAACTTCCGATTACATAATCCAATAAAACTCTCTTACACCGATTAGATGAAAATTGTTCTACATAGCTAGTGCTACAAACTTAGGGCACGTTTGGTTTGCCTTTTTACTTTCTATGTTTTCTGTTTCTTGCAAAGAAAGAAGTGAAAACAGAAAACAGAATTGTCAATTTTTTTCACTAAAGAAGAGTGATAATTAATGATATTTGGATATTTCACATAAAATATATCGAAATTAAATGATTTCGTTAAAGAAAAAAGAGAGAACAAAACGGGGAATTAGTGGAAGTGTTACCAGTGGAGGGATGCGAAAGGGCGTCGTCGGAGAGGGCTTGGGGGCCGGCGGCGGTGAGGAGGTAGCCGGAAGAGAGGAAGGTGGCGTGAACGGCAAACGCTGCTTTATCGTGGTCGTTTCGAAAGGAAGGCCTCGCCGCCCTTATGACCGCCATCACCGACTTATCCGTAGCCATTGTCGGTTTATGATTCTAACGTTTGTGACACTGCGTTTCAGCTTTCAGCTTCCGGAGTGAAGAGGAGTCAACAGAGTGTTGTGGTTCTTTTCTTTCTTTCTTTTGAATTTTGACACAGAAGGCGTTTGTTTCTTCGGAGAGAAGTTGAGCACAAAAGCGAAGTGGTTCGGGGCTAGAGTCTTTATCTGTCGGTATTGGATATACTTGAACGCTACCAACTTAAACTTTGGACTGTATTTGTTTATTGAGATATAAATATTAAGGTGGAAACTCAGGTGAAGTCGACTTCACATTAAGTTGATATCTGAGAGTCGTTGGATGAAAATTTAGTCAAATTAGTCAAATCAGTCAAATTATCTAACGACTTTCGGGTATCATCTTCACGTGAAATCGACTTCACTTGAGTTTTTACCAAATATTAATTATTAAATCGCTAGTTTACGTTTATAGTTTACTTATTGAGAATTTGAGACATAAATTTAGATAAATACAGTGGTAATATAAATATACAGAGTATATATCCATTTTGGTCCTCAAAGAATTTCAGACTGGACACTTTAGTCCTCAACTAAAATTAATTACTCGATTGGTCCCTAATAATTAATTCCGTCAGTCACTTAGGTCCTTGGCTCCGTCAACTCTAACGGAAGACAAAATAGTCCCTGAAAACTCTAACATGAGACAAAATAATCCCTGACAACTCTAACAAGGGACAAAATTATCACTGACCCCTTTATTCAAAAACGACACTATTCTTCCCCAATTTTTATCATATCTCGCATAACCCTAACATTCATACTCTTCTTCTTCACTTTCACAGTCTTTTTTTCCATCTTTTCCTTCCTCCTCTTTAGCTCCAAGATTAAGCCATGGTGTAATTGTCACACGTGTCGCACCTACCTCAAGATGTCATGGACCACACACTTTCTAAATCTTTGTGACTGGTACATCCACCTCCTCTGCACTTCACCCACCAAAAGCATCCACTTGCACGTCTTTGATAACATCACCTAACCCCGACAACGTCCACGACATCCTCAAGACTAATTTCTACAACTACTCTAAGGGCACACCTTTCTCCACTCTTCGCCAACCAATATAGATTGTTGGACGTTAGGACATCATGAGAAGATTCTCCTTTGACATCATATGCAAATTCTCATTTCAAATAGACACCGAGTGCTTCATTCCTTCTTTTCCGGAGTCTAAGTTGGCAGACAATTTCAACCTCGCATCCAAGCTATTACAACGAACAATGTCGCCGTTGCCGCTCATATGGAAATTGAAGCGATTACTGAACATTGGTTCGGAGAAGAAGCTGAAGGAAGTGATCGGAATGGTGGACAATGTGGTCATGGAGATGTTAGGGCAGAGGAGGAGGGAGATGGCAACAACAACGACGAGTCTTAACAAATCAGACTTGCCGTCTAGATTCATGGGATCCATCAAAGACGACAACTAGCTGAGAGACATAGACATTAGTTTCCTGAGTATGAATTGGTTGAGAATAAGTTGAGGATTTTTTTCTTGTGAACATTAAATTTATAGAGTGTGCATTGTGTAGTTTGAAGTTACAGTATTAAACTGTTAGTGTTATTCGAGATATGATGAAAATTGGGAGAGAACAGTGTCGTTTCCAAACAAAGGAGATCAGGGACCATTTTGTCCCCTGTTAGAGTTGTCAGGGACTATTTTGTCCTCCGTTAGAATTAACGGAATAAAGGACTTAAGTCACTGACGGAGTTAATTGTTAGGGACCAATCGAGTAATTAATTTTAGTTGGGGACTAAAGTGTCCAGTCTAAAATTCTTTGAGGACCAAAATGGGTATATATTATATATATATATATTTCTTGTTAAAGTTAAGATACAAAAATATAATGTATAAAACATAAAATTTGATTTTTTATTCTTAATTATGTTTTAAATTACCAATTTTTATTTCTAACGTAGTAGTGATGAAATATATTAACCAAACTAAAATTAACATTTGGTTTTGATATATATATATATATATATATATATATATATATATATATATATATATATATATATGAATTAGGAGATATCGTGAGAAACCAAAAAAATATATATAAACATAAAAACACATAAATTTTTTTTTTGTTTCTCACGGTATCTCCTAACCTGGCAGGTTAAGGACTAATTCGTCGCGGTACTGAACTCCATTTAAGGGTTTGTGGCTGGTCAATGGGTTACTGTATACACAAGACGGGATTCAAACCCACAATACTTACTTAAACAGACTAGTGAACTAACCATTAAACCAACCCAACTTGATTATGTGCCTATTTATTTTAAAAATACTAACCAAAAAATAATATATTTTATTATTCAAGAGTTTGATATAAATAACTCATATATTTAAACTCAAAATCTCATTTCTATTTATAGTTATCTATTTTTTTAATAGATCATAATTAAATTTAATTGATAGTCTAGATTAAATATCTAAAATTTTTATTATAAATATCTAACTTATCACATTTTAGGAAGATTTTATGGTGTTTATCCAAAAAAATCAATATAACATGCTGTTCTTATGTGTCAATTGTTGAAGATTATTGGAGGCTATTTTTTTAAATAAAAAATGAAAAAAAAAGATTAAATTAAAGTAATATAATAAAAATTTTATTATAATAGTTTATTATAATAATAAAAATTTTGAGAATTTTTAAATAAATAAATTAAATATTTTATTTATCAAAATATATTATTATAAAAATATTTATAAATTAATGTAATATTATTTATTCCATTTATATTAAAAACAAGATGTATATACATATATTTTATTTACACTATAAATAAAATAATATAAACAAAATATTAAATAAGTCTATTAATATCTGAAATAATAATAATAAACTTAAAATTAATTAAAATAATAAATATTTAGTTATCCAATAGTCAATTTATAGTTTATTTTAGATTATTTTAAAAAGTAAAATCGATTTACATCATTCATCTAAGCTTTAGGTTTTAACAATTTTATAATAAAAAATATCAAATATTTATTATTTTAATTAATTTTAAACTTATTATTATTATTTCGGACATTAATAAATTTTTTTAATATTTTTTTATATTATTTTATTTATTTTATTTATAGTGTAAACAAAATATATATATATATACATCTTGTTTTTAATATAAATGGAATAAATAATATTACATTAATTAATAAATATTTTTATAATAATATATTTTGATAAATAAAATATCTAATTTATTTATTTAAAAAATTTTCAAAATTTTTATTATTATAATTAACTATTATAATAAAATTTTTATTATATTACTTTAATTTAATTTTTCTTTTCCCTTTTTCATTTAAAAAAAATAGCCTCCAATAATCCTGACACATAAGGACAGCATGTTATGTTGATTTTTTGGGTAAGCACCATAAAATCTCTTTTATCTAAATACTTGTAGATTTTTTTATACTTCTCTTCATATTTTTATATACATATATACTCTTTTAGAATATTTTATCACCTTTTAGAGTCTTTTAAAATTCTCTAGAGTCTTCTGAAATTTTTTGAGACATTCTGAGACATTTTAGAACTATCCAGAGCATTTTTAAATACTCTAAAAAACTATACAAATACTATTAAATATAATTTTTTTAAAATTTATCGTGACATTTCGCTCACTTTTCTTCCAAAAATGTACAATCTCATATCTAATCATTTTTTCTTATTAAGGATTAATGATTTTTAAGTTTTAAAAATAATTCATCGGCTCTTCATCAGGTAATATCTGTGGTGCCATTTAAAAATTTACTTATTATTAGAAATAATAAATATTATTGAGTTAAGAACATAACTAATTTAAATGATGATCACAAATATTGATTTATTAGATTAAACACCTAATTAGTTTTTATTGCTTTTGTTAGTGTTGTAGGCCAAAATTAAAGAAGCAGCAGCCCAAATCAATAGAACCAAGAAACAAAGGTTGTTGGTGAGTTCTTTAATCAAGCCAATTTAAGTCCAAGTTGATTCATCCAAGTTGAAGCCAACCAAAGCCAACGTTCACAAAGCTTCTTCCTAGTTTATTCTCTAGAGAAGAAAGAGAGAGAAAAAGGTAAATCACAAAAGCAAATGTCTAATCGCTCTAATCAAAGCAACCTAAGCCAAGTCAGAGGATAAATGTGATTTATTTCCATTTACATGCAAGTTAATTTCTTCACTTCTTCTTCATATTTCTGCAATGCCAATTTGGAAAAATGGAGAAAGTGGTTTCTGATTTCTACTGCTGTGAATCAATGACTTAGAAAGTTACTTAGAGTCAAAGCACATTTTTAATAGTTTGAACTTGGATTATCACTGATTAAGCTCACTTTTGATGTCATGTTATCTTCGGTCAAACAAATGTTTCAAAAGTTAAAATTCCTAATTTAAGGGTTGATTAAAGAAAGAGAAGGGATGAATCAGGCAAGCTCAAGGTCCAAGGAGTTGACTTGATGAAAAACCCTAATTATGTCTTAGCAGGAGGTACAAAAGAAAAAAAAGGGTTTCTGGTTGAAGGCAAGGAGAGAGAACCTGAATAGAGAGCTGTATGTGAAACCTCACTACTGAGTTTGAAGTCTTGGAAGTATTGCACCTACACTAAAGGGAGCACTCCGCCAAGATGAAAAATGAAGTCTTGAGTTCTGTTGTTGGGTTCAGTTCATATTGTTTAAGCTGTTAATTCATCATCTCCTTTATGTTTTACTATCTTGTATTTCAATTTCAATATATATCTTTTTGTATCTTCTTTGAGAGGTAAAAGGTTGAAAGAGAGCCATTGAGAAAAAGCCTAAGAGTAAAAAAGGTTGAGTGAAATACTTGAGAGAAAAGCCAAGAGTGATTTCATATTTTTTTTGGTTGTATTTTCTATCTTGTATCAAGTACCTGTGAGGTGCCCCTTGCTAAGTTGGGTAAGCACTTAGTGTTAATAGTTTAGGTATTAGCATAACCAAGTCAAGTTTAAGTAGAAACTTGAGTGTGCAGATAGGATTGTGTGAATCCTAGGAAATTGGGGTATGTAATATTTTGACTATAGTGAAAATTCCACCACTGTTGTAGTAGAGACTGGATGTATATTGCATTGCACAAGTCAACTGAACCAGGATACATGACTGTATCAACTTCTTCCTTTCTTTTGCTGTTCTATTTTCTAAAATTTATCATAAAAAAAGAAATTGTCTCTTAAATTTTTCTCTGCACAGTTCAAACAAAAATCAAGTTTGAAGTTTGGTATTAAATACTTAATCCATAAGGTAAAAGAAGGCCATAGATTCAACCCCCCTTCTCTAAAACTTCTGTAACCTTCAATTGGTATCAAGAGTCAAGGTCTCAAGAATCAAGCTTCACAGCTTGGAGCAAAGATCCAATGGCAAACAACTTGGACACAGCCACAGTAGCCTACACTCTAACAAAAGGTCAGTCAAACAACAGGCCTCGCTTCTTCAATGGGAAGAACTATGCCTACTGGAAAGAAAAAATGTGAATCTTCATCCAATCCATCAACTACAACATATGAAAGATTGTTGTGAGCGACCCCAAAATTCCAACAAAGACAAGTGCTAATGGAGTGGTGACTCCAAAAGAGAAAACTTAATGGAATGATGACGACAAGAAGAAAGTGGAACTGAATGCTAAAGCCATTAACTTGCTACACTGTGCTATCCACTTTGAGGAGTACCGAAAAGTGTCTAGATGCAAGATGACCAAAGAAATCTGGGAGAAACTCCAAGTTACACATGAAGGCACCAAACAAGTCAAAGAAACAAGGATTGATATACTGCGAAAAGAGTATGAGATGTTTACCATGAAGGATGGAAAAAGTATTGATGAAATATTTGAGAATCAATAGCCTTGATACTATGTGCTTAACACACACTGAATAAATTCTAGTGAAAAAAGTCCTTAGAAGCCTCACAAAAGAATGGAAAAATAAAAGCTAATGTCCTAGCCGAGAGTAACAACCTAAGTACTATAACCTATGATGAGCTAAGAGGGAAACTTCTTGCTTATGAAACCACACACACAAGCCAAGACTCAAAGAAAAAGGCAATAGCCCTTCAATCAAAAGTCAAACCAAAAGAGAGTGAATCTAGTGACAGTTTTTCAGATGACAAACTTGTGTTTTTTTAGGAGACTTAGAAGGCTAATAAGGAACAAAGACAAGTACAAGGGCTCGAGCTCAAAGGAGTACAAGAAAGATTTGAGCAAAGTGATTTGCCATAACTGCAAGGAGGCTGGACACCTTAAATACAACTGCCCAAATCTCAAAAAGGAGGACAAAGGGAAGAAAGAAAAGAAGAGAGTGATCATGACATCTTGGGAAGATCTTGAGAACGACTCGGATGAGGAAGAAGACTTCGAATATAAAGCTCAAGTATGTTTTATGGCTGGTGAGGATCAACTAGATGAGATAAATTACTGTGACTTGTCCATAGATGATTTACATGTTATTAGTGATGATCTCACCCTCAATTTTGAAAAATTGCTGAACAAATACAATAAATGCAAATATGAAAAAGAAATATTGAAAGCTGAAAATGATTTTTTGAAAGAAAATGTGAAAGAAACTGAATGTGCTTTTGATATTATTGAAGAAAATAGATTTCTGAAATCTGAACTTGAGAAACTTAAAGGAAAGCACATTGTGGATCTCTCTCAAGAGCTTGTTGCTGAAAATGAAAGGTTAAATGAAATGATTAAAAGATTGAATAGTGATTTAGTAACATTTGCTCATAATTCTGGTAACTTGGACAAATTACTTGCAAATCTAATATCATTATTTGAGAAATCTGGTTTGGGATATGTGACAAAAGAGGATGCAATTTTTGAAAAATCTTTTACAAAATTCATTGCTTCTTCATCGAAAACAAAAATCTTGACAAAAATGGGCTTGAATACTTCCCCAACAATGATGCTTCTTTTGAACAGCCATATTTTAATGAAAGTGCATCATCTTCTAAAACCAAACCAATTCCAAACAAACCAGGTCTGCGCTACTCAAATAATGATGAGGGTTCTTTCAAAAAACCAAAATTTTACAAAAGTACCTCACATTCAAGAAGCCAATTTGCTTCCAAATATTCTGGTTTGAGATCGTTTGCAAATAAGGGTGTTAATACTAGAAATAAATATGTCAAAATGAATGCACCCCTCTCAAGAACCAAAAAAAATTTCATTCTTTAAATCACATTCAACATCAAAACTTCAATCAATTTCAGCAACATGCAAATAGAAACCACTGTTTTAATTGTAAAAAACCTAGTCACTCTTACTCCCAATGTTTTATTGACAAAAGAAGAGTAGGAAACCAAACTTATAATTTTGTTTGTGATTTTAATGCACTTAGGCAACTAAGGTAGATTAACTTCAAAGGATCTAAATCAATTTGGATACCTAAGGTTACTTGAGAGTGTATGCAGATTTGCCTAACATCCAAGAAGAAGAAAGATATGTGGTACTTGGATAGCAGATGCTCTAGGCACATGACGGAAAAGTCAACCTTCTTCATCAAACTCAATAAGTATGATGGAGGGTTTGTGACTTTTGGAGATGATGAAAAAGGTAAAATCATAACTGTTGGAAAAGTAGGTAATAATCATTCTACTTTTATTGATGATATCTTTTTGGTTGATAGTTTGAGACATAATCTTTTGAGTATTAGTCAGCTGTGTGACTTGGGTTACTTGGAAATATTCAAAAGATTAGAATGCCGTGTAGTGAATGAAAAATCTAATGAAGTGCTATTTGTAGCAAATTATTGTGATAATGTGTATGGTCTCACTCTTGATAAACTAAATAATCAAAATGTAGCCTGTTTTCATTCCAAAGAATCTGAAAAGTGGCTATAGCACAAAAGATTGGGTCATCCAAGCATGTTTCAAATAAACAAGCTCATTAAAAAGGGTCTAGTGAGAGGTCTTCCTTTGATAAAATTTGACAAAGATATCACATGTGATGCATGTCAAATGAAAAAATAAACTAAAAGCTCATTCAAATCAAAGGAAGACATCTCTACTAAAAGACCACTTGAGTTGCTACATATTAATCTATTTGGTCCAACAAGAACTCAAAGCTTGGGTGGCAAACATTATGGTTTGGTAATAGTAGATGACTATACTAGATTTGGTTGGGTTTAGTTTCTTGCATATAAAAATGATGCCTTCTCGGCTTTGTAGGTTTTTAGCAAGAAAATTCAAAATAAAAAGGATTTAAAGATTACTTCTATTAGAAGTGATCATGGTAAAGAATTCAAAAATCAATCATTGAAATCCTTTTGCGAGAAATTTGGAATATCACAAAACTTTTCTTGCCCAAGAACACCACAACAAAATGGTGTTGTTAAAAGAAGAAATAAAAGCATTCAAGAAAATGGCAAGGGCTATGCTTTGCGAAAGTGATGTTCCAAATTTTTTTTGGGCTAAAGCTGTCAATACGGCTTGTCATATTCTAAATAGAACAATCATAAGAAAATTTTTGAAGAAAACACCTTATGAACTTTGGAAAGGTCACCCACCAAATCTAAATTAGTTACATATCTTTGGATGCAAATGTTTTGTTTTGAATTACAAGAAAAACTTAGGAAAATTTGATCCAAAGGCATATGAGTTTTTGTTTGTAGAATATTCCACTACTAACAAAGCTTACAGAGTTTACCATCAAGATGCTAGAATCATTGAGAAGTTCATACATGTCATCTTTTGTGATACTAACTTGGTTCAAAGTATTTTGGAAGAATGTGATGCAGAAACTCAAGTTGAAGGCAACAAATGAGAAGCCCAAAATCAAGAGAAAGAAATTTCTAGGCTACCTGAATCTAAAGTTGCTGCTGTTGGAGATTCTGCAGGAGACAATTCTGTTTTGTCTCCTAAAACAAGCAAAAATCCTAAGAATACCAGTTCCTTGGATCCTTTAGTGACCGAATCTGTTCCTAAGTCCACTAGACCCCATGAGTGAAGATTTTTAAAGAATTATCCACAAGAATTTGTCATTGGGGATGTCTCTCAAGGTGTCAAAACTTGATCCTCCACTAGAAAAGCAAATGAAGAATCAAATCTAGCTTTTCTCTCTCAAATGGAGCCTCAAAACATCAAGGAAGCACTTGATGACCCCTCTTGGGTAAAGGCTATGGAGGAAGAGCTTTGTGAATTTGAAAAGAATCAAGTTTGAACACTTGTTCCAAAACCAAATGGAAAGAAAGTGACCGGCACCAAGTGGGTCTTTAGGAACAAGTTGGGTGAACATGGAAGCATAGCTAGAAACAAAGTAAGATTGGTGGCACAAGGATATGATCAAGAGGAAGGAATAGACTTTGATGAACCTTTTGCCCCTGTTGCCCGAATGGAAGCCGTAAGACTTCTTCTTGCTTATCCTGCTTATTGTGGTTTTAATTATTTCAAATGGATGTGAAATATGCATTTTTGAATGGAGTAATAGATAGAGAAGTGTACGTGGGTCAGCCACCTAGTTTTGAAAATAAGGAGCTTCCAAATCATGTTTTCAAACTTTCAAAGGCTCTTTATGGCCTAAGACAAGCTCCTAGAGCTTGGTATGTGTTCCGAGGGTTACCTGAAACTATAGGTCGATCTCGGATGAGATCTTTTGTATTGGTCGGGCTATTGTGTCCGACTTGGAGATGGTGCTAATCCTTCATCCCCGGAGGGTGGGGGGTACCTGCAAGGGACTCCGATGCTTAAGTTAGCAAGGGTATTAAGCAGGTATTGAGTAGAATCAGAGTATGAGTTATACCTGGGTGCTCCAGTGTATTTATAATGGTGTAGAGTGACCTCTTTAGATGAGATAAGTTAGTTATCTTATCTTATCTTTATCTTATCTTTGACTGGGGTTCTCTTATCTTCAAGGGAATCGCCTTTATCTCTACGGGCTTGGGCTGCCCTTGGATTTGGGACATGTTCCTCTATTTGGGCCCTTTGTTTGAGCTTTCCTGTGACTTGGCCGAGCTCTTTGAGAAGAGGTCGGGTTGTCCTGACCTGAAGAGATCGGTCGCTTTGTCTGTAGAACATCCCGGATCGGACAGCTCGACCCAGGGTATGAACAGTGCCCCTGCTCGAGCTCGGTCTTCCTTTTTGAGGTCAAGTCTTTAGTTTTAGGACTTCAATCCTTCTTTGGTGAAGCCGAACTCGAGCATTTTGTCGATTTCCTTTTGTAGAGTTCTCCTTTTTTGAATGCAGAACGTTTCGCTTCCTTTTGAAAACGCGCGCTTTTGGATTAGCGTCCTGGCCTTGAGAACGTGCGAGGGTTTTTAATGCCCCATTAATTGGTTTTTGATGCTCCGTTTCTCTTGGCTTTTATTTTGAATCTTACTCTCAAGAAACGTTTTTTTTCCTCATCTGCTTTTGCTGTGACTTCTCTTTTTCTCCTCTCCTTCTGTTTTCTTTTGAAAACTTACATTTCTTGGTGTTTTTTCTTGCATGTTTGTTCGGCGATTGTAAGTGCTTTTGATGGTGATCTCTAACCTCCTCGCCTTCAACCCTCTTGCGTATTCTTCTCTTTTCTCATGTTGGTTTTGCTTTCCCTTCGTCGTTTACTTCTGCTGTGTTGTGTTTTGATTTTGAAGCTTTGATTTTGACTGAGTGCATGTTGGAAAGCTTGAATTTTTGTCGCGCCTGGTTTGTTACTGTGATGCATGCTTTTTCCATTTTGACCTTATATATGCTTCTGAGTGTATTTTCTTGATTTGGCTCTTTAGGGCTTTTTATGCTTCTGCTGATTCCTGAACTATTGTAGCCTTTTCTTTTGGCGACTCGTTTGATCTTCTTCGCATTTGTTTTTCTTGGAAAAGGTTTCTGTTGAGACATTAGTCTTGTAGATTTTTCTGAATCTTTATTCCCTGATTGCCTCCAAAGGATGCCTCTGGACCTTGGGTTGTGTCCTGGGGTTTTCCTTTTTATCTGCTGTACCGCGCTGGAATGTGCTGTCCGAGTTGTTTTGATTTCGTCTGGGATGTCTTTACCTTTTTAGTAACCCAATCTTTTTCTTATCTTGCTGTGTGTTTCTTTAGTTGATTCAGAATTTTGTGCGACGCTTAGAAAGCATCATCGTGTCTGTAGCAGTGCGGATCAAGAGGGCAATTATGAGTTGGTAGCACCTGATTCTGGCGATAGAGTTTGCTTCCCAATCCTGATCCAGGGGGAGCGTCCTTTCTTCTATGCTTATGACTTCTTTTTTAGCCAAATGAACATCACCTTTCCTTTTACTTCTTTTGAAACTGACCTGTTATGGTCTTGTAACGTAGCCCCGTCACAACTCCATCCGAATTCATGGGGCTTCATCAAGATTTTTCAGCTTCTTTGTCAAGAATTTGGTGTTACACCTTCTCAAACTTTTTTTCTGTATCTTTTTGTGTTGACCAAACCTGGGACTACCAAGAAGAAAGCTTCTTGGATTTCTTTTAGGTCTGCCCAGGGGCACAAGGTTTTTTCCATGTATGACGAATCTTTCCGGGATTTTAAGAATTACTTCTTTAAGGTCCGGGCTGTTGAAGGAGCCCGACCTTTCTTTCTGGATGAAAATAATGAGCCCTGCTTTCCCTTAGAGTGGTAGAGGAACGTAGTGGTATCCTGATATACTTGGGAGATGTTAGGCGAGGTTGAGCAGTCCTTTGTGAGTGTTTTGGAGGATATTTGGGGAGAACCTCCTCACTTGGATACTAAAAAGTCAATGGGAGATCCGTCCCTTATTCGAACTGCTTTGGGTACTGCCGTGATATATCTTTGTTTATCTTGTTTTTCTCCTGCTTTTTTCCTGGCGTGATAAATTGTTGTTTTTCTTTTTGTAGAGATGGCCAAAAATAATGATGCAATGAAGGCCTTCAAGAAGGCGAGGAAAGCTACTGCGGCTCAAAACATCTCGGCCCGGGCTGATGGGGGAGGAACTTCCCAAGCTCCTTTGAAGCCATCCGTGCCGAGCTCTTCTGGCCCGAGGAGAATGATCCCTACACCTCGGGTTCGTTTAGTGGATCCCCCTCAGTCTTCTACTGCTGTTGTGGTTTCTTCTTCGGCCGCCCCTCCTCCAAAAAGACCTCGAACTGTTGAACCTTTCAATCTAGATGTCCCAGATTTTGATCCTATTGGTTTTGTGGACCAGCAGATTGCACCTTATGGTGCTCTTTCAATGGATGATGTATCTCTCCTTCATCACTTGGATTTTATAACTTAGAGTAGTGTCAAGATGGCCCATATGGGAGCTGCTTTGTATCGCACTGCCCAAAATCTACCTCTGCATGCTACCAAAGCTTTTATGAAGGAAGCTAAGCGAGAATTTGATTGGATGAAGGGTCTCAAAGAGGAGTTTGAAGCGGAGGTGACTAAACTGAAGAAGGAGCTGGAAGGGGAGAAGGCTAGCTCTCTTGCCCTGGCAGCCTCTGTGCGATTGGCTGAGGATGTGACTTTGAAGCACAAAGAAAGCTATATCGCGTCCTACCAAGAAGTGATGCATCTTCGAGATGAGCTAGAGTCGGTCCGGGTTGATTATTCCGAGCTCCAGGGTCATCTTATGGGCAGCGTAACCGCTGCTTATAAGAACCTGAAGGAACAGGTTCGGGTTATTGCCCCGGAGGCTGACCTTGCCTTGTTTAGCTTGGATAATGTTGTGAAGGATGGCAAAGTCATTCCCGAGGACCCTGATGATGATGATGTTGAGCCTCCTCCTGTTCCTTCTACTAAAGTCTCCGTTGTGCCGCCCTCTTCTTCTGAGGCTGCTGAAGTCGTTCAGCCTGAGTCTGATCCTGATGTCCAGATCCTGAACCGGGATGATGAGACGGTAGATGCAGTGCCTCTTCAGACTTGTCCTCCTTCACCCCGGGATGCTGCTACTGGGAAACCTTTGGACTCTCTTTGATTATTTCTGATGAATTCGTGTATAGCCCGACTTGTGGGCTTTGAACTCTTTTATTTTGTAAATGCTGACTGTTGATACTTTCTGTTGCTTGTTTAGCAACTTTGTTTTGAAAAACAAAGTGACTTTCGAGCTTTCTGGGAAGATTTGGGTGGCCTCTGAAGCTCGCTATAATAATAATTTAGTAGTTTTTATATCCTGTCTGCTTTGCACTTTCTTGGCACCTTCGTAGGTTTTTATCTGACATGATTAACTTAATCCTTTGGCCTGACGCTGCTCTCATCAATCTTAAAATGTTGTTTATTGTAATGCTGATATTGCCGAACTTGGTTTTTGTTTGTTTATAGCCCTCCTTTTTGGACTTTACTTAAGGTCTCTTCCAAGGGTAGCTTTATCGTGTCGGTTCCTGTCAAATTACTTGGTAATCCTCTTTTTTGGACTTTGTTCAGGTCTCTTTCAGGGATTACCTTTGTAGCTTTGTATCTTGGACCGACTTCGTCATGTCGGGCTTTGTCGAGTTTGCTTGGTGATCCTCTTTCTTGGACCTTGTTCAGGTCTCTTTCAGGGATTACCTTTTGTAGCTTTACATCTTGGGGCCGACTTCGTCATGTCGGATCCTGTCGAGTTACTTGATAATCTTCTTTCTTGGACCTTGTTTAGGTCTCTTTCAGGGATTACCTTTTGTAGCTTTACATCTTGGGGCCAACTTCGTCACGTCGGATCCTATCGAGTTACTTGTTAATCCTCTTTCTTGGACCTTATTTAGGTCTCTTTCAGGGATTATCTTTTGTAACTTATCTTTCTGGGCCGACTTTGTCACGTCGGGCCCTGTCGAGTTACTTGATAATCCTCTTTTTTGGGCCTTGTTTAGGTCTCTTTCAAGGATTATCTTTTGTAACTTATCTTTCTGGGCCGACATTGTCACGTCGGGCCCTGTCGAGTTACTTGATAATCCTCTTTCTTGGACCTTGTTTAGGTATCTTTCAGGGATTATCTTTTGTAACTTATCTTTCTGGGCCGACTTTGTCACGTCGGGTCCTGTCGAGTTACTTGATAATCCTCTTTCTTGGACCTTGTTTAGGTCTCTTTCATGGATTATCTTTTGTAACTTTTTGTAGGAGTCCGACTTCATCATGTCGGGCTCTTTGAAGTTATAGTAATCCTCTTTTATAGGGTTGGCCAGACCTCTTTCCAGGGCTTTACTTATAACTTGGGTTGTTGTGGCTGGTCCAACTTTTGTGCGGGCCAGTTTTTAAGTTATTTTATAGCAATCCATTTTATTAGGTCCTCGTCAGGTCCTTTCTATGGATCACTTTCTATAACTTGCATTATTCTGTTTTCATCTTTGCCGATTTTGTAGATTTTGGGTTTTTAGCCCTCGTTTTTATCGTAACCGCGTAGTGAATTCGATTTTCACTTTTTGTCGATCTGTAGCTTTATAATCGAGCGATGAATGTTTTTAGAATAATACGACTTGAGAATTTGTAGAGAATCTGAACAAATTTTATTAAAGGAAAATGCAAATATACATGAGGAGTTAATTTGCTAAGTCGGGTGATTTGTAGGTCTTGGCGAGGCGCCTCGTTAAAAAACCTTTTTCAGGAAAAAGAGTGCGCCTTGTCCAAGATCTTTTATCATCCCTAGCTATAGTACCTTCTTAGGTTGCAGGCGTGCCATGATCTAGGAAGCTCTCGCCCGTTGAGTTCAGAAAGTTTGTAGTAGCCCTTTCCCAATACTTCTATGACTCGGAAGGGTCCTTTCCAGTTTGCTGCCAGCTTTCCTTCTCCAGGTCGAGTTGTTCCTATATCATTTCGGATTAGGATAAGGTCGTTTTCAACAAAGGCCTACTATATTACTTTTCGGTTGTATCTGGAGGCCATTTGTCTTTTCAGCACCTCTTCCCTTATCCGAGCTTTTTCTCGGATTTCTGGAAGTAAGTCGAGCTCTTCCCTTTGAGTTGGGAATTGACTTTTTCGCTGAAATGGATTACTCTGGGTGATCCTTCTTCGACCGCCACTGGAATCATTGCCTCCATTTCGTAAGCTAATCGGAAGGGTGACTCCTTTGTCGTGGAATGTGGAGTTGTTCGGTACGCCCATAGGACTTGTGGGAGCTCCTCAGCCCAGGCTCCCTTTACATCCTGTAATCTCCGTTTTATCCTTGCTAATATAACTTTGTTAGCAGCTTCGGCTTGCTCATTGGCTTGGGGGTGCTCAACAGAGGTGAATTGTTGTTTTATATTCAGATCGGCCGCTAGATTTCTGAAGCCCGCGTCTGTGAACTGGGTACCATTGTCTGTAGTGATGGAGTATGGAACTCCGAACCTTGTGATGATGTTTCTGTACAGGAATTTCCGACTTCTTTGAGCTGTAGCATTGGCTAGGGGTTCTGCCTCGATCCATTTTGTGAAGTAGTCTATTCCTACTATGAGGAATTTGACTTGTTCTAATCCTTGAGGAAAAGGTCCGAGGAGATCGAGTCCCCATTTTGTGAATGGCCAAGGTGAGGTTACGCTGATGAGTTCCTCTGGCGGAGTGGTGTGGAAGTTGGCATGCTTTTGACATGGCAAACATGTCCTTACAAATTTTGTGGCTTCTTTTTGTAGGGTTGGCCAATAGAATCCTGCTCGTAGTACTTTTTTGGCGAGTGCTTGCGCTCCGAGGTGATTGCCACAAATGCCACTGTGTACTTCTTCTAGGATATCCTTAGTGTTGGAAGTCGGTACGCATTTTAGCAACGGTGTTGAAATCCCTCTTTTGTATAAAGTATTATTTATGATGGTATAATATTGTGCTTCCCGTTTTAACCTCTTTGCCTCTTTCTCATCTGTAGGGAGGGCCTCTGTTGTGAGGTAATTAATTATGGGGGTCATCCATCCCTGATCGCAACCTGTTATGGCTAGGACCTTTTCTTCTTCTGAGATTGATGGATTCTGTAGAATTTCTTGGATAAGGCTTCTATTGTTGCCTCCTGGTTTGGTGCTGGCTAGTTTTGAGAGTGTGTCGGCCCGGGCATTCTGTTCTCGGGGTATGCGTCGAATCTCATACTCTCTGAGTTGTCCGAGCTGTTCCCTGGTTTTGTCCAGGTACTTTTTCATAGTGAGATCTTTGGCTTGGTAGCTGCCTATTATTTGTGAAGTTACTACCTGTGAGTCGCTGAAGATGATAAGTTTCTGAGCTCCAACCTCCCTAGCCAGCTTCAAACCAGCTAGTAGTGCCTCATATTTCGCTTGATTGTTTGAGGCAGGGAACCCAAATTTGAGGGAGAGTTTGATCTGGGTCCCCTGGTCACTTTCAATTATTACGCATGCGCCACTTCCCGTTTTATTTGAGGAGCCGTCCACGTATAGATTCCATTCTGTGGGGTTTTCGGTGTGTCCGTAAATTCCGCAATGAAGTCGGCCAGATATTGAGATTTGATGGCCGTCTGAGCTTCATATTGAAGGTCAAATTCGGACAACTCGACTGCCCATTGTAAGATTTTGCCTATCAAGTCTGTTTTCTGTAAGATTCCTATTATGGGCTGGTTGGTCCGAATTTTAATGGTGTGAGACTGGAAATTTGGGCGAGGTCGTCGAGATGTTATTATGAGAGCGTAAGCGAACTTTTCTATTTTCTGGTAGTTCTGCTCGGACCCTTGTAACGCTTTGCTGATAAAGTATACGGGTTGTTGCCCACTGTTGTCTTCTCGGACCAGTGTTGAGGCTATTGCTCGGTTCCCACTGCGAGGTACAAGATGAGTGGTTCTCCTTCCCGTGGCCGACTTAATATAGGTGGCTGTCCCAGAAATTTTTTGAAGTCTTGGAAGGCTTGCTCGCATTCAACTGTCCATTCAAACTCCTTTCCCTTCCTTAGAGTGGCGTAGAAGGGGAGAAATCTTATTGCGGATCCCGTTGGGAATCTGGACAAGGTTGCCAACTGCCCGTTGAGTTGTTGTACTTGTTTGATACAAGTCGAGCTTTTCATGTCGAGTACGGCCCTGCACTTGTCCGGGTTTGCCTCGATTCCTCTCTGTGTGATCATAAAACCCAAGAATTTACCAGCTTCTACTGCGAAGGTACATTTTGTGGGATTGAGTCGCATGTCGTGTCCTCTTAAGGTGTTGAATACTTGTGTCAGGTCGGATAATAACATCTCTTCATTTTGCGTCTTCACTAGCATGTCGTCTACGTAGACCTTCATGATCTTTTCGATGTGATCCGAAAAAACTTTGTTCATTAATCTTTGGTAAGTGGCTCCCGCATTTTTGAGACCGAAGGGCATAACAATGTAGCAGTAATTTGCCTTTGGGGTTAAGAAAGAGGTTTTTTCTTGGTCGGGTGGGTACATTGGGATTTGGTTATATCCCGAGTACGCATCCATAAAGGAGAGGTATTTGTATCTGGAGGAGGCATCTACCAGTGTGTCGATGTTTGGGAGCGGATAAGGATCTTTCGGGCAAGCTTTGTTGAGGTCGGTATAGTCGGTGCACATTCTCCACTTCCCATTTGACTTTTTTACCAAAATGACATTAGCAAGCCATAGCGGATATTTGACTTCTCTTATGAAGCCTGCCTCCAGTAGAGCTCGTACATGTTCATCCACTGCTTGAGAGCGTTCTGGTCCTAGCTTTCTGCGCCTTTGTTGTACTGGCCGAGATCCTAGGTAGACTGCCAGCTTGTGGCACATTAGTTTGGGGTCTATGCCTGGCATGTCTGCGGCCTTGCACGCAAAGAGGTCGGCGTTGTCGCGTAGGAACTGTATGAGTGATTCTTTTATGTCCCTTTTTAGGAGTGTGCCGATATTGGTTGTTTGGTCCAGGGTGTTCCTGATCTGGATTTTCTCTATTTCTCCTTCAGGTTGTGGGCGGAGCTCCTCCCGCTTCGGAACTCCACCGAGCTCGATTGTGTGGAATTCTTCTCCTCTGCCTCTGAGGTTTAGACTTTCGTTGTACCAGCGGTGCGCCATCTTCTGATCTGCCTTTACTGTGGCTATTCCTTCTGCGGTTGGGAACTTCATGTATAGATGCGGAGTCGAGACTATTACGCCGAGTTGATTTAATGTTGCCCGACCTATTAGGGCATTGTAGGCTGAGCTTACGTCAACGACGATGTAATCTATTTTGAGTGTTCTTGACTGACTTCCCTTTCCAAAAGTTGTGTGGAGCGGGATGTATCCCATTGGTTGAACCGGGGTATCTCCTAACCCGAACAGGCTGTCCGGATATGCTCTGAGTTATTTTTCTTCCAAGCCGAGTTTGTCGAAAGTGGTTTTGAATAAGATATCGGCAGAGCTCCCCTGGTCTATCAACGTGCGATGAAGATTTGTATTTGCCAGTATAATAGTAATGACCATGGGATCGTCATGCCCTGACGCGACGCCGGATGCGTCTTCCTTGGTAAAAGTGATCGCCGGGATGTCGGGTGCTTCCTTCTTTTCTGCGACGTGGTATACGTCTTTGAGATGTCTTTTTTGGGAGGATTTGGAGATTCCTCCCCCGGTGAATCCGCCGTGTATCATGTGGACATGCCTTTCTGGCGTCCGGGATGATCGCGCAGTTGGTCCGACGTCTTCTGCTCTTCTTCTTTTCCTTTGTTCATCATCACGGGTGGCTAGGTATCGATCTAGCCTTTCTTCTCGTACGAGCTTTTCTATGATGTTTTTTAAGTCAAAACACTCATTGGTGGAGTGCCCGCGGATCCGATGGTATTCACAATATTCAGCTCGGTTTCCTTTTCCTTTTTTGCCTTTGAGTGGTCGAGCTGGTGGTATTTTTTTGTGTTGCAAACCTCTCTGTAGACATCCACAAGAGACACCCAAAGAGGGGTGTAATTGTGGTATTTTTTTATTTTCTCTCCATGGCAATCTTCTTTCTTTCTGGAATCTTTGTATTTATCCCAAGAGGTGAACCCGGCCTTTGAGTCTCTCCTAATCGGGAGTTTTCTTCCATGTTGATGTACTTTTCCACTCGTTCTTGCACTTCGTTCAGAGACGTGGGGTACTTCTTTGATATAGATTGACTAAAAGGCCCTTCTCGCAGGCCACTAATAAGGCCCATGATAGCGGCTTCTGTTGGCAGGTTTTGTATATCCAGGCATGTCTTGTTGAATCTCTCCATGTAGTTGCGTAGGGTTTCCCTTTCTCCTTGTCTAATTTCCAATAAGCTCGGCACATGTTTAGCTTTGTCCTTTTGGATGGAGAATTTGGCCAGGAACTTCTTGGCCATGTCATCGAAACTCGAGATGGATCTAGGAGGGAGGTTGTCGAACCATCTAATTGCTGTTTTTGTTAAAGTAGTTGGAAAAGCTTTATAACGAACTGCATCTGAGGCGTCTGTGAGATACATTTTGCTCCTAAAGTTGCTGAGATGATGGCTGGGATCCGTGGTTCCGTCGTACAAGGTCATGTCTGGGAGTTTAAAGTCTTTTGGGATTCTTGTCTTCATGATCTCCTTGGTGAATGGATCTTGCTCCTTGCGGGTGCTATCTTCGGGAGTGGATCGGCCGGCTTTAGTCTTGACATCGGCTTCAAGTTTTAGGAGTTTGTTCTCCAATTCCCGACGTCGCCTTATTTCTCTTTGTAGATCCTTCTCAGCCTTTCGTTGGCGTAGAGCTTCTTCCTCAAGTTGTTTTAACCGATCTTGAAAAGTATCCAAGGCTCCCTCGTTTGGGGAGTTCTTTTTGTTGATTTGGGGAGTATCTTTTGGTGTAGTGTCCGCGTTTTTGTGCGGCGTTCTATCCTCTAGATCTGAGTCGTGGTTGTTGTCATGGTCGTCCGCCATGGTGCTGGGATGACTTCCAGGTTCCCCGGCAACGGCGCCAATGTTCTGAGGGTTATCTGAAACTATAGGTCGATCTCGGATGAGATCTTCTGTATTGGTCGGGCTATTGTGTCCGACTTGGAGATGGTGCTGATCCTTCGTCCCCGGAGGGTGGGGGGTACCTGCAAGGGACTCCGATGCTTAAGTTAGCAAGGATATTAAGCAGGTATTGAGTAGAATCAGAGTATGAGTTATACCTGGGTGCTCCAGTGTATTTATAATGGTGTAGAGTGACCTCTTTAGATGAGATAAGTTAGTTATTTTATCTTATCTTTATCTTATCTTTGACTGGGGTCCTCTTATCTTCAAGGGAACCGCCTTTATCTCTACGGGCTTGGGCTGCCCTTGGATTTGGGACATGTTCCTCTATTTGGGCCCTTTGTTTGGGCTTTCCTGTGACTTGGCCGAGCTCTTTGAGAAGAGGTCGGGTTGTCCTGACCTGAAGAGGTCGGTCGCTTTGTCTGTAGAACATCCCGGATCGGACAGCTCGACCCAGGTTATGAATAGTATGAAAGACTTAGTTCTTTCCTTTTGGAAAATGGTTTTCATAGAGGCACCACATACATTACTCTATTTATTAAAAATTCAAATAATTCTTTCATACTAGTCCAAATTTATGTTGATAATATTATTTTTGGATCAGCTGATGAAACCCTTTGTGGTGAATTTGGAAAACTCATGATAACTGAATTTGACATGAGTATGATGGATGAACTTAACTTCTTTCTTGGGCTTCAAATAAAGCAAACTAAAAATGAAATTTTTATTCATCAAGAAAAGTATGCTAAGGAACTAGTTAAGAAATTTGGTATGAAAAATGCCAAACCCATGGGAACACCCATGCATCCTAACTTAAAGTTAGAAAAGGGTGAACTGAGAAAGATGTTGATGAGACTAGGTATAGGGGAATGATTGGTTCTCTCATGTACCTAACATCCTCTAAACCTGATATAGTGCAAAATTATGGAATATATTCCAGATTCCAATCACAACCTAAAGAGTCACATCTTTCTGCAATTAAAAGGATTATTAGATGTGTTCATGGCACATCCCAAGACTAACGATTTTTATGTAGTTGGTTATTGTGACGCAGACTTTGTCAGGGATAGAGTTGATAGAAGAGTACATCAGGCATATGTTATTTTCTTGGAAAGTTTTTAAATGTCTGGTCCAGTAAGAAGCAATCCACAGTGGCTTTATCTACTGTTGAGGTTGAGTATATTGTTGCCTCCTCTTGAAGTTCTCAGCTTCTTTGGTAGAAAATTCAACTTGCTGATTATAAATTAAATGCTGATAACATTTTCTTGTTGTGTGACAACATGAGTGCTATAAATATTTCCAAAAATCCAGTGTTTCACTCAAGAACTAAGCACATTGAAGTGATATTTCATTCAATAAGAGAACATGTTCAAAAAGGGAATATTAGCATTTAATTTGTTAAATCAAAGGATCAATTAGCTTATATTTTCACCAAACCTCTGGCTGAGGACAAATTTAGTAAATTATGAACTAATCTAGGCATTCTGAGTTATGATTCCTTATTTGAAACTTGCTTATGTGTTTGTTGAAGTTTTGTCTCTCAGGTTGAGAAGAGACAATTCTAGGCAAATAAAGAACCATCATCCTAAATATTAATTTTTGGGCTCAAAGGCAAGATCTGAATCTTTTAGGCCAATCTTTCAGTTCAGAGTTCTCGTGGTCCAATATGTTTCCTTAAATTCTATCATCTCTGGACCCAATGAGTATTACATCATCCATGTGTGACTTTATGTTTTGTCCTTTAGTGAAAAAGATTTCATTTTAAAATAAGTTTTGTTTTACCTAGTATTTTATTTATTAATAATAAAATCAAGTTTTTTTTTACTGATGTTGAGTCTTTTCAAGGTCTAGGCATAGGTGATGCCATTGCATGTTTATAAGAAACCCCTTTCTTATTGTAGTTATCAAACCTCTCTCTTCATAACTCCTTCCACAACCTCTTCGTTTCCTCCCCACTACCTTTAGTGTCTTGATTGTACGAAACCCTTGCTTCACACCAATGAGGAAGAAAACAGTTATTCAAAAGAGTCCCAGGGCCAAAATCCTCAAACTCCCTAAAAATCCTAGAACTTCTCCTTGCTCCAAAGATCACACTTTTACACCATCACCCTCTCCTCCAACCTCTCCTCCTCGCACCGATCCAATGGCATGCACCAAAACAACTCCAAGGTATCCTTCTTCTTCCAAGCCGTCGGCTCTACCTAGTGCTCCCTCTCAGCCAAGCACTTTGAAGGGGAAGCGTCCAGCTGTTGAGGAGCCTGTGCCTGAACCATCTCAACCTAAGCCAAGGTCAACTCTTCAATGTTCTCAAAGAGGTAACCCTCATCTCCCTCTCAAATCGGTCAAGGAGTCTTCCATTGATCATTTTGAACAAAAATCACAATTTATGACATCCCACTCTAACTACAACCCTCACTGTTTTTGCTCTACAATGAACTATGATTTTTATGAGGGTGTTGTCATTCATCGAACTATATGTTCCCTTTTCTTGACTGATTTACCATCACTAAAAAAAAGAAAGGTTTTGTCTTTGCTGATAATCTTCGATTTCTAGACTGGGATCCTCTTTTCAAAATAAAAAACCTATCTACCAAGTCTTAGTTAGAGAGTTCTATACAAATATGACCTATCATGAGGGAAGTGTTCACTCATATGTGAAAGGCCATGATCTTGTCTTGAATGAAGAATCCATTAGTGATGCTCTTAAATATACTGATGTTGGTACTTGTGCTTATACCTCTGGTAAATGGGATGACAGATTAGGTGTTTTCTATAGAGATTCTCTAGCTGTTGTATGTGAAAATATCTCTATCATTGATGGTCTCACACTAACTCACAAATCCCTTGGTTATCTTCGTGCCCAGTTGCATCGTATAGTGAACCACATTATTCTTCTTCAAAGTGGTTCATATCAAAGAGTGTCTTTCTGTGATACTATGGTCTTATATGCTATTCTCACTAAATCTAAAATTTCTTTTGCATACTTAATGGTAAGGCATATGTTTGATTGCATAAGAAGTGAGAAAGATAAAGCTCTTCCTTATGGCATGTTTTTAACCTGTATTTTTGAACATTTTGGTGGTTTACCTATCAAATGAGTCATATGAAAATAGACACTCATATTTAAAAGGAGGTGGTTCAGTGAAACAGCAGAAAAAAGGGACCTACTCGAACTGAAAAGGTGGTTCTTGATGATGATGATGACTTTGAGCCTGAGGAATCTCATCCTCCCTCTACCTCGGGGACGTCGGCCTCTACTGGACATAAATCACTTCTGTATGGAGTGGTGAAAGATGTAATCCAAGAATTTGTCTCTCAATCCAACCATCTAATTACCTTAAGCAAAGAATAGAGGAAGCTTTCTGCCAAGCATGAAAACTTTCTCAGAAGATTCAGAGATAGAGTGGCAGTTCTCATGAAATTCTTTGACAACATCCATGAGGATGACACTATGACCACTAACCCTGAAGACCCTATTTATTTTATCTAGTTATCTGGACTTTGCACTTTAACAGATTTTTGCAGGTTTGAAATTTCTCTTTTTTCTCCTTTGATGACAAAAGGGGGAGTAATATAGAGAGCATTGATGCATGACCCAGATAGTAGCATAGTAGCATACTCTGTGTTTTGGAATAATTTTTTTTTCATGATATGCTTTGGGTTTCATGCCCGGTCTTGACATAATCAAGTGTTTTGAATGAATTTACACTTGAATCATAATTTGATTTCATTGCTTGGGGTCTGGTTAATGCATGAATGATTTATCAAGATGTTGAAACATTGCATTGTAAAATTCTTGTACAATACTTTTGCTTCTTTTATTGTTAGGTTCTTTGTGTGTACACTAATAGAAATTGTAAGATGAGATGAGCATGAATTCAAGGGGAGCAACCCTTGAAAAGGAAAGGGAGAGGAAGTCAAAATCAAGTAATATCATCTAAAGAAAAGTACTTTAACTTTATCTAAATTCAATCCCTTTGATCATCTCTTTTAAAATGATGTTTAAATTTGTCATCAAGGGGGAGATTGTTGAGTTAAGAACATAACTAATTTAAATGATGATCACAAACATTGATTTATTGGGTTAAACACCCAATTAGTTTTTATTGCTTTTGTCAGTGTTGTAGGCCAAAATTAAAGAAGCAGCAACCCAAACTAATGGAACCATGAAACAAAGGTTGTTGGTGAGTTCTTTGATCCATAAACAAAGCCTAAAGAAATGAAACAAAGAAATCATTTGGGCTAAATGGAAAATCAAACCAATCCAAGCCCAAGTTAATTCATCAAAGTTGAAGCCAACCAAAGCCAACGTTCACAAAGGTTCCTTCGGTTAAATTCATGAAGAAAGAGAGAGAAAGGTAAATCACAAAAGCAAATATCTAATCGCCCTAATCAAAGCAAGCTAAGCTAAGTCAGAGAATAAAGGTAATTTATTTCCATTTACATACAAGTTAATTTCTTCACTTCTTCTTCACATATCTACAATGCCAATTTGGGATAAATGGAGAAAGTGATTTCTGATTTCTACTGCTGTGAATCAATGGCTTAAAAAGTTACTTGGAGCCAAAGCTCATTTTCAATGGTTTGGATTTGGGATTATCACTGAGTAAGCTCACTTTTGATGTCATGTTATCTTCGGTCAAACAAATGTTTCAAAAGTTGAAATTCCTAATTTAAGGGTTGATTAAAGAAAGAGAAGGGATGAATCAGGCAAGCTCAAGGTCCAAGGAGTTGACTTGATAAAAAATCCTAATTATGTCTTAGCAGGAGGTACAAAAGAAAAAAGGGTTTCTGGTTGAAGGCAAGGAGAGAAAACCTGAATAGAGAGCTGTATGTGAAACCTCACTATTGAGTTTGAAGTCTTGGAAGTATTGTACCTACACTAAAGGGAGCACTCTGCCAAGATAAAAATTGAAGTCTTGAGTTCTATTGTTGGGTTCAGTTCATATTGTTTAAGCTGTTAATTCATCATCTCCTTTATGTTTTACTGTCTTGTATTTCAATTTCAATATATATCTTTTTGTATCTTCTTTGAGAGGTAAAAGGTTGAAAGAGAGCCATTGAGAAAAAGCCTAAGAGTAAAAAAGGTTGAGTGAAACACTTGAGAGAAAAGCCAAGAGTGATTTCAGATTTTTTTTGGTTGTATTTTCTGTCTTGTATCAAGTACCTGTGAGGTGTCCCTTGCTAAGTTAGGCAAGCATTTAGTGTTAAGAGTTTAGGTATTATCATAACCAAGTCAAGTTTAGGTAGAAACTTGAGAGTCCAGATAGGATTGTGTGAATCTTATGATATTAAGGTATGTTTGACTTTAGTGAAAATTCCACCATTATTGTGGTGGAGACTAGATGTAGGTTGCATTTCATAAGGCAACTGAACTAGGATACATGATTGTGTCATCTTCTTCCTTTCTTTTGTTGTTCTGTTTTTTGAAATTTATGAGATAAAAAGAAACGGTCTCTTAAATTTTCTGCTGCACAGTTCAAACAAAAATCAAGTTTGAAGTTTAGTATTAAATACTTAATCTATAAAATAAAAGAAGGCCGTAGATTCAACCCCCCTTTTTTAAGCCTTCTGTAACCTTCAAATACAATAATAGTTATATATTTTAATTATTTTGTAAAAAATATATTTAATATATTTCAATATTTTAAAAATACTGATAATAGTTATTATGACAGATGGCTGCGGGAGGCTACAGTTTTCACACTTGTTGGCATGAACTCGTGTGTGAGAACCAAAATACATGTTGCAAGAAGTGGAGCTGCTAAACTGAATAGCTTGTGATATTTGAAGGCCCAATGTTAAAAAACATACAATGGACTCTCAACTTTTGTGACCTCTCAGCTTCATTCTATAGTACATATGTTTGGACTTTGGATTCACAATTTAAACAATTCATCTCTCTTTTAAGGAGAGCATCGTTTCTCTTTCCAGGAGAGCATACCAGAACATTGGATTCTATTCCTTGAGAACGTTGATCTCATCAACACTCATTAATAGTTTTTTTAACATTCTACCATCACCTTCCTTCCTACCTTAATACCCCAAACATTAATCTAGCTGAACTTCGGTACCACTATCACTTGCATACCTCACCAAACACTTGCAAAATCAAACATCATATAATCCATCAAGCTACCTCCTTCATAACCAATGGAACCCCAAATCATTCTACAACAAGGAGAAGAAGGACCAACAAGTCTACAGGGAATAATAGCTAGTGCAACTCACGGGTTTCAACAGATTGAAGGAATGACCATCACAATAAGCAAATAAGAGAAAAAGAAATACATAGAAGATTCCATAAATATAATGGGTAAATAATATCAGACAAAGAGATTAGTTTTAAGGCAAGTAAAAATGCTTTATTAGGAATATGGGGCAATCAAGAGAATGTCTTTATCTCTGAAGTAGGGAAGAACAAACTACTCTTTAGCTTCAAAGAGACAGAGTGCGGCTGAAAGACTAATAATGTAGGAGAGAGGGAAGAATGGCGGTAAAAATCCCAAAATTTAGGTGAGAATAGAAGGTTAAAAAAATCCCAAAAAATAAGAAAGGAACAGGGGAAGAATCAACCGAGGGAAATGAGTATGTCATAGAAGAATTGAGAAAAGTAGTACAGAACTTTATAGAAAAAAAGAAAGCCAAACCATTGGGCCAACTACTAATAAGCCCAAAACACCAAAATACTGATTACAAAAGGAAAGAAGAAGGCAATTTTTTGGGCTAGGCCCAAGAAGAGCACAGAAAAGATGAAAAAAGGAGCTAATTTTTTGTCAAGGTAACTATAAGGAGAATCAAAGCATACTGGGCCTACACAACAACAAAGAAATTGAAATGGAAAAGGCTCAGTGAGGAATATCAATCTAATCCCCCCAACTATCCAACACATATTAATAGCAAGCATGGAAAAAAGAAGAGAAATGATCAAGGAAGGGAGTAAGAAAAATCGGAAAGCTATTGAAAGAGAGAGGAGGTATTGAAGATACAGGGAATTGAAATAAAAGGAACAGGCAAACAAAGGAAGAATTGAAACCCAAGTCCACAACTCATAAAATGGAGAATGGTACTTTGTTTAACTACCCAATAAGAATAATGATGAAGAAGATGCTGACACTAGGAGAGATGACAAAATAGAAGCTTGGAAAGTGGAACTAGCTCAAAATATCAAAGCCGTGTTAAAGCTCAAAAGGAAGAGAGAGGAGATAAAGCCTATGCTAGTGGAGTATGGTGAATCGAAAGAAACAAGACAGGAGGTTGAAGCCAATACTAGCAAGAGAGGAAAAACAAAGGCAGAAGAAACCAAAGGAGCAAATTTCAGGATGGAGCAACAAAAGGGAAGCAAAGCGAACAATAACCACAGTTGTTTATTGGAGATTTCAATGATATTATTTGTCAAGATGAGAAAGAGGGGCTGCATCCTAAACCAAAGAGCCAGATGAAGGATTTTAGGAAGTTCATTAATGCCAACTCTCTCATGGACTTGGAGCTAAAAGGGGGCATTTCACCTGGTTCTACAACCTGAGGAACAACTTTGTCACAAAAGAAAGAATTGATAGAGGTTTAACAAATTGAAAATGGCGACAAACTTACCAACATGCAGTTTTGGAAGCAAGACCAGCCATAAGCTCCAACCAATGTCTTTTAATTCTAACACTAGAACCAAAGAAGAAAAGCTCAAGCTACTTCAAATACGAAGCCTTATGGGACAATCACAAGGAGTGTGTAGAAGTGTTAAAAAAGGGCTTGAGCAAAGTTGAAGGGGGAAATGACAAATGGAAAAACATGCTGGAAAAGTTGAAGAGTTGTAAAAGTGATTTAAAACATTGGAGTAAGAGGACTTTCACCAAAGCAGATAGAGAAATTACAAGACTACAAGAGGAGCTACAAAAACTCTAAGACTCAAGGTCGACATAACAACAGCAGGAAGAGATCCAAGTAATCAGAAGGAAGATAGAGAAACTATGGAAGCAAGAAGAAAAGTTTTGGAGCTAGAGATCAAGGTTGAAGTGACTGAAATGGGGAGATAGGAATATTGCTTTCTTTCACGCCGCAACAATTCAAAGAAGAGATAGAAATAGGCTCGAGAGACTAAAGGACAACAACGAGAAGTGGGTATATCACAGTTCGGCAATAACGAAGCTGATTGAATATCACTTTTCCAAACTTTTCACCAATTCAACTAGGAATGGAATTGATCAATGCATTTAAAAAGTTCCAAAAAGGGTGACACATGAGATGAATGAAGAACTCACAAGAGAAGTAAGAGAAGACGAAGTTAAGAAAGCGATTTTTAGCATGGGAGGCCTCAAAGCCCCAGGAACGAATGACCTTAATGGAAAATTCTTTCAAAATCACTGGGAGGTGGATAAGAAAGAAATTCTTGAAGTAGTTAAGGATCATTTTCAGAATAGAAAAATGCACAAAGAAATCAGCGAAAGAATAATCGTCCTCATTCTGAAGGTAAAAAGGCCGTAAAATATAAATCAATTGAGACCTATCAGTTGCTACAACTTCATATACAAAGTAATCACTAAGATTATGGTAAACAGGCTAAAAAAGATACTGAATTCTATTGTCTCCCCCATTCAAAGTGCGTTCGTGAGCAACAGGCTTATCCAAGACAATATTATCATTGTACAAGAAGTGTATCACAGTCTAGATAAGAAAAGAGGCAAGGTTTTTGAAAACATGGCAATCAAACTCGACATGAACAAAGCTTATGATCACTTGGAGTGGGACTTTATTGAATTGGTGCTTAAGGCTTTTGGGTTCCATTCAAATTGGATCCAGTTCGTCATGGAATCCATTAGCTCTACTTCCCACCGATTTAAAGTAAATGGTATCTTGTCCAATAAAATTATTCCAAACAGAGGTCTAAGACAGGGTGATCCATTATCACCGTACTTATTCATAGTAAGACGCATCCATCATCTTGATGGAAGAGGCACAAGAGAAAGGAAGGATCAAAGGTTTTAAGATTGCACCAACTGCACTGACTCTTACACACCTTCTCTTTGTAGATGATTGCATTATATTGGCAAATGCTAATGTAGAAGAGGCATACCAGATAATCTCTATCCTCAATGAGTATACAAATGCATTAGGTCATAGAATAAACCTCTGAAAATCAGAAATCACTTTCGAAAAAAAGTACCTTTTCAAGCTAGAGTAGATATAGAGGAGGTGATAGAAATGAGTGCATGGGATAATCTAGAAAAATATATAGGTCTATCGACACATTAGAGGAGGGTAAAAAGTAGTGCTTTGAGCTGGACAGAAGAGAGAGTGACAAACAAATTAGAGGGATGGAAAGAAAATTTGTTGAACCAAGTCGGGAAAGAAATCCTCATAGCGGTTTTTCAAGCCATACCAGTATATGCCATGAATGTAGTGCTGTTTCCTAAAGGGTTTTGCAGCAAACTCAGTGCCAAAGTAGCCAAATTTTGGTGGGCGACAAATGAAAGGGATCAGGCATACATTGGAGAAGATGGGAGAAAATATGTGAGAGAAAAAAAAGAAGGGGGCCTTCGATTCAAGAACTTCCATCATCAGAATCTGGCTTTTTTGGCAAAACAGGCATGGAGAATTTTGGAGAATCCAAAAGCAGTTTAGGTCAAAATATTAAAGTCCATCTATTTCCCGAATAGTAGTTTCTGGGAGGCAAAATCAATAGGTCAGAATATTAAAGTCCATCTATTTCCCGAATAGCAGCTTCTAGGAGGCAGAATCAATGGCAAGATCATCTTGGGCATGGAACAATATTTTACAAGACAAAAATTTCTTGAGAAGAAATGGGAGATGGATTGTGGGGGATGAAAAAGTGATTAAGATATGGGAGGAGATATGAATCAATGGCATGGGAAAAATTGAAAGGGGTCAGAATCAAGTAATAAATTTAGTAAAGGAACTAATAAAGTAAGAAGAGGGATGGGATGTGGAGAAAATCAGAAGGATATTTTTGGGGGCAGTTTGCAAAAGAATATTCAAAACACTTATCAGTCTTAAAGCAAGGATGACAAGCTTAGTTGGACGCATAAACTAAATAGAAGCTACTCGGTCAAGACAGGCTACCATGCGGCAAGG